>NC_133432.1:9399166-10041666 GCF_011762505.2 Arvicanthis niloticus
AGGACTCTTTCCAGGCTCTCAGTGGTGTTGGGGGGGCAAGGGGGGAAGACAGATGACTAAGAATGGCCCAGTTAAAAGTCTCAGTGGGAATCAACAATGTTCTCTTCTTCTCTGGAGTCTATAGATGATGCTCTGACGTCATTGAAAATGGAAGGAACTTACAGTACTGTTAAATTCATACTCCAGCTGTTGACTAGAGTGATAGAAGTCACTAGGTAACACTGTCTGAGCCACTTAAAAAGGCCTTCTTATCAAACAGCTTTGCTTCCTTCAAACGGGGTCCTAACATTATTTGCTCTGTATTTTTCCGAAAAGATGTCACTCGTCTAAAGAAGCATTGATTTAAAGATCAGATAATCATCAAGGAAGTATTTGTCAATTCTTTGTACCCCTGCCAAGTAAATGGAACAAAAGTACACCCAAAACACATCAGGGAAAATAGGGAAAATGCACTGTTTGTACAATTGTATGTCGCATAAAGGGCTCATTAAGCATTTTTTTTTTTTTTTTTTTTTTTGGTTTTTCGAGACAGGGTTTCTCTGTATAGTCTTGGCTGACCTGGAACTCACTCTGTAGACCAGGCTGGCCTCGAACTCAGAAATCCACCTGCCTCTGCCTCCCAAGTGCTGAGATTAAAGGCGTGCGCCACCACCTCCCAGCAAAGCATGCTTTTTTATATAGGGTTCTAGGGGATGTCAACGAAGCATTTTTTTCATATTGTAATGATGACTAGTTCCTCCCAGAAAAACATAACTTTTTCTTAGCCCGGTGTGTTAGCATTTTTCTTTATTGGTAGAAAATTAGAAGAATAGGAAACTCAGTGAAAGGCTGTGCATATGAGTTCCTTATTCAGGTGTATGTATTAGGATTCATGGAGTAGGATTCAAAGCCTGGGGCAGCTCCAACCTGTTTCTGAGTTCCTTATTCAGGTGTATGCATGGATGCGTGTTCCTTATTTAGGGCACATGAATTTAGAATATTTGATGGGAACTAAAGCCTGGGTCAAATTGAACCATTATCTTAAAGAAAATTAATTGTGAGGTACAATAAACTTTGGGTCTCAGTTTGGTGAGAGTCTGTTAGCACTAAGTCTTAGGTTAGATGAGCCCCCTGCTAGTGGGGGATGGGTTGCAGGCACCTTCAGTTAACCTGTGTAATGTATTTTACATGCGCTGTCAATAATTATTATTTTCATGTAAATGTCATTATTTTGTTCTATTAGAATAGTCGCAGAGTAGCCCATCTGGACTCTTGTGGGAGTCACTTCTGAGCTGGGGAGCAGGGCAGCCTTTATCTGAGTGAGCTCTTGATAACCAGGTTTTCCCTTCCCCTGCACAGTTACTCCGGTAATTCAAGGTCCCTGTGAGAACTCTGTGGCTGCGGTTCTATAAACTAGTCACTGACTCTCCTTCCATCCTGAGGTGGCTGCTTTCCAGGAAAGGAAAGTCCCTGCTTGTGGGCCTTTTCCATCCTTCGGATCACTGGCTGGAGCTCTCTCAGTTTGCTTCCTGCCCTTTCTGCTGTGCTTTTCTGCTTGTGCTCATGGAAGTCAGCCTGGCTTTCCAGCCTGAGTTCTGAGTTCCTGTCATAAAGACAGGACAGCTCAGCAGCTGGACTGTGTGCTTTCTAAATTACTGTTTGTTTAGCTGATGTATCAACAAAGCTTGAATAAGTGATTTATTCTGCCTTTTTAAAGGTACAAAGATCCTTAATTAAAAGGCAGTTCCATTCACTACCGTGAAAGGTTCTTACTTAGGTCTGAGAAGGAGCTGTATAAATTGATGTCTATGAAAGGCTAACAGTGATGTCATTAAGGACAACTTCACTGTCGGAGCTAAGTGATCCTGCCATTTTCACACCTAAGAGCATTGCATTCTGGACTACTATTGATTGGCACTGAAGCACCACTCTATTGATGTTGTGTAGCGGTTTAAAATTGGGAGCAGTGTGACTTCAGACACTCGTTTCTTCTGTCAGTGTTCAGTGTCTGCCTGCCTGCAGTGTGCGCTTCCAGCTGGACGCATTCGTCCATTTAGAAACAGGTGAGCAACAAGCTCCTGGTGCAGGCGTCTGCACAATGGCGGCAGGCTGAGGCGGCTCTGCTGCGAACTCTGTTTTTTCCAGAGATACGTTTCTTGAAATCCTTTCCTTACTACCTGCAGAGACTGGAGTGCTTTGGGTCTCAGCTCCATCACCTAACCAGCTGTGGCGTGGGTCTTGGCCCAGCACACCGCTTTCTCATTGTGAGAGCTCTGTGTTAGGCTCACTGCCCTCACAGCCTAGAGAAGGGCAGTAAGGATTGCTGTTTTTAGAGTGGTTTCAACATTGATAGTTCCAGCTCGCTCCAAGGATTCTGGTCTACAACATCTGTCTTGTGTGGTCCCTCCTTCCCTGAGGACTTCCTGTTATCTGAGCAGGTTCTCACAGAGTTTGTTTCATCTTCAGAGAGCACTTAGTGTTAGAAAGTAATTTGCCCTGAGCAGAGGAGAGATCTCCTCTCCTGTTACTTTCGTGGTGTTCTTTTAAAATATATCTTCTGGATCACATTCAGTCATCTTTTAAAGAATATTGTAGTGGAGATTTAAGTTTTGTTTTTGGTTTTAGGTTTATTTTATTAGTATGAGGGTTTTACTGGTATGCATCTCTGTGTACCAAGTACATGCCTGGTGCCTTCAGAAGCCAGGGGAGGGTGTCAGATTTCCTTGAACTGGAATTAAAGATGGTTGTGAGCTGCCATGAGTGCTAGGAACTGACTCCAAGACCTCTGGGAGTCCAACAGGTACTTTGACTGTGAGCCATCTCTTTGGCCTCACATGGTCACTGTGCTGCTCCTTGCATGTAGTTTCTTGTCTGAAGACACACGTACCCACCCCGTGTTCCTACTTCCTATAAAGTTGCTCTCGCCTTGCCTCCCCTCCCCTCCCCTGCCCTCCTCTCTCCTCCCCTCCCCTACAGCCTTTTGGCCCTATTCTTTTCATTTTGGTGGCCACTGGTCTGGTTTAATGTTTTGCTGTTGCCTCTCACCAGTCAAGTTAGGCTCAAGGATGCTCCATTATCAGAAGTCAAAGCATGCTCCTCCTCCACAGTAGCATTATGTACTTGCAGTGATCTTGGCCTACCCACCTCAGGCCCAAAAACTGAGCAGGCAGCTAGCTTCTGCTTCTTCTGTTGGCTTCCTGACAGAGAGCAAAGAATGCTGGTAACTCAGGATCTGAAAGCCTGTGGTGCATCTGCCCTGAAGTAATGCAGACCATGTCTAAGATACTGGCCACAAGACTTAAATGGACCAAGTAGAATCTGTAAGGGAGAAGTCTGGAAGTCAAAGTCAGATGACTATGCTTGATGGTCAGTGGGATAACAGTCTGTCTTTCAGTTAGCTGCTCTTTATGGCGTGAGAACGGACAGTTTCTCAAGGTGGTGGGAGTGTGCAGATTTTGAGTTCTTTGCTTCTTTAGGTCTTTGTGCCACCGTAGAGCTTGAGAAGTGGCGAGTGCCAGAGTTCCCTGCCTCAGATCTGGCCATAGGCTTATTTTCATGTCCTTTGAGAAAGTAAGCATACCTCCTGGTTGATTGTAAGGCCTATCTTTTTGGATAAATGCCCAGGATGATAGAATACCATTCATTTGGTTTTTATTGATTTAGAATCCTCTGTGATGGAGCTTACCTCACCCCTCTCTTATACAGCCCTCTCCTCTCCTGCCATGTAAGAAAGCTTGAGCTTTCCCAAGTCTCCTCCTGAGTGACCCCACGCCATGCTCACCCTCTCGTGGCTGTGCTGGGGGTCACACTGAGGCTGCGTCCTCCTCAGCATGGAAAAAGTTTGTGCGGTTGTTCTTCGGGAGCTTGTTGTGTATAATTTAGTACTTCAGACAGCTTGACTACGTTAGTTGACATGGATTTTCATGATGTACCAAATTCTATTACCTGTCTTTGAGTATGGAATAAAATTCTTGGGGGGGGCGGGAACCAACAGAGCATGTGTGTAGTTCAAAATCTCCAAGTGTTTTATGTACTGAAGCAGCTTGCCTTTGTGACATTGTAGAAAACCCAAAACATCTGGTGCACTGCCAGGTTGGCATTAGGTTTGTTACTCTGACTTTAATTTGTAACTGCCCGAGGCTTTGGAATAAAATAAATGTCCTGATTTTCGTGGGAGTTTATTGCTATCCCCAGAGGTCAGGTCACCACTGCTTTGCAGGCAGTGGAAGGTGGCTACAGCAGTTTGAGGCTGTGTGCTCTGTCTTGCCATCGTGCACACAGAGACCGCTGGCGGTGTGGATCCGATATCTGGACAGTATGGTGCCCTACTTGGTACTATACTGGTACTGCTGACTGATGTTTGTAAAGCTTCCCTGTGCCATCCATAGTGTCTTGGAAGCAAGGGAGCATACCATGGGGAGTGGACCTGCACCCGCACACTCTGGGCTCTGGCGTCTTAATGGTGTGCAAGAGGCTGCAGCACAGCTCCTGCAGTCATGGAGCTGAGTGACAGGTGCAGCTGCAGGGGAAGACATGGTTCTATGATGTGGAAACATCGGGTGCCCTTGGGAGTCACGTAGTAAGAGTGCAAGAACCAAGTCAATTCCCAGTTGATGGAAGTGCCATGTTGGAGAGTGAGTACTTAGATTTAGGGGGTACAGTCTGTAATGGGAGGATGTAATCTAAAAACCTAGACATATATCTAATTGTAAATGCCTGGAGAGGAATCCGTGTCTCCTAAAGCATCAACCAAGCTGTTGTTGTTATTATTGTTGTTATTAATATTAATATTGCACAGAGACGGGTGAGGATGTTGACAACTGGTTTTTGGCTTGTTTGTTTGTAATGAGAGAATGGCATTAGACACTGGACGGGCCGTGAAGAAAGGTGCAGGCCTTTGGAATTGCATGAGGCAGAGTGGACATTTCAGGGGAGGCCAGTTCTGGAAAAGAACTTAAGGTTACAGACATTTTAGAGAGGATGTAAAGTAGACAGGCCTTGCCTGGCTACATCTGCAAGAATCAGCACCCACCAGGGCACAGGAGAAGCCAACCCACTGGGTGAGGGGGGATGGAGTCAGCTGGGAGGGCGTCCCTCATCTCCTCAGCTGTACGTGATGCAATAAGCTTGACAGAAAGCAAGTTTCTGAATTTGATGAATTTGGGGAAGGGAAGGTGGCAGGGCTGATGCTGGGCATGCAGGGGTGTGGGATGCAATCTGGGCAGCTAGAGAGCAGAGGGCAGGGCGGTGCTTGGGTGTAAGTCTGTCAGAAGTGCTAGCCAGGTACCCTTCCTTCTGCTCTTCCCAGCAGCCCGCCCACTTGGGAAGTGACTTGCTGGGTTAGCCTGTAGCTGTTCCCAGGCACTTGTTACCCCGCCTCAGGTCTGCCCAAGCTTCGGGAGTAGAGATGGGAGCCACGTGGCACACCACAGGATGCACATCACAGGAACCTCACACGGGCACACACATGGAGCTTGCTTTCACTTCCAGCACTGCTGCATTTCTCATGACATGGTGACCTTGAAGGTGCAGGCACTTAGAAGGGATAATCTTTTCAGCTGTTGCTTAGTGTTGTCAGCCTCTGGACTCACTCAGTTGCCTTACAGAATGATGTCATCTTCCTAGGAAACTGGTTTTTGAACATGTTGCTGATGCCCAGATTGACTATAATATACACCTGGTAGTGACTGGGAAGTGTTCTTAAACAGTTCTTTGCAGATAGAATTGCCTGCAAGGTTGAGTTGTAAAGTTAAATGCAAATTCTGACCCTCACCCCCCCCCCAAGAACAAAAATGGTAGAAGTGTATATTTTATTTCTGATATTTTTATAATTTAAAACTACCTTTAAAAACATTTGCCTATTTATGTTCTTTGAATATAATTAATGCAGTTTGTCATAGTGTTGGTTTTTCTGAACATGTCTCAGCAGCTATGTGATCCCTTCAGTGCTGAGTTACTGTGCTTTTAGGCTGCACTGGGAACTGACAGACAGGCTATGAAGAAGCAATTCAGTAGATTTCCTTCCCTGTCATTGAGTGCCTCATGGTAAGAGCTCACACAACACATATGGCCATAAGAGTTCTTGCATTGTGAACAGGAAAATGTCCTTAATGTGTAGGACACTCGTGTCAGCTATTAATTGCGCATTAAGCAGTACAGAGCAGGACCCAGACGTGCCACAGCACATCACCTCCCTGTGAATAGTCACAGTCATCCTGACTGAGAGCTGAAGCCCTGATATCCACACAAGAGAAACCCCACATGGCATTAGAGACAGGAGTGGATTCACAGCTTAAAACAGGGGAGAGGAGGCATCTAGCAGTTAGGGGAGTCCTGGCTCACATAGACATCGAGAAATCCTGTTTCAAAAAAACCAAATAAAAGAAAAAAAGAGGAATTAAGGGAATATTATGGAGCTGTCAATTCTGACCTGGCCCTCCCTCCACTCTGATGACTCTGACCTCAGCTGTGGGCACTGACACTCATCTCCACTCACACTCGTGCTGGTGATTGCATTGTGGTGCTAGCAGTGGTTGGCTCTTACTGAAATGCATTTTGTGTGGCAGTGTCTGCTCGGGATGGATGGAGTCTGGCTGGGAAGAACCAGGCGAAGCTTCACAGTGTCAGTTCTTGTGACTTTTCCCTTAGGTGGCTGCTCCATATTTTCTATTCAAAATTTAATGTATTCAGAGCCTCTATCACTTAGAAGCATGAAGTCAGATTGAGTTACTTTGGAAATGATTTTCTTTACTGTGAACGAGGGAGACTATTCACTTTCCAAATAAATCCAGTGGTATTTGATGTAACCCTGTTCCAAATTGAGTCTGCACAAAGGGAGCTATACTGTGAGGAGAAACGGTTGCCTGACATTTACTAACTCATTTAACCTGTAATGAAATGGCTGGGGGCTTGAATTGTTTTCATAGTCTTTGATGGAGGGGGAATGGCAGAGACAAAACTGTGTACAGATCTGCCTGAATATTGAGATAAGAATTGCTGCCTAGCTCTCACAGGTCCTTGTACAAAAGAATTACACTCCGAATTCTGACGCTTTCCTTCAAGCCGTGGATCGTTTCATTGACTGACATTGAGAGACCATTGTGCTCCATCACGTTCAGAATGTCCATTTTCTTTACGTTGCATATTATTCAAGATCAAGAGTACTTGTTAGTGCTCTGCGGCCTCTCACCCATTGTGCAGGTGGCGACTGTGGTAGTAAAGTCGTCACCTGCCTGCACACGAGTGAACTTGGTCATAATTGTGCTGTCACTTTAGCTCAGTTGTCTGCACTGTTGGTGTTTGTTCTCTGTGGCAGGATCACTTACTACTAACCTGTCCTTAAAAGAATGCCTGGGACTTGACAGCAAAGCACACAGCACAAACGTCATGGAGACAGAACCAAGCACAGCCGAGTTCTGAGTGGAGCATACACTCCTTACTAGGAAGACTGATTGATGACAAGCCTTCATTTTCTCAAAAACAGGGTTTTTGTGCCCTCAGAAAGAAAGTGTCAAGACAGATGATGAACTGTGCCAAAGTTTTGTTATTCGTGTCCTTGCTAAAGAATTGATCACTTATCACAAGAAAACTACAAACCCAGCTTGCAGGAAGAGCCCTTAAGTTCCCTGCACTCTGGTCTTGAAGATATAGCAACTTCTGTAATCAGACCTGTAACTTCAATCCCAGAGTTCTGAGTTCTTTCAGGATAAGGAAACATTCTGACAGTTGGACGGGCACTGCTTGTGTTTCCTTCAGTGCCTCTCATCTATCTGGGTTGATGATAGACTGCTAAGCTAACTTGTTATTGAGTCTGTGAAGGTAACTCCTGATGTGCTTATCGTAGGTGCCTAATGGATAAGAACTTCGTGAGGATCGGGAAGTGGTTTGTTCGGCCCTATGACAAGGATGAGAAGCCGGTCAACAAAAGGTCAGTCCTCAGGATGCTCTTGGGTTTCGATTTCTCAGCCGCTACCACGCCCGGGTTTGGACTTAGGTGGAAGGGGAAGGTGTATTTATTATCTGATCATGTTATTCTCGCGTCACTGTGCTATCACAGACTGTGTGCTTGTGCTTGAGTAGGAAGATGAGAGAGCCGTGCGATCCTCAGTGAGGCTGTGTCTGAAGGACTCTTCACTGCATGCATTGTTTGGAGTTGACACTGGCATGGCCTTTCTGCTATTCTCCCTAATTTGTCTTCCCTACCCTGTAATTTGGCATAACTTAAGAATAGTTAATGGAATTCAGTGGTGAGAATTTGGACAGTGCCGCCCAGCTGCTGCTTTCCGTAGATGAGTACACTCAGCCTGTGACTGTGAAAGCAGACTGTGGACTGTGTGATCATGGACAGTTGCCGTGGCCCAAATTTGCAGTGGGTGTGAACTTTGCTGCAAGATAGTCATGGACTTTTAGATCCATGACTAAATGAGTCAGTCTAACACTGCTTACCTCCGACCATGCTCTACCTATAATAGACTGACAGAGTTTAATTTCACAAAGCACAGGACACAGCACCTCTTCCCCCTCCAAATTCTTTTTCTTTTTGTATGAAGCACAGGACCTCTTGCCCATTCCCACTGAGCTTCATTCTGGGGACACTTCAGTCCTGTTTAATTGTCTAAGTGCCCTGGGGTACTGGCTGCAGGTTGGAGTCTGTCTTAGTGTGAAGCTACTGTCAACAGTTCTGCTGGCAACCCTTCAGTCTTGGTGTTAGAGACTCCATCAGTAGCTTTCCCCAGTGTATCTTAATTTAGTAAAGTGGTTGTTGGAAGGTTCCAGACCGGGGGTCAGAAAAACTGTGATGGATTGCTGGGGTATAGCGTTCATTCAAGGTTTAAGGGCTTGAGCAGTAGCCTGGCAGGACTCTGAGGAGATGTCAGGCCCCAGCACCAGACAGACAGCGTGTTAGACTCTCTCACTCACCACCGTGGGGTTTGATGGCCCTTCTCAAGGCTGTATCTGGAGAGAGGGCCAAGGGTGACATCAGCAGTGGTGCCCACCGTCAGATGATGAAGGAGAGACTTTAGGGACACACTGGCATTACAGGAGCTGTGGTCACAACATAGGTGACACCCACTGTGCTTTGCTGGCTCTCATAACTGTGAGTCCAGCCCCTTGGGGAAGGTCAGCTGGAGGATGGAGACACAGATGGAGCATGTTTCCTACGGGCTGCTGACCACTTGTGCTCTTCCCTCAGTGTGCAGCTCAGTCACAGTCAAATGCTCACACGCTGCTTGCTTTTTAGATCTAGCTAATACAGTTGTTTGTACTGAAGGATGGGACATTTAAAAGACTCGAAATATATATTTGCCTTTAAGGCTGTTTCTACTCATCACTTCTCAGAGCCTCAGTACACGGGACTTCCTACAGGTTAGACCCAGGTGTGCCTAAGAAAACGACTTCTTGTGTTTCAGTCATTACTGTTTTTCACTTACATATGTATTTAATGGGTGCTTTTTATAAAATGACAGCCCAGAGTCTAATCTATCAAAGGAGAAGGAACATTGTTTTAATTTTAAGTTGAAAATTAGGTAAGTTTAAATTAATTTTCTAGCATAGTTAAAAACAGTGACAGTAAAGGTTATTATTTGTATTTATAATTTCTAGTTAGAGGCTACCATGTGTCTCTACAACCTAGATTATTAATCCTAAATGGAATATTTTCATTATGACACATTCAAAGTGAGTCATTTTCTAGGACTGGCCATCTAAAACTCTTGCTTAGAAAAAATTTAAGGTTATATTTGGATTTTTATTTGTAAAATTATAGTAAAAATTTAAGACCATTGAAACATGGCATACAAGAAGTGCTTAGTGGGGGCTGGAAAGATGGCTCAGCAATTAAGAGCACTGACTGCTCTTCCGAAGGTCCTGAGTTCAATTCCCAGCAACCACATGGTGGTTCACAACAATCTGTAATGGGTTCCAATGCCATTGTCAAGACCTCTTCTGGAGTGTCTGAAGACAGCTACAGTGTACTCACCATATATATAAAATAAATAAAATTAAAAAAAAAAAAAAAGAAGTGCTTAGTGTAAAAGAACTAAGATTTTAAAAGTGTGTGTGTGAATGCTTTGTGTTTGTATAAAACATTTAAATTCCTGTTGTTTCCCGTTTATCTGCTCCGAGCCTACTTTCCCTTATGTCCTTAAGCATAGTTAAATGTTGTTGTGACACTGCTAGTTATGGAGTTCAGTGAACACTCCATGCATCCCCATTGGCCGACCTTTCTCTCTGGAGTGGGCTAGCTTTCCTCCTTCATTCATAATTCCCTTTGAATTATGGGAAGTGTAAATGCTGTAGACTCTATTCTATCAGGGTTGGTCCCGGCCCCTTCCCCATGCCCTTTCCATCTTTTCTTTCTTTGAGTAAACAGGGAATTGACCAGACTCAAATGGTTTTAGCCTAGGAGTTTGCAGCCATGGACTGAGTGTTTGCTGTTGAATGTTGTGGGATGATTGACTGCACCTTTGACTTCTCCCTGCATGGTGCCAGTAGCACCCTCTTCCACCAATCACAACAGCCTCCTGGGAGGCGATGCCCTGATTAAGAAGGGAAGCTTGGCCCATGCACAGTGCCAGAGGCCACAGAGGCTGGGTGATGTTTCTGTTTCCTTCTTTCTAGGATTCTCTTTCTTATTTCAGCACATTTGTTCTTTCTCATTCCAGCTGTCTGATTCTTTAAGTGACTTGGAAAGAATGGCACCAAACTTCAGGGAGTTTGTTGACAGTGGCTGTCCACCCTCAGCCTGTGTGCTGTTTAATAAGGAGTGGAAGGGGAACCTGAAGGGCACCAGTGGGACACATGGCGGTTGCTCACTCACCCCTCCAGTAGTTCAGCTCTTGGCAGATGCAGATGTTTTCCTCAGATGGCCGGTATTTTAGGGACAGGCTACTCTGGAAGACTCTCATTGCTGACAGTAGACACAAGCTGCATGGGAGATTGTTCTTTGGTGGCTTCCACCCTCTCAGAGGCTGGCCTTAGGCTGAGCCACCCTGGTAGGGGCATGCAGGTAAGGATGTGGGTTTTCCCAGCTTACTGTTTGTGCGCCCCCTGCCTCCCATTCTTACAGTATTCTTGAGTAGGGTTAGAACAGAGTCCTAGCTGTAGGTCTCCAGTGTGCAGCATCAGTTTTCCTTTATTCAGCACATGAGTGCAGAGTCCCCTGAAGGCTGACGTAAGGGAGTGGCGTGTCCTTATACCTCCTTTCATAAGACCTGTGACCGAGCTTGCAGTCACCAGCTGAGATCCAGAACACGGAACCCTGTTGGTGGAGCCCCGTTGGTGGGCAGAGACAGGATCCCTGCTCTTTTTTGTTGTTAAGAGACAGGTTTGAAATACTTAGGTTTTATAAGTGTGTGAAGGTCCTGTGTGTGATTCTTGTAACATTTTGTGTTTGTCCAGTGTCTTTCTGTATTAGGATTTATTACTGAGTAGGTGTTGAAGTGTGAGCAGCTGGGACTTTTATAGTTTACTTGGTTCAGGCATGTTCCTTTGGGAAATGCACACCACATGGTGGCTCCCAGTATTTCTGGGTCCTGTGCTGTAGCTGGTTAGGAAAACAGAACAGACTACAAGGTCTTAAGATCTCAAAGCACAAAGAAGGAAGCCTTCTGGAGAGGGCCCTCTGCTGGGCAGGGGTCAGAAGGTTGTGATTGGAGCTGCCTACTACTGCTCTCATTGGCACTTGGATGTTACATGCAAGACCATGCAGATGTGTAGCTGTGGATAGACAGTGGCTAAATATTTCTGTTAAGACTGATATGTTCAGGAAACAGGCTTTTCTGACCGAGGAGACTGTCTCCGTGCTCTTAGAGTAAAGCGTGTCATCTCCTTACCTTTGTTTCTTATTAAAGATTATGAAATCTTCAAGAGCAGGTCACCTGTGAGCTGCTTCACTTTCTTACAGATGTTTTGGGTCCCCTACTTCCCATGCTGAGTCTGTGTCTCAGTGCACAGCTCTGTACTGCAAAGGCTCTTCATGAAGGGACTTTGGTGCTGAGCAGCTCTCAGCTGGCTAAGAGCTGACAGGACTGGCCTCTGTGTGTTGTCTTAGGACACGCCTTGAGCGTCTCAGGCCTGGTTGGCTAACACAGAATCCTAAGTATCAAGGAGCAAGCCTCCTTTCATACTGCTGTAGTGGGTCTTAGCTCCAGTCCGCAGAGGCGAGGCATGCACCCCAGAAAACATCTGCTCACAGATGTGGGAAAACACCATTTCTCCAAGCTGCTTCTCCAGTCAAAAGGTAGTACTGACGTGTCTGGATGGCACAGTGCTTCATGCACAGAACAGCTGTGTCCTGTGGGTATTATGGAGCCAAGAAACTGAGTATGTGCTTCATCTGCAATTGTATATGAAGTACATGGAAGTGCAGGCATTTCTGTTTTCTAAACATAGTTTCTCAAATGGAGCACATGCGTTTTCCACTGCTGTATGTTACTTACAGAATCATGCTAAGCTGTTTGAGGTCAGTCCCCAGTGTTTGCCCACAGGCCTGCCAGCTTTCAGAAAATCGTGCACACTTGAAATCCATGCCTCACACCTGTTGTATCTCACTGCCCACATTGAGAGTGTAAGTGCTGTACATTGCTAGGCTGTGTGAAGCTTTCTTTTTTTTTTTTTTTTTTTTTTTTTTTTTTTTTTTTTTTTTTTTGGTTTTTCGAGACGGGTTTTTCTGTGTAGTCCTGGCTGTCCTGGAACTCACTCTGTAGACCAGGCTAGCCTCGAACTCAGAAATCCGCCTGCCTCTGCCTCCCGAGTGCTGGGATTAAAGGCGTGCGCCACCACGCCCGGCTGTGTGAAGCTTTCTTAACAGTATTTACACCACCGCCGCCGCTGCCGCCGCCACCCCCACCGCCTCTGCCGCCATCTAGTCCTGGAGTGCAGCAGCATGAGGGAGGGAGGCAGAGACTGTCACAAAGCCTTTCTGAGGAAGCTGAGACAGTTGGCGGTCAGACACCTAAGAGCCATGTCGGTGTGGTGAAGGTCTGTAGTGGCTTCCTATGGTTTGCATGGCTTGGGGTAGTGTCATGAAAAGGGGGAAACCAAGGCGATAGATGGTCTGCCATTACGTCTCCAGCAGAGGGGAGTGTGCACACACAGTACCAGGAAGCTGTGAGGGTGGGGTGATCCACAGACTGAGCTGGAAACCCAAGCACATGGAAGATGGCCAATGACTTACAGGGGCCGTGTGTGGTAAAACTCAGAGCCTGCAGCCTACATGTCGCTCACGGGGAACCTCATTCCTAGGCACTGTGCTCTTTCAGCCCACAGTGGTGTTGTGTGTAGGTTAGCAGTGTGTTCAAGTGTAAAATTTGGCTCATAGAATAACTGTGTGGTTGATGAGGCTTGAAGCCCAATGATAGTAAAGACTGAAGTCAGGGCGCCCGAGGCTCCAGCAAGTGTGCTGGGAGAGCTGCAGACTTTCAAAGCTTTAGGCCAAAAGGCTGTGTTCAGACGCACCACTAGCCTGCCTGCCTGCCTGCCTGCCTGCCTGCCTGCCTGCCTGCCTGCCTCCCTCCCTCCCTCCCTCCCTCCCTCCCTCCCTCCCTCCCTCCCTCTCTCCCTCCCTCCCCACCACTTCTCCCTCCCTCCCTCCTCCCTCCTTCTCCCTTCTTCCTTCCTTAGCCTGTCTCTTACTTAGGGTTTCTATTGCTGTGAGTAAAACACCATGGCCAAGCAAACGGATAAAAGGTGTAATTAGGCACAAGTTTTCCAGGGTTAGAGTTCAATGGTGGAGCAAAGGCTTGCAGGCAGGAACAGCTGAGCAGGAGGCAGAGAGCAGACTCAAAATGGTCTTTTGAAACCTCACAGTCGGCCCCTACTGTCACATTTCCTCAAAATCCTTCCCAGACAGTTCTTCCAATTGGGGAACCAAGCATTGGCATATCTAAGCTGCTGAGCGCCACTGGTCACTGCCTCAGCCTGTTGTTGGTGGGCACCTTTTGTATTGTCTTGTCTGCTGTCAAGCCCTGAGGGTCTTTAGTTTGCTGTGTCACTTGTTAATCTTTTGAGGTTAGGGCAGATCTCAGGCACTTGAGCAACGCTTAAACGCTTACATCAAGGTGGAGTTATGCGGCTTCTCCTCAGGTGCTTTGTGTGCAGTGGCACACAGCAGAAAGGAAGGAGCTCAGGTTTGCATGAGTGCTGCAGGGCAAACATGAGGGCCGCCAGGACACAGACACAGCTCTCGGCAGGTGAGTGCACCCTACAGAGTTACTCCCCATTCTTATTGCATTCCTAGACCTGTGCCATATGGTCTGGTTTTATTGCTGAGGAAATATCATACTGGAATTGTCACACAATCTGTTAGGGGGGAGGACCTCTATGCAGTGGAGTTTGTGTAACTTTGTGTCTCTTTCTCAGGTAGGTTAGAGAAATTTGTTTGGTTCAGACTCTAGGTCTAGGGACTGAGGTGAATATTTTACATAGCAAAGCAAGACCTGGCATCCAGGTTCTCCCAGCATCCCTCAGTCCTTACCTGGCACACCCTGCCCCCCGACTCTGAACTTTTGGAGCTGATGGGCCTTCCCCCAGGCTCTTCCAGACATTGTGGTATCTCTCTCCCTTTTTCTCTCTTATTTTCCTCCCCTTCTCCCTGCCTGAGCTTCCTTTCTTTCTCGCCCCCTCCCCGTGGCGACTTCCAGGGCCTCAATCCTTGGGGCCAGTGAACTTGCCCAAGAGCAGCTTCTCAATTAGCCTGCCTTTAATCTAATCTAATCTGGCTTGAATTGGCTCGTTTCCCCGGCAGAGAAATAACCTATCAGAATGGAGTTAAGGAGGTCGAAGAGCACACATGAGCACACCCACACCGCCAGGAAGAGGCAGTCAGAGCGGTGGCAGTGGCCTAATCTTACCAAACATCATAAATAGTGTGTCTTCCTCTTCCAAATGAAAAGATGATACCCCGTTAAGAAGTGTGTGATGATTTGAACTGTGGGGCTCATCTTTGACTCTAGGATAGAAAATCAGACTGCAGACTGAAAATGCTAGGAGTCCTAGCTCACACCAGAGAACAGTGTGCAGAGAGGAGCCGTGCAGGAGAGTGCCCGCCGTGCCTTTCCTTCCGAGCAAGCGCTGTGGGCTGAGAGGAAGGAGACTCCCACCCTCACACAGCCTCTTAGGCTTCTAGTTACCCTGAGGAGCTTGGGGTGCTGCTCCATCAGGGCCCCCATGGAATTACGCAGCCCATGGTTTCTTCAGAGTAAGCAAGTGGAGCTCCTCAGTGTAGGCAGATTTCTGAGTTTAACCTCCTGGTCAAAGAAGACAGAGCAGGAGTGGAGAGGCCAGGCTCTGCTTTCTGGGTGCAGGTTTGCCTGTGCATCCTGGGCTGAGTGAAATGGCAGATTGAATTGCATGAATGCCTTTGGAGGATGGATAAGTTCATCATTCAGCCAGACAGCGAGCAAACGCTATTTGTCTTCTTTACTAATTTTACCCATTACACATGAAGGCATCTGAAAGACTGCTTTTTAAAACCCAGACTTGGACATATTTTCAATGCTAAAGAGGACTTTATATTTTAATACTAATACTATGATTTATTTAAAAGCTGTGGATTGAGAAGAAAACTACAAATTAATAATAAGTTATAAAAACCCCCCTGATAGTCAACCTGACTCAGCCATAAATCTGGGGGGGGGGCCACTGTTCTGACACTTTGCTTCTTTCTGCTCTCAGATGGACCTGAAGCCTAAATCCATCAGTAAGGGATCAAGCACTGACTTGACTGACACTGTCCCCTACTCTCAGGGGAGCTTGGATTTGATTACTGCTGGGATGGGAGTATAGTGACGAGCAGTCTAGGTCCAGGGCTGAGACAGGCTCACTGGCCTTCCTCAGGATAGGTTCTGGGACCCCCTGCCCCATCCTGGTTCTGTCTGTTAGTCTGCCTACTTTTTTTTTTTTTTTTTTTTTTTTTCAGAAAATTAAATACTTTTGCTCTCATAATTATCTGCTTGTTAGTTTTCTTTTCCATTTGTGTAGTTTCTACTGCTCTGTGTTTGGCGAGTGCACTGAGGGACAGCAGTAACCAACATCATCTGACAGAAAGTCAGCACTGGGGAGTTTTATTCTTACTTTCTTAAGAAAACCACACTAGCCTGGGGAAGTCAGGAGGATATTTAGTTCTAGGTCAGACTAACCTTTGTAAGCAAGACCCCGTATCAAGTTGAACAGAGACAAGAATGCATGCTAGTGTTGGAGTTTATGCTCAAGTGGACATCTTGGGGTCCAAGAGGGAGGCAGTAGAGGGTGGGCTGAGAATGGTCCCAGGAGGCTTGTGTGTTGGAATGCTTGCCCCCAGTGAGGAGGTGTGTCCTTGTTGAGGAGGCATGTCACTGGGGGCAGACTGTGAGGTTTCAGAAGACCAGTTTGAGTTAGCTCTCCCTGCCTCCTGCTTGTGAATCAGGACTCAGGCTCTCAGCTGGTCCTGCTCCCCGTCTTTGCTCTTCATCATGGGTTCTTAACACCCCGAAACCATCACCCCAAGTAAATGCCGCCTTCTGTAAGTTGTCTTGGTCACAGTGGTTATTGCAGCAATGGAAAGTAATGACTATGAATCCAGCCAGCCCAGAGAGCCTGTCTTCCTTCCGTTCACAGTGTTGCCTGTTCATAACGCTGCCAACCACAATATAAGTACTTGCATGTTTTAAACAGTGTAAAGGTAATACCCACAGAGGAGAAGGTATGAGGTGAGGCACTGGGCCTATCTCCCCTTTTCACCACAGTTGCCCTTGCTCTGGCACACACACTTTACAGAGGACTCCAGTGTGCAGCTGTTGTGTAGGGTAAAATCAAGTAATAGTAAATGAGTGGAGATTTGAGGGTGGAATCCCAGGAAAGTGTCCCAGCCATGCCAGCACTGACAAAAAGGAGCTGAGAGGAGGGAAGAGCAGGCCTGCACTGTCCCATGCGTTCACTGCCCAAGTGTCTGCATGTTCACTGCCCAGTGCTGACCTTGGAGTTTGACCCTGGTCTTTGGGGGAGAACTTAATGCTAACACAGAGTCCTTCAGTTGCCTTTATTCAATGAATAATCATTTAGTTAGTGTTGGTTTTCCCAAATGTTGGTTTTATTTTACAGTTACTTTAAGCTTTACATACCTGCTGAGGTAGCATGTGCTCCTCCCTGAGTCCTGCCACTGAGCTCCATCTTCAGGCTGAGCATCAGGCTCCTCCGCCCATGGCCTGTCTTTACCTGGTGGTTAAAGGCCTTGGACAGTTTAATTGTAGCACAGTGATTTAGAAAAAGAAACGTCATCTTCCTGTTTGTGTTTATTGGCTGCATCTAGAACCAAGCTAAGCTCGGAGCTGCTTGTTGAGTTAGGAGTGAGCCTCCCCATTAACTGCTTATCTATTTCCAAACATATTAGTGTCAGTCACTCAGATTGTTTAAATTATTTTAAAACCCATCTGTTGTGACAGATTGGGCTTAATTACTGAAGCATAACATGTAGAGACAATACTTCATACAGACATTTTCACTGGAGTCACTGTGTCTCAGCTCCTTGAAGAACACGTGGTGTTGCGCGGCCTTTCTGGTTTGGTTTGTGTTAAGGGCTCTCTCTGGAGCCCAGGCCGGTGCAGGGCTTAAGTTCTGCGGTAGTGTGGGAGTAACAGTGGAGCAGTAAGTCTTGAAGCATCTTGAGAGTAATACTTTGGTTCATGAAATTTCATTTGTTTTCAGAATTAAAAGGAAACTGTCATCATCTAAAAATGAAATGCCTCAAAATACAGTGAGCATAAGATAGACTCACTGTCTCCAAAATACAGTGAGCATAAGGTAGACTCACTGTCTCCAAAATACAGTGAGCATAAGATAGACTCAGACTCACTGTCTCCAAAATACAGTGAGCATAAGATAGACTCAGACTCACTGTCTCCAAAATACAGTGAGCATAAGATAGACTCACTGTCTCCAAAATACAGTGAGCATAAGATAGACTTACTGTCTCCAAAATACAGTGAGCATAAGATAGACTCAGACTCACTGTCTCCAAAATACAGTGAGCATAAGGTAGACTCAGACGTCGTTGCTCTGCCCCCCCCCCCCCCCCCCCCCGTGCATGTGTTCCAGTGGATTACACACCTGGATCTACTCATTTTCTAAGTGACTGTAGAGGACCTAAAGGAGTTGTAAGTTGTCCTGTGATGTTTTATATTAAAGTACACTTGAGGCTGTTGCTGGTTAAGAGCATGAGCTTTGAGGCAGACTGCCTGGATTCCCAGTGCCTGTCGCTCTTGCCACAGGGTGAGTATTCAATCCCCAGCACCTACATGGTGCCCATAGCCACCACAACGCCAATCTCAGGGGACCCAGCACCCTCTTCTGACCTCCTTAGGCACCAGGCATAAGTATAGTTGACACAGATGCAGACAAGGTGTAAAATAAGTAACTTAAAGGAACAAACCAACCAACCAACCAGCAAATACATAAATAAGACAGTCACTCTTCCCACCTCGCACACTCAGGGTGAGGACAAAATGAGTACTATACCCTGGAAATGCTGTGAAGAGGCTTACGTGTCTGCTATGAAGTAAACCTCTCACTTAAGCCCTGTGAGGCCTTCAGCAATAGGTGACTACATCCCCAGTTTGCAGATATTAAAAGTAAAGTAACTGGCTTAAGACCACCGCAGCTTGTTAGTGGATCTGGAGTAGAAAATTTGGGCCACCTGATAGGAATTGGGATTGTAACTGCGTGACTCCTGATGGCTCCTGCACGAGTGAGTGTCGGCAGTCACTTCACCTGTTCTGTCTCTTGCATGGCACCGGGCAGGAGACTGGTAGGCTTTATTGAAGTAGACGTAATTATAGTCAAGTCCATGGGCTACAAAAGCCAGACAAAAGCCAGTTCTAAGTGTGTTTTAGATGCATTTCTTTATGTATATGGTTGCTTTGTCTGCATGTCTGTCTGTAGTGCTTACCACCTGTTACAGGATTTTGTACAGAAACTGGGCATTCAATTAAAAGAAAATGCTTTTACGTTGTTCTTCCATTGTCTTTAAAAATGTGGCAGTATAGGAGTGTGTTGAGAAGACTTGCTGCCTCTCAAGGTACACAGTGAACCTGTGAGCTGCTGCAATACAGACAACACAGCTCACTGATGGCATTCACCATGAAGGAGTGAATCCCACCGAGAATAGCTTAACCTTGGTGTGCAATGCCTCTTTCTTGCATAGCGAGTCCTTTCTCAGATCACAGGCCATTGAAAGAATGGCTTTTACCCCAGCATGTCCTTGGCAAACATTAGTGGGCACTTAGTGGCATGTGGGTGGTTTCTGCTCTCCGCCTCTGTGCTGTCTGGGATAGAGGAGAATGAAAGTGGGGCTGTATTGACTGAGCCCAGCCTGAGGTGGGACGGCTCTACAGATGTGCTCTAGCCTCCCCTTGGGCCCACCCGCAGAGCCGCAGAGCCCTGTGCTGGGACTGCTGCTCCTCAGGCAAGAGGGATCTGCAGCCACACATCTGGACACCGTGGGACAGAACAAGTGCCATTGTGCACAGTTCTGTCTCTCCCATAACTGCCACCAGTGCTTAGCACCCATACTTTATCAGTCACGGGCTAGCAAACAGTAGAGGAGTGTGCCCAGTGCTCAGTGGCCTGACATGGTGCCCTTTAGAGAAGGAGCAAAGTTGAAGCCCTTGGCAGCCTTAGCCTGGCGAGATGTGCTCCCCGATTGCTGCCAGGCTGTGGGAGCACAGCACGTCACATTTTAGTCCTCTTTTCCCAGGGTTCTTGTGGACTCTTCATAAGCAAGTCTCAGATCTGCTCAGAAGTAATAGTAAATGTTCAATATGAAATCTTGCCCAGTGGGAAATTTATTGATATGATACCTCAGCTTAACATAATCTTTGAACTTTATCTTGAGGCCACATTATAAAGTCAGCATGAGGTTGTGAGACCGTTGAGCACAGGCGTGGTCCCACTGTCCATTAAGCCTGCAATTTAAGAGCCTACCATACAGTAAGTGTGTTTAGGAATCTTTTATTCATGCATTTCTGCACGTAGATGGGTACAGTTTGAAAAGCCTGTATTGTGTATTGCACGTGTGTTCGATGCTGGGCTATAATTGTGAACGTCAATGTGATGAGTTCGATGCCCTGTCAGGGTTGGTGAATGGCTCTGAGGAGGGAAGGTGCTCTTTTGGCAGCCTGGCACTAAAGGAGGCCCATGCACACTTTGCTCTGTATCCAATGTTTTGCCTTGCCTTTGAGCCTGAGCAGTCTGTGAGAGACGTGCTTAGTGATGTGTGACCCTGGGCGCCCTTCTCCTTCTAAGGTACCCCAAGCATTTTTCAGAGCCTCTCTTTTCCTCAGGACATCAGAGTTCCAAATGATGAGGGAATCTCTTTCCTTAACAAAAGTTCTCCTGTGGGACTTTTCTGTTGTCTTAGTAGTCCAATGGTTAGTGGCATTGCCTGTTCCAAAGCCATAGCTTTTAGTAATTGTTTTTCTTAGCGAGGTGGTGTTCAAAAAGACCGTTACCTTGATTAGTGTCAGACCCCATGATGGCCACATGGTCCAGTCAGTGAGACTTTGGAAGTAAGTGGACCATGACCATTTCTACACCGAGGGCCTAAGTACTGAGTTTAAGTGCTTGCTTCCCTCGAGCCACCATGGCTTTCACTCAGCACTGTAACATAGAAGGTGGTCTGCTGGGCTCCTTTGAGGGCTCCCCAGAAACCAGCACAGATGATGCTCTGGGAGGGGGATGGGGGGGAGTTGGGACTAGGTGGAAAGACGGACAGACACTATATGAAAGAATCTCTGGGCCAGGCCTCAGGATATAGGCCAAGATTAAAAACATTTACATTTGAATTAAGTTGATATACAATGGGTGCAGCAGAAGTTTGTGTGACAAATACTCTTTTTGCCTAGGTTATCCTGACCAGCCCCTTGAAGGGTGTTTTCTGGAATTTGTAAAAGGGGAAATCCTAAGCACTATTTCTGCCTTTAGGTCTTCTGAGAGTTCAGCCATGGTCCTGACCTCTGAAGCTCAGCTTTGGTAGTTGAGGGAAATGGGGCATTTTTCCTTGGCTATTTCCATGTGTAAGATGCTTCAGACTCACTTTGGAATGGCCGAGGAATATTGAGTAGAAGAATCCACAACATCTTCTAAGACGTTAGGTGTTTGTCTCACAGAGCTTGCTAGGAAGTTCTTCCTGGAGTGAGCTCCGATGATGTGTGTTGTGACACCAGTGATCAAGGCCACCATTCAGCTTTCTTTCCCTGGGTGACTTGGTCTAGAGTTTGGAGGGTGGCATTTCCACTCAGTCCTGCTCCCCATTGGTCCTGTTATGCCTTTCCTGTGGAATGTCTCTGCCCTCCGAGAATGCTTAGCTTTGAGTGGGGACTCTCCTGCCTTTGAAGCTGTATTCCATGCATGTGTGTTTGAGCCACTTGGATAACCTCCTCTGGCTGTTTCCTCAGGTGTTGGGCAACTTTATTTTAAGTTCAGTCAAAGTAAACAATTGCACTGTCTTTCCTTATGGTTATGTTTCTGGCCACCTTGTTTTCCAGCTAACTCCATATTGTACAGTTATGGGTTTTAAATTTGAGGAAGGAAAAAAAAGGACAGTATTGATTGCTTTACCACAACTGTTTTGTCCTTTGTGACATTCTGGAGAGAATATGGAAACCAGGAATGCAGAGCTCCTGCACTGTGTGCCAGAACTCAACAAGCACCGTGACTTAGGGTACATTCAAGAGGTGAACTAAAGTTTAAAGAAAGACAATTGAAAGTTCACAAACCGAAGCACAACTGCGTGTTTGCTTTCTAGTCGTTTATTTGTGCAGAGTTGTTAAAGCATTTGAACTAGTGCCCAGGACAGCCGCTTGTTGTCTGAGTGTTCTGTTTGTTAAGAGAGAACACTTCCTTGCTGGGCTTGAAGCTGAGTGCTGGGGTCCGAGCTGCCACCCACAGGCTGTGGTTCTCGGTATGGGCAAACCAAGGACTTGACCCAGCAACTCCTGTGTGATGGCGCTCCTCATCCCCATCTCACCGGGACTCAGACTCAAACTGAATTAGCAGAATCTCAGTGAGTTTATCATCACTGAAGGTTCGAGTAGATTCTTGTTCTTGATGGTCACTTAACTCATGCCTGCTAGTGAAGACAGGCTCTATGAGCAACTCTTACCGTTGGGCTGTATCTCGTATCAGCACACAGTGTGCTTATTTCATCCTCACTGTCACCTTCATGGGCCCTTGTGCGTGACACTAAATAATTGTCTGGGTTTAAACACAGTGGCCATGTCCAGGTCCACCTCACTGTATGCGAGTTCAGCAGTGGACACAAATCAAGGGATTCGTGCAAAGGAATGTGCTCACGCAGTGTTGTAGACAGGGTCAGGGCTGGGTAGGTCTTTCCTGGGCTCAGAGTCTGGCCTTAACGAATTTGCTGTTAGACTGCCAGCACCTCACAAAACTGCCCATAGATTCTTGGTGTTTAGAGCTAGGAGTGAGCTGCCTCTGTAGATGAAGGGCCTTGTCACCAAGCCTGATGCCCTGAGTGTAAGAGATGTGGGCACACACCCTCTCATGTCATGATAGTAGCGGTGGTACCCATATCTATCCACTGCTGCCTGCTTGTGGATCTCATGCTTGGCCTCAGATACCTGGGGAACTTATCGAGGTGGTGGCTTACCTCATTTTTGAGTGGCCCTAGCATTTTCCAAATCCCCCTTCAGCTATAAGTTTCATTAGTTTGTGATTGGAAGGGCCATCTGGGAATGGTCTTTATACTGTCTGCACAGAGGAATGTTTACTGTGTGGGAAACTAGCCTCCATGAGGCCGACCCCACTCCTTCCCACTCACACCCTTGCATGTTAGTGTGCTCACTCTCCAGAGCAGCCATTTCTAAGATCCTGCTTGAAGCGAGAGTTCCGAAGTTACTAACTGGGATTATTTTTAAATCTTCTAATTCAAATGTTATGACATGAACACATCCTCATGTCCCTTGCTCCTGGTCACTGTTGCCCTGGTAACATTGTAGATGGGGCAGGGTTAGAACTTCACTGAGGTAGAACCATGCAGTTGATAGAGTTCTCTGTTTGCTTCTTTCCCTGTGAGCATGTGCAGGAGATTGTATCCGTGTGTGTGCAGTTTTTCCCCTGCTTGTGCATGTAGCATGTGGGGCTCACACCCAGGAGTAGACTGCCAAGCACAGATACATGGTCAGTTATAGCAGACACGGTTAAGCAGCTCTGCAAACCAGAGCCCTCTGTGGCGGCAGTGTGTGTGCCTCACACTTGGCAGCTCCTGTAATGACTGGGCTTAGCCATTCTGGTGCCCAGTGCTTTCCCAGTATGGGTTCAGTTTAAAAGGGTTCCAGCATGAGTGTTGGAACCATTATAAAGTGATATATAGTTATTAATGTATGGTGCTTGAGAGGGAGGCATTTAGAGAGGCGTGGAAACAAGCACAGCACTTAACTGACAGCATCCCCAGAGCCATGGGGCAGGTTTGTGGGAGTGATCCTGAAAGTCTTAGAGGCTTGTCTGCAGCCTGAGATGCCATCGCAGAGAGGAACCCATGATAAGTGGTGTGGAGTGGGAGGAAGCTAGGCTGCTTGGGGACATTCTCTTTAAGAAGATGCTGGGGGCCCTGCACCCTTTCCTTTCTGACTTTCATGCCATGGATGCACCTGGGCACCATGTTTCCACCTGTTGCACTGGACCACTCTGATGGCCAGGCTTGATCATCAACTTGACAGCATCTGGAATCAATTAAAACCTCAGCCCCTGGGCATGCCTGTGTGGGATTTTCTTGCTTGGATCATTTGAAGTGGGAAGGCACCCACATAAAAGGACTTGGAAGCAGGAGGCTTCTGTTCTCTGCCTGCTTGCCCTCACCCTTGCTGTTGAGTTAGTTGGTCCTTCTTGCTGAGGCATTCCCTCACTGGTGTTAGAACCTGCTTCTTCAGGATTCTCACAGAGGTGGAAGAGCAGCAGCTTCAGGAGTCCTCCTGGACTCCCATCACCGGACTGAGACAGCTGAGACATCCAGTCTCCTAAACTGAACAGCTCCCGGATTTTTGGTCATTGTGTTGGGAGAAACCCATTGTTAGGTCACAGTCTGTAAGCCATTCTGAAGTAAAGCTGCTCTCTCTCTATTTTATTCTACCAGTTCTGTTCCCTTAGAGAACCCAGACCAATACAACCACCACAGCCTCTAAAGCACTGAGCCAAGCAGCTGCCTAGAGCCCTGCAGTCTGCTCCCCAGCCCCTTCCTCCTTCCAGGCTGCTTGACTTCAGGTCTGTGAGCCAGTGACACGGAGGTGGCTCACAGGGCCAACGAATGGAGAGGCAGGGGAAGAAAGGCCGGCACAGACTGCTACTTGGGTTCTGTTTTGCATACATATGCTTTGTCTTCTTGCACACAGTGAAGCAAGGGTTTGGACCCTGAAATGGAACTCGAGGCACACAGTAGCACGTGACAGATAGAAAGGCAGCTAGACTGAGTTTACATGTGAGGCTGTGTACAACATACTTGGGTGTTTTGGCAGCAAAACTTTCTCATATTGTTTGCTTTAGCTTCCCAACTGCAATGCGTTGTAGTTTTGCTTGTATTAGGCTGGTGTGGAAGGGCAGCATGGGAACTTGTGTGGTGGACTGTGGTAGGCTGCATGACTCATTCAAGCCTTGTCCAGATGGGAAGGCAGGGCTGGTGTGAGGTGGCGCTTGCCTTGCTGCTGGAGCTGGGAAATGATTGTTGTTCTTCTCTTGCTCTGGGCAAGTATTTGCCTTGTCGAGCCTGTGTCATCGTGTGGACCTAGAGTAGAGTTCCACTCAGCTTGGTAGAGAGGAAACACTTGCTGGAGACAATGTAGGAGAAGAGCCTCCAGCTCCAGGAGTGAGAGATGTGTCCATTTTACCAGACCACGGAGGCAGTGCCGCTCAGTGCTCTGAGAGACTGCTCCCCTCCCCCATTACTCTCCCCTCTTCCCCCCCCCCCCACCTGCTTTACTACTAGTAAATGCCCCTTTAAGGCACAAGTGTCAGCAGAGGGAGCATGGAGCGACTGTCACCCTGGCTCTGCTACCTTCAGGCTGTGCACCATCCCGCCTCTGCTTCTTGCCTGAATTCTAGAACTACCCCAGGCCCAGTTTTATCCCAGCTCCTCCATGAAGCCTGATCCTCACACTTGGGGGAAGTCTCAGCTTGTCTCTGACATTATCTGTATCTTGTGTGCTTATCTCTAGCTGTGTTTTATATGTTCTACAGACTATAAAGTCTTGAAGATGGGATTTTGTTTAACTCATAGTTTCCAAGAACCTAGAAGTCACCTGGTAAAGCAGAAGATTTGCCTTTTAGTAACAAACTGTGGTTTGTAGTCTGGCTGCCTTAATGTATACACAGTCCGCACGCAGTTGTCCTGATGTTCATATATTATAGGTCACACAGCTGCCCTGAGGTTCATATAGTATAGGCCACACAGATGCCCTGATGCTCACACAACAGAGAAAACAAGTGCCATGAATCTTCAGGAAGTCAGTCACATAATACATGAATAATATCTTATTTCTAGAGACTGTTTGTATCAGTGCTTTGGAAGGATGTGGATGGTTTGCCCTGCCCTGATACTACACTGTCCCTTGCTCTTGAGACATTTGATCCTGATCCACCAGAACACATTAAGTATTCAGCTCTTTGTGTCTGCATTTTCTTGAACATTTTTCCTACTTTCCCCCTTTCATATCTGGTTAGCCTGTGCGAGTTACCCAACACTTTGGTCTTCTGTCCTCCCCCTGCCTCTCAGTACACTTCATAGACTGAGCACAGCAGGCAGGGATGGTGGTGCCAAACCCATCAGGTAACTTAGAGGTCTGGTCTTCAGCAGTGGCCTGTGTGGCTAGGGTGATTCTCAGCATCCTCTCTCAAAGATCACAGTGGACTAAGGTTTGTGTAAAAAGAAACTTTTTTTTTTTTTTTTAATGTTGTGGAGAATTAATTTGTAAAACATTGCTTGGTCAAACACTGCTGTGGTTTCCCCATTAGTTAAAGCTTTTAGGCCCAGATCTCTAAAGGAATGCTTGAACTTTTGGCCCAGAGTAGTGGTTCTTTCTCAACCTGTAGGTCACAACCCTTTCACAGGGGTATTTTAAGACCATCAGAAAACAGATATTTATGTTATGACTCAGTAGCAGAATTACAGCTATGAAGTAGTAATGAAAATAACTTTATGATTGGGGTCACCACAGTATGAGGACCTATATTGAAGGTCACAGCATTAGCAAGGCTACAGACCCAGTCACTGCAGTATCTGACTTCACAGACCCAGTCACTGCAGTGTCTGACTTCATAGCACTCTCCTGCTTTCTGAGTCTGTTTGTTTATTCTGTGTCCCCTGGGCCAGCAAAGGTGGGGCATTCCTGGTCTTTCATCCCTGATGCTTTTTTACATTATACAAGCCCTTTGACCCTAGAAAACCGGCTCATTTCTTCCTTAGATTTCCAGACATCAGCTAAGCATGTGATAAACAGAAATGGTCCAGGTGCCCCTGCTCTTGTTAAGAAGGAGGCAGACCAGAGCTGGGGGCTTTTGTTGAGCACCCTGGTTGGGGATTTGGTGTTGCAGCCTCTCCCTTGCCTGCACCTGGATGAGCAGGTTCCCCAGGTGCCTCTGTCTGTGCACTTGGCTGCCTTATGTCATTGTCTTCACAGGTTTCCATAACCAACTCTTCCTCCTCGGAGTTGATGTCATGTTGATTAGAAAAAAGTTTTCAGCTTGAGTTGCCATCCACTGACTCCTCAGCATGAAAAATATAGCTGCACTGCTGCTCCTAGAAATGTTAGTTAACTGAAGCTTTTGATTCACCCTAGAAAGTATGTCTTTATCATATCATTCTTTAATATTTTAACTTTCTGAAAATTGCTCATTATCTAGTATAATCTCTAAAAAAGTCTCCCTTCTTAGGATTTGACTTATTTATAAAATAACTTTGGCCTCTCAGTATAAACTTTTTAAGGAGATTTGCTTCTAGGGGTGCGTGTGCGTGTATGTAGATGACATTGGGAACCAGAAGAGGGCATGGGGTTCCTTGCAGCTGGAGCTACAGTTGGTTGTGAGCCACCATGTGGGTGCTGGGAAGAAGCAGCCAGTGCTCTTTGCACTTGAGCCAGCTCTCCATCGTTTTGAGACATTGTTATGTGCGTGCTTTATGTCATCTACTGTGTCCGTTCGAAGTACATTGTTGGAGGGTTGGGAAGGAGCACTTCTCTGTCCTTTGAGGAATGGAGAACTCTTAAGTGGGTGTGAGTGGCTCTTGGTTTTAAAGACGGAGCTTGTGTGCTGTCCAACCTGAGTAATCACTGCCCCTTCTCCACAGCACATGCTCTCGTGCTCTCAGTGCAAGGGGAGAAGGTGAGCTGTCCCATGGCTTCTGTGGCCGCTAGCGTGGCTTGCTGCCCTGCTTATTAGAGTGTCTCTGTGTGTGTATTCTTACTTCATGCGTAGGGGATGCTTCTCGCTCATAGAGACTTTGAGAATTGACAGTGCCGTTGATGTGCCCATGGGGCGTGTGCACTGTGTGCAGACATGCCTGCTTCTGCTTCTGCTTCAGGGAAGGAGGCAGGCAGGCAGGCAGGCAGGCAGGCAGGCAGGCAGGCAGGCAGGCAGGCAGGCAGGCAGGCAGGCAGGCAGGCAGGCAGGCAGTGTGGCTGTTCTCTGAGTGAGCGCACTCCGGCCTTGCTGCCACTCTATCATAGGCAAGCTGTACTGCTCTCACACGAAGGACCTCATTGTCTCCTCAGAGTCCCAGCTTTAGCTTCCATGTGACTGTGTCCTGAAGAATCTAGTTAGAGAGTATGGTCTGGGCTTTAACTAACCACTATAAAAGGCCACTGTAATGAAAATTCTCAGTTCATTCAATTGACGTTTACCACAATATTTATCTTTCAAAGAACATAAATAAATGCATTTAATTTTCAAAGGAATGGATCATAGACCCAGGTATCTATTTTGTGTATTTCTCTGTTAAAATAATTTTTTTTTCCCCTTTGAGACAAGGTTTCTCTGTGTAGCCCTGGCTGTCCTGGAACTCACTCTGTAGACCAGGCTGGCCTTGAACTCAGAAATCCAACTGCTTCTGCCTCCCAAGTGCTGGGATTAAAGGCGTGTGCCACCACTGCCCAGCAGAAATTCGATTTTTAAAACATGTTTTCTGTTCTATTTAGTTTAAAATATTGGCCAACATTAGCTAAGCTTATATATTGCCCCTTGCCATTGCAGAGACCTGTGTTGGTTCAGTTCTGTCTTTTCATAGTCTCAGCTCAGTGCAGTTTCCCTGTGAGACTTGAGTTAGCTGGTCTTCTGCTAACTGAAAAGACTGCGTGGTGGGAGTGTGCACAAGTCTGACAGGAAGCTTTAAGAAGTGTGAGTCAGGCGTGGCCAGTTACTGTGGAGAGCACTCCACACCTCTGGAATCTCTTCCTAGTCCTTTAGTTGATTCATATTAGTACTATTTCAGTTTTAGGCCAAAATTTTAAATGCTTTCTCTACAAAAGGCTAGCCAGAGGATTGAACTAAATATAAATAGTATAGAAATTATGTGATAGACTCAAGATTGATTGATGCTTTTTCTTTGGCTAAGAAAAAATTTAGAAAATTAAAAAAAAATCTTGTAATCATTTAAGTTTCAAGCCATTTGGTCACAGGAAATCTGCCCATCTGTAATGGTCTCTACTTAGACTCTGACAACAGTGACTTCACACTGAGCTCTTCCAAAAGAGGTTATTGCTACTCTCCAGAAGTAAATGCTTTCAGTGTTGTCCTCTGCTGACCAGCCACTTCCAGTACAGGAAAACATGTTGATGACACAGCTCTCCAATCAGCTGTACAAAGTGCCGATTCTGGGTGAAAACCTGAGACTTGTTCTTGGTGTCCCAGCGAAGGACAAGCTGGTCATTTCCATCCTGCTGACATACAGCTGTCACTGTGGCATGCTTCTTTTGTCATCAATAATCATGCAGGGCCCGATACTAGGATCATTGCGTTGGGAACAACACAGGAATGCTAGAGTGTCTGTCCTCTCCCCTAAGTCCTAAAGTGTGTAAACACACAGACTTTAAGGACACCATTCAGAGCAGTGGCTCTGTGACTTAGGCACTTCTCACCTTCCAGGTGACTGGGGGAGCGATCACAAATGTGGGCACTTGGCCCCTTTTGCCCTTATTTAAAGAAAAGGATTTCTGAGTATTTAATCTGCTTTCTGGTGTATTAGTACCTCAGTACCTCGTCACTCGAAGAGCTGTCCATGCTGGTGTGAATTGTACTTCCTCGGTCAGCTATTTGTAAAATGAGGAGTTTTCCCTCACATTTGTGTGTGTGTGTGTGTGTGTGTGTGTGTGTGTGTGTGTGTGTGTGTGATCGTCATTAGTGTGTACTGGCTGCAGAGGTATTAGATCCCCTAGCATTGGAGTTACAGAATGTTGTGAACTGCCATGTAAGTGCTGGAACAGACCGGTCCTGAAAGCACCCAGCCTCCCCTCCAGTCTCTGCAGTCTCAGTGATGTTCTGTGGAATGGCTCTGCGACTTCCCCTGAGCCTCTGTAGTGGTCCAGTAGTTAGACTCTCTGCTCCGTATGCACTGTATTCTCCTAATGTTATCATATACAGAGCTCAGAAATCCAGACTCCCATGCATACAGCTTAAAGTCTCACTGATGAAGTCTCTACTTTAGCTCAAGCAGAGAGACTACCCAGTCCATTCTTGTGATGATTATGCACTTATCTATTTTTGTCCAGATTTTAGTTCCATAGTGTTTAGAGAAGACCACATCTGTACAGCTGCACCTCTTACTTGAGGCATTTCATAAGGCCAGCCCCTCTTCCAGCTCCTTGCTGCTGCTCCAGTCACTCATGCCATCTTTAAATTCTCACAGTTTCCTGCTGCCTCATGGGGAGCTAGAAGGTCTGCTGAGGCAGCCTGGTAGATGGGGGTGGAGGGAGGGTAAGGATGGGATGGAACTGCTCTTGAACTGTTCTAGGCCTGTTTGAAGACCCTGCAGAATTGGGGGTGGTGGGTCAGTATTTTTATTTCCTCATTATGCTGATGTTTTCTTTAATTTTAATTTGGGGTTTTTGATCATTGACAAGATTTTATTGAATATGAAGGCTATCAAGTTGCCAGTACTGTCTAGATGACAGGCAGTCTGGATAAGGAGAGCCTGAACATAGAAGCACATGGCCCTCCTCTCCCAGCATTGGCATGCAGTCTGTAAAGAGCTGTCTTGACAGTATGTCCCCTTAAAGAGCTCCCTTGCGTGGGTGGCCTGTGTGGGGACTGGCTAGAAGGAGGCTTTCCTTCTTCTTTCATTTAAAAGCTTTTAGATGCCTGATTCATCGGCGGAAATAAAAGGAGTGTTCGGTGTTAGGTGTTAGAATTCTGTAGTGGGACATGACCCTTCTGAATCAGAGCAGGCGTTGTTACTCAGTGGTACTGTCTTGTATTGCTGCATGTATACATTGCTAAAGGGCATGTTTAAGGCTCTATGGAGGATGTTGGGCGAGTGTTAAATTAGTCTCATCAACCCAGACAGTAACTGAATGAAGGACAGAGGCGTTGAATGTCCATCCAGAGTGTGCTGAGGCGGCCAGTCTTCCCACTTGGCTATGGCTTCCCAGCAGTAACATTGTCTTACATTAAGTTTTGTTTGATAGCTTGACGGACTGGTGTCTTACTAGCTCTTGTGATGATTCCCAAGGCTTTTGAGCTTGTTTTATTTAACTTTTTTTTTTTTTTTTGCATATTTTGATTTTTTTTTTTTTTTATCAATTTTATGTGTGTGGGTGTTTTGCCTGCATCTATGTACCTCCTGCATGCAGTGCCTGCAGAGGCCAGAAGAGATCGTCATATCACCCGGTAACAGGCAGCTGTGGGCCACAATATGGGTGTCAAGGATCAAACCTGGGTCCTCAGCAAGACGAGCCACTGCTCTTACCCTCTGAGCCATCTCTCCAGACTGGCTTTTTCCATACTTAATTTTAAAACATAAAGCAATAACCAACTGTTACTTCTTTTCTCTGAGTGAAAATGAGACACTGTATCACAGGTTTACTTGCCCCGCCCCCGCCTGAAGGGCTATTATTGATAAGCAGCAGCTCAGGTGCTGCTCTCTCTCTTTCTAATGCTCACGCTGGCATTTTAGTTTGTTCTGTGTACATTAGATTCCTGGTGGTCATCAAGCTATACTAAGTGTGAGTGCTTGCTCTCACAAGCAATGGCATTATTTTATAACATACTCTATTATGAAAAGAAAAGACAAACCTGCATACAAAAGGACCCCTGGACAGTTTATAAAATAAATCAATCAATATCTCTCTCTCTCTCTCTCTCTCTCTCTCTCTCTCTCTCTCTCTCTCTCTGTGTGTGTGTGTGTGTGTGTGTGTGTGAGTGTGTGTCCCTGCTTACATGCCACAGCTTATGTGTGGATATCAGAGGATGGCTTGCAGGAGTTGCTTGTCTCCCATCACAAAGGTTCCAGAGTAGGTAGGCTTAGCAGCTGTGTAGTCTTCAGGGATCCACCATGGGTGTGCTGTGTCAGGGGCTGCTCCCAGGACTGCACAGACACTAAGTCCTCTCCTGCTACTGAACTGTGTAGTCCGACAGCCAGCCGTGCTGTGCTCTAAGACCCCCTCACACTGAGCTCAGAGCAGTGTGTATCCCTCTTCGGGATTCACTGTCTGAAGAGTCCCAGTGCATGAGCTCCTTATAGCTCAGCTAACCTGCCCACTCGGGTTTGTTTGTTTATCTGTTGTTGTGCAGTTCACTCCTTAGAGATTTACGAGGGAGTCTTCTAGTGATTTACAGAAATTCTTCCACACTTGGTCCTTCTAAATCTTGCTTAGCATTTGACAGATTCTTCTAAAGGAAGAACCAGACAGAGGAGAATAAACCCACATTAACCATGTACACTAAGCCCAATCACCAGGAAACCACAAGTTTTGTGGCTGGTAGCTTGTTGGTTCTGATGACTTCATATCTAGGATGAGATCATGATTTCCATCATGAAATTTGGTTCATTTGTTTGATCTTGATTAGTGGTGTTTGGTTTTTATTGACATTTGAAACAGACAGCTATTTCCTTGATCCAGTCTTGATCTTGAGGATTGGTGAGGAATGCCTGACAGTGTTTCTACCACTAGTATAGTTGTTGACCAGTCTTGATCTTGGAGGATTAGTGAGGAGTACCTGACAGTGTTTCTACCATGAGTACAGTTGTTGACCAGATTCTCATGTTTTCATATTCCACATGCCCACTAGTCTTTCCATGACAGCTCATCTGTCAGTCTTTGGATTCACTAATGCTTCAGATGTCACCTCACATCTCCCCTGCTTTGCAGTCACTCTCTCTGGTGTCACAGAGCTGATCAGCACTGTGGGCTTCCATGTACAGACTTTATGGATAAATTGACTTGCTTACATTAAAAAACAAAAAGAGCATCACTTACTCATGGACTGTTAAAAAATAACATAGTTTAGCTTTGAAATTTCTGACCCTAAATCAGGCATTGGTAACCCAAGATGTAGCCACTGCAATACAAAGTCGTCTCCTGTGAAGATCCAGGGCAAGAAGTAGAAAGCTTCCTCCTTTGTAGCTCCTCACATGAAGACATGGCATTTACAAGAGCATTGTTATTCTGAGTCTCATGAGCTCAGTGCAGTACTTGGCAAGTTTGTCTAGGCAAAATAGTCTTAAATGTGTGCATCTGTTTTGCATGCAGTGGTAAGGCTTTTCAGACTGCCCATGAATATCATGTGGAATTAACCCTACTAATTAGACTTCAGAGTTGTTCAAGTAAAAGGGCACAGCCCTGTGGCAGAGTGCCAAACACATGCCACTTTGAATCAAATATATGCCTTTCTGTTGTTCCTCCTCTCCTGCTGTCTGCATGTCAGTTCATTCCGTCAGGTTGGTATGGGGAGATGAGTCTACAAATACCAGCATCAAACCAGGACAGTAATTTTGTTCCTGGATAGGTATTTTATCCAAGGACAGAGTAAATGCTTGCGTACACACATACCTCATGAGAAGCAGGGGAATGGTGTGCTGTTGGCCCCATGTTGAGTTAGCTTGTTTTAATTAAGGAGATGGAGAAACAGATACTGTATGCTAACATGGCTTAGTGCATACTCTAGTTTTGTGTGAGACTACTCTGTAATGCATTTCTTCTATTACCAAATGTGATTAATGTGCCACACAGTGTTAACTGTGCTCTCTCCCCAAAGACATCAAATGGAAGGCAGCATGTAGAAGCTAAATTATTTGGAGAGGCTCAGTGATTGATTTAAACATAAAAGGATTAATTGGTCCCTGAACCAGACTATTAAACTGTACTGTGATCTTGACTGAAAGTGGAAGAATTACAAATGCATTGCATAGAATAAATGAATACATTTCATGGCTTTAATTCTTTCCCCTGATTGCTTTCTGTGGTTTTATGGACTACACTCCATTGCATGCTTGGTGGTGCAGAGGGGACTAGGTGTGGTCCTGATGGAATCGGATGTGGGGCAGAGCGGGCATCACTGAGTCCGAGGGAGCTGGAGCAGTGTCCACAGCCTGGATTCTCTAGCAACTCCTACCTGTCAGGATGCTGAGCATAGACGTCAGTTGTTACTGAATGGGGATCTAAAGTTCTCAGTCTGTGGGACACTGGTAAAGAGGAACAGCAGGTGAATGGAGCCCTTATGCAACTGTGTAGAAGGCTCAGCTCCTGAGGATAAGTGTGTAAGAACATAGCTGGAGAGAAACTGTGTCTCAGTTATTTCCAAGCAGTGTTGTCTTGTCTGGTTCTTGCTCTTGAGCCAGTCATGTAGCATTTTCTGAGGCACCGTGCCCATTTGTCCTTTGCAGGGACAGGAAGTGTGCTCATACACTCACATTTATGTTGGGGTTCTTGTGTGCCCCGCTGATACAGAGTCATCTGGGTGGCAGAACAAGTGAGTGTTTGGTTGGTTCGTGTGTGAGTTTTCCAGTAACAACTCCCAAGTTTCAAAATGGAGTATTAGGGGGTTCCCTTTGCCCTGCCTCACGACACTGTCCCTCATCCCTGCCAGGCTGTAGCTGTCAGGATGCCTGTTTCTCTGCCATCGGTCCTGATGGTCTGTGTTAAACCAAGGACAGCATATATGAGAGCCCCAGTAGGGGGCTGGAGAGATGGATGGCTCAGTGGTTAAGAGCAGTGGCTGCTCTTCCAGAGGGTCTGGGTTCAATTCCCAGCAACCACATGCTCACATCATCACAGCTCACAGCTGCCTGTAATTCTGTAATCTGATACCCTCACACAGACATGCATACAGGCAAAACACCAATGCACATAAGATAAAAATAAACAAACTTAAATTTAAAAAAAAAAAAAAAAAAAAAAAGTCCCAGTAGAGAGAGAGCTGGACTGAAAGGTCACTCTGTCTTCTGCTTTCACAGCTTTTTTTTTTTTTTTTTTTTTTTTTTTCCTGGAAAGAACCTGATGATGAGTTAGACTTGGCTGTGTGTTTTCTGTAGCGTATGTATCCTCAGTTCTCAGCTGATGTGCCCGAGCTCTTTGGTATCCCAGGAGGTGTTGAGCAGTATAGCCACGGAGTATGTAAAATCATGGACAGCACGGATAATATTCCAGTGATAAGAACAGTTAGGCTTCATAGTGTAAAATTATTTTCCTCAGCTGTCTCAACTTTTGGTTAAACTTTTAGGTCACAATTGATGGTTTTAAGCTCTTTGGTCATTGTAAAAAATTATCTTCTGGATGACTCCATCCAATTCTGCCTGTGGCATGCAGAATCAGATTGGACATCCCCAGGTAGAGTTGGAGCAGATGGATGGCCTGGTGGGGATCTCTGCCTTCTGCCCACCTGTGTGTGGCACTCGCTCCTCGGTGACACACGGAGTCTTCTGAGGCCCCCAACAACCTCTCTCCAGCTGTCAGGTCTCCCTGGCTGTCCTTTAGGGGAGTTGTAATCTCACACAGCTGTGGTTAGTTTTACACTTGTTGCCTACATTCATGTGTGCTGGGACGTTTCCTCTAACTGGATGCTAGTTCACTTAAGCAGCTACTGAAACTTCAGTTTTAAATTAAAGAATGGTGTAGGAACCAGGAAATTAACTTAACCAGGGCAGGTAAAGCGTCTGCCACAAAAGCTGAAGGACCTGAGTTCAGTCCCAGGGCTCACGTGTGTAAGAACCAGGGAAAGTACTATGTGTAACCCCAGTGCTTGGGGTGTTGAGACAGGTGAATCCTTGGAGCTCACTGGCCAGCCAGCCTGGCTGAGTTAGTGTTGGTGAGCTCCAGATTCAGTGAGAGATTCTCATTCTCTCTCTCTCTCTCTCTCTCTCTCTCTCTCTCTCTCTCTCTCTCACACACACACACACACACACACACACACACACACACACACAGAGAGAGAGAGAGAGAGAGAGAGCGCACAATTGATTAAGGCACTGATGTCAAACTGTAGCCTGCATTTGCACCTATACCACCCACATGCACGGACTTGTACACTCTGTACGTACATGTACACAGACACGTGCTTATACTTGTGTGCACACATAGCTGTGGGTGCTTCAGGTTTTTTTTTTAGGCATTGTGCTTTGGTAATTTCAGTGGCCATCTTTGTCCATTTCTGATGATGGCAGCATTCCATCAGGTACAGTTTTAAGTGGCATGCTATGTGTATAGTTAGTGAGGGGACCCATCGGTCCCCTTTGCTGTGCTTTTAACTGTTAGTGACTTGGGATGGAATGGTCTCCTCTCCTTCTCTGAGCAGTCCTTTGCTGATGGTTCCCTCACTAGAGTGATGGGATCTGGCCCTGCCAGTTGCTTGGTAGAAAGCCAGAGAGCCTTGGTGACATCTGTCTTTAGAAGACAGCCAGGTTGTGCATGGACTGGGCACTCTCAGTGCAGTGAAGAGAGAAGGCAGTCAGGAGGGCGCGTATGAGCTCAGTGCAAAGGGATGGAGGGATTCTTTCACTTACTGCTACTATTAATAAAGTTGGTACGTGCGATTGCTAAGTAGAAAAATGGTGTTTATTCAGATGATTTGACTTCACCATACTTTAGGATTATAAACTTTTAATTGCTTTCATGTTTTTAAATTATTAATCTTAGTAAATTTTACTTCATAGAAAATCTTTAAAGACAGATACATGAATAGATTAGTCTGACTTGCCTTAAAGTTTAGTAAATTTCAGATGGAGTTGTGTATACAGGGATGGAGAAATCATCTTTTACAATAACAAAAAAACTTAAGGGGAAACTCTACCTAGCTTCCTTCTTCTCTTTGCTCATGGTTGGGGGATTGTTGAAGCCACAAGGGACATGCACTGCCCTGCTGAGACAGCTGAGTTCTTCCTCATGGTCCCCTTCCTGAGAAGAGGGGCTCAGCTTGAACTGTGGCTTCTCTTTGCCCCACAGGGTTCCTGTTTGTCACTGGCTTCCAGTGGGGCTCAGACTTCATGCTGGTGTCTTGGCCTGCCCTCATTCCTGAGTTCCCTATTCCTGTCTAACTTTTACAGGATGTTACAGCAGCCATGCTGCCCGCCTCTTTCAGAAGTGCCTCACCTGGGCTCTGCTTGCCAGTGCTGCCTCCTAGCAGTGCCTTCCTTTTCGCAGGGCTGCTCTGCCTGTCTCTGTTTCACTGTGCACAGCGCTGTTGAGAAGGACAGCCACGTGGAGGATTGCAGTCCTCAGCTTTGCTTCAGGGTGTTAAGAATACAAGTGGGCCGGTGCCTTTGTTACAGTTGACAGGCTCAGAGTGTGCTCTGCCCAGCTCTCTCAGCGCTTTCTGTACCCTCTCCTGACAGTTTATAAGATGAACACACTAGGCCTTCTCTCCTCCACACATATAGCATATCTCTGGATTTAGGCCTCTGCCCCACTGAACTCTTGATCATGTCATCTTGTTTGATTTACTGAGTGACCTGCCCTCACCTTCCACTGCACAAGTGCACTCATTTTCTGAATGGCTTTACACTGACTCTTCCTCCTTGGCCTGCAACTTCTCGTGAGCCAGGACGGTGGACTTCGGCAGTGTAGACTCCTGGGCAGCGCCTGTGCACTGCACTCAGGCTGCACACTGGTGGGATGAACTAGAAGTTGCCTATGCTACAGGAAATCCTTGTTAGAACCTTAAAGAAACAGAACACTTTGCAGGATAGTACTCTCAAATTTACATGTTTATAATTGTAAGCATCCCCTCCCCCTTCCCTTTCTGTAGCGACTAGATACTGAGTGTGTGCCCGTGTGTGTAAATAAACACCGCTGTTTATTGGATCACACTTTGACTTGTAGGTGTGGTGTACCCAAAGCATCGCATGTTTTCTGCTGTTCCTTTACTCCAGTGCCTCTTTGTACTGAGTAACTGTCTCTCAGGCAGCTCTGTCCCAACATTCTCTCTCTCCTTTTTTCTTTATATTCTCTCAGTTGACTTTCCCCACTCTTTGAAAAGCTTCACAAGCTGTGACTCGGTCACCATTTGGTGTGGAGCATGTCGCAGTACATAGCTCCTTTTGGCCTCCCGACCTTCTGGCACTTACTCTGCTGGAAGGAAGAAAGTGCCTTGGCTGCCTCTCATAGTCTTAGCCATGACATCTACGTTATGATGGTGCTGCCCACCGAAGGCAGAGGAAGCTATGTGCCTGCACAGCCGCCTGGCACTGGAAGAGTGTGGGAGGTAAACCCTTGCTGATGGTAGCACCTTACTAAATGAGAGTCTGCTCCTGTTTGATTTTCCTCTTGCTGGGAAACCGGGCCTCCTTTGGGTACTGGTGAATGAGAGACTTTGCAGCAGTCCTCAGTCCGAGGCCCTGTTCTCTGGCAGGCAACTGCTGCATGTTGGAATGCCCTTAAAGGACTTGCCACACCACCCTGAGTGTCAGCTGCTCATTCTGCTCTCAGAAGGCAGAAAGTGCATGCTAGCATGCTTACTTCCTTCTCTGCTTTGTAAGTAGTGTGTTTAAAGGCATAACCAGGATCATTACTTTGAACAGGGACAGAAAGGAATCTCATGATGTTGTATTGATTTTTTTTGTATATATTAGTTTCCATTAAGTAAATAATTTCATATAATAGTAACCAAATGGAAGGGGTACTCTGCCTTCTTTCCTTGTCATTTTCATGCTTCCTGTTAGTCTCAGAGTGGCCTCAGATAGCTAGCTGATCCATACCCTGAAGAAATGGATGAGGTCATCAGAGCAGAAGGGGCAGTGAGGCTGATGAGAGAGCAGTGTAGACAGGTGCCCTCCAGGGAGGCAGAGCTCCAATGTCAGGCTTCCTGCCAGGGTCTCTTCTGTGTGGTGTCGGCTGCGGGGTGGCTTCCTGCTTGCTGTTGTTCGCCTGAGAGACAGCGGCGGCACAGCGCAGCTCCCATCTGCTTTGACTCTCTTGGCAGAGCGCTGCTGCTGCTTGCTGCGTGCACGAAGCTAGGCAGATGTCAGAGGCCTCAGCTACATTTCCTTCTAACTGGCAAGAACTCCACTGTGCCTTCCACTTAGCCTATGGGTGTCAGATTCTGTTGTAATGGTTCGGTGTTCTTGAAAACAGAAGCAAATAGCTTCTGACTTTAAACCCTGTGATAAAAGAGCTCCCCAGCATGACAGTTCAACAGTGGCGAGCTGCGTACATAGGCAGCTAGACCTGAGGGTCTTCTTACCTGGTCCTTAAGAACACAAGGCATCAACATTGAATGAGGAACAGTGATGGCAAGTTTGGTTTGCTTCGTTGTAATACTGTCTCTTTCCTACCCTTTTCTTCTTTTCAGAGTGACCCGAAAATCTTCTGAGACCCCACTTTGTATTTCTTGGGGTGGGGGTTAAGCTTGTACATTTACTTGTTTGCTCTTCAGACAAGTTGTCACTTTGAAGCTCTGATCTACCTAGAACTTAATCTGTAGACCAGACTGGCCTCAAATCAGAAAGATCCACCTGCCTCTCCCTCCTGGGCACTGGAATCATAGATCACATGCTGCGGTGTCCGCAAGTGATTCATGACAGCTGTCCTGTTAATCCCTGTGCTCTCCCATTGAGTGTTAAAGGAGCCTCTGAGACTGAGGCGGCTGTCTGGGCAGGCTGGAAGCTCAGGAGAAGTTTGAATCCAGGACAGGAGAAGCCTTCTCAGCTTCAGTGTGCTGCCGTCTGCCGCTGAGCACACAGCATGGAAGAGAGCAGACCTTGGAGCCATCAAGGTTAACCACAAATGCTCACAGCCTTTGGATCAAAGACAACTGAGTTATTGCCCCTGTTAAGTGAGGTCCTGGGAAGAACATTAGTCCTTTAGGTCACTATGACACTACTCTCGCTTTGACATAGATGTACCTGCTACACTGCCAGTCCAGGAGCCCTGCAGACTCAGAACTAATGTGCCACCAAAGGGACACTTTAATTGCCAGGGAACAGCTTATCACTAAGGATAGGGTGGTAGGGAAAAAAACCTGTGTATGTATACATCTGTGTGCTTACATGAATGCATTTTTTTGTATGCATTCACACACACACACACGTTAACAGTGTCCAGTAAGATCTCATTGCATTAGAGAACAATGCACTTGGTAACTTTTTTAGTGGAGTGATTTATTCTTCGTGGACTCTGATGGTAATTTAATAGTTAAGTACTGCATCATCTCTCATAACAAAAGCATTTGCAGTCAGGGCCTCTGAGGTGGCTCAGTAGCTCTGGCTGCCAAGCCCAGAGGATCTGAGTTTGAGCCGAGGACCCTGTGGTGAGAATCGGTTGGCTCTTGCTTGCTATCCTCCCGTATACACTGTGTTCCTGCAGGGACACACACAAACACATTTCACTTTAACATTTAAGGAAACAATATGCATAACAATATCTTCATTGCTTTGTAATGATAGTTAACTCATTACAGGAAAAGATGAGAATTGCTAAGACCCTCTCAAGGCTTCTGTAGAATACTGTGCCCAGGTGCTGCTCTCTGAAGAAGGCAGAAGCCTGACCAGCAAGAGACACTGTGAGCAAAGTCTGAGCTGCTAAAGGGAAACGTATTTCTCTGGAACGGAGACCAAATATCTGAGAGGCACAGACTGAGTTAATGGCAACTCAGAAAATTCCAGAGTGATAACTTGATTACACAGAAAGCGTTTAGGTAAAATTATCTGCATGCATTCTGCATTGTGAATCTGTTATCAAAACACTTTACACCTTGAAAAGAATAGGAGTTTATTAATATTCACAGTGCATTTTGAAAGCACATATAATAGCTGCATTCTGAAACCTTGGCTCAAGATGTAAAAATACCCTTTAAAAATATTGTAGGTAAGTGGAGCTTTCTCCTTTGTGGTTTTGCAGAGCCTTCCCCAGACACCCGTCAGTCAGCAGCCTTCAAAGGTGCCTTCGCTGAAAAACCATTTACTCTAGTAGGAGATTTTAAAGAAAACAATCTTTCAAGGTAGAATGCGCTGTCTCGCACCTCGCTGTACTCAGGCAGCCTGGTCTCTATTGTGTTCTGTTGTGTTTAAAAGACAGTTTCCCACCAAGTAGCTGAGGCTGTTCTGAAACTCAGCCCTCTTCACCCCGGTTACTTGTTTTATTTATTGTGTGTATTTGTGTACACAGCTCTGTGGAGGTCAGAGGACAGCTTACAGGAGTTAGTTCTCTTCTTCTACCATGTGGGCTCTGGGATCCAACTCAAGTCATCAGGCTTGGTGGCAGCTTCCTCTCCTCAGTGAGCTACTTCCCAGCTGTCTGCCTTTAGCTCTTACCCCCTGCCACAGCCCCGGGTGTCACCCACAGCCCCGGGTGTCACCCACACAGTCTGCCTCTGAGCAGCCTTTTTCATGAGAAGTGAACTCAGGGAAAGACCCATGTAGTGAGATTCTGGAATTTTTGTTTCTTTAAAAAACACAGAAATGTTATAAGAATGTTTTCATTTTAATCCCAGGTGTGGGATATGGGGATGTGGGGATGTGGGGCTGCGGGGCTGCTTCAGGCCATCCACAGCAGCTGAGTATGATTTGCCTCGTGCTCTAGCAGAGGTGTGGTTTTGCCAGCTGCAGTTAGTTTTTACAGTTGTGTGACATTTGGAATTCTGGAAAATTTTCAGAGGGTATGTAAATGCTAAAGCCCTGAGAAGTGGTTATTGGTCATTCAGAGGATTGGTTGCAGTCTGTTAGTAGTTGTGCTCAAAGAAAAAAGAAATTAGATTCACAAATCTCCCTCCCCCTACATTTTTTTCCTCTCCTATCTAAGTGATAGTGGATGGAAGTGGGGAGGGAGGGAGTGTGGTGGAATAAGGGTGGAAAAAGAACAACACACCAAGTAGCAAGACAGGGTATAGACCCAGGCCTCAGGTACCAGGGAAGGGCTAGCCAGGTGGCTGGTTTTTTTTTTTTTTTTTTTTTTTTATTATTATTAAATCATTTGTTAAATGTTATATAGTTCACGAGTGAATTAAACTTGGGTCTGAACACTGAAACAGAAGTGGATATGCCAGCACCCCTGAGATCCCAGCTATTACGGAAGCTACAGCAGGAGGACTGCACGTTCAGAAGCCAGCTGGGCTAAAGCACTGGAATGTGGCTCCAGAAGAGTGGTACATAACAGCACAGCACTGGGCTCCACCCCACACTGTTCAAACAAGGAGGGGTTTGCTTTCATCCTAGCCTTAAAGACCCCTCTCCTAACCTGTTCACATACCCAGCACAGCTACTCTCAAAACTCACTTCCTTCCTAGGGCTCTCCCAGTGTGACAGTGTTTACCCTAGTCTCTTAGCCTGTCACTTCTTGCAGGGAAGAGCTGTGCTGGTTGTGCACAGCCCTTACCAAGCTGTGACTCAGTGGCCTTGGGTTTTAACCTAGAACTCTAGATGCTGTTTAGTACCTTAGAAAAATGATAGAAAAATGGCAAAACCTGAAGAGGAAAGTGTCACAAAGGAAATTAAACATTGAGTTTCTGCTGCCGTCAAGCGCATCCAAGTGCAGCTCATGACAAATGTGATTCCTGGCTCAAAGTCAGTCAGTGGGACATCTCAAGATGGGTGACACAGAAGCACTGGGCCACATTTGGTCTTTACTTCACTTTAAATGGAAAAGATGAGGAATGGAAAGGCAGGCAACTCTACCCAAAGAGTGGCAGCACTAGCTGCAGGCGTGGTGCAGCTCTGTACCAGTGCTGAGTGTGCAGCCCGGAGTGAGTGTGCAGCCCAGCAGGGAGTGTGCAGCCCAGGAGCTGGCAGTCGTCCAGCCAGAGGGGGCTACTGAGCTCGTGAGGCTTTTCTGGCGCTACACCCTTCATACTACACACCTGTCCACTGCTTCTGGATACACAGGAGCGTGCTATTTCAAACACTGATATCTAGGGACACACCACAGTCTAAGGAGGAGGTAAGGGCCTTCCACTGCCCACAGACCACAGTGCTGGATTTACCTGGATTCCTTTGAAACAAACTCTTTTGATTGCTTCTTTGTAGCTGTGAATAAAAAGACAGGTTGAGGGAGTACCCTGAACCATGCTTAGCAGAGTGCCCTCAGCATCAGGGCTGAGGTATGCAGCAGCCTCTGAGTCTGGCTGCACCTGAAGGAAGAGTTTACTTCTTCGAAGACGGTTCAATAAATTGTCTTATCAACAACATCAAGGCACTTAAAAGTGACATTTTATGAACAAACTCCAGGTAATTATTTCAGCATTTCTTGCTTACACTTTTCAAACATTACACACTTTTCTTAAAACAGATGGAAAATACAAAGAACAAACTTTATGAAGAGTGGTTTGTATGCTTCCCAGTGGCCATTGTTTTTCTTGATTGTGACTTTTGAAAAACAAAACTCAGGGCCCAAGGGCTGGCTCAGTGGTCCAGAGTGCTTGTTGCACAATCATGGAGACTCGAGTTGTGATCCCAGCAGCAGAAGAAGCTGCTGTGGCCTTATGTAACACCAAGGTGTATGTGTTGGGAGGCAGGGCTAGGGTAGGTGGATGGACAGGTGGGGCTTCTTAGCTGCCAGCTTTAGAGGGAGGCACTGCCTGAAGGCACAGGGCAGAGTGTAAGAGGATAAAGGGCACCCACTTCTGCACTGTGCACACAGGCGTGCATGCATGTGTACACGTGTGCATGTGTGTATAGGGAGGAGGGGGAGACGGAGGCAGCTAGAAAGGTTTCTAAAGTAAAAGAACTGAACCAACAGCTCAGCTGACCCATAGACATAGAACTCTCCTCCACTGCCACCCCTGTCATTTGTTGCCTTCCTGCTCCCGTTCTCTCCCTGTTCTCACCGTCTTAGAGCTTGATATGAATACAAACCCTGTGAGGGCAGAGGCTGTCAGTCCCAGAGTTAACTTGGCTGCTCCTATTTGGTGGCAGGCACCCACATGGAGGCTCACGCCCTGCAGTTCCAGCTCCAGGTGTCCAGGGGCCTTTGCTGGCTGCCTCAGACTCATGTGCATACATGGCATGCGAAAACTCATGCGGGCAGACACACAAGATAAGGACAGTGCCCAAGCGTAGAACATTTCATACAGCATCATGTGCACTTGTTCTGTTGGTACAGTCCTGTGTTCTCACTGTCGATTCACGAATCTCATGTTATGAACACAGTACACCAGATGGGAAGGGCCTAAGTGAACAGCACGGTTTTGAGCTAGCTAATTGGAATGACATTGATTTCCAGGCCTGGTTGCAGCTGTGCCCTTGTGAATGCCTTAGAACTCAGATGGTTTTCAGCCCGTCCTCTCTGTAAGAGGAGGGAGGGCTTTTGTAGGAAATGGCCTGGATGGTACTAGTGTGCCTACGATGGGCGCCGAGACTGGTGTTTGTGCGTCTTTGGAGACAAGGGTACACCAGCGAGCTGTGACTTGGTTACCTGATGAGATGACGCAGACATTTTCTAGTGTGGGCTTTCCTACCACTGTAGCAGTGCAATGGCTAAGGATACTTGAGGTTTGCTGAGCACATAACCAGAGGGTTGTATACAGACGGCACCAAAGCCAAACTGGGGCAGAATGAAGGAGCATGCGCAGTGGGTACACATTACCAGCAGCAAGAGGCAGGACCTGTCTGCTCTTACCTCAGTAGCTTTCTGTGTGGCAAATGGCAGGTATCCAGAGATATGAAGGGTAGAGTGAATTATCTCCTTCACTCACCACATGCATGGCTTGCAGGAATGGCTAGGCTTTAAAGTATATTGTCCCACAGCAGTTTTATGCCAGGGTAAGCAAACTCTGTGCATGCACTTCCCCAACTCTTTCAACTTGGTAAAAGCAGATACACTACCTGCACTACTTCAGAACGTTTTCTCCCTCAGAAGAGTTTCCGCTGCAGTGTGCCCCCATCAGTCTGATCATTTAAGTGGCAGAATGGAATCTCTGGAGACAGCAGTCTGTTCCTACAGCTGCCTTGCACATGATAGGGCACCCTCAGAGAGACAGTCAGCTGGCAGGGGACAGGCACCACAGCCTCTGGCTGCTTCCTCCAAAGCTCGTGCTTTTTCTTCTACTTTCCTTGCCTTGTTTTAATTACCTCTTTTAAAAAGACATTTTGCTTTTTAAGTAATCAATAGTAAAACAAGTGATTGACTCAGATCTTCTCTTTTTCTAGTCACATTTCTCTGTTCTTCGTGGGCTGTGAGAACAGCAAGTAAATGCTATGTGACGTTACCTAAGGTCTCCTTTACTGTGCTAACGCATCCACTCTCTGTGGCTTTGCACTTACTGATCTTTTTGTTGAGTTGAGCTGAGCTTTTGCCTTTTTAAAGACCGGCTCCTTTCAGCAAACTCCACAGTGCTGTCCGAGTACAGGCCTGCTCCATGTGTCACTCTGGATCGTGCCCTGCCTTTGTGTTCTGCACTGCTTCCTTCACTGCTTACCCTACCCCCACCTCGTGGGGGTTTCTTTCAGGGTCAGGACCACCACTCACCAGCCCCTTTAGCTCTCTGCACATGCCTCATGCTTGCTAGCTGCTAGTTGGGCAGCTTCAGTTTCATGCAGTTGACAGCAGAGTTGGGCCGTGCACCTGTGACTCCCAGCAGTTGCTGTAAACAGTGCTGCACTGAGAAGAGGTAGGGGTGTGCATGGGATGAGTCACCTCAACCTGTCGGCTGAAAGATGGCCGATCTAGGGTCAGAAAAACTGGTTTGGTTCTGTTGTGTGCTACATAGAATTAATGTTTCTAATTACTGATTTTTGTAAAGGACAGCCAGTATTACTATTGTATGGCTTCAAATGTGTTCCTTTTTTGTGAACTTGGAATTTAAATGTATGGATATCAACAAGTCTTTTCTGAGTTTTTGAAAAAAAAAAAAAAAAAAAAAAAAAAAAAAACACCCCAAATGCACCCCCCTTGCTGTGTTATGCTGGGTATCTACTTCAGAGACCAAGTGCACTCTACTGACAGAACTTTACATTCTTAGTAAAGTACAAACCATCAGGGTACCTCACCAGACAGGAACATGTGTGCTTCCCTTTGTGGTAGTGATGGACTTCTATAAAGCATTATGATTTTAGTCTTGAAACAAGATTTTATCTTTTGAGGAGTGTTTCTGATATGCCCTGTCATAATTTGGAGACCTTGGGAACAGGAGCAGTTTCCCAGAGGTGGCTGCATCATCGGTGTGGTTTTGGTTCATAGGCAAATGTTCTTGAGGACACTTTGAGGAATGAGGATGTATTACTGCTGGCTCAGGACCAAAGCTAACAACTTGGAAAGACTATGCCACTGTGGTAACGTTCTCCTAGTGACAGACACTTGAGTAAATCAGTACAGAAATGAAAAGAATGTAAATTGTGGAAATAGACGATACAGTAGCTACACCCTTACCTCGAGTGGAGACAGTATGACCACGGCTTGCTGTGAACGCTGCTCTCACTGGGTTCTGTTGTTGTTTTGAAGTAGGATCTCTTAGAGTAGTTCAGGCTGACCTCAGCGCCTCAGACTCCCATGTGCTCAGATGACACGCATGTGATAACATGCTCCTACCATTTAAGCCAATATTATTTAACCTTATATAATGCTCTAAGCTGTGTGACAGTTTGCTACACTGTGCCCCAAATAAGCAAAGCCATTGCTATCTCTACAATAGGGTAGAATCTCAGCTCCAGTGCTTTGGATCTTGTCCATAATACACTCTAAAAGTAATTCTTCAAATTTCCCTTTCCTTCTTTGAGCTCCCAGGATTTGAGTGCTCATTGAGCAGGAGGCCCTGTGGGCTCTCCTGTCTCCAGCTGACAAGGGAGCTTCCTGTGTGATAGGGGCATCCTGTTGAGCACCTGTGAGTGCTAGTGACTAACACCTACTTTGTTCTGACACACCATCAACTGGAGGCTGCTGTTTGTCCCAGCAGATGAGAGGCATCTTGGCTGGGTGGCCAGAAGGGCAGAGCAGCATCTAGGTGCTGCTCAGTCCTGCTTCCTGCCAAGCTTGAAACCAAGTGTCCTGTTCTTTTTCTTTCAGTGAGCATTTGTCCTGTGCTTTCACATTCTTTCTTCATGGGGAGAGTAACGTGTGCACAAGCGTGGAGATCGCTCAGCACCAGCCAATCTATCTGATCACCGAGGAGCACTTACACATGGCCCAGTCTTCACCCGCACCGTTTCAAGGTCAGTCCGAGGCCACACGCTACCGTTTTCCTGCACCAGCACTGCCGAGTGCTGGTGGAGCTGCCTCTCCCAGTGGAGCGCTGTAGGAGGGGAGGGGATGAGGTGCTGTGGCTGGGTATAGAGTTTTGTAGGGTACAGTGGGGTCTTGTAGGAGGGGGTATGTGCTTGAACAGGTGGTTTAAAAATAACTGTGATCAGTTAATGCCATTTTTCAGATAAGCACATGTCTAACGTGGGCTTGGTAAAGCTCTGTCATTTCCTTTGGAACAAACTAAGATTGACAGGCAACACAGGCCCCACAAGTAACTGAAGGGGCCAGGCTGTGGTTGTGTCTGCCAACAAGGCTCTGCAGTGAAGTCACTGACAAAAGGTGGTTGCTAACAAGGAGAGCTGACTTTCCAAATCTCTTCAGTGTACAGTTGGTTAGTGACGTCCCTGTCAGCGGTATTGTGTTAGTTGCACACTCCTGGTGAGCATCTGGTTATAACTTGACGTCACGTTATCTTTATCTTGGTTCCAAAATAACTTTACATCTTTTGATTCCACTAAGCATTCTAAGTCTATAGCTTAATCTTAGGAATTCAAGATTTTCTATGAATAATAGATTTGAATGTTAAAAGCCATGAAAAATTTTTTCAGGCTCACTTTGATTTATCATTTCCAAAATTGTCTGTCTGAAAAAGACATGACATACAGAATGTAGTAGCTTGTACCCCAGTTATGTTCTCATTTATTAAAGAAATAATAAAGATAAGTCCACCTTTGTGGGGAGAGAGCTTGGATTCTTTTTTCTATTCTCAGTCTTACCTGCCGCCCCTCATCACCATCGTTTACATTCTGTTAGACTCTGAAAGTCAGGTGGCCGGGCAGGTGGCATGCCATTAACTCCAGCACTCAAGGCTGGATTCCTGAGTTCAAGACAGCCAGAACTACACAGAGAAACCCTGTCTTGAAACACCCTCCCACCAAAACAAACAACTATAAAATTCGTATAAAATTTAAAACAACCCAATTCTTAAAACACAAACTAAGACGTTGCACAGCATCTTACAACTTGTCAGATTTAAATACTGTTGTTTATTTGAATTTGAAAATGTGGAGGAACACCTGACTTCATCTCCAATGCTATCACTTAAAATAAAAGTATTTATGAAGATATAAAGGTCACAAGAGCAGATAAGTAGCTTTTAACCTCTGCAGTTGGGAGTGGTCATATTAGGAATAAAGGTCCCTAGAGAGCACATATTAAGTCAGCTATGCCTCTCTTCCTTCATGTAATACATTACTCAATTGCTGTAAAGACTGGCGGGACACTTGAAAGAAAGCGTCTTTTAAAAACTCAGTAGTAATATGGGAAATGACTAAACACCAATAGAGAAATTCTTTAAATGCTTTTAAAGCTAACCCCTTCCCCCCAAAGGCACCCGAAGCCAGGCGTGGGACACATCAGTAATCCCAGTTTTAGAAGGATAGAGAATTTCAGGTCAGGCTTAGGTCCATATTGGATTAAAGATAACTTTGGCTATGTGAGATTTGTCTCAGAAAGCCAAAAGGGGGGGGGGTGGGGGAAGAAATGGCTCAGTTAGTGCAGTGCTGGCTCCACACGCATGGGAGCCTGACTTTGCAGCATCAGGTCAGAGCTGGATATGACACACTTAGAGCCTCAGCTCTGGGGCACGGAGACTGGCAAATTCCTGGGGTTTGCTGGCCAGCAAGCAGTCTAGCCAGATCCGTGGGCTTCATATTCAGTGAGACACCTTGTCTCTCCAACTACAGCAGAGATCCAGGAAGGCAGCCCAATGGGTAAGGTTCCCCTGATAAGCACTCTGAGTTTAACCCTTGGGACCCAGGTGGTAGGAGAGAACAGACTCTGGCAGACTGTCCTCTTACCTCCATATTTACACACACAAATTAATTTAAAAGACAAAGATGTAGAGAGGAAGCCCTCTGATATTTATCCCTGGTCTCCAGACTCATGTTCACATACATGTGTACACATAAGACTGCACGCATACATGAAGTGCACACACAAAGCCGAAGGGAAATGGGATTCTTTCCCCTCTGAGTTGTCTAGCCCCTTAGAAAGGATTATTCCGAAGACTTGTTCACAGGGCTCCAGTGTAGGTGCCACAGTAACCCAGTTTGCTTCTAACTCCACCAAAACAATGTTGGCTTCAAAGACTGAAAGAAAACAGAACTAGTGTCAGCTCCATACTGGAGTTCACACGGTCTGAGCATGCTTATCACGCATCCCTGCAGAGTCACACGGGACACACAGGTAAGCTGTGTGCTTCACACTCTGGCCATTAAGGTCTGCTAGTAGGAGTTTTATCACTGTTATTATATGTTATTATATATTCTGTGTTGCCTATTATTCTTTGATGATTACACGTGTAGGGTTCTCAGGCTCCACATCAATGTTAAGTGCCAGATAGGCCTAGGTGTCCATGCCAAATGTAGTGTTCATATTGAACATCCATTATCCATAGGTAGGCATGTATTTTAATATGTAGATGATTTATATAGTATATATTGATAGAATTGAAAGTGTAATGGTCTTCCAACTTGATTATTTAAAAAAATTGATGTAATTAAAATACACATAAATAATTCTAAAGTAAACTTTAAAACCACGCTGTGAAAGACTTCAGGATGTAATTTAAAGGGTATGAAGTAGTGCTCTGGTTTAACCTAAAACAACCAAACGATAGGATTCTATGTGGTACTTGTCTCTCCTTCCACAGTACTGGTGAGTCCTTACGGCTTAAATGGCACGCTAACAGGACATGCATACAAGATGTCCGACCCGGCTGCCCGCAAGCTGATTGAGGAATGGCAGTGTTTCTACCCGATGGTGCTGAGGAAGAAGGAGGAGCCTCGGGAGGAGGCTGAGCTGGAGTATGACGATGACTTTCCGGTGGCAGTTGAAGTCATTGTTGGTAAGAAAGTGTTTGCCTGGAAGACTGTATTCTAGCTCCATTGTTAATTTAAAGAGATGACCACTCAGGTTCTCCACACCTGTGGCCCCTGCTTCCTGTCCCCTGTGCTGTCACGGCGACTCTGAGACAACATGTTCAAGCAAGTGTGCTTGTGGCAGGACTTTGTTTTTCCATTGGGCTGCTCACCTGAGACTGTTTCTCAGGCCTGCTCCTTCCTGTCCTTCCTCACAGGTGGTGTCCGGATGGTCTACCCTTCGGCTTTCGTGTTGATCTCTCAGAATGACATCCCAGTTCCTCAGAGTGCTGCCAGTACCGGCGGGCATGCCACAGTTGCACAGCAGGGACTTGGTAGTGTGAAAGACCCTACTAGCTGTGGGATGCCTCTGACGCCTCCCACCTCCCCAGAGCAGGTGCTTATAGGTGAGTGCAACCCAGCGTGCTCCTGGGAGGGATTCCTAGGCCACAATCAGCATGCCAGAATTCTTGATGGAAGTGGTGGAGACGGGTGAGGGGTAGAGTGTGAGATGACAGAGTGGCTGTGTCCCAGAATTGTGCCCGTGTCACCTTAGTCTCTATTCTACAGATAGTGTTGGTACATTCCTTAGTTCTGCACATGCAGTTACCCTGGCACACTTGATGTCCATGTTTTTGCACATGGACAGGAAACTATGTGGGTAGCCTGGTCCTGTTCTTTTTTAAACAATGGCAGATAGTATGTCAACTTTGCTTGTGTCTCAGTGGCCAGATGCCTGAGATGCCCTTAGGGGAAAGAGGATTTCTCTGTCTCACAGTTGCACAGAGTTAGCCCACTGTTGCTAGGCTGTATGCATTTGGACAGAGCGTTATGGTAGTGGGAAGACGTGGGAGGCAGTGCTTAGCTTCTTGTTGGATACAGAGTAAAGAGAATACAGAGCAAGTGGCCAGAGCCAGGTTGCAGTCCCACGGAATTGTCCCTAGGGTCCTGCTTTCTCCTGCAGGTCCCACCTGCCCTTTCACCACAGCTCTGTGAACTCAGAAGGGTTAATCCTTTGATTTAGTCAGAGCTAACTGTCTCTTGAAGTCTCTCACAGACATGATGCCCTGGAGGTGGTTCCTGGTCCAGTCACATGGACAGTCAAAGTTAACTGCCTCAAGCAGGACCAGAATAGCTGTAACTTTTGCCTAGCTGACAGTTGTTACCCAAGGACAAAAATGCAATGATTCTTTCTTGTATTATAAGATAATGTTAGGATAGCATAAGGAGCTCTGAGTGCGAACTGGGTCCTGTACTGATGTGCTCTCTGAAGTAGACATTTGACAGTCCCTCCCTCCCTCCCTCCCTCCCTCCCTCCCTCCCTCCCTCCCTCCCTCTCTCTCTGTCTCTCTCTGTCTCTCTGTCTCCCTCTCTGTCTCTGTCTCCCTCTCTGTCTCTGTCTCTCTCTCTTTCTCTCTCTCTCTCTCTCTCTCTCTGTCTCTCTTACACACACAAAAGGGGGGGAGGGAAGGAGGAGAGAGAGAGAATGAATGAATGAATGAATGAATGAATATGGAGAGATTGCTTGGATGGAGAACAGTTTTGTCCACTTTGTTGAGTGGCAGGGTTCCTGTATTAATACTCCTGGCCAGTGTTAGCCTGTTTTGATTGGAAATCCACTGGCACTTGTGTCATGTGTTGTCCATAATTCAGAGGTGGCTTACAGTCTCAGGAAGATATACATAGATGAAATGCCAGCATTTTTTGTGCACCAGCCTTGTGTCAGGCTCACGGACGCAGAGAGCAGAGCATTGGCCTGACTCTTCCAGAAACGGTTTGTCATTGATTGATTTTTGTAATAACTAAATGAAAAGGAAAGACTTCATTATCTTTTATAGTGATCCTCAAAGACCCTGTCTGTTAGTATTTTGAATGTTTTAGTTTTACTTAAAAATTTATATTCTTAACAGTTGTAGTATTTTATCAGTTTCAGTTTATATGATACCAGCTTTCTCCCCAGGTATTTAGTGAGATCTGTGTCAACTTTTTTTAGATGTATTTATTTTATTTATATGAGTTTGCTGTAGCTGTCTTCAAACACACCGGAAGCATCAGATTTCATTACAGATGGCGTGAGCCACCATGTGGTTGCTGGGAATTGAACTCAGGACCTCTAGAAGAGCAGTCAGTGCTCTTAACCGCTGAGCCATCTCTCCAGCCCCAATTTGTGTGAACTTTAAAATCAAATGCCTCCAGAAATTCTCGGTTCACAAGCAGGAGGCTGTTTGTGATGAGTTCCATTCTAGCCTTCATAGTCCCGCTCTTCACATTGCTTCCCTTGTGCTGTGTGTCACACTGCACGAGTCCTTGGGGAAACATCCTTCCACTGTTCCTTGTTCTCTAAAAGCACCTGAAGGCTCGTGTCTGTGGAGTCAAATGAGCTTGTCCTGATGCCCCTCACACAGTGCTGAGCTGTGGCTTAGGATGTCCAACAGAGCCCTCACTGTCAGTCACTGAACCAGTGCCAATTGGCCACTCCCCTAGAGCCAGGGTTGCCTTGCTCCTGACAGCTAAGAGCTCTCCTGATAGGTCAGCTGGGTCAGGCCAGCTAGTGTTGCTATCTCTTCCTGTCTCTTTTAGAGACCTGGAAATGCAGAGGCAGCAGCTTTCAGTCCCATGAAGCTCTGACTCTGCCACTCACCACACTGCCATAGCTGTTTGAGTGTCATTCTCCACTTTGATGATTTCTTGGTCTAGGTTTTAGCACAGGCACTTAAGAAACATTGGGAAATGAAATGAATTCTTTCTCATGGTGACCAAGTATGATTTTTTTTTTTTTAAGATGGTAGTGAAACATCAGGTCTTCTGTCTCCTGTACTCTGTCCATCTCCAGGGTTAGTGTTTCTGGGGGAAAGGCAGCTTCAGATGTTAAAAATAGTTGGTTGTTTTAGTGGGAGGAACCTAAACATCTTGCACAGCAATGGCCGTGGTGCAGCCGCCATGGAGAGTGATTTGTGATGTAATGGACATCAAGTCAAATAAGAGAGAGCCATGGAGTTGACTGGACATTGCCTTTAAACTGGCCACTGTCTGAAATGGGAATGGAGAGAGCTTCTATCGCCTGTACCATCACAGTGGGTGTGGCCAGAAGGGATAGGTCAGCCATCAACAGGTGGACAGACTAACTGGGCACACTTGAGGGAAGCCAGGGAGTCTTTTTTCTGAGAATATAACCTAGAGACAATCTTTTTCAATGTTTCAGGTGACTCACATTGGGAGTAAGGCAGGCAGTTCTGGGCGCCAGTGTGCTAATACATTCTTTCTCTTGCTTGTGCACTGTGTGCTGTTTAGCTGAATAAGTACAGAGCTGCCTCTGTTGCTCTATCTGCCCCCAAAATATACAGATTGTGTTTAGTTTCTAAACTCAGAACAAGTAATGAATGCTTGCATTTTTAATATTAGTTATGATCTCTTCCTTATAAAGGAAGTTGCAGCTAAATATATGGGGCGAGATGTTGCTGTGCACATCTTTCAGGTGGCGTACACATGTTTATCATGTCTGTTGCTTTAGGGAAAACACAAAGAACCCCACAGACCTATGCATATTGATACTGGCTGGTTAGTGGTGTGTGTGTGTGTGTGTGTGCACACGTGTGCGCGCGCGTGTGTGTGTGTGTGTTTGTGTGCGTGTGTTTGTGTTTGTGTGCGTGCTTGCGTGCGTGCGTGCGTGCGTGTGCGTGTGCGTGTGCGTGTGCGTGTGCGTGTGTGTGTGTGTGGTGGGGAAGAGATGAGGCAAGATTGTCTCATCCCTGCAGATAGTGCTGTTGCTGGGGACAGAGACCAGGCTTCACAGATGTGAGTTTGGCAGGTACAATATCCAACAGCCTGTACCTGTGGTGGTCAAGATGTTCTAATTGTGCTTGCTTTCCAGGAGAGAGCGGGGTTATGCAGAGTGCTGCCAGTCACCTCGGGTCCCAAGATGGAGGGATGATAACTATGCACAGTCCAAAGAGATCCAGGAAGATCCCTCCTAAACTCCACAATCACATGGTTCATCGAGTCTGGAAGGAGTGCATCCTCAATAGAGCGCAGTCTAAGTACGTGTTGTGCATCGTGGTTAGTCATATCTCCTTGAACACAAGATGAAGAGGGCAAGTCAGTCACACGTACAGCTGTGTAACCAAACGCGAAGATCTCCAAATTGTCATTTCTACGATTTAAACTCAGTAGAGTATGATGTAAAACAAAGATGCTAAAAAGCAGAACGTTTCTTTGCCTGATTTACATATTGTAGATAATTTTCAGGTTCTTGATCATATGAAAATTGACATGGTGTTGATGTGACATCTGCCAACAAGGACAGGTCAGAGCTTTACCCTGACTGTCAGGCGGCAGTCAGGGCCTGCCCTTCTTTTTGTGCAGATTTCTGAGTGGTTCCCAGTTACAGAGGGAAACAAAGTTTTTGGACAGTCATCGTGTTGACCTTGGGTTTCCAGCAGCAGTGACCACCTGGATGGTGCCGTGTTCCTTTTGCCTTCTCCATTTCTGTCTGCCTGCTTTATTTGATATTGTTTCTGGGTGTGTACACATGTGTATATATATCTGTGTGTGCATATAGGTCTGTGTGTGTATCTGTACATATCTGTATGTATGTTTGCATGTGGGTCTGTGTGAGTGTGACATATTTGTATGTGCATATATGTGTATATGTGGGTTTCTGTATGCATGTGTATGTATGTGTGACTCTCTGTATATACATACATCATATTTTTACATTTATGTGTATGAGTATTTTGTCTACATGTACGTCTGCACCACTTGTATGCCTGATACTTTCAAGGTCAGAAGAGACTATTAGATTCCTTGGAACTGGAATTGTGGATGATTGTGAACTACTACTGTTCTGAGGACCAAACTCCCTGAGGCCTGTGCAAGAGCAACCAGTGTTCTCAACCCGTTTGCCAGCCATCTCTCTATCCCCTAATGTTATTATTTTAAAAACAGTGCCTGTGGAGGTCAAAAGAGTTGTTGGATCCACAACACATGAAGCAACTGTGAGCTGCCAGACATGGGTGCTGCGAACCAAACTCAGGTCCTCTGGGGGCAACCAAGCACTCTTAAACACTGAGTTGCCTCTCCAGCCTGTCACATGGATACTCTTGTTACTAATAACTTTTCACTTAGAACTAACGTAAAGTCTTCTAAGAGAGCACTGTTCAGAGCTGTGTGTGTGGGTTCCATTGCAGCCCTTCAGGTCAGGCTTTTAGCAAATTCATGTCAAGCCGTTACTTTCAGATGAATTGATTCTAGAGTAGATCACTGAAGATATGCTAGACAAACTCTAAAGTAATTGTATAGCAAATCATCGTTTAGAATTCAAAAGTGTCCCCAATCTCTTAGAAAAGATTGTTTTCTTCAGAATAATTAGTACAAATATTTTTACTTCTCTCTTCAATGCTTAGATAATTTTTCAGTTAGTATTTCTTTCTTATCATCTTCTGCTTTTACTCAAAAGTGGCCTCACTCCTCTGCAGTTTCTGACAGATCACATCCCTCTCTTACTGGCCCAGAGTAGGAGCTGAGGCTCCCAGGAAGGTAGAAAAGGCTGTCTCCGGGATTCCCCACGGCCACCTGGTGAATCTGTGGCATCCATCCGTGCCGGGGATGAGGAGTCAGAGTGCTGCCTCTTTCCTTGTTTCCAGCGGCTTGTTACCAGTGACATTGAAAGTTAGAACATTGCCTCTAATGTAGGAGCTTCCAGGGTGGTTCACAGCAGAGCAGTATATATATGATTTGTAGATGTTTTCAAACAGTAACTTAAAAGACCTTACATAACGTTAAGTGACTTTATATGTATCTTTGTGTGTGTGTGTGTGCGCGTGCGCGCGCATGTGTTTAAGCAAACAAATATACAAATGTGCATGGGAGTGTGTGGTACTAAACCCAGGCCTTGCTCATGCAGGCAGAAGTGACTTTCTGAAAGGCAGCCACAGAGTAGGTGTTATCCATTGCTGTGTGTGTTGTCCATGTAAATGTGAGATGACCTTAATTTAAGCAGGAGCATTTGAACCTGTGTGTAGTAGACAGACCGTTGACCTCCTCAGTGACTCTGCTCATTCATCAGCAGGATTCATTTCTATGTAAAAAGGGTTCACACGTTAAGGGGAAAAGGCCTTCTGTCTATAGCGGAATGAGTTAGCTTGTTGTGTGTACACATGTTTTTACCCTTTCTAGGAGGAGTCAGATGTCAACGCCCACTCGGGAAGAAGAACCTGCTCACAGTCCTGTTGCCTGGGATTTTGTGGACCCAACCCAAAGAGTCAGCTGTTCCTGCTCCAGGTGGGTATGGAGAAGCTGCAGCAATGGCAGAGACAGCAGCATCCGTGTTGGCCGGCCACGGCTGCACAGACCCCTTCGTCTTCTGTGCAGTTGGCTTTTAGTGCCAGGATTCAGAGTTTAGTACTGAACACTGGCTGCCTGAAGTCAACAGAACTTTGATGAAGTGTCTTGCAAGTGACTTTTGAGATCCTTGGTTTTGAGGATCTTTGTTACTGTTAGAGGCAGGGTATTTGCTAACCACTAAGAGCCACTGCCTTAGTGGTATCTTGGTTGCTTGTCTCTGGAGTGTTTGCATGACCGCTAACCTCCCCTTTCACCCCTTTCCTTAACACCACTGTGTGGTAGTACAGAATCTAGCTCACTGCCGTGGGCTTTTACAGCTTTGGAAGTTTTTTTTAGGGGAGGTAAACCTATCTCCCAGTTCAGCCGATAGCTTTTCCAGTTTCGTGTCTGGAGCATCTAGGATACATTTCTCATGTGCTTCCATGGGTCTTCTAGGAATGAGGGTTGTCTGTTGAGAAGGTGACCAATCATTCACTTCTCAGCTCTGGTGTTACTGAGGTGTTGGTGGACTGACTTGGGGAAAGGAATGTTGGCCCGTGTCCCCATCTCCCTGGCTCCATGCTCTTACCAAGTGTTGTCTTCGTGGGCAGCCCCTGTCCCTTCAGCCAGTCATACTGAGGCTTGCCTTGCTGTGGAGCTTTGTGAAGGAGTTGTTTGCTCACTCAGTGTCCTCTCTGAGTACATTCAGCTCTCCTCCTGTCTTAGGGCAGGTGTAGTTTACTGTAGCTGAATCAATCTCTCCTCTCTCTCTCTCTCTCTCTCTCTCTCTCTCTCTCTCTCTCTGCCTCTGTCTCTTTCCTCTTCCCCTCTCCCCTCTCCCCTCTCCCCTCTCCCCCTCCCCTCTCCCCTCTCCCCTCTCCCCTCTCCCCTCTCCCCTCTCCCCCCTCTCCCCTCTCCCCTCTCCTCCCCTCTCCCCCTCCCCTCCTCTCCCCTCTCCCCTCTCCCCTCTCCCCTCTCCCCTCTCCCCTCTCCCCCCTCTCCCCCCTCCCCCTCTCTCCCCTCTCCCCCCTCTCCCCCCTCTCCCCTCTCCCCCCTCTCCCCCCTCTCCCCCCTCTCCCCCCCCTCCCCCCCTCTCCCCCCTCTCCCCTCTCTCCCCCCTCTCCCCCCTCTCCCCTCTCTCCCCCCTCTCCCCCCTCCCCTCTCCCCTCTCCCCCCTCCCCTCTCCCCCTCCCCCTTCCCCTCTCCCCTCTCCCCCCTCCCCCCTCTCCCCCCTCTCCTCCCCTCTCCCCCCTCCCCTCTCCCCCCTCCCCCTCCCCTCTCCCCCCTCCCCCCTCTCCCCCTCTCCTCCCCTCTCCCCTCTCCTCCCCTCTCCCCCCTCCCCCCTCTCCCCTCTCCTTCCCTCTCCTCCCCTCTCCCCTCTCCTTCCCTCTCCTCCCCTCTCCCCTTCCTCCCCTCTCCCCCTCTCCTCCCCTCTCCCCCCTCCCCCCCTCTCCTCCCCTCTCCTCCCCTCTCCCCCCTCTCCCCCCTCTCCCCCTCCTCCCCTCTCCCCCCTCCTCCCCTTCCCCTCTCCCCTCTCCTCCCCTCTCCCCCTCTCCCCTCTTCCCCCTCTCCCCCTCTCCCCTCCCCCCTCTCCCCCTCCCCCCTCTCCCCTCTCCCCTCTTCCCCTTCTCCCCCTCTCCCCTTTCCCCCCTCTTCCCCCTCTCCCCTTTCCCCCCTCGTCCCCCTCTCCCCCTCTCCCCTCTTCCCTCTCCCCTCTTCCCCTTCTTCCCCTCTCCCCTTTCCCCCCTCTTCCCCCTCTCCCCTTTCCCCCCTCTTCCCCCTCTCCCCCTCTCCCCTCTTCCCCCTCTCCCCCCTCCCCCCTCTCCCCTCTCCCCTCTCCCCTCTCCCCTCTCCCCTCTCCCCTCTCCCCTCTCCCCTCTCCCCTCTCCCCTCTCCCCTCTCCCCTCTCCCCTCTCCCCTCTCCCCTCTCCCCTCTCCCCTCTCCCCTCTCCCCTCTCCCCTCTCTCCTCTTTCCCCTCTCCCCCTCTCCCCTTTCCCCCTCTCCCCCTCTCCCTTTTCCTCCCTCTCCCCTCTCCTCCTCTCTCCCTTCTCCCCTCTTCCCCCTCTCCCCTCTCCCCTCTCCCCTCCCCCCTCTCCCCCCCTCTCCCCCTCTCCCCTCCCCCCTCTCCCCCCTCTCCCCTCTCACCTCTCCCCTCTTCCCCCTCTCCCCTCTCCCCTCTTCCCCCTTCTCCCCCTCCTCTCTCCTCCCCCTCCTCCCCTCCCCCTCTCCCCTCCTCCTCGCCCCTCTCCCCTCCCCCCTCCCCTCTCCCTTCTCCCCCTCCTCTCTCCTCCCCTCTCCTCCTCTCCCTTCTCCCCTCCCCCTCCCCCTCCCCTCTCCCCCCTTCCGTTCCCCTCTCCCCCTTCCCTTTTCCCTCCCTCCCCCACCCTCTCCCTTCTCCCCTCTCCCCCCTCTCCCTTCTCCCCTCCTCTCTCCTCCCCTCTCCTCCCCTCCCCCCTCTCCCTTCTCCCCTCTCCTCCATCCCCTCCCCTCTCCCCACTTCCGTTCCCCTCTCCCCCCTTCCCTTCCCCCCCACCCTCTCTCCCCTCCCCCTTCCCCCCTCTCCCCCTCTTGGCTGTTGGGAGTTGGAGGCTGGATGTACACCTTTAGCAAGGATGTGAGGTATAAAAATATGGTTAGTTTACTTGTACCCTTTTTTTCTTTTTCCTGATCTTTTCTAAAATCTAGATTTTTTTCTCAAAACATTATTTACTTATTAGTGTCATATTTAAAAAATTGTCAGTATATTTAGTAAATAATGTGTTACTTTCTGTGCTCTGGGATTGCTGCTCTAGTTCTCAGCCAAAGTCTTATTCCTCAGGCTCTTCCTGGTTTCCTCCACTGTGTGGGTCTGCCTTAGGTTTCCCCCTTCCCCTGTTGACCACACCCCCTCTCTCCAAGGCTGCTCTCCCAGTTGTTCAGGCCGGGCTCCTTGGTAACTGGGGGTTTGGCACATGCTCTCTCAGTACAGGGCACATTCCTGCTCTTAAACATTGTGGAGCTGAAAGAGGCAGCTTCAGAAGCTTACACGAGTTACAACAGATCCTCTCTTTGAAGAGTCTTCATAAGAACCCTGCCAGAAGATGAGTACAGCCACCTCTCCTGGGGAGTCCCGATGTGTATGTAAGAGTTAGAAATGAACACCTGAAAGACTGGCGAGGTGCTCGCTGACTGCAGTGCCCTCGGGGCATGGCACACCTCTGCCTATACTCTCCTTACAGCCTTACTCCAAGTCAGCTGCTTTTTGGTTTTGCTTGCTTTCTTTTTTTTTTTTTTTTTTTGATTTATTTTTTAAACAGTTTGAGTGAAATGTTTGCAGGTTATCTGCTGTAGGATTGCCAAACCGTATGGCAGGCCCTATTCCTCTCACTATTTAATGGCTGAATGGAACAGGGCAGCTATTCTACTGTCCCACTAAACCATCCCATCATGCCACATAAACCCATTTTATTGCCCACGAAGGCATCATTTAGTTCAATGCAGCAGTAATTTAATACCACCCAAGTGGCCTCAGAGTCACCACTGCACCACTGGAGAGCTTGCAGTCTTCCCTTGGAGCAATTTACAGATGGAGAAGCTGGCTGACCTGGCTGTGCAGAGTAAACTTGGCATCATTTAGTGGTCCTGACCAAGCCGTTCCTCATGCCTCTGTTTGCCAAGAAGTGTGGACAGATGTGTATTCTTGCTGAGATGCGATGGGCCTCATATGTGTGCATGTGTTCTGAGCTCTAGCCCGTCTTCACATGTGTCTCATATTTTTTTCCAGACATGGTCAGAGGCAAGGGTTAGGAGGCCATGGGTCCTGTCAAGTGTTCTTGTTTATCTTGGTTTCACATTCTTCAGAGGGTGGAGCATGGTGATTTTATTCCCAGTGTGCAATGTTACAAGTTACTTAAGCCATTGTGTATTACCATAGAGCTGAGATACAGAAATTGAATTTCTACTTCTTGCCTTTTCTGGTCCCTTAGGCTCACAGTCTTCAGATGCAGTGAGAGTAGATATCTGTAGCTCCTGTCTGACAATCAAGCTTTAAGATGAGCAGGGTAGTAAGTTCTAGTTCTCATCCAGTCTACTTTTTATCTGCTTGACCTTATATGTGAGTGGTTCTTGATTTCCTGCCAGCACCTGTATCTTAGTGCTTGGAAGCATATTGGATTCTGGAGCCTTTCAGAGGTGTCAGTCATCCCACACATGCTTACGAAGACAGAGCCTTAGCAGAGACACTTGTTATGTGATGTCGCAGACATGCCGTGATCTGTACCTGGGTCTGTTTTGACTTCACTTTAACTCTCGTTGTAGGCATAAACTTTTAAAACGGTGTGCAGCAGGACCTAGCCGACCTCCCGCCATCTCTCAGCCAGGCTTCAGTGCAGGACTGTCATCATCTTCATCCTTACCGCCTCCTGCTTCTTCCAAGCACAAGACCACAGAAAGACAAGAAAAAGGGGACAAGTTGCAAAAGAGACCCTTGGTGCCCTTTCACCACAGGCCTTCTGTAGCCGAAGAGTTATGCATGGAGCAGGATGCGCCTGGACAGAAGCTAGGGCTGGCAGGGATAGACGCCTCCTTAGAGGTGTCGAGCAGTCGGAAGTATGATAAGCAAATGGCCGTGCCTTCCAGAAATACAAGCAAGCAAATTAATCTGAATCCTATGGATTCACCTCATTCCCCCATTTCCCCTCTGCCCCCCACACTCAGCCCTCAGCCACGAGGTCAGGAGGCAGAGAGTTTGGACCCACCTTCTGTCCCTGTGAACCCTGCCCTCTATGGAAACGGGCTAGACCTTCAGCAGCTGTCTACTCTAGAGGACAGAACTGTCCTCGTAGGCCAAAGACTGCCTCTGATGGCAGAGGCCAGTGAGACAGCCTTGTACAGTGGGCTCAGGCCTTCATACACTGAGTCGTCAGACAGGTGGTGGAAGAGTTTTCGTCTCCCACTCAGTGATGATGCTGAGTTCCGGCCTCCAGAGCTACAGGGGGAGAAGTTTGACACTGTACTGGACGTGAACCCCGAGAGCACCGCCCTGCAAAGGTGAGCTGGTCCTGGGGTGGGGATGCACGCCCCCCCTCTCTCTGTAAAGTCTGTGTGTTCAGCATGCTTGAGTGCACAGCAGCACTGCCCATGCCTGACCCTGAGTTTAATCTTCAGGAGAGCATTGGCTCTCTGACCTTCACATGCATGGCCATGCACATGCACACACACAAAGTAAGAAGAAATGTCAAAGTCATAAATACTGCTTGGGAAAAGGTGCCGTCTGACCTTCCCTCACTCACTTGTCACTTGTTTTCCCTTTTAGACTCTTAGCACAACCTAACAAGCGGTTCAAAATCTGGCAGGATGCGCAGCCTCAGGTGCAGCCGCTCCCTTTCCTCGACCCGTCGCCTCTGTCACAGCAGCCTGGTGACACTCTGGGAGAAGTCAATGACCCGTACACCTTTGAGGATGGTGACATAAAGTACATCTTCACAGCAAATAAGAAATGCAAGCAGGGGACGGAGAAGGACTCCCTGAAAAAGAACAAGGTACCATTTAGCACAGCGTGAGTCCAGCAGCCCTTGGGGTTTGGCTCATTCACGGTGTGTGTGGCAGAGTCCTGAGGCAGAATGTCTGAGGCAGTCCTGCCTGGTTGCTCCGTCCTCATACTCATGCTCTGGTACTACTGTATGGGGCAGTGCTCTGTTCTCTTTATGTCATGGCTCACCTTTGTTTCAGAGTCAGCCTAGCATAAAGGAAGCTGCGTGTTCTCCAGGCTTAGCTTTTGCCGTGCATGGCTCCTCTCATGTGCTAATTACTGTTGGCCTGTGCTCCCTGCTTATTTCTTTTAAACTATTTTCCAAACTATTTAAGATGTAAAGCAAAAAGTGTTGAGGGCAGTGTCTCTTCTTATGCGGTGCTCATGTTCACTGCTGAGAGCCGTGCCTGTGTGTTCTCTGACTCCAGATCAGCACTGCCCATAGCCTGGCAGTGGGAACAGCCAGGCTCTATTGCTATGACAGTGAGTGCTGGGTGTGTCCGCCGCATTAGCCATCTAAGGAAGCGTTTGGCGAGAGTAGGGAAGGATGGCAGTTACAGAGGCTAATAGAGTGGAGGGGACAATGTGCTGGGTCTGTGTAGATCCAGAGGCTTGGTCTGTCATTTATGAAGACTACATTGGATGGCAGGACAGGTCCTTAATGACATCTCTCAGCACCACCGAGTCTCTGAGAACACCTAGAGGGTAGCGAGAGGTGGGCGTTTTCGATTCTGTGAATGCAGAGCAAGGGCCTGCCTTTGATTCCCTTTGGTTGCATAGACCATGGTTTCCCACACTGCTCATAACAGGTTCCATTCGACGCGCTAATTCTTTGTGTTCTCCCTCATATCCCACACTTTGGGTTGCTGTTCATGTGTTTTGTTTGGCTGAATTTATTACACAGTCAGAGGATGGATTTGGTACCAAGGATGTCACTACACCAGGTCATTCCACGCCGGTGCCTGATGGGAAAAATGCCATGTCTATTTTCAGTTCTGCTGCTAAAACAGGTGTGTACATTGTTATTCACTCACTTGGATTCTTGCTAAAGTAAATGCAGGGGAAATTTCCTCAATTTAAGACTGTATTCCTATTGCTGTAGCAGTAATTTGATCACGACTTTAATTTGTGTGTGTGTGTGTGTGGATTGTTTTTGGTTCTTTTCAAAGCTGATAAGCATATTTGGAAATAATTGTGTCTAAATTTAAGTAGGACCTAGGGAGGGAATTCCCAGCAGACCTTGTTCACTGAGGTCCAGTCCGTGTCCTTCCCTGTCTCCCTCGTCTGAGAGCCTGCTCACTCTGTCCTCACCTTCTTTCCCACAGATGTCCGGCAGGACAATGCTGCTGGCAGAGCTGGCTCTGGGAGCCTTACCCAGGTGACAGATCTGGCACCTTCCCTGCATGACTTAGACAACATCTTTGATAACTCTGATGACGACGAGCTTGGGGTGAGTCTGCTGCAGCTGCACACGTGAGAGCCACCATGTGCAGGCTGCACCAGCACTTCGGGGATCCTTGAAGTTTGCTGCACTGGACACAGGACTCTCCTTCTAGGAACTAAATGAGTTTCTAGAGGCTCCTATAATTTGAACCTCTGAGTACCGTTTACTGGTACTTTCGTGTGTTCTACATCATTATTCTCCATAGTTGTAAATATTAAAATCTTTAACATTTATTTTAATAAACCCTCCTGAATGTTATGGCGCTATAGAAATATATTATGTATATTTCTTTAGAGGAGGTTTTTCCAAATAATGCACACAACTTGTCTTTACCTGATAACTGATCAGCGAGTGTGCAGTCCCAGTGCTGTGCGGGAGACGGAGTGTGGACATGTGGTTACGGGGATTGGGGGAGGTGAACTAGATTTCTGTGGCAGTGACCTGAGCTAGGAGCTAGGGAGTCTGTGCTCATCCTGCCTTCATCTCTGTTCCTTGGGCAAACGTATGCACTTGCTGTTTCTAGGGATGCTACAGCTGAAGAAGACACACTCTTTTCAAAGAATTTAGTTTTTTTTTTCCATTTATTTATGTAATCTTCCTCTTCATCTATTTTATATAAACTTTTCAAACAATTTGATGAGCATTTCTTTTGCGACTGATAACTGACGCAATTTACAGATTTAAATACTTGATTAAATTAATGGCTTTATGCTAAAAACACAAACCTGGTAAAACAGCCTATAAATGTATTTACTGCTGAGTTCAGCCTCATACCAGGATCTAAGGATACTGACTGTTAAACTGCAGAGGGCACAGGGCAGTAGTGTTTAAATTGAGGCTCTGGGTTAAGTAGGGAATCAGATTTCTAACTTTAAACTCAAAGGTAGCTAATCAACAGATCTTATGCCTTTGGTGCTGCATACAGCTCCTGAGGATGAGTTGACAACAGCCTTGACAAATGGATTTGCCTGGAGAGGGTAAAGACTGGGGCCATGTGGGTTGGGGCATTGGGTGAGTGTAGAATGAGCCCTGATTGGACAGCAGGAAGAAGCAGCTAATCATTGTAGACTGGCTAGCAGCCTGCTCATCTGCTTCCTGGTGGCCTGCCCTTAGGGATGTGCTCAGGAGGATCTTGTCTGCCTTCCAGAACTTCAGAGCTGAGTGTGGAGCTGGGGGAAGCATGTGCACTCTTTTGTTTTTAAGTCTAAATTGCAGAAAACAAGAATTCTGTTTGTTTGCTTGTTTGTTTGTTTGTTGCATTGGAGCACAGGAGCCTTAATTCAAACAGTTGCTACCTGAAAGGGAAGGGCATGGTAGTGTGAAGAGTGACTGAGAGAGATGGCTGTCCCCTTGCTGCTGCTCTGGGCCTTGGAGAGTTCTGCTTTTATTTTGACTACCAGGAAGATGGGCACAGGCTGAGTAGGGATGGAAGGTCAGGAGGATCCTGTTAGGAGCTTCTGGTGCTGATAAGAGTAAAGCATGGAAGGAAGGTGATCTGTTAGCCAAACAGGAGGAGCAGGAAGGGCAGGGCAGAGAGGTGAGGCGGGGGGGGGGGGGGGGGGGTGGCGGGGGGGCGGGGGGGCACTGTGATGGCGGCTCTTCGCAGGGCTTTTCACTGGCCACAGCGATGGTGATGGTGAAGGAGCGGTTTCCTCTGGGCCTGTGACTTCATTTCCTGTACAAGTTATAAATTACTGTTGGGCTTAATGAAGAAATGACTCTTTGAGGAATATATTTTAAGCAATATTAAACGCAAAAAGAGATGTTTTTAATTGAATTTTTATTTTTTGAAATAAGAGGTTCTTTGCTTCTTCTGCAGCATTTATCGATAAAGCTAATTTACCTAGAGAGTGGAGGAGGGAGGGAGGCAGCTGGCTGAGCAGTCAGATGTGTTTGAATTTAAATGTACATTTCAGCTGTATATTATGTAACTGTAAATAAAAGGTGTTAGATCTGTAAGAAATACTCTTTTTAAAAATTTATTAAATTTTATTGAATTTATTTAAAAATCTATTTATTTTATGTATATGAGTATACTGTTGCTGTTTTTAGACACAGCAGAAGTGAGTCGCCATGTGGTGAGTTGAACTCATGACCTCTGGGAGAGCAGTCAGTGCTCTTAACCGTCCCCAGATGTTACTGTGTATACTTTAGTTTGTGATCAGTCTATTTGAGTTCTTAATGGTACTCTTTCCTAGTAAGGAAATTGCCTTGTTTGGAATAACTGGTCAGTTGTCTGCATTCAGAGGTTCTTAGATGGAGCTGCCTTTGTGAAGACAGAGGTTAACTTTTAAGTGGAAATGATAAAACATAACCCTATAGCTTTGGGGAGCACAGGATCACAAATTTCCAAGGAGGAAGAGCCAGCCCCACAGCCATTAACTGCTGGAATACCCAGTCAGCTACCATGTTGGCAAAGCTGCCCTGGTACTGACCTGGAGGCACTGTGCCTGAAGGCCTGTGCCGTCTTCCCACCAGGCTCCTGCAAGCAGGCTTCCTTCCCTTCTCTTACTGGAGATGCCTGTTAGCGTGTCCCTGCCATTATCTGGGAGTCTCATGAGGACGTGCTACTTTGGTTGTAGGGTCAATAGGTGTGCTTTTCAAAGGGTTCTAACCGTGCAACTTTGTTCTCAGGCTGTGTCCCCTGCTCTCCGCTCATCCAAGATGCCTACTGTTGGGACTGAGGAACGGCCCCCTGGGAAGGATGGAAGAGCTGCTGGCCCGTACCCTCCAAGTAGGTGCAGGAGCCTGAGCTGACATGGTTACCATTGAGAATTAAAACTTAAGAAGCTAGTGCTTCTGAGAAGGCAGGAAGCTGGTCACAGGCAGAAACCATCCTCATTTGATGTCATTCTGTCTGCTTTGCTTTCAAACTAAGTGAAGCCACAGATTAGAGAGTAGGAGGTTCTGTTGGAGGTCACTTCTCCAGTGGCTCACAAACTACACACTTACCTTCAGAGATTGCTACTCAGAGAAGTTATGGAAAACACTTCTGCTTTCAAAACTTGAATTGACTTACAGATAATGATGTTTGTAGGATTCGTCCTGCAGCTTTGGGTTTCTCGTTGAGGCTGCTGACATCAATACCTTTCACACGGGGCTGGGGGCCTGGAAGTAGGTAGTCTACCTGAAGGAAACCTGGGCCCACAGTGAGAGGAAAGTCAGGGCTGCCCTGCAGACCCTGAGGGAGACACGCCCCATTGAAAGTCACCCTGTGATTCTTGCTCATTCGCATCAGCTGGTATTGAGAACAAATTGAGGGGAAAACCGCCATGTCACAGGATGAGTTAGGAAGTTTTATGACCCTATAAATGTAGTCTGACTTGCTCAGACCTAAAGTGGGTTATGTGCAAAGATTGGATTGTGACAGTTTAAGTAGATCCACAGCTTCTTACTCAAGCATGACATGGGAGGAAATGAACAATGATAGCCAGCCAGTTGCTGTAGGATTTTTTAATTAACATGAAAGAAACATGTACTTATTGGGTAGGTCAGGTGAGGACTTTTAACATGTGCTAATAAGCCAGTTAGTCTTTTCTGTTTCCTTATGAGGGCATGCAGCCGGAGACAACATAGTGTCTAAAGATACAGCCAAGGCTGGCCACTCACTGCAGCCATCCTTCAGGGTGGTCCTTAGACTGTGCACTAGTGTTTCATGTTTATTTAAAGGTAATTGCTTTAGAGTGGACTCAGCATCTGAGGCTGAAGTACAGGCTGGTAATAATGGGTTAAAATACAGCACTGAAGTAAGGAGCCAGCAAGATTCAACACAAGGCCCAAGTGAATCTGTAATGGGAGGAACCGATGTAGGGAGGGAGGGATGGAAAGTGGGCGGGTCAGAGACAGACACAGACACAGTGTAGAGACACAGTGTCCCCTCAGCAGTAGCAGTGCAAGCAGCATGGCATGTTGTCATCTCTGCTTTGGGTTCCTGACTGCTGGTGAGCTGTGAAATACAATATCTGCAAGGGCACTACCCAGCAGAATACAAAGAAACTGCCAACTGCCAACTGGGGCAGCACTTGTACATCTGCTTATGACACCCTGTGAACGTCCTTTTGTTAATGCATTTCTACCGACTTAATGTATCAGATTCCATTTTTAATGTAGCCAAGAATGAGAAGACATGGGTCACTTCTAGGGCACTCTGGGGTTGTGTGTCTTACGTGTCCAGCTCATCTCAGTTTGTTCCAGTTCTGTTGTGTTCTGAATTCCCAGTAGCCACTTGTCACTAGTGCATAGAGGTAAAAGGAAAAGATCCTGTATTACTAATTTGTGTATGTAACAATGAAGGATCAATACACTGAGGAGACCCGTTGCCTAGGGATTTTTTTTGAAATTCTATCTTTTTGAAGAATGAACCTGTAAAGAAAAGAAAAAAATCAGTTGGATCATTCAGTTTGTTTAATACTGTGCTTTGGCTTCTCCTCTGTGCTCTGAGGCAGTGGTTCCTGGGAAGGAAGCCAGTGGTTAGAGATGGGCAAACGGTTCGAGGCAGCTGAGAGGAATAGCAGGGCTCAGCCCTCTCGTCCTGCCTGCGTGGAGTTGCCCATGTCATTTTTCTAGGAGCAGCATTGTGCTGGCCGGGCACAGTGGGCCTTGGCGCTCGATTGCTAGGCTCTCCTTTCTCTTCTGCGCTGTTCCCCTGGGTCTGCTCGTCGAGCCTGTGCAGAGCCTGTGTCTGAGCACTGTTTTCGTTGTAGTGCACTCCTAGTTGGGAGGTGGACGTAATGTGCTGACCTCACTCCCGTGTACTGAGATGCAGTGGGGAAGCGCTCACCTGAGCCCTGCCTTCTCTCTAAGTGTAGGGTGAGGCTACCCACTATAGTGTGGGTGGGCTTGACAGTAGGGTCTCCCTTTGCAGCATCTGATGGTCAGAATGCAGAGAGCACTTTGTAAAGTGGGCCTGTTGCAGCTGAAATTCTATCCAGTCTTTGTGGAAGTGAGCAGGGTGCTGGAGGCTCTGCAAACACGGGGCTGGGACTTTATAGCATTAGTAAGGCAGGTGGCCTTAGCAGAAATCAACTTAGCATGCTCCTTACAAGAAATTGAAAAGAAACCCACTTATTTATGTGTCTTAAGTTTTAATACGATTTTATTTTTATTATTTTTAATTGTGTGAGTGTGTGTGTGTGTGTATATATACTTGCTCACAGTACAGGTTCTCTTGGAAGCCAGTGGTGTTGGATCCCCTGGAGCTGGAGTCACTGATAGCTGTGAGCCGCCATGTATGTGGGTGCTGGAAACTGAACTTGGGTCCTCTGCAAAAGCAACCATGCTGTTAACTGCTAAGACATCTCTCCAGCCTCTGCAATTTTTTTGTTGTTTGAAAAGGTCTCATCCTGTAGGCCTGGCTGGCCTGGAGCTTGCTGTGTAAACCAGACACACACACACACAGACACACACAGACACAGACACAGACACACACACACACACACACACACACACACACACACACACACACACACACGTGCTGTTTTACTATTTCCTGTTCAGCTTTTTTCCCACCCTTTCCCATTCACTCTGCCTCCTCTCACCAGCTTCGTCTCTCTGCAGATAGAGACTCCTCCAGAGCCTTGTTTGGGTAAAGCTTTTGTCATAGTTTTGAGGCTTACTGTTCTGACTGTCCGAGAATTCTGCTTTAATTTCATGTCACAGTCATAGAGCTGCTGCTCTTTAGCCTAGGGAATGTTAGCGGCACAGTGCACATTTCTCGAGTCGGCCTCTACCCTACAGTAATCTTACCCTTCATTTGAAATAAAATGTGTTCATTTGATTTTGGAGACCTTTCTTCTGCTTTAGAGTCAATAACTTGTGTATAGGGTCTCCAGTAGCTGGCTTGCCTGGCCTGAGCCGCAGGCGGTTTCCAGTTGTAGATCCTAGTCTACAGGCAGCAAGCCGAGGCAGAGGCTCTGGAGGCTGCTCAGCACCGCCTGCTCCTCCCTCTCTCTGCCGTGAGCTGCTGGAAGCTCCTTGTCCCAATGGCAAGCAGGCAAGCTTGTTAAAGTCACATATCTAAGGGAAGCTTGCTACGACTTGGCGGATGAGGCCCTGAGGAAGGCAGGATCCCAGCCATAGCTGAGCTCTGCCCGGAGGATGTGGACCTTGGAGAGGCAGCAGAGGCAGCAGCCAGGGCCTAATCTGCATAATTGAGTTCATTGTTTTTGTGGTCATTCCTGCAAGGCCTAGGTGCTTAGTTAAATGTTGGGGCTTCAAGAAAGGCGATAGCCATGGAAATGGGGGCATCAAAAGCACTAACAGCCACAAACTCCTAGTTCCAGACACAGGGCACCACCTAGTGGCCATGCTCTGCAACCTCACCTTGCATTGTATTAGGCACAGCCTGCTTTTGAGAATGAGAACCTTTATTTCACCAGTTCCTGAACTGTTACTGGATATACTGACTCTGTGAAGACAGTGGAAATGGGGGCTGTGAGCTCTCCTCCTTCCTTGCTGGGGACAGAAGCCAGGACTGTGCACAGGCTTGCTAAGCACTGACGGTGAACTGTTTGCTGCCACCAAGTGTTTGGCAAACACCTGTCCTGCTGACAGTACCCTCAGAGGCTGGGTAGTATTAGTAATCCTAACTCTTAAAACCTTACATCTAGAAAGACACTGTGAAGTTATTCCCCAGAGAGCAGGACCGTGACGCAGTCACGCCAACCCCAGCCTTGCTCTAAATCATTTTTATTTCTCTACTGTTTCATAAACACTTGGAAAGGAAGATAGACTTTCATGATAGAGTTGGATTGCTTTCATTTTCTTCTTGACTCATCTCCTTCAGGTTTTTCAGAGTCAGTTACTGGAGGAACATTGCATGCTCTGCAGACCTGCTCCCTGCATTAGCATTATACCATGCCACACAGCCCTGGGGAGAGGGGGAGTCTCAGGGAAGTGTGGGTGTCTGACAGTGACCTGTGTCTTGATATTCTATTAGCCTTGTGTGGACACCGCTGTGCCTGGCTGTTTGTCACAGCTTTTAGGAATCCTGCTGGTAAGATGCACTTTTAATTTTGTTTTTAGCAGTTGCAGACTTGCAAAGGATGTTCCCCACCCCTCCATCATTGGAGCAGCATCCTGCATTTTCTCCTGTGATGAATTATAAAGATGGAGTAAGTTCAGAGACAGTGACTGCGTTGGGCATGATGGAGAGTCCCGTGGTCAGCATGGTCCCCACACACCTCACGGAGTTCAGGATGGAAGTGGAAGATGGTTTAGGAAGTCCCAAGCCAGAGGAGATAAAGGTAATAACCAGTGTGTAGACTTCCCCACGGCTGGGTGGCTTCTTAGTGGGCCCACACACAAGTGCATAAGGACCATGGAAACCAGAGCACATTAGTAGATAGTCACTCCATGACCATAACTTCATCAGCAGTGTTGGCATTAGATTTTTCTTTTTACTTATTGTTGTAGAGAACTATTGAACGACAGTAGATTCTGTGTCTTAGTTTTAAGAAGCACCGAGCAACCATGTCTGGCTCCAGTTTGCCAGCATTAAACCAATCCCATGTCATTGTCACAGGATTTTTCCTATGTGCACAAAGTGCCACCGTTCCAGCCTTTTGTGGGATCCTCCATGTTTGCTCCGCTGAAGACGCTGCCGAGCCATTGCCTGCTGCCCCTGAAGACCCCTGACGCCTGTCTGTTCCGGCCCTCGTGGGCAGTTCCTCCTAAAATGGAGCAGCTGCCCACGCCCCCTGCAGCTTCTTCCATAAGAGATGGCTACAAGTACGTGCGAGAGGGAGAGGCTCCACCACTTACTGTATATGATGCCACCTCACTGCTTCCTAAGTACTTGTCAGCAGGCCACAGCAGCTCAGTCTCGGAGACTGCTTTCTTGCTTACTCTTGGTTTTGACCATGTTGTCTTGTGCGGGACTGTGTGTTTATTTTTAAATGAAATTTCCTCTGTGTGTGTGTGTGTGTGTACACAAATTACGATGATTTCAGAGCTATGTGTAAGGCTAACCTAGTGTTTGCCATAGAATCTAAACTTGATGGGAGTTACTGATGTTTGTCAGTGGTGGGAGGAGCTGTGATTTATGTAAGGTAATGATTTTAGTATGGGACTTTACAATTAGGTAAAACAGTAACAGATTGAGGTGTGACTGGGGAGAGTAAAGGGAGACATTGCTTGTGACTCAGACATCTCATCCTGCCCAGAGAAACAGTCTTTGTGGCAGCATGCAGACTCCGTTTTCTTTGAAAGAAAGAACTTCTTACTCAGATAAAGCAAAAACTTACAAATGCAAATGTGTACTCAGGTCACATGTCTGTGTGGCTGGATAAGCCAGTAAGTGCAGGTTGTGGGTGCTGTGCCTGGTCTCACTGTCTCACTACAGGCACTGTGGAGATGGGTGGGCTCCAGCACGCGCCCCTTCTCAGGGACAGTTGTCAGGCAGGGAGCCCGGATATATTGTCTTATTTTAAATTGTTAACAGCTGTTTCAAAGATAAGCCATAGGAGCAAGTAGACCAAGTTTCTGGTCCAGGACTCGTCTTTGGCCACATGTCTGTGACAGACGCCAGCAGTTTACATAGTCAGAGTTAGAATGAGGAACTGGGTGTAAAAATGATAAAAGGACCCTGGACTTGGGAGCCAGCACCACCATGCCATGTGACAGTCCTGCTTTCTGAAAAGGCTATGTGGGCTTGCAGGGCCCTGCACCTGCATCTTCTGCCCCTTACAGTGGGATTATTCTCCCCAGAACTTTGGGAAAGCTCCAGCAGCCAATGGCTGCAGACCACAGTGGGGAGGGGAGAGGACTGTGACTGTCCTGCCAAGTGCCTGGTCTGACTGTTGCCAAGCTCCATTTGGGCTCTAGCTGCTGAACAGGGCCTGGAGCCTCAGCCCCAGACTCTCTGGACAGGTTCTGGTAGTCTTCACGCTCTGAGTTGTCACTCTACCCCCTCACTCCTGCCCTGTGCCCTCTGCAGCCAGAGGTTAGATTGGTGGCACTGTGGAGCCTGTGCTATAGAAAGGTGCTTTTGTCCACAAGGTCTGATGTGGCCATGGCCAACCTTGGCCCCTTACTGTGTGGCTAGTGGGTTGTTAGCTCTGCTTTACTTCAAACTAGCCCTGGGGTCCAGGAGCTGCTTTACCGAGTGGGCGGCACAGCTGTGCGCTGTCAGGGTCCTGATGGGCTCTCCAGTGCACACCATATGCTGGGCTCACCTGTCACACTTGGTCCACTTGCTGATGCTGGCTTCAGTCCTGCCTCAGGTCGTGGCTCTCTGTCTTTCTGCTGACTGTCCCACTTTCCACACAGGGTTGGTCTTGAGTCCGTTCTTAATGAGCAGGGAAGAATGAGGCTGTTAAGTAAAATGAAGTGTTTCCTACCTAGGGAACAAGGGAAGTATTTAGATTTTTAGGTAGCAATCATGGTTCCTTTTTGATCCAAACTGCAGAATCATTTTACAATTTTGTTGACCAGGAAAATTTAAAGGAGGTAACCCAATAAGTATGCAGACAGTTGTTTATTGCACCAATCAATTTGTGTACCAGCTTTTGTCTGAGGCCAAGAAACCCTTGTATGCCAGGGTTTATATAAATCCTGCCTGATTTAAATCCCTAGACCAGTGATACAGGTTCTAAAAGATTACAGGGCAGTGACTTGTATAAGGGAATGGATGGAGCTTACTGAGAAGCACCAGCTTCCTGTGTCAAGTCAGTAGGACTGAAATACTTGCTGTCCTGATGCTTGTGAGTGACAGTGAGCTTGCGCACTGTCTCCAGGCCCATGGGAGTATGTTGAGGATGTGTTTTATAGTGGTAGACCGTGCAGATGCTGCAGACACGGTCTCCTTTCTGCCTGGCTGCTCTCCCCAAGCCACTGCTTATGAGAGAAAACAGCCCTGTCTGTCTCGGGAATGAGAATGATTGTATGTAATATGTAACACTGAAGGATGAAGGGGAACAAAAGGGAACCCTCAGGAACCTCTTGGTGCGTCCTTCCCAGTGACTGCTGAGTGACACTAAATTCTACAGGACGGACAAACAGATGGGCACAACAGCACACAGTGCTGGGGACACGAAAACCCTTACCAGGGCTGCCTTCTCAATCAGGAGAGCACCATATTTGAATGTGTGTCTGTTTATAGCTAGCTATTTCAGTATCATTACAGAATTATGGCCTCCAAGAAAAGTGCACAGGCAGGCTCTCAGTTTCAAAGATGGCAAAGGCATAGCTGCACAGTAGATGCAAACCCAGCCCTGCAGCCTTCCAGCTAGTCTAGGCTTCACTCCTGCACTTTACCCCCCTCACTGCTACTTTGTGTCTGTTGCAGTAATGTGCCTAGTGTCGGGAGCCTTGCAGACCCAGACTATCTGAACACACCACAGATGAACACGCCTGTGACGCTCAACAGTGCTGCCCCTGCCAGCAACAGTGGAGCTGGAGTCCTCCCATCTCCAGCTACCCCACGATTCTCTGTCCCCACACCACGAACCCCCAGGACTCCAAGAACTCCCAGAGGTGGGGGGACTGCTAGTGGCCAAGGGTCTGTGAAATATGATAGCACTGATCAAGGGTCACCAGCTTCCACCCCCTCTACCACAAGACCCCTTAACTCTGTGGAGCCTGCCACCATGCAGCCAATTCCTGAGGCCCACAGTCTCTATGTCACCCTGATTCTGTCAGATTCTGTGATGAATGTCTTCAAGGACAGGAACTTCGATAGCTGTTGCATTTGCGCCTGCAACATGAACATCAAAGGGGCAGATGTCGGGCTCTACATCCCCGATTCCTCCAAGGAGGACCAGTACCGATGCACCTGTGGCTTCAGTGCCATTGTGAACCGTAAACTGGGCTACAACTCGGGGCTCTTCCTTGAGGATGAGCTGGATATTTTTGGAAAGAATTCTGACATTGGCCAAGCTGCAGAGAGACGTCTGATGATGTGCCAGACCTCCTGCCAGTCCACCTTACTTCCTCAGGTGGAGGGTACCCGGAAAGCCCCAGAGCCCCCCATAAGCCTCCTCCTCCTCCTCCAGAATCAGCACACTCAGCCCTTCGCTTCGCTCAGCTTCCTGGATTACATCTCCTCCAACAGTCGCCATGCGCTCCCCTGTGTGAGCTGGACGTATGACCGGGTGCAGGCAGACAACAACGATTACTGGACAGAGTGCGTCAATGCATTGGAACAGGGGAGGCAATACGTGGACAACCCCACAGGCGGGAAGGTGGACGAGGCTCTGGTGAGAAGTGCCACTGTACACTGTTGGCCGCACAGCAACGGTAGGTAGCCCAGAGGGCAGACTTGTATCAGAAGTTACCTTGCTGCACATGATGGACAAAGGACCAGAAGTGAGGGCTGGGCTGTCTTCTCTGCCTTGGGTGGACTGCCTTCTGCTGAATCTTTTGGAAACAAGTAATTGCCTCCTGAGACTCTGCCATTCCGTTACACCACAAATGGGTGGTGTATGTTGGCAGCTTGTGGCCAAGTGTGTAAAACTGATGGTCGTTGTTCCTGCCTGTAGGTATCCAGTCATCCTATGGGATGCAGTTGCCATGGTGTCTCTTTTCTGAAACTGGCCACAGGTCCCAAGTATTTTCTCCTTCTGGTTTGTCAGTGTGCTGTGCTATGACCGCTGTGCTATGGTCACAGGGCACATCCCAGGGCCCTGTGTATTTAAAATTGCCAGTCAGCCCAAGGTCTAGCTGAGTAGTAGAGTTTGTGGTTTGCATGTTCGAAGCCCACGGTCAATGCCTAGCACTGTGGGGAGACAGGGAAATCTACCTCCAGGTGACATCCATGTTTGGAGTAGAGCTTTACAAATGCTGAGTGGGCTCCCATGCTATTCTGGGATCCTTCCAGGTACAAAAGAGACCAAGGGGGAAAGCACCTGCCATCCTGGACTGTGTAATCTGTTTGCATATTAAATTAGCACACAGGAAGCCCTGGAAGCAAATTGTAAGTGACAGAAACAGGAGGCAGAGGACCTTTGGTGTGGGGGAGGTCAGGGTTGCCCCTGAGCAGGCAGTAGCAGTTACACTGAGGCTTCACAGTGTCACTGAGCTCTGTGACACTCACATCCCACAGGGAACTGAAAAGTGTGAGAAATAAGGGCCACGTGGGGTGGAGGCTTCATCCAAAGAGCAGGAAAGTTAATCAGTCATGGAGGTATTTTTAAATGATAGTGAGATAAAGTTTGTGAAGGTAAGTGGAGGACAGACAGAAGTCTGCTTTCTGACCAGAGTGTAGGAAGAGGAGAGGAAGTACTGAGGACACATCTGGGGAAACTAAAAACCAAATGGAAATCATCAACTGGAACTGGAGAGGCAGCTCAGTGGCTAGGAGCCTGTACTGGTGCTTGCAGGGTCAAAGGCAGGGGGATCTCTGAATTTCAGGCCACCCTGGTCTACATGGCAAGTTCCAGGCTAGCCAGGGCTGTATAGTGAGTCTCTGCTTCAGGGGGAGAAAAGCCCCTGTGATCCCAAGTAAAGGATGTGAGTTTGGCCCCCAGCACCCACATCAGAGTACCCAAGAAGCATGTAACTGTAGCCCCTAGGGATTCCATGACCTTGTCTGGCCTCTGCGGGCACTTACACTTCTGTGCTGCTACCCATATGCAGGCACACATGCATGCATGTGATAAAACTTTGGTATTTAGATTTATATGTATGAGTGTTTTGCCTGCATGTATGTCTGTATACCATGTGCATGCCTGGTCTCCGCAGAGGTCAAAGGACCCCGGAGCTGTAACTACAGATGGTTGTGAGCCACCATGTCGGTACTGGTACTTGAACCCCAGTCCTCTGCAAGAACAAGTGCTCCTGGCTGCTGAGTCAACTCTCCAGCCCCAATTTATGATAAAAGAAATAGTTACATAATGAAGAGAAAATAAATAATAACTTGCTTTAGGGTGGGAAGAAGTAGGTACGTTTCAGAGCTGTCTAGAGAGTACTACAGGGTCTCTTTCTCTATAAAGCATTCAGTATTTCCCAAGGATATTTTACAAGGTTTTCTAGGTCTCTTCTTTTTTGTTCCCTTATCTTCAAAATGATGATGTGTAAATGAAAGGAACTTGGTAACTAAGAAACTTAGTGCCTCTCTGTCTTCTCAAAAATCATGGGAATAGGTTTACGTGATTGGAAAAATGAGACTTCTTTACTTTTTTCACACAGTCTTTTTTTTTAATTGGATATTTTATTTATTTACATTTCAGATATCATCCCCTTTCCCCAGCCCCCAGCCCAGCCCCCTCCCCAGCCCCCACCCCATCCCTCCTCCCCCTTTTTGCCTTTATATCATTTTCACACAGTTTTTTTAATTGAGTATCTCCAAGTAGTGTAATCCACTTCTCTCTTTACTCTCATTACCAAGTTACTGGTTCTTTTCTTTATTGGAAGAACCTTTCTCTTGACTCCCAGATTGCCCACCTCCTATAATGAGAATCAGGATGTCATCTAGAAGGGGACATGCTGCCCTGATGTCCTTGTCCTCTGCTCTTTTCTCCTGCCACAGTGCTGGACACGAGCATGCTCTCATCTCAAGACGTGGTGCGCATGCTGCTGTCCTTGCAGCCCTTCCTGCAGGATGCTATCCAGAAGAAGCGCACAGGCAGGACCTGGGAGAACATCCAGCACGTGCAGGGGCCGCTCACCTGGCAGCAGTTCCACAAGATGGCGGGGCGTGGGACCTACGGTGAGCAGGCCTTGGTTTCGAATTTCCTTTGCACTTCCGTGCTCTGGTTGCTGCAAGGCCCTGCTTCCTTGGTCATGTGGAGCCTCTTCTTCGGTCATATTGAGGTTCCCTAAAGGAGCTCAGCCTCAGCACATGGTGCCTGTCATTGGGCTCCTGGGTTTGCTCGGCCTCCTGCTCCATGGCCAGGATCCCTGTTGTACTCAAGCACACTGAAGCAGTGTGCCTGTTAAGTAAACCTGGCTTGCTGCCTTCTGCCCTCACCCTCCTTGGCCCTTTCTAAGATGGTCTGACTCCTGGGAGGCTCTTCATTGGGGCCCATTTAGTGAGCTGATAACAGGAGGCCCATAGAGCATGTAATAGTCTCCCACGGCTCAGACCCCTGGGTCAGAGCATCGGGACTGCCAAGCTGTCCAGCATGGGAAGAGACTCATATTCCTTCCTAAACAGCACTGTCTTCCAGGGTCGGAAGAGTCTCCTGAGCCACTGCCCATCCCCACTCTGCTGGTGGGCTACGACAAGGAATTTTTGACCATCTCACCCTTCTCCTTGCCCTTCTGGGAGAGGCTGCTCTTGGAGCCCTATGGGGGCCACCGTGATGTTGCTTATATTGTGGTGTGTCCAGAAAATGAGGCCTTGCTCGAAGGAGCCAAAACTTTCTTCAGGGACTTGAGTGCTGTATATGAGGTGAGCATGTTGTGGGGCTCCCTCTCTGTCGTGGGGCCTGCATCTGGCTGTTACTGAAGGAACGAACCTGGAGCTCAATCTTGAGAAATTGTTGTAAATAGGGATGGATCGTGGGGCCTTTAGACAGACAAGGCATGTGTACTCTGTCTTTCCATTTTGGCTGTAAGAGTTCCAGAAAGTGGTACTGAAACATTGACCTTGAGAATCTCTGAACTGCAGGGTACGTTTAATGGACCATGCTGTTGTTCTCTAACACTGTGTGCATCTTATGACCTAAGATTCGGTAGATTAGAAACTGGTATCCATATTGCTATGAAAAGCAGGAAGGTAGTTTTGCAGTTTTCTTTGTGTAATCTCCTTCAGTTGTGAGAGGCCTGCCTCCTGGGTCCTTGACATCTTTTGCTGAAGCGCCAAGGCCTGGCTAGTGTAAGCCCAGCACCAGGGTGCTGGCAATGTGGAACAAAACCAGATTTGCTAAAGCACTTAGGATGCTGGCTTGTACCTGTGAGGGCTGCACGGGTGTTCACAAATAAGACCTAGCTGAGTGCCAACTGTCCCCTAAGACAGAGCTCACACTCTGGGTGAACAGGGACTAGGTGAGCTGAGGGAATGCTGAGGGAATACTGACTGACACACAGTGAGTGGCATCTGTCTGAGGGGATGCTGACAGTGAGTGACATCTCTCTGTCAGAGAGGATGCTGACATACATACAATGAATGGCATGTGTTAAGCATGAAGTGAACCCTTGGATGTTGTCACTTGTGACCATTGCCTGCTCTGTGGGTACAAGACACTGTTCAGTCACAGTTGAGCTGTCACAGATGACTTGTCTCCCTTCTGAATGACCCTCTGGTCTGATCCAGAGTTTCATGCTCACTGCATCTGTTTAGGTATACCACCCCTGCTCTGAAGGAGCTGCAGGCAGTAGTCCCTCCTGCTGTGACAGTGTCCTCTGGGAGTGTTGGGTTCCCTGTTACTGTGATAAAACACCGACAAAGCAACATGAGCAAGCAGGAAGGGGTTTGTTTCAGCTTACAGGTTACAGCCTATTGTGGAGGGGAGTCAGACAGGAAGCTGGAGGCAGGAACTGAAGCAGAGACTGTGGGAGAATGCTGCTTGCTGGCTGGCTTTCTCTGGCTTACTCTGCAGCCTTCTGATGCAGTTACCGTGGTGGGCGGGGCTCTCACATCCATCATTCATCTGGAAGATGCCCCTCAGGCCAGTCTGATAGAGGCATTCCTTTATTGAGCCCTCTTCCCAGATCAGTCTAGGTTTGTGTCAAGTTGACCAAAGCTAAGCAGCACAGTGAGTCACCTCAGCAGTTACAGGTAGGGAAGTAGAGTTCCTTCCCGGCCAGGCAGAAAGCCAGCCCCCTTGTTAGAGCTGATTTTATGAACCCTGCCCATCCCCCTGTGAGTATCCTGGTAGCTTCTGACTCTTTGAGAGTGGTCAGCACACATGGTGCTGTAGCAGCTCTGCCTCTTTAGAGGACCTCACCCAGGGTTGGACAGACAGAGCAGTTTCAGGGCCACTATGGCTGCCAGGGAAGGCCAGCTGCTAATGCTGGGGTGCATGCATGCTTCTGTGGGGGGTGGCTGCTGTCATAACTGTCTCATGTGCTGTCAGATGTGTCGGCTGGGACAGCACAAGCCCATCTGCAAAGTGCTCCGTGACGGGATCATGCGTGTGGGCAAGACTGTGGCGCAGAAGCTGACAGAGGAGCTTGTGAGCGAGTGGTTTAACCAGCCATGGAGCAGTGAGGAGAGTGACAATCATTCCAGACTCAAACTTTATGCTCAAGTTTGCCGCCATCACCTCGGTAAATGGGAAAATGGTTGGCGTGGGAGAGTGGGTGAAGTGCAGTGGGAAGGACCTCCCCTCCCTGGCAGGTCAGCATTGTGGTTCTGTCTCCACCTTTGCTGCTTGTGGTCTGGGAGTGGTTTCTTTTTTTCTTGAGGCAAGGTGTTTTGTTTTTGTTGTTGTTTTGTTTTTTTTTTTTTTTCTCCTGACCTGGAACTCACTATGTAGATCTGCCTCTGTCTTCTGAGTGTTGACACTAAGGTATATGCCACCATGCCTGGCTAAATTCTGAGTTTTATGTAATGTATGTTCTTTAAATTTGCTTATTGGGGTTATATGTGCTTTGTGCCATTTTGAAAACAGCAACATTCCTTGACATTAGCTGCTTACACTTGAAGAAAACTTTCAGAGCTTGTAAAGCTGCATATCCATGGTGCACTGTGTGACTGGGTGAACATCCATGTGCACTGTATGACTGTGTGAACATCCATGTGCACTGTATGACCGTGTGTGTGACCGTGGGTGAACATCCATGTGCACTGTGTGACCGTGGGTGCACATCCATGTGCACTGTGTGACTGTGGGTGCACATCCATGTGCACTGTGTGACTGGGTGCACATCCATGTGCACTGTGTGACTGTGGGTGAACATCAATGTGCACTGTGTGACTGTGGGTGCACATCCATATGCACTGTGTGACCGTGGGTGCACATCCATGTGCACTGTGTGACCGTGGGTGCACATCCATGTGCACTGTGTGACTGGGTGAACATCCATGTGCACTGTGTGACTGTGGGTGCACATCCATGTGTGCTGTCAAACTGAGGGCATATGTACTGCTAAAGGGTCCAGTTCTTAATGACATCAGAAAAGGAGGCTTGTTAAGAGTGATTTTTTTTCTGTCTCTTCCTGTAAGCCAAACGTACGAATTGTTTGTGTGCAGTCAGCCATTTATGTAGAAGTCTGTATTTATATGTGGTGGTAGTATTCAAAGTGTCCAGGGGACACTTGCTAGGCTCACTAAGATCATTTTTGTCTTCCTTCAGCACCTTACTTAGCCACTCTGCAGCTTGACAGTGGCCTGCTGATGCCACCTAAGCACCAGAGCCCACCAGCAGAAGCACAGGGACAAGCCACGCCTGGGAATGCTGGGTCTTTACCTTCAAATTCAGGCTCAGGAGCACCTCCAGCTGGCAGTGCATTCAACCCCACCTCCAGCAGCTCTGCCAACCCTGCAGCAAGTAGTTCATCTGCCTCCTCTGGGCCGCCAGGCTCCTCCGCTGCCTCCGCTTCAGGCATCACTCAGATGAACACTACCTCTTCTTCAGGATTCGGTGGTGGTGTTGGAGGGCAGAACCCCAGTGCTGGGGGCAGCTCCACAGATCGAACCCCAGGGAATGTGGCTTGTGGAGACACTGAGCCTGGGCAGAGCTGCACCCAGCCCTCACAGGATGGACAAGACAGGTGTGTTTGTGTCTCACAACCAAGTTGGGCTTCCAGTTGGTCACACAGTGGGGCTACTGTTTGGTCGCACCCCTTTACTCCAACACACACAGACACACACTTTGTCTCAGCATCCAGTCGAATGCTTCTTTCATCATAACTAATAAGAAGTGGCAAGTGTTGGTCCGAGGCCACGTTGACAGCTGGAAGCAGTAATCAGCACGCTTACTACTGAGTTCATTAAAACCTTTGTGCGCACTGTTAACACAGGGGGTAAAGGGATCAGAGAAAACGCCCGTTTCAGACTAGCACGGATACAAGTAGTGTTCTGACACACTGGGGCACATACAAGTTGAATTGGGGATATTTGCACAGGCTCCACTAGCCAGCATCCTTCGCCTGAAAATGTGAAACCAAGGCCCTAAAGTTGTGGGTGTCGCATAGCAGTTTTTGGCTTTTGTACTGCTGTCTGTTTCCTGTCTCGTCTTTGAAATGTTGAACCTGATGTGTGACACAGGCTGATGCATTGGATAGTTGCCTGGGGACTCGGTGGGCTCTGTGATTGATTTGTTTGATAGAGTTTATCTTTGCCTTCAGAGCCTCACACCTTACTCTCTCTCCAGTGTTACAGAGAGGGAGAGAATAGGAATCCCCACAGAGCCTGACTCTGCAGACAGCCATGCCTACCCCCCAGCCGTCGTCATTTATATGGTGGACCCGTTCACCTACACTGCAGAGGAGGACTCCAGCTCCGGAAACTTCTGGCTGTTGAGCTTGATGCGCTGCTACACGGAGATGCTGGATCACTTACCCGAGCACATGAGAAGCTCGTTCATTCTCCAGGTTGCTGTCCACTGGCTTGCTCTTCATGCTGCTTTCTGCTGCTGTGAGAGAGACAGGGTTCTGAGTCCTGCGTTGCAGACCCACGAGTCTGTAGAGAGCAGTGCTCCGGGGCTCTGTGGTGTAGATTCAGCCATCCTTGCCATTCTAGAGCATTCCTGCGCTTGTCTCATTACAAGGTCGGGGCTCTCCTTTTCCAGTTACTATGTGAGCATCTTTCCTGGGCCGCTTGTCGTAAGATCACTTGTACCTAAGACAGGTCTCACTGTGGTACTGAGGCTAGCCTCCAGCTTCCGGTGGAGCAACCTCTGCAGTGCTGAGACTGAGCCCATCCAGATAGCGCAGTGGACAGTGTACGTTGGCCAAGCTCACATAGGTCTACATTTGGTGTGTGCTCACTTTTCCCACTGGTGTAAGCGAAGCCTAGCAAATGTGTTGGTGCACTGTTCTTCATTCTAAGTCATTTTAAAAATGGATTCTCACATGTAGACACTGAAATGTCATTTTCCAAAATGCTTGCTCTTGTTTCCTGAGCAGGGGGTGAGCACACCTATTTCCCTGCACTTTCACTATATTTACAAAGAAGTGATTGTTAACTGTTCTGTACAGTGGAGATGCCTCATCATCGCTTGGTTGAAAGCTGCCCTGTAGAGTGAAGGATTGAAGTTAGAGTGAACAGAGGATACTGCGGCCTAACTTGCGTTAAAGTCCGAGTCCACCTGGTTAGATAGCACTGCAGTGTGCTCTGTCGGATGTTGTGCAAATGGGCATGCACTAAGATGTAAGCTTTACAGTACGAGGGCCCTGGGACAGGACAGTCCTCAAGGAGACTGACATACCCATACTGCCCTTCTCAAATGGCTGGCAGACATTTGAGGTACAGCTTTTATGTCACTGGGAGGAATTAGGGTGTAATCACGTTTGACATTTAGTTATGGAGTTAAGGTCCATCTCTCCACCCTAGTCATAAGCCCGTGCCGCCTTGGTTTCCAGCTGTCTGGCTTTTGGGGTTTTGAACTGACTGTTGCTGTGTCTTGTAGATTGTGCCTTGCCAGTACATGCTGCAGACAATGAAGGATGAACATGTTTTCTATATTCAATACTTGAAGTCCATGGCGTTTTCAGTGTACTGCCAGTGCAGGCGGCCTCTGCCTACACAGATCCACATTAAATCCCTCACGGGCTTTGGGCCTGCAGCCAGCATTGAAATGACTCTCAAGAACCCAGAGGTAAGTTTTAGAGCAGAAATCTGTAAAGAGAGCCATCTTCTGTGACAGTGCAAACCAGGGCACCTCTCTCGCCTCTCAGACTAGAGCTGTGTCTCTGTACCTTACCGGTCTCTCACGTGTGCTGCCTGTGACCCCAGATCCTCTCACTTGTGGCTTCAGTGTCTGTGTCCTAGTGTCGGCTGACATTCACTCAGCTTCTTTCTTACTTTCTAATATACGAGTTTCTTTCAGTCAAACGTTGATGGCTTGTACCATTTACTAGACAAGTATTTTAAGCAACTAAGCCACAAGGCCCCATAGTTCATGCATTTAAATAATACTTTTGCTGTCTGTGTCCTCATTGCTAGCCATGTGTTTAGTCTTGGAGAGAGGGTGGTGGGAACAGCCTGTTGTCGTTGTTCCCTGTTTTTCTCCCTTGGTGTTGCTCTGGGTTTTATTGTAAATGCTATGTTGGGTGGCCTTGTGCTGATAATGAACTTGATTTTTATTTCAGCGGCCCAGTCCAATCCAACTTTATTCTCCTCCCTTTATATTGGCCCCAATCAAAGACAAGCAGACAGAGCCGGGAGAGACCTTTGGTGAGGCGAGCCAGAAATACAATGTGCTCTTTGTGGGCTATTGTCTGTCTCATGACCAGCGCTGGCTCTTGGCATCTTGCACTGACCTGCATGGGGAGTTACTGGAGACCTGTGTTGTAAACATTGCTTTACCAAGCAGGTGAGATGGGCACCTTGCTGATAGGGTCAGCTTCTGTTAACTCTGGACTTAGAAATGTGTGCCCTGCCATGTGACAACTGACTCGTGTAGGACCCTTCCTCTTCCTCTCTCTGTCAGGTCACGGAAGACTAAAGTGTCTGCACGTAAGATTGGGCTGCAGAAGCTATGGGAATGGTGCCTGGGGATTGTCCAGATGACATCTCTGCCCTGGAGAGTCGTCATTGGCCGCTTGGGGCGTCTTGGCCATGGGGAGCTGAAAGGTGAGCAAGTGCAGGGGCAGAGGAGCTGGAGCTGCTGACAGGGATGGAGCAGAGCAAGGACGGTGGCCCTGAAGGCCAAAACTCAGGACTGTGACTGTCATATATACGAAGGGGTAAACCAGAAGGTTAAAAACTGTAGTTTCATCCGTCCTCAGTCATTTACACAAATAATATTTTAAATAGAAAATGGAAAGCATGTTTCATTAGTATAAAGTGATAGTTAAATTTTATAATATTATATATTAAGGCAGTAGAGAGAAAGTAAGGATTAAGACATCTTCTACCAGAGATTGTCAGTAATTGTTAAAGTCATATGTAAAAACAGCATTCAGGACTGGAGAGATGGCTCAGTGTGTAAAATGCTTGCTGTGTAAGTCTGAGGGCCTGCATTGGATCCAAAGTAGGTTCCCTGAAGTCTCAAACACACACATCATATGGGTGCAGCATGGCTGGGAGACATGCCTCACAGCAGACTCCCTGAGCCTTAGGTGTGGGAATCAGGGTGTAGGTTACAGCTTCACCAACATGGCTGCCCGGACATGGACAGTAGATGTGCTAGTGCCCATGGGTAAAGCCGTGCACAGGACCACGGGCAACTTAGGGATAAGAGCACAGCAATTGACTGTTCACTACCAAATGATCAGCCCAGAAGACACACTCTTGAGTAACACACGAGTAACATATGAACCGAGCACATTAGATTTCGGATTACATACGTATATAGTGTACACAGATGCATGGAGGAACTAGTGGAAAAGAGACCCTGAGTCTGAAAGAGAGCAAGGAGGCATGTGTGGAAGGGTTTGGAGGGAGGGAGGGAGAGGATCAAATTATTATGATCTCAATAAAAGAATGAAAGGGAAAGAAGACATACATCGCAAGTGGACAGTGTCCTTGCCAAGGCCCAAGAGCACAGTTTCCTCCTGCAGAGCAGTTGATCACTTTACAGTTCTTCAGTTCTTCCAGTGGGAAGTCACAACAAGCATAGGAACGACATGAATGGCTGTGTTTGTGGGACCTTTTTATGTTTTAAACAACATCACACTTACAAGGAGTCTTGTATCAGTAGCCTGGAGGTTAATATATCGGGGATTCCTCATGTTCTCTCTCCCACTCCACGGTGACCACCATTAGAGATACAAAGCACACTGCCCTGTCCTTGCCCTGGAAAGAACGACTGTGTGCCTGTAGCAGAGCCTGCAGCTGAGCACTGTGTGCTCCATGGGGTGCGGTATGACAGCAGAGGACAAGCTTATACCAGGACTCAGCGCTTAGACAGGGTGCCACTGTCACAGACCCATCAGCAGTGCTTAGACACAGTGCTTTCTGCTTAGGGGCAGAAAACAGTTGTCAGAGGGAAGTGAAAATCAGACCCTGGGGAAAATGGCTAACCCAGGCTAGCCCAGGCAACAGAGACCTCAGCACTGAAAGGATTTTAGAACCTGGATCTGCTGAGGTCTGTTGCAGGCCCTCAAAGGGTACTTTACACAGATGGCAGCCTACAGAAGAGCAGACTTTTGTTTCTGTGTTAATGTAGTGAGATAGAAACTGTGTACCAAATGAGGGAGGGGACTAAAGACAGAACATCCTCCTCCCTTTAGGACTGGGTCACAACAGTTACATTTCCCAGCAAAACTGACAGACACGTGAACTTGTAACCACTGTGTTTATGATATCTCCCTTTAGATTGGAGTATCCTCCTTGGAGAATGTTCACTACAGACAATCAGCAAACAGCTCAAGGATGTATGCCGCATGTGTGGGATCTCGGCTGCAGACTCTCCTTCTATCCTTAGTGCCTGCCTGGTTGCCATGGAGCCCCAGGGGTCCTTTGTAGTGATGCCAGGTAAATTGTCTCTTGTCAGTTATATTAATTAGGTATTTTATCAGCCCAGTACATTCAACTTAAATCCATGGATAAATTGTGTTTCTAACAGAAGTTTGTATTTTGACCTAGAAAATGAGACCATCTGATATCTTCCTGGGGGAGGATTTAACTATCTTTGTTGACCACAGCTTAGGGGAAAGATGAGGTCCTGGGTATGAGGGAACGCTAGGAAAGCCATGGCTGGTGTGTGTGTCTAACTCTAGTCTCTTGTTGTCACAGTTTGGCTCCTCGGGCTGCCAGTGCGGCTCCTCGGGAAGGGTTTTAGTGCCTCTGCTGTTGTTGAGTGTGAGTAGCAGGGCAAAGAGAAGAGCATTTAGCACAGGGTCAGACATGAGTGAGCTCTGGTGACTGTCAGGACCTAACTGCAGTGGCTTGTGGAAGGCTACAGCAAGGCCATATTCTGACTGCCACTAAGCTGCTCCACTGTTAGGATCTGTTGCACATTTCAGATACAGTGTGGTTTCGAACCCTGTCTACTCCCTTCCTGTGTGAAGTCAGGAGAGTGTCTGAGGACAGGCTTCAGAGCAGGACAATGGCTGGACTGTGTGCTCCTTAGACCTCAGGTCACCTTGGTTGCCAGCAGCAGCTGCAGCAGTTTACATGCCTTTTAGAGGCTTCTGTCCTTACTTATAAAGTAGACACTTGGTGCTACCTTGGTGGCTGTAGTGAGGTTCGTGCATGGAGCTTAGCACAGGCCAGCGGCTGGCAAGCACCGTGCATGGTTAAGTAGAGCATTGGCTGCTGTTGTTGAGAACAGTGTGTTTATAAATCCTGACCACAGATGGAAAGCATGCAGGAGGTCAGTGTTAGGGCTCCAGTTCACTTAGTGGACAAGTCATTTACATACGTGTCCACTCTGTCCAGGTTCATCTCCACAGTTGCACTGTGAGGTGAGGCTTAGGTGATCGTCACTGGTGGTCTCAGTCAGGCTCTTTAGAGACATTCAATCAGCTGGGCCCAGCCTTACATGTCTGCCTCTTGAGGTGTTTCTATCACGGGACACCTCACTTAGGCTGTCAGTCTGCAGAGTCATCCTGACTCGGCTCTGCTTTTTTAGATGCTGTCACAATGGGCTCTGTGTTTGGCCGAAGCACTGCGTTGAACATGCAGTCCTCTCAGCTGAACACACCTCAGGATGCCTCCTGTACCCACATCTTGGTGTTCCCGACATCGTCCACCATCCAGGTGGCTCCAGCCAACTACCCCAATGAAGATGGGTTCAGCCCCAACAATGGTGAGTGGAAGGCATGCTAGGAGGCAGACTGGAGTGTGGGGTGATGGCCGTGCGTGCGTGCGTGCGTGCGTGCGTGCGTGCGTGCGTGTCTTAGCAGTGTCCTAGGAATCATGGGGAGGGAGAAGCTGCAGTGTCACCATGTTCGTGCTTCTGTGCCTCTGACAATCCCTCAGGAAGGGTTTGTTTCATCCCTGGTTTCAGACTACAGCAAAGAAGCTCTGGCAGTGATCAGCAGCCCGGGAGGCTCCGGGAGCAGCGCACCCGGGCTGTTCGTTCTCCTTACCCACTTTCTGCATCTTGTTCTCTGCCCGGAGCTGGCACAGCCTGTGTGCAGGGTAGACCTCCCTCAGTGAGCATTTACTAGTGTTCACTGGAAACACCAGACTGCTCCACTGTCTCTGTTGTAAGTTGACAGCTAACCACCAAGACCAGAGAACATGGATGATTGACTCAGCCCGCTGTCTGTTGGAGACAGAATTGCTGATGTCTTCCACCCGTCCTCTTCCTCCAATGCACCCCTGCGCTGCCCCGAGTGTGAAGGGCATGGCTGTGTGAAGATGCAGCCTCCTGGCTCACCCTGGGGATGCAGATTGCTGGAGAGCAGCTCTATATCTGATTATTCTTAATGGAATTGTTTAAACACTTTTTATAGGATTGCAAAAAGAGTCATAGACCATAAAGTGCCCCCTTTGGTGCATCCGTGTGTGCCATTGTCGAACTTTTAACATCTACTAGTCTTTAGGCCTACTACCCAGAGAGGGGAAAGGATCCCAGAGTGTGTCGCTAACAGGGCCTCAGTGCAGGCTCCATCCTGTGGGGACAGATGAGCTCATGGCAGCTGTCCATGCTAACTGGGTTTGTGATAGTTTTACCTTCACGGGTTTTCTTTCCAAATTTCCTGTGAGTTCGCCCTTCTGCAGTGTGACAGGGAAAGCATCTCCTAACAAACACTGCTTTGAGCTGCTGTGGGATGGGCTTCTCCCATGCCAGAGCAGGCTTTTCCCTGTCCTCTGACATCAGCCTTGCAGCCCTTTGGGTACTGATCATGCTCCTAGCTGGGGTCTGCTTGCTGCTGGACAGTGCCAAGATTGATGTACCACAACTGAGCTGCTTTTCACCTTTTTATCTGTTTTTGGAAGCTGAAAGGGCTCGGGGCCTTCTTCCATGGTTGTGACTTCTCCACCAGGTCTTTACTTGGTTAGGAGGTCACTGGAGAGGAAACCAATGACAGTTTGTGGTGTCCAGGGAGCACCTGTTAGGTACCCACAGCACACCTATGGTGGCTGAAGATGAACAGAACATGGGGTGGAGCGTGGTTACCTTTTAACCTCCCTGTGTTTCCCTCTAGATGACATGTTTGTAGACCTTCCATTCCCAGACGACATGGACAATGACATTGGTATCCTCATGACTGGGAACCTTCACTCCTCTCCCAACTCCTCTCCGGTTCCCTCTCCGGGCTCTCCCTCTGGAATCGGTGTGGGCTCTCACTTCCAGCACAGCCGGGTAAGGACTTGGATGGAGGCTGCTGAGAAGAGCCACAGCCTCAGGAAAACTGTCCTCCCTCCCCTCTAGCCGTGCTTTGACTGCAGGTGACTCTCTCCCCAGACAGAGGTCTAGGTCTGGGGCACAGCTCTTTGATCTATCTTGGAGAGCAGGGATTTAGAAAGAAACATTCAGACATTCCTAGTGCTCCCTTTATTAGGAAGTTAGTCCTCCTGTGTGCAGGCTTTTGGTGGTGCTCCTGCCTGCTGCTGTGCTGGTGTTGGGTGTCAGAGGAGACTGGAAGGCTGAGAAGCTGCAGGTGCATGCTCTCTCCCTGACCTCCCCAGAGGATCGGAATGCTTTTTTTTTTCCTGAGCTAAAATGCTAAGACATAGTTTTCCTTAGTCTTTTTCTTAGATATTTTCCCAGATAGTAACTTTTAAATGAGAGATAGGACGGAAGACCTGTGGCTCACGTGTGCAGTGTCTTGAGCTGAGGAAGTCCCTGCAACATGTGGCTGGTCTGTGGCCACTTTCTATTGTACAGTGTTGGTCATGTTGGCAGCAGCCTACAGGGGCATCAAGAGCCACCTAGTCCATAGTGTCCCGATGTGTCTGGGTCACTGCTACAGGCTAATGAAGGAGCGGATCCCAGTGTCAGCTCCATCTGTAAATGCCTTGGATTAAAGGAAGGGTTAAAGGTCAAAGGTTGCCCTGTAGCTCTGTCAGCTTTGTTCCAGACAGTGACTCGGGCCTCACAGCTGTATTGTGCCTGCGGTTGAGGTTCTGGGGAGGGATTAAGTCACTAAGGGGTTGCTGTGTGGTGTCCTTCTCTGAGCCAGTGCCAGCTGCCCCACCTGCACTGACTGATGAGGAGAAAGAAGGGTTAAAATAGAGTCACTCTCGTCCTGGAGTGGCTGAAGGGACAAGGGCTAGCAGAGCCCTGAGTTCTTGCCTACCCCATGCTCGCTCACTCTGGGAGGAAGAGATGGAAAATGTCTGGGATCCCTTTCCAGCTACTGACCAGGGGATGACAAGCTATTTGTTCCCTGAAGGTAATTTTGACAGAAACTGAAAGGTCAGATTTTATACTGGCATTTGAATGAGTATTCCTGTGATAAGTGCACTGCAGCCTGCAGTGACCTTGTCATGACCCTGTGACATGCTTACTGATGCAGTTCTCTGTAGCATTCCTAAAGTCTTACCGGCTGATGGTCGTCTTTTTTGACTCAAGATGCATGCATTGTCTTCCTTTCTTGGAGTCTGAATGTTTCAGTTTCAAACCTCTGTTCTGAAACTAGTAAGGAGGCCTTTTTCAGCCCTGAGCCCCTCAGCCTGGTGACTCCACAAGGCTTTTAGCATTTCCTCTTTCTGAACTGTTTGTCCCTAGTTAAGTCATTACACAGGACCATGTGGTCAAGGTGGCAGCAAAGGCTTTTTCTTTGTCTTACAGTGGGCCTCTAGTAGGCTGGCCGTCAGGTCTGCTCCTCCTGCCTTAACCTCTTTACTTCCTGGCTTTGAAGATTATGTGCACAGATATGTGTGGGCGGATTCCATCGTGCCCTGTCTTTGCCTTTTCTCTTTAGCCAGAATAATTGTATTTTATTTTTCTCTGTCCTGAATCAGAGTTGATAGGATTTGATGGAGTAAATTAATACGGTTCATTTTCTTTCTCTAAATAGGAAACATTAAAAACAAATTGATTACTTCTTATTACTTGTACTAAAGGCACCTTTTAAATCTCAGTAGCCATTGATAGGTGGGAAGTGCTTGATGCACAGAGGCACAGAAGACTCAGAGGCACATTCACTCAGCACACTCACACTCTGCGCACTCACTCTGCACACTCACGGCACACTCACACTCACATGGCATACTTTGCACTCACTCTGCACTCACACGGCACACTTATACAGTCACTCAGCATACTCACAAGGCACACTCATGGCACACTCACAAGGCATACTCACTCAGCATACTCACACGGCACACTCACTCTACACACTCACGGTACACTCACTCTGCCCCCTCATACAGCACACTCACACTGTGCACTCACACGGCACTCTTAAATGGCACATTCACACTGTGCAATCACATGGCATACTCACACTGTACACTCACATGGCACACTCATACAGCACACTCAGACTCACACTGAGCACTCACATGGCACACTCACACTGCACATTCACTCACACTGAGCACTCGCATGGCACAGTCACACAGTGAGCACACAAGGAGCATTGCTTCCTGCAGACTCTGAAGGGTGTGCTCAGTTCTAATCCAGGGGGAGTGATGGAGAGCAGGAGTGCTCCAGGGCTCCTAGTGACTGTGGGTAAAAAGCCCCAGAGGATGCTCTTGGGTAAGGGAGGTCATCCATCTCAGCATGCAGTGACAGAAAGCCCCAGAGCAGGTGGGCTGTACTTCTAGGACCAAGGTATCTATTTTGCCCAAACCTTTGACTGCTCCATAGTGTTTGCCAGGTGCCCGACTTCACTGCAGAGACTTGTGTATTCCAGGTCACCAGGGGCTTTGGTGGGAGGTGCTGCAGGCAGGGGACTCGTCACTAGTATGCGTAGTCAAGATGCAAGCTCCAGTCAGCTCGCAGCGATGCTCACTGTTCTGTGGGACTTGTCTTTCAGAGCCAGGGAGAGCGGCTTCTGTCTCGGGAGGCTCCGGAAGAGCTCAAGCAGCAGCCCCTGGCCCTCGGGTATTTTGTATCAACTGCCAAAGCGGAGAACCTCCCCCAGTGGTTCTGGTCTTCGTGCCCCCAGGCCCGGAACCAGTGCCCACTCTTCCTGAAGGTTGGTTTGATGCACTCTGGAGTTTAAGAGAAATCTCCTCTTAGCTGCCACAGGGTTTTTGTTCCTTTCTCACTTGTCATTTAAAGTCTGAGGAGATTTTAGTCACAGGAGAATGGAGTTCAGAAGAGGGACCCAAACTTGCTATTAAGAAAAGTGAGTCCACATTAACCTTGGGAGGCCATCAGGGTCCTGATGTAAGTGTGGGAACTACGTGTAGCTCAACCTGACTCTCTCCCAGTCAGTACTGATGGCTTCTGGTAAGCTACAGCACAGTCCTGTCTGACTGAACACTGGCACCGGGCTTCCTAGAGTAGAGCCGGGGCCACTCAAGCCTTACATCTGTGTGCTCTTTGTCCTTGTATGGCTTTTATCAATCGGATCTTAAGGCTGCAAACCCAGGCCCACACCTGGTGCAGGGTGTAGAGAAGCCTCAGACGAGCTCTCACTCACAGTTTGGCAGAGACACAGGTTGGAGAGTGCGCTGCGGCTGCAGAGTCACAGGGAGAAGGACTCTTGGTAAGGAGCGGCCGAGTGATAGCAGCCCTGAGCTCCCCGGGCACAGCACACCCACCTCCAGCCGTCGGATGTTGGCAGACATGAGAACAACGTGTACTTGGTACATGCCCATGCCTGGCTGTGACGGGGCTAAGGTGGGAGGTCACATGACTTGTGAGTTGAAACAAGCCTGAAAGGCTGAGCAATACTGCCTCAAAAGAAGCCAGCCCAGTGACATGTGCAGGAGCTGAGGGAAAGCTGCCTGCCTGTCAGTAAGGGCTGGCAGGACCAACTCTGTCGCTCTGGATGTGGTTCTCCGTGAGCATAGCTATGAGGGACTTTTGTGTGTCATGGAGGTGACATGGAGTAACCTGTGGGATAGACTCCAGTGTGGCTGGGAGCATTTAGTCAGCAAAGCAACGAGATTCCTCAGGACTGTTAGGGTCATCTCCAAACCAGAGGTGACAAACAGGAGGTAGCGTGTCACTCTGTGCTCAGTAATGCCAGGCACGGGCGGTCACAGAAGACTGACTGAGCCTGAAGGAAATGACCATCTCTGTCGCAGAGGTCAGTCTGTCACGTTGCTGCACTGGGACAGCAGCCAGCCAGCCTTCTGCTGGCCTCTGACGGACGTGCCCTGCCTTTGTGTGGGATACTCTCGTCTGCCTACCCTGGAGGTGTTTCTGCATGCCCACCCCGGAGCTGTACCCATAATTGAACCTCCGGATCAAACAGTGGGATTGTGAGGAATCTGAAGGGTAGAAGGGTCGGGAAGCCCCACAATACAAGCATCAGACTGTGGAGCCTCGAATCTCCCTCCTCAGTCCTCCCCAACCCTCAAGCCAGCTTGGCCCAGAGCTGGAGGAAGGAAGCTTCAACCATGAAGCTGACCATAGCTGACTGGTTGATAGAAAGGAATCCCATATTTTCAGTGTGTATACTGTTCTTAAAGGTTCTCATCTGAAGTGTTACCTCCTAAATGTTTTCCCTAAAGGGAAATGATACAGTGTTTGGCTTGTTTTAAAATACTCCAAAGGTTAAAATACTGAAAACAAAGTGACAAATAGTGGCCACTGTCCCAGCTTTGGTGGCAGGGCACACAGCATTACATAGGAATGGCTGTTTTGTGTGCTTGACTGTTATGTTAGAAGCAAGATGTGCTGGTGAGATGGCCCAGTCGGTCAGGAACCCCGCATCTTGGGATGCACCTGGTGAAAGGGGTCAGTGCAGCAGGCTCCCTCTGACCCCAAAATGTGGGTGTTAAGTGCGTGCACACCAATGAATTAATTTCCTCAAGAAGCAAAATAAAGTGGGTTAGACCAGAAAGAGGTCCCTGAAACTGGCTTTGAGCTTAGCTCTAGGACATGGTGCTGTATCCCAGGAGACGGTTGAGTAGCTAGAACTCATGCACAAAGCAGCCTGGCTCTGCACGACTGAGGAGCTGGAGGAGCCTGAGCTGGGGTCTTGCTCATTCATCACTGTGCTGTTCTGTACTGGAAACGAAAGTTCTCTGTTCTTTCCCCAGGCTTCACTCCATCACCACATCTCTGTAGCACAGACGGATGAGCTCCTTCCTGCCAGGAACTCTCAGCGGGCTCCGCACCCTCTGGACTCCAAGACCACATCTGATGTTCTAAGGTAGTTTCTGATTGAGGCAGCACTGCTGTCCTTGGTAAAGTGATGCTCCTTCCTCCTTGCCACCTTTGGAGTGCTAGGCAGGGCGGTGCTCACAGACACTGCTGTCTGTGCAGAGCAGCAGTGTCCAGTCCTCCCGACTTGTGCAGGACATGCAGCCTGTGCACTCGGTTCACTACACAGTAAGTGCAGGACACCTCATGTCCTATTCAAAGAGGAGATGCAAGTGTCAACCCTGGGCTTAAGGATGGTGAGAGAACAGAGCCTGGGAACTGCTCTGCATGAGAACACATTGTAACCTTCCCTGCCATAGATAGGTACCTGTGATTGACGAGAACTTAAGTTCTGTGTTGTGAAATGCATCCCAAAAGCATGCATTCTCTTTCACTGTTTTCAGCAAGGCATCAAGTTTTGTCCTCTGGGTCTGGGAGAATGGTGAATGCCTGTAATCCCAGAACTTTAAAGAGAAGGCAAAAGAGCCAGGAGTTCAAAGTCATCCTTAGCTACTTACTGAGTTCAAGCCCAGAGTCCAGCCTGAGTTCAGGAGATGCTGTCTGTGGATGTACACGTGTGTGTACATGCCACAAGTCAATCCATGTCTTTCCCAGCCACTCTCCACCTGAATCTCTGAGAGAGGGCCTCTCACCGAGCCTGGCACTCAGCAGCTGGATGGGCCAGCTGGCTAATGAGCTCTGAGATTGACCTGTGTCCACCTCCTCTCACCTCCCTCCACCCTGCTATTGGATTGTAGTTGTACACTCTTGCACACTACTTCACATGGGCTCTGGGGCACACACTCAATGCTTGTGTCACTAACCGCCATCTCCCCAGACCCAAGACCAGATCTTAAAAACAAAACAACAAGCAAACAACAGCTATCAGTGCCTTGAGAGTGGTCTCTGATGGACTGTGCTTTGGAAATGGCAGGTGTGCAGATGCCTCAGCAGCAGCTTGGCTTCTGGGATCTCTGATGGAACACAGAACAAGGGCCTTGCACCAGTGCTCACCCAGGCAAGCAGCTAAGGCTGTGCTCAAGAGTTTCAGGCTAACCTGGAATAGATAGCAAGACCCTGCCCACCCTTTTGTTTTTTCCAGTGTCCACAGCAGAATAACATTGAGAAGCTTGAAAGGCCCAATGTCGGTCAAATATTTGGTACATTCTGAACAACTCCATGTGGTCAGTTTATTCTCATTTTGGCATCTAGCCAACATGAGACTGTTGGCTCAGTGCCTTCATGATCCTGGCAGCCCGGAAGTGGGCATGGTGGTGTGAGGGATGTAAGGTGGGCTGCATGGCCCTCACACGCCCCAAGCCTTGTGGCCCGGAAGCTGACCTCTGTGCTCTCCCTGGCAGGTTTGTGCTGGAGCAGTACAACGCCCTCTCCTGGCTCACGTGCAATCCGGCCACCCAGGACCGTACTTCCTGCCTTCCCGTCCACTTTGTGGTGCTCACGCAGTTGTACAATGCCATCATGAACATGCTCTAACCGGGAAGCGCTTGTCCCTCTGCCTCAGTTCCTGCAGCCTTGGCCAGGGAGCCTGCTCCACTCTGCAATGCCCGGCCTTTTTCAGAGCACTCCCTACAGCCCTGCACTGTGACACCTTCTGAGCAGGCACATGCTCAGTCTGCAGTGTTCATTGCCACAGTGACTCTTTGATGTGTCTCACGAGGACCTGGAAATTTCCATAAGCAGTGACTTGAGCCAGTATGTGATATGTGCAGCCTGCAGTCCCCAGCAAGTGGCAGCTGTTGGTGGCTTAAGAGGGAAAGAGAAGAGACACTGTCCTTTTGCACAAGAGCCTGCTCTCAGCCTCTGTTTAGTACCAGGCTGTCCAGCCCTCTGGATGCAGTCCTCTAGCCAATGGTGGATGCTGTGGGTTACCCTCACTTCATAACCTAGGATGTGTCACAACTAAGAGCCAGCTCCACTACAGGATCTAGCACTGGGGCCTCCGCCTCCCCAGCCTGTCAGGAGGGCTTCGGTTGATGGCATACCTGTGTAGACACAGGAGGTCTGGAGACAGCTGCATTCTGTTTATTTATTTTTAATTTTGTTGTAAGTTTTTTGAGACTTTGTTTTTTCTAATCTTGAGGACCAGGTACAGTAGCTGAAACCCACTGAGACCCACTATAGGATTCTCTGAGTACATACCTCTGTCCTAGAAGCCAGAAAAGGAGTGAGAACAAATGGGGGACCATGCCTGAAGAGTAATGTAGTAATGACCAGCCAGCAGTAGACTCTGGTACAACAGTCTGTGGGGTCACACTTGTATGCGAAGGTGGTCAGGCTCAGCCCCGAGCTGGAGGCAAGGACCGTAATCACTTCTCTATACAGTCACATGGAAATACCTTTTCTAGAGAATTCTTACAGAAAGCCAGGTCTCTCCTTTCATTAGATCAAAAGGGACTCGTGTACATATCACAGCCCAAAGTGTTTGCTCACAAAACCAGTTACAAACACAGTGAATTTTTTCTGGACCATAGGAATATTGTTTCAAAGAAATAGTACAACTCAACTGTTAAATCAGTACTTGAAGCTGAGCCTCTATGTGGGACTTTAAAAAAAAAAAAAAGCCTTTTTTTAAAGCATTAACAGCTGATTGAAGTATTTTTGACTCCCTGTCCCAGACCTTAGGGTTGACTTTGAAACCCTGTTTCTAGCCCTTAATGTCGTATGTTTCTGTCTGCGGGTGGTAGGTGTGGACCGGCTTCCCAGAGCCTCCTGACAGGCCCGGCACTGAGCCCGGCTCCCGTGGGAGAGTCATGCAAACTAAGTTCTTCCAAGAGACTTTCATGTCCTGGTTATTAACAAAGAAAAGGAAAAAAATGTAATAATTGATATGATTTTGTAAAAGTATTTTTCTTGAGATAATCTAACGTTTAAAACATTATATTAACATGTGGTGGGAATGTGAACGCAGAGGAATAACTTGTAAATGGGTGGTTGTTCTCTGTCTCACCAACTGGGGGGGGGTCGCCTTTCAATGTATAGCTTAAAAAAATCTGATATATCAAACCGTTTGTATCTAACGTGTACAGTGTAAAATTGACTTAAAATATTGCAGTGCTATTTTTTCTTATCAGAGAGGAAATGCTCAAGGCCTTTTGAAGAACGTAAGATGACGGAGATGTAAACTTGTCTAAAGTCACCTCGGGGAGGACGGACTGTAAACTAGATATTTGTAATCTTTTCCGCTTGGATTGCTTCTTCTCAGAGTTCACCAGAACTTTGAATTTCTCTCTCTCTCTTTTTTAAAACGGGCTGTTTTTACTGCAGGGGCTTTTCTTCCCTAGAAACCCAACTCTACGCAGAAAAAGAGAAAAGAAAAAAAAAAAAAAAAAAAAAAAAAAAACAGAAAAAAGCTATAAAAAATTTTAAAAGAAGGCAGCAAAGGGTAGTTTTCATCTGGTGTCTTTTATTTAAGTTTTTTTAAGTTAAGAAAAGCTGGTGACATATTTATACGTTTTTGTGCAAAAATAAATGAATGGCAATAGATTTAAAAAAATATTATGTACTTCTGTGTGAAAAAGTCTGTATAATATTTCCCTTAAATATGCATTATTTTACTTGTGAGTTTTTTACAGAATTAATCTGAAATGTACAAGCCCTGGATTTGCTACAGAGTGAGAAGTTATTTTATTTTATTTTTTATTTTTAATTTTGAAAACTCTGCAGAAATCAGAACTCCTACCATGGTTTGAAAAGGGAGGAGGGAGGGGAGGCGGGAGGGCTGGTTCGGCATGCCTGTATGTATCTCTCAGAGCATTTTTTTAATGTAAAAGCTGTACATTTCTGGGAAGTTGTGATTTTCTTTTTTGTTTTCTTTTTCCTTCAAGCGTTTTGCAGTGAGCTTCTTTTATATCTAGCAGACAATTGGGAAGAATACAAAAACTCTGTGACGTTCGTTTGAGAACTACAGCACAGTGCTGGTTCAATACACTAAAGACTTTGATAAAAAGAAACAATGACAAAGGCCTCCATTTTAAATGTCATTCATATATACCTTGTGGATGAGAGCTATATACTTTTACACACTTTTTTAGAGGAATAAATTATTGAATTACTGAAACCTCGAGTGGCTTTTTTCCCCCTCCCACCCTGTCCCTGTACTGAGATCACACTGCCTTGGTGTGTTCGAGTGTGTCACAGACTGAATGGTACTGGCTTATAAAGCGCACTTGGGATTGTATTACCAGCCACCCCAGCGGCAGCTCCCAACCCCTGCTGGATCATCCTTCCCTGGTTGGGTTCCAGATCCACCAGCCTGGAGACCCTCTTAGATGCTCTAGTGTTTAGGGCCTTAGCTTTCTTGAGCAGGGCAGATTTGATCGTGTCTAGTACTGGGAGATTGGCAGACAGCCCTAGGACAAGTGACAAATCTGTGTGTGTTCCCTCTCTTGCTCTCCTGAGGTACAGGCTGGTGACAGTAGCCTGCCATCTGCCATGCCACAGGCAAGCAAGTCCTGCTAAACACACATCATCCACTGTGGTGATTTTTTTTTCTCCAGTTGAGAACCCTCTCACTCTAGAAGACTCTTGGGTTCAGTGTCCTGCCCCATTTGGAACATTACACAAAATGGGCAAGCCTGGGGACTTAGCAACTCTTAGAGTAACATCAGAATCATTTGAAGGGGACTTGGTTTTTCATTCCCTCCATCAGCTTCAATCTCTACTGTCAGTGTCTCTGAGTTTAGACAGCAATTTCCTGGGTTGACTCCATAAACCCTGCCCCCACCCCCAACCCCCTTCACATCACTTGGGGTGAAAGGTAAGGGGACCCCACAAGAAGTGCTCTGCAAAGCAGAAAGTTGTGCATCCTAAAAGGCGGAGGAAACCACGGCCAGAGTTTTGATGAGAGCAATCGCTTCCATGTACGCACGTGTTTCCGTTTGCAGTGCCAGCCTCGACACACACAGACACTGCTCAGATCTCTGCACTCCAGCGTCAGCAAGCTAAACAGAACTGAGTGGGTTCTCACAGGACAGCTCCATCATTGCGGACCTTGTTCCTGCAGGAAGCAGGACTTCATGTACCTTGTGGCTCAACCTGAGGTGGCAGAAGGGGGTTTGTTGAAAGCTTGGGGACATGATGACAATCGGCGACCGATCTGGCCTTCTCCAGCCAGTGTCCAATTCTCACAGCCTTTCCACACCACCTGTGAGACTGAATAGTTTTATGTCCCCGCCTTCAGGACATCACGGGGCAAGGGATCTCATGCCAACTGGTATCAAATAGTAAGACCCCCTTTGGAAAAGCTTTAGAACACCAGCTACTGGAACAGAAGCCACATACTGAGCTCAGTGCTGCCACCATGATGCTGGTCACGGTGAGAAGTAGCTTGATTCTCCTTGTGCTGGAGTCCTACCAAGGAGCAATTTCTAAATGTGTCCCCGTGTCACCGGGTGTTGCAAGACTCACATCTGCTCTACAGAAAGTCACTAGTTAGTATTTCCTGTTGCTAACAACAGGCTGTGGATCCAGATAGAAGATTGTGTATTGTGTCCTGGGTCTCTAGCACCGCATCTGGTCAGATTAACTCAGTCTCACTTCACTTTGCTTAAAATCCTCCAGTTAAATGTGTGTGTGTGTAGAGGGCTAAGGGAACTAGCCTGATGGGTTTGCAGGTTACTCGGTGATTGGGTTCCAGATGCAAATACCTGTGGTTACTAGGTAACAGGAATCCCAGCCTCAGACACCTGCAATGGTCTCACGTCCTTCTTAGATAAAGAAAGCATGCTAGGTCCTTATCGTTGGCTAAACGTTACCTGCTTTGGGCCCATACCAGTATGGGCTTCTGAGCATCTGAAGTGACCCAGGGGCTCTTGTCAGCTGATTGGCTACCACCCCGCCTTTATGCCCTCCTGGTCCTACCATTGATTGGGATTGCTTCAACCTAGCTGTTCCAGGAAGCCAGATGACACTCGAGAACATTGGCCACGCCAGACTAAGACTAGAAGCATACAGGCATGCTCGGGCCAGCTAGGGAAAGACATGGTAACAATTTGACATGTAAGATAGCATGTAGTCCTTACTCCAAGTCATGTCCCCTGACTCTGTTTACCCAGGGCTCTTGTTACCTTGATTGTATTAATGTCCTGTCTGGCCTTCTCAGGTACAAGACCTGACCGTGGAGGTGGTGTCCACGTGGTTGATACAGGCACACTGCATCTGGCCTGCTACTTCATGGATCCCTGCCAAGTTAAGAAAATCCCATCTCATCAGGTACAGAGACAGGGTCCTTCTTGCCTGCAGCATCAACTTGTGACCGTCCAATCACTTAGGACAGAGGAGACGCTGCCCTTTCCTTGGACCTGGACCAAGCTGAGCTGAGACTAAGCGCCCCAAAGTATTTGAACATTGGGAACAACACAGACCTCATAGCACCTCAAAACAAAGGAGTGGGTTACCATAGAATCCCTCAACGCCTGGCGCTTCTGGAGGAGGAGGCTGGGAAGAGGAGAGAGATTTAATTTGTTTCTTTGGGTGTTTTCTGTTTGTCAGTTTTACTTAGAATTTATTGGGGGTGGGGGGAACTTGTCCAGTGTCGCCTTTTGAGCCTGCACTTTGCGGTAGAGTGCACACTTACCCACACCTCATCTGACGTGTGAATTTTTCCTATTATCATCAATTTTCCTAGGAGTTCACTGTCTGATACTCTTCGGTTTTTCCATGCTGAGATTTCTCTACATTGTCTCGGTTTCTGTCCTGCTTTCTTCGTTCCTTCCCAGCTCCATCCTGGAGAGTTTTGTCTCATGGGTCTTGAATCTTAATTGGGTGCTTAATTTATTGCCATACTTGATATACAGGCATTTGTAGCCCCAGGCTTCAGGGAAGGGCAGGGTTGGGAGGCTCTGCAGACTAAATTCAGTACTCACTTCCAGGAGCCTTCCAGGGGGACCTTCTTTGTATCGACCTTCATACGACCCTCTTTGTATCGACCTTCATACGACCCTCTTTGTATCAGAGGTGAAAATTAGACCCTTGTTTAAGTTGATCTTGCCTATCCGTTCATTGTTAAGGAAAGTTGTCTTTGGGCGTAAACCACAAAGCCTGTCCTACCAGAGCATCCTCTCACTACCCTGGGTTTTTTTCTTTTTTCTTTCCTTTCCTTTCCTTTCCTTTCCTTTCCTTTCCTTTCCTTTCCTTTCCTTTCCTTTCCTTTCCTTTCCTTTCCTTTCCTTTCCTTTCCTTTCCTTTCCTTTTCTTTTCTTTTTTAACAAGCAATCGTCTCACAGGCTTGTTGTGTTCTAATTTGGGGACAGTTGTCAGGTGAGATATGATGTGTGTCCCCTACAACTTTACAGTTTCTAGAAGCCACCTTGAAGAGTAAAGAGGAAAAAGATGAAGTTCAATTTAACAATGTATTTTTATTCTACCCAATGAAGCCAGAGTCTTCTCTCCGACATAAAGTCAGTGTAGAACCCAGCAACAGGTACCTGAGACACTTCCTCTTGCCGTTCACCTTCAAAGGGCTCCGTTCCCTTGGTGATCTTAGGTTTGGCTGCTGATTTGGGTCAGTTGGGGCTGGGGTGGGAGATGACACAGATGTTATATTGCTTGATTTTTTTGTTGCTGTTTTTGTTATTTAAATTGTAACTAAGCAGCCCTCGGTTGTATGCTCTGGGCCAGTGTGGCCTGGTGCAGGGCCATAGTCGTCCAGCTCTCGGGTTGGCTGATGGAAGGTGGCATCTCCCACTGGGACTGCATCTGCGCTGCCTTCTCTTTGCACTTGCTTATTGGTGCATGCAGGTTTAATGATGTGTCTGCATTATAACTGCACAAGGGCCCTTTGTTCTGCAGAATGCCTCGGTAGCTGTGGGCCCTCTCAGCCTTGACTTAGAAAACCCAGCATTCTGCTGTCATGGCTTTGTACGTGGCCTCTGGGTTCTGTGTTGTACAGTCTGCTGCACTGTGCAGGTCACTGGATTTTTTTTATTTATTTTTTATTTATGTATTCATTTCTTTTTTTATGTATGAGTATACTGTCGCTGTCCTCAGACACACCAGAAGAGGGCATTGGATCCCATTACAGATGGTTGTGAGCCACTATGTGGTTGCTGGGAATTGAACTCAGGACCTCTGGAAGAGCAGTTAGTGCTCTTAAACCGCTGAGCCATCTCTCCAGCTTTGAATTTTGTTTTTTCATGCTTCTGTTGAACAGGATCATGGACCATGCTCATTTGATTCTGTCCAGCCATTTCTATCAATAAGAGTGCCTTCCCTTCCTGTGCTACCTGTCCTCTGACAGAAACCATGTTCCTCTGCTCGTCCAAGCTCTGTTCCCCAGCCCTGGGACTTAATGGTTGAGAATTCAAACACTGCTGTGCCCAGGGATGTGCTAGTGAGGTCTCGGCCTCTGGGTTGCAGGCCATCCCCAACAAAGGCAGAAATAAGGTGTCACATGGAGACTTCATTCCATCAGTAAGCATCTCTTCTTACCCAGGTCTTATGAGTCACAGTAATGTCCCTCAAGGTGCCAGCTCCTATTCTGACCCCACCTTCAGGGCAGGGAATCACTGAAGGTAGCAGTCAGCAGTCTAATTTGGTGGTGTCTCTCTCTATCTGGCCCTACCCACTCACCTCTGTCGTGGGGCACAATTCTCATGGCCAGAGCTTTCCATCTTCCACAGCTTCTCATCTGTCTGTCATCCTTCACCACACACCCCTGGCAAAGTCACTGTCCTTGATCTCCTGGGGCTGACCACAGGGGTCACAGAGACCCTCCAGACTTGTATCCAGACAGTGGGTGAGGCCTGGAGACGTGTAGTAAATGCTTGTCCCCTCCCTTCTCTCCTCACAGGTGACTCACACCTTGAGAAACTTCTGCTAGGCCTCTTTAGGTAGGTGGGCAATACAGGGACCCTGCCACAGGCAATCTCCATGGCCATGTGACAGGTGGTGGGGAGGGGGTGTCTTCACACTGAGGCTGCGGGACTGCATCCTCCCAGGTCCTCAGAGTCCTGCAGTCAGTCCAGACATGGCTATGGACTCACCTTCCCTTCGAACCTTGTCCTCACTCTGGAAATCTGGTATCTGGAGCTGAGCCCATGTTACCTTCCTCATTCCCATATCCTGCTGCCCACGGCTGCTATATCCTGATGATTATCGGGCCTCTGGCCAGGCACTGGGATGTCACAGCAAAGGCCACACCCTACCCCAAGCCTGATTCGCCTCCAGTCCTGTGAGGTTGGGAGATGAGGAGAAAATGTAGCCCCAGTCTGGCCTGAGCAGTATCCTAACAGCAGGTGTGGCTGGCACACCGCATGGAAAAGCCTTCTGTCCATGGGAGGTTTTCACATTATGTGCAGAACCCTAGAAATCGGTTGTCAGAAGTGGGGTGCAGGCTTCATTCTAGGTCAGGAGCACAGCAATGAGGAGGCCAGAAGGGGCTGTTAATGCCCAGTTCAAATGGCCAGCAAGGTGAGACGGAGCTGAAGAATGAAGTGGTTTTGTGTAAGCGAGGGCCAACCTTCCCAATCGTGTGATTCTGGGAGGAGAGTGTTCAGAGGAGGGGATGGCTGGAGAAGCCCCGTCCCAGTGTAGGCAAGGCAGGGACAAGCCTGAGGGCCACTGTGGTGGCACCAACAGCACAGAGATGGACTCAGCAGGTTGGGATACAGGTGTCGGAGATGGAGAAGCTTCTTTGTGCTCTGCTGCAAGTCGGGCTGGTGGCCCCTGCAGTGGTTACCATGGAAATGTGGGTGCTGGCTGGGCTTGGCTTCAGAGGACAGGGCAGGCACAGAGGCTATGCTCCAAAGCTGGAGGGACCACAGACAACAGGTAGCCAGAAGACAAGGGCACAAGAAGCTGCGTGACCCGGCTCTTTGGATCAGATCTGGGAGTGGGTGACCATGAGAAAAGAAACTCACTTCTCCTCGGGGAGAAGAGGACCAGAGCTTTGGCTGATGGCTCCGGTGTCGTGTGAAGGAAGACGCCCATGGGTACTCAGGACAGAGGAGAGCAGCACCCTTGGTGTAGATGGGGTGAGAACCCAGGATGGTGAACGGCCCGTGGCAGTTTATGGTGGCACCAGTCTGCACCACGAGGAGACTGGCTTTGAGAAGGTTGAATGGAAAGACTCTGACAGGTCTTCTGTTAACCTGTTATATCCTCAGCCTTGCTCCCAAGAGAAGCTTCTAGGCGCTAGGTTCCTGTCCCCAGGGGTGGTAAGAGGCTGTGGGAAGCAGGAAACAGCTGACGGGCACAATGAGCAACGTTGCTGCTTTGAATCTTGGCTGTCTGAAACATTCTAAGATCTTGTCTCTCCATCTCGGTGCATGTGGACCTGGATCCTTCTGGTTCTGCCTGGACCTTCAAGGTCCCTGGCTTGGGACTCTAGTATGGTCATGCAGCCTCTGCAGGAACTTGCAACTTGATTTCTGTACCCTGGAAATCGATCGAGGTATTCCCACTGGCAAGCATTTCTGCAGGACTGGCAGGTTTCGGACAGAAGATACAGGCTCGATCTTTCATATTGTTGGTATGCATGGAGTGGGAGAAGGTTAGACCCTGGAGGGAGGACATGTATGCAGCACTCAAGACTTCAGTGCCAAGCTCAGCCATCTCCTGACCTCTCACTTTGCTATCACGTGATAGCCTCAGCTTCCCACGCACCTGCCGTAGCAAAGTCTTTTGAACCTCAAGATAGTGGGTCTCCTAGACAGCAAGACGGTTCCTCTGGGCATCAGGAGACTTGGTGCTCACTACTATTCACTAAATCTTGTGATGGCTTCTCATTCCCTGTTGCCTCTTGAGGCTCCAGCTTTCTGGCTGAGGAGCCTTGAGAGTCACTTGTCTTTGGATGTGGTTACCATCTGCTTTTGTCTGTCCTCCTTGGGTCTCTATGTGGCACCTGCACCCATGAGAAGCCTCCATGGACAGAAGCTGTCACGTTCCTGACCAGATGCAGGAGAGACAATCATGGAGACTCTTGGACCTAGCCCTCTTGTGTCTAGGAAGCACCTAACTCCTCCATCGTGTGGTTGGCTTACATCTAGAAAGTTCTTCCTGCTTGAGCATCTGGGACTAAGCCAAACCTTGGCCTTCAAGGCCTCTGGAGAGCACAGGTGACTTTGGGTGGCAGCCTTCTGGCTGGATTCTCTAAGAGTGGCCACTGTCACATCCTGGCACTGATCATCAGAGTTAAGGACCTTCTTGCCTCTGAAGAGGAGAAGGAGGGGGTCATCAGAAAAATCAAAGCACAGGGTTGGAAGAGCCAGCATCCTTCCTAAGCTGCCGGTCCACCTTTCCACCCTGCTTGCTCGCTACAGAGGCAACAGATCCCCCAGAACTGACGTTACAGCCATTGTGAACTGCCCACATGGGGGCCTGGAATTGAACTCTTGTTCTCCGTAATAGCAGCACAGGCTCCTAACCACTGAACCATCTCCTGCCCTTGATGTATATTCTCATCTCTCTCCTTGAGTCTGAGTGCATCTTTGTCTCTACTTCAGGGCTGTGATTCTCCAGCCTCCAGCCTCCCTATCCATGTCTCTCCCTAATTCTATGTCACAGCCCTATAGCCCAGTGCAGATGCAAATACTTGGCTTGGTCTGTGTGTCCTCACCTGGAACACAGACCCAAAAGGGCAGCGACTGTCCTCAGCATTGACAACGGTGGAAGAAAGCTCGCAAGCATTTAAAAACTTATTTCTTCTGAAATAATTGTAGATCTACAGAAAAGCTACACAAGTAACCTGTTCTTGCCCTACCCCAGTGTTACCATGCACATGCGCTGTGAGCTGCAGCTACCCGCCCATCCTTTCCCCACAGCTCAGTTTCATGTGGCCCCGGATTCAAGTCAGGACCCCATGTGACCCATGCTCCTCCTGTCTCCTTTCTCAGTCTTACCTTTGTTTTTTGACCTCAGTGCTAGCCAGTTGCTTGTGATTTTTTTTGCCCTCCGTTTGAATTGGCCGCCTGACATTTTCCTGTGGTTAAACTGCATTTTGGAGCAAAGCTTGCACAAAAGCGGTGTAACTGCTCACGTGGTGGGATGATGTTCCTGAGTTGTCATGGGTGATGGTCACCTTGACATGTTGGTTAAGGTGGCATTTTCTGACCCCTCCCCAAACTCTCTCACCCCCTCCCCCCCATTGATTTTCTTCCCCAAATACTTTGAAATGAATAGGCATCTACCAGGGAAAAGCAGGCACTGCCCCAGACTGTCCACCAGATGGCAGCCTTCACCACCGAATCTTCATAGTCTTGCTGTTGGAAAGTACAACTCTGGACATCTGAGGGACTGGTGGAAGGCTACCAGAGGAGCCCTGGCTTGGATGGACAGCCCGAGGGGACAGACTCCTGACTAGGCAGCTTTAAAGAGCATCCTGGCTTGATATATCTATAGCCTGCCATAGACTTAGTGAACAAGTTGGCGGTGTGTGTGTGTGGGGGGGGGGGTGAAGGTGGGTGTATATGTGTCATGGGGTCGGGGCAAGGAGATAGAAGACCGCTACTATTGTAGTCTGCTCAGAATTTAGGAACCAGAACCAGAAATCCTTCCTGTGGTGACCTGCTACCTACCACCACCTGCCTTGGAAAAGACCTGTGCTCAGGCATGCCATGGGAAGGGACATCAGGCAGGCTCACACCAACAATGCTTGGTGGTCATAGAAATTACAGGCTTGAGCCAAACCAGGCAGAGTGGGTAGCCTTTCTGTTTGACTGAAGTGTAATTCAGGGAGTGATAAAATTACGTCTACATGGGTGGGTACGAGGGGACACGAAGGCAGCGCTCCTGTTTGGTTGGCACTGGGGTGGATTTATCAAAGCACAAAGAACTTCACGTTTAAAATTAGTACACTTTAGAAATTCTATTTTGTGTGTGTGTGTGGGGGGGTGCACATGGGTCAAGGGTCAACCTCGGGTGTCATTCTAGGGGGTCATCCACCTTGTTTTAGGAGACAGGGTCTCTCATTTTGGCCCGAATCTTCTCAAGTCAGCTAGGCTGGCCGGCTGATAAACTCAGGATTCTGCTTGTCTCTCCCCCACCTCCCCACCCCAGTTCTGGGATTCTGTGGGGCAACCACAGACCTGCAATCACACCAAGGTCCCCATGTTTTTGTGGTAGGCACCTTATAGACCGAGTCATCTCTCCAGTGTCCTAAAGCTTGCCTCTGCTTCTGGTAAAAGCACACAGCATGTGCGGTTTACTGTCTTAATGATTTCTGGAGATGCATGTATCCTGTGCCTGTGTGTGAGTGCAGGCATGTGCTGGTGGGGACACCCTCCTCTCTCCCCAAGTCACTTGCCCTTGGCTTACTCACTTTCTTATTGTTCTTCCCGACTCTCTTTTATGAGGTCAGTGACAGAGGGGTTAACCTTCATTCAAGTCTTCTGGATCAGACCCTTGAGGACCACACACAAGGACCCACCTTTCCGGTCCATCTCCTCAGCTGGCCACTGTCTAGGCTACTATCTGCTTCTCTGTCTCCTCACATACCTTCCTGTCTATTGCCACAGAAGTCTCTCCCTCAGGTTGCCAGATACAAGGAACAAATACCCAGAATGCTCTGGGAATTTGAATTTCAGACAATATGTGGGTTTTGTGTAAGTACACCCCCTGCATCATTTTTAGATACATTAACATTAAAAAGCACAGTCTAATTGAAACTGAAATCTAGCTCAGTCTTTCATGTTATAGTTGGCATCCGCCCTGGTACTTTTTTGTTTTGTTTCGTTTTTGTTTTGAGACAGGGTTTCTCTGTGTAACAGAGACCAGGCTGACCTGGAACTCGCAGAGATCCGCCTGCCTCTGCCTTCCAAGTGCTGGGATCAATGGCGTGCACCACCATGTCCGGCTCTACCCTGATACTGTTACTCATGCATTTATTAATCTTGCCATGTGAGCACTGTGTGTGTGTGTGTGTGTGTGTGTGTGTGTGTGTGTGTGTGTGTGACTTGCCAGCTGGGGACTCCTAACTAGCCTAGTTTCTGTCTACAAAGATTTTTCCTTACTGACTCAGAAGTCAGTCACAGCCTAGGGATCCAAGTGGTGTATCAGGAGCAGAAAGCATATGTGGCCTCGGAATGTGGGTGCTTTGGGGGGAAGACAGGCTGGACAGAGTAACAGTGTTCGCTGCCACGTGTCTCTGAAGCCACAGCCCAGGTCCCCCATATTTAAAGGGGACATCAGTAATCTGCTACAAGGATAAAAACAGTTTGCAAACAATAAAGCAGTTAGTTGCCCTGTATTGAAGTTTAGACTCTTGTGGGCACACAAGTCAAAATGACCCTCTCCTAGGCGGGCAAGATGGCTCAGTGGATAAAGTCCTTGCGGCCAAGCCCGATGACATTGTGCTGGTCAAGGTCTCAAGGTTGCTTCTGCTGATGGCCGCACGTAGTGAAAGAGGGTTCAGGTAAGAAACCAGCAGGCCATTGTAACAAACCACTCTCCACATATTAGTCCCTGGATATTGGTTACATGTGCATCCACCCTTCCACAAGGACAGAGCCTTAGGCGCCCACTTAAAGGCCCACCTGGTCCTCTCTTGTATCTTGTAATGAAGGGCTGTGGGGTCCTACATGGCTCCAGGGATGGACGTGACTCGGGGTGGTGAGGGAAATCAAGAAAAGACAGAGAAAAAAAAGACAGGATAGAATGGACTGGATTCTCTGATGGAAAGATGCAGCCCTGAGGGAGAGAAGGGTGTTTATTATGTGGACTTGAATGGGGAGGCGGGGTCATTGCATACAGCTGAGCAAGGGGGCGGGGTCATTGCATACAGCTGAGCAAGGGGGCGGGGTCATTGCAGACAACAAGGAATCAGGCTTAGCTAATCTAGGTAGGAGCAGTCCTTGCAGGGGAGCAGACTTCAGTCTGTAAACATAAGGGAGAAAGCCGTGGTGGACATTTTCTGCACACACTGTCAGCATCCACAGACGGACGGAGGAAGGCTCTGTTAACCCTCTGTGTCTCCGCAGGAAGACTGCTGTTTTCCCATGGGTCTGAGGCGATGGCGCCCTTGGCCTGGCACACATTTGCTCAGTGCTTCTTCTGTTCCCCACATCGCCGCCTGTTTTATTTCTTAGATGCTCTGGCGGGTCCTTTTAGTCGATTCAGTTTGCTGCAGTGCCCAACACCAGACTGGAAGGATAATAAAAACCAAGATCATAACAGCTGCCATGCCCAAGAAAAACAAAAGGAATGTTCTAGCAGGTGTAAGGGGTTGAGGCCTCGAAGCTAGCAGGGATCATTTTGTAACGTCATCAACAGAAGGGACAGTTTGATGCTAAACCTGTCTGGGATGTACGGGTGGATTGCCCCCATCCAACCAACCAACCGTCAATCATTTATTGTGGGTCCATCCACTCAGGAGGCAGGTCCGATTAACTCCCAGTTATCCCGTCTAAATCAAATGGCTGTGATGCGCTCTGAATCATCGGCACTCACTGGTTAGAGTAGAAGAAAGGCCTCCTCATAAGCAGGTACCAGGGGATGTGGCTGAGCCACTGGATAAAAACGCACCGGCCATCAGCCGCTCTCCTGGCCAGCCTTACTTGCACAGATATAATAACCAGACACAAAGTGGGCAGTGTTTAAAGCTGCCAAGATTTTTCTCTTTGCCGGCTAACCTCCACCATCACCCCTAACCCACGTGGGTTCCTCTGTTGCAGTTGACCACATTCTGTTCCTGGGGTTTGCATGGTAGAAGAGAGCCAATTCCTGGAGATTGTCCTCTGACCATCACAAGGGCATCATGGTACATATAACACACACACACACACACACACACACGTAATTGTAGTAGACCAATTGGATAGAAAACAAGAGTTAGCAGTAGATGTAATAACAACTGTGACTTTGAAGTGACCAGGACAGCCAGTGGTGGTGTATTACAAGACAAAGGTGAGAAAATACCAGAACGCTACCCATGGAGGCAGGAGATGTGCAGAAAGGCTAAGAGAGCTTTGTGATGGACGGCAGGCACATAGTAGGCATTTTATCGGGAATTGGAGAGATCATTGGTTGGAGACACTAAACAGAGTACTTTTTGTAGTTAATGAAAGATAAGAATCTACAGGCTTGAGATGTCCCTCTGTCCTCAGCGAAATAGGTGACTATGAAACCCACATAACAGTGCATCACAGGATGTGCACACGCATGCGCACGCACGCATACACACACATGAGTGAGTGCACATGCACAGGAACACACATATACACACGAGTGAGCACACACAGGCACAGGCACACACAAGAACACATTCACACATAAGGTCTCTCACACACACACAAGTGAGTGCACACATAGGAACACACATACACATGAGTGAACACACACACAGGCACACACAGGAACACATTCACACACAAGGTCACACACACATGCATGAGCGAGTGCACACACACAGGCACACACAGGAACACATTCACACACAAGGTCTCACACACACACAAGTGAGTGCACACACACACATGAGTGAGTGCACAGGAACACACATATACACACACGAGTGAGCACACACAGGCACAGGCACACACAGGAACACATTCACACATAAAGTCTCACACACACAAGTGAGTGCACACATAGGAACACACATACACATGAGTGAACACACACAGGCACACACAGGAACACATTCACACACAAGGTCACACACACATGCATGAGCGAGTGCACACGCACAGGAACACACATATACACATGAGTGAACACACACACAGGCACACACAGGAACACATTCACACACGAGGTCATACACACATATGAGTGAGTGTACATGCACAGGAACACATACATACACATGAGCGAGCACACACAGGAACACATATACACACACACAAGCGAGCACACACAGGAACACATATACACATGAGTGAGTGCACACACACAAGCACAGGCACACACAGGAACACATTCACATACACAAGCGAGCGCACAGGCACACACCAGAACACATTCGCACATGAGATCACATGTGCGTGTACACACACACACACACACCAGGCAAAAACTAAGAGTTTTTGCAGATGACTATATTATTATGGGGTATGGGGGTGGGGTGGGAGGGAGACTTTAAGGCAAATGGTACTTTTAGAAATAAAGAGGCGCATACCACAATGTTAAAAGATTCAATTCACAGGGGAGCTAGAATAATTTTAAACTTGTATGCACTTAACACATGCCCAAACCCACAATTACAGTGGGATATTTTAACATGCCTCTCTGGATAATTGAGAGCTGAAACACACAAAAAAGTAACGAAGAAAAGAGAAAGACAGACGGGGACAGATAATTAACAGCCGAGATCTAATGGACATGCCGAGAAGCCACAATTAGAGAGGACCGTGGCCTTCTCAGGATTCGGAAAATATAATCACAACCCTGGGGCTGCAGAATCAGCCTCACCCGTTACCAAGGCACTGACTTGCTGAGAGCCGAAGAAAGAGCAGAGGATTCTGGGAATATGGCTGCCAGGCGGTTCTCCACCTCTGGACTCCCCACTCCCAAATGCTTTGCCTTTCCTAGCAACTGGGTGGACCTAACGTGAGTGGATGTGGCCCAGACCTCAGACTCTGCTGGAATCCATCAAACAAGCAGATGGGTAGCAGTGTTTTCCATGGGGCAAGCACCAATTGTGAACAGAGGGGGCGTGGCAAGGGTCATGCTTTGGATCCAGGGAGCCTCCCTGTGGGCTGTCAACCTGATTTGCGGATAGGCTGATGGGTGTCAGGGCTGAGAGTTTCCTGCCCATCAGCACTAGGATGCTCTGATAATCAAAAGATTGACCCATGGAGCCTAGTATGTGTGTGATGCAATCAGAACCCACATGGGTACAATGGGCACGTGTGTGTGTGTGTGTGTGTGTGTGTGTGTGTGTGTGTGTGGTGTGGTCTGGCGTTGGTGGTGGGTTAAGCTACAACTTTGTGGGACCAAATCCAGCCCATCACCTGTTTTTGTGTGGTTTTGGATTTAAAAAAAAAAAACAAAACAAAACAAAAAAAAAAACAGAATTTTATGGTTCATAAGAAAACGAGAGATTTCCCACCAACACCATGCCTTCCACACGCAGCCTCTGCCAACATTAGCCACTGAGCCAGAGTGGCCTTGTGTCACAGCGGTGAGCCCTTACTGAGGAGCACACACCATGTCTTCCCGCTGTGGGAGGAGCTTATACTGGCTCACAGTTTGAGGTGCTCCTCCCCGTGGAGGAGAAGCCACGGTTAAAAGGAGTGTGAGGTAGCCGGTCACCTGGCATCTGCAGTCAGGAAGCAGAGAGAGGGACTTCTGTGCTCAGCTCCCTTTTCCCCTTTGTATCCCGTCCAGGGCCCCCTCCTCAGGGATGATACTGTCCACATTTAGGGTGGATCTTCCCTCCTCAGTTTATCCAAGCTAAAAACTCCCTCACGGGTGTGCCCAGTGGCTTGTCTCTGTGTGAGTCTTGATCCCGTTGGCAACCAAGACCACCGTGCAGGGAGGGACCTTTCTCCTTCATGCAACGGCCTGTTCTAGGACATTCAAGAGTCAGAACGGTATGGTGTGCAGCCTTCCTTGGCGGATTCACATGCTCGTGTCTACTTACCTTCCCTCCGGTGTCTTTTCAGAGCTGTATTTCCTTTTAGTGCTGAGTGACGACAGTCCTTGCTAGATGGCCCAGCTCATTCATAGCTTTACTTCCTAAAGAGCGCCTTGGCTGTTTCAGGCACTTGGCAGTTATGAGTAAAGCTGTTATAAGCCTCTAAATGAAGGCTTTATACAATGGACAGAAGTATGGGCTTTTCTGTATTTATGGGCTGGGGAAACGGCTCCGGGAAAGGGCGATTGCACCCAAGCCTGACGACATGAGTTTGATCCCAAAGTTGCCTTCTGACCCCCACACGAGTGCCAAAGCATATGTCATCCCGAAATATAAATTTAAATATGGAATTATTCGCTTGTTTATGACACAGGATCTCATGTGTCCCAGGCTAGTGTCCAGCTCCCCAAATGTAAGTTTTAGGTAAGGGTGACCTTGAACTTCATAAGCCTCTCTGGTCTGTATGTTTTCATTGGTGATGCTTCTATTAATGTCTTTGGCCCATTTTTAAAATCAAGGCATCGATTGACTTACCGTGTGTGGGGAAGCGTGGAGAGTGTCCTGGTTCCCGGTTTCTGAGGACTCAGTGTTTGTTTCATGATGGGGATGGCAGTGATGCTGGTTCACTTGCGACTTAGGATAACGTGGCTTCCCCTGTAGCTATGCTTGAAGAGTGAAGAGCTTAGACCGGAAGCTGAGGTGGATAGAACCAGCAAAGCCTGCCCATCATGAGCTACTTCGGCCAATGAAGAACCACATCCCCAAACAGTACGCCCAGCTGGAATCAAGTGTTCAAATGCACAAGCCCACGGGATTTGCACATTCAAACTGCAGCTCTGAGCATGAGGTGAGGGTGTGGATTTTCCTAACATTCTCTGTTGTTTGTAGAGATTTCCCCCCCAGTCTCTTTCATCTTCTTGTTCCCTAAACAACACCTTTTAGCAGAGCACAGATATCTTTATCTGAATGATAAACAGGTAAGAAAACACAGAGACTGAGATTTAATCTACTGCCTCTACCTCTGGATCACAGCCTGGGAAAGGGTTTCTCTTTGTAGCCCTGGCTGTCCTGGAACTCACTCTGTAGACCAGGCTGGCCTTGAACTCAGAGATCTGCTTGCCTCTGCCTCCTTGGTGCTGGGATTAAATTTAGGCTTTTGGCCTCTTCTAAACAGTTGCTGTCATGACACCCCTGTGCCCACTGTAGGACAATCAAGTGTCCCTGAATGCCTGCCTCCAGCTCAGATCTCTGCCCCCTTCTTCCTCTCCCTCTAATTCCCCTTGGTAATGGGCACAGCTTTACTCTCTCTGTAACTATAGACCCTGTCCATCCCAATTCTCCATCCAACCTTTTCTCAAAGGGTCCTTCCTCCCAGGCTCACAAGAGATGGGCCTGCCATAGTCCATCCAGTAGCTCCCACTGAGGCCACACACAGCAAACCCAGCAATACTGTCACATACTCACTGGCAAAGGCCTGTGTGACTCCGGAGGGTCAGACGTTCAAGGTCATTCTCTACTACATAGCAAGTTTGGAGTCCAGGCCTAGCCTGGGCTACAAGAGACGGTCTTTTCCTCCTTCCATGCCTTTTTCTGTCTCCTGCCTCTTTTTCCTCGCCTGTGTCTCTCTTACTATCCTTCGCATCTCTCATCAACTCACAGTGACTCGTCCCTTCCTCCCTGACTCGGGGATTAAACTTGCATTTGTCTGCTGTGCAGTGTTTGGTTACTTCCTCTGCTGGTCCCGAATGTCCTCCGTTAGGGGACACATCCATCTGTGTAGGTCCTGGGCAGTTGGAGAGGGTGATGTGCATCTGAACTCTAGGGAAGACTTTCTCGGGGGGGGGGGGTAGTCTTGTTGGGTAGCATCGGAGGAACAGAACAGCCCCAGCACTCTGTCCCTTGCAGACAAGGGTCATGGGCCCAGTATGGTTCTTACTGGATAATAGATTCTTGGACACTAATGGCAGGCACCGCGCACTAAATGGGCTCTGTGATTTCTAGGTTTTTCAACGCCTCACTATGGGTGAGGTGGGGTGAGGATCCCACCCCTACCCCTCCTCCTGCGTCAGTTTCCGTGGTAGCAGTCACCGTGGAGGACATCTTTCTCTTCTAGTCTCTTCATAAGTGTCCACTGTCTTCTAGTTTCTTAGCCTATTTCCTTGTGAATATCCTGCTTCCTTCCAACCCCAGGGCCTTAGCACCTACGTCCAGCCCAGAGTTCTTAGGAGCAATGCAACCTCAAGTCTATGAGTCCCAGGAGAGGGTTGGATCCTGCACCATCAAGCGCATGCATCCTCGAAGCACGTGTACTTCCACATGTGGCCAGCAGGTGTCGCCACAGACCAGGCAGCAGCCGAACTCGGATGCCCTGTCACCTAGGCAGCTGGAGCCGGGGATGATGACGAGATGGGCAGGCTGAGGCAGTTCAGGTGAGACCTGCAATGCCAACTGGGGGCCAGTGTGGCGTGTAAGGCCCTTTCTGCTCTGGTGGAGTTGTAAGGACCCTGGGATGTGTCTCCAAGGACCCGCTACAGAAATGACTTGAGAGGATCAGAGAGGCAAGGCCATTTGCTCCAGGCCACACAGCACTGAGCAAGCAAGAGGCAGGGTGGGTGAGCCGAGAGGGAACGCAACTTACCCAGGGTCGCACTGTCTGTTTGTGGCCAAGCCGCGGCCCAAACACAGTCTGAATTTTGTATTAGTGTTTGCTCAATTATTTTTGAGACAGGGTCTCACTGTTAAGTCCTGGTTAGCCTAGAACTTACTGTGTAGCTCAGTATGGCCTAAAACCTCTGTCGATCCTCCTGCCTCTGTCCCAAGTAATAGGATGACACCAATCTGATTGTATTTCCATTTTTGATTGACAGCTCACAGCTGTATCTGCTTGTGGAGACAGGAGCCCTGATGGTGTTTCCTTACCAGCTCCAAGGCTGCCGGTGGCCAGGGCTTTATCAGTCTCACACAGTCTGTCACTGTCTCACTGTCCTCTGAGGGCTTTGTAAACCGAGGCTGCAGAGGGTCTGTAAATAGTCTTGTTTCTGGAAGGCAGACCCTCCCACTCTCAGCAAACCGCCTCCATTCAGGTCCAGACTCCTGTGTCTTTCCCATTCTTTCTCCCAGTGTGCTGTGCTTGCATGGGGAGACACTGTGTGTCTCTGAGCACCCAGGAGACTTCTGTTTGGGCTCACCTTGTGTGGTCTCCAGCCTTGCAGGTGCTCACCAACTAATGTATGCTGGACACTCCCTGACTTCTTTTCAGTAGTGTGTGTGTGTGTGTATGTGTGTGTGTGTGTGTGTGTGTGTGTGTGTGTGTGTGTGTGTGTGTAAATGGGATTCATCTTCAAAAACACAGCTGCGCATTGCACAGGGATATTGGGTCAGCAGCAGGCTTCCTGTGGGACAGGATCCTGCACTGTTACTCTGCCCTGCGACAGATACGCTGCATTCCTTGTATTTGAACATGTCTGTAATCTTTGCACAGTGACAAGACTGGCTCCATCATTCACTTCTAATTCAGACTGCATGCAAATGTATTTTATTATTATTTATTCAAAAATTCATTTTTATCTTGTTTTATGCATCTAAGTGTTCGGCCTGCATGTATTTGTGGGTGCTTTGTGTGTACCTGGTGCCCTGGGACATCAGAGAAGGGCATCAGATCTGCTGGGTCTGAAGTTACAGATGGTAAGGAGTATTGAAGCCTACTAAAGGAGATGGCTGTGATGGCATCAGTGTCTGGAAGGTGCTGCCCCAGGGAGCCCCAGTTCCACAGATTCTTCCAGAAGGAAAATGGCGCCTGCGACCTGAGTGCTTAGGTTTAGAGTTGGTGTGGCGTCACTTTGCAGATGGGGAGAGAAAGGCCCATTGGACTGAATAGTAAAAGTCATAGCTTGCTGGCTCCCTCAAGCTCCTCCTTCTTCAGTGCTGGGCAGCTGCACCCCCTCATGCATGGGTGTGGGGGCACATGAGCTCTCTTAGGGGACAGTCTGACACCTGTGTATGCCCATTGCCACTAATGTCACATGGTATCCACCATCCACGAGAGCAGCTGACCCTGCATCACCGGCTTGCTAACCTCCTGATTGTTGGGCCCCATCCCTGTGTTCCACACCAGCTGTTGGGGGCTGACTTTTAGCAGAAAGCGGCTATCAGCTTTGCAGCCATCTTGAGCCATATACCCTGACATGAGACTTGGATTACAATAGCCTACAACAGCTGAGCACACTCTGATAATCTTGGTTTAGATACCTTGGGTGTGTGAGATTAAAGGTGTGTGAGATTAAAGGTGCGTGAGATTAAAGGTGTGTAACTTAAGAGTGTGACTTAGAAGTGTAGAGATCAGATTTAGAGACAAGACCTAAGGGCATGATTAAAGGTGTGACCAAAAGGCATGGCTTAGAAGTGAGACATATAAAAGGCAGAGGCAGACAGAGATCGGTGAATCAGACAGAGGAGACAGAGAAGCAGGCACTTGGGAGAGAACTTGGAAGAAGTAACTTGGAATGTGGAGGCACTAGGAACTAGGAACTAGGAACTAGGAACTCAAGACTTGGGACTTGGACCAGGAAGAGAGACTGAAGAATAAATGGGATTGAATCACACTCTGTCTGGTCTCCATTCTTCCAGTCCATCCTCACTCTCTCTCTTGCTGAACCCCGACCCGAGGACCGGAGTTGCAGCTTGGGCTGGGATACAGTGGCCACCAAACGTGGGGCAGCCTGGGCCTCAACATTTTGCTTGGGTCGTGACAGTTTTTGGTGCCCAAACGTGGAACTAGTGTGGTTCCCAACAACCAGCATCTATGGGAATGAATGCCCATTTTCTCGCTGTTAACTCCATGGCTAGAACTGGGTGACCCCTAGCCATTGCAGTCAGGGATTGGAACACCAGCCCTTGGCATTTATGGCTTCTGTGTCTGTGGGCGCAAGAACTGTGAATTGGAAGTAGAAATTAAAACTGACTGGCCCAAATTGAGACCCATCCCACAGGCAGAGAACCAATCACTGACACTACTAAGGACACTGCTTTGCTTGCAGACAGGAGCCTAGCATCACTGTCTTCTGACAGACACAGAGACCCACAGGCAAACATCAGATGGAGGCTGGGAGTCTTGAGGAAGAGTTGAGGAAAGGATTGAGGGCCCCAAAGCAATTAGGAACTCCACAGGAAGACCAACAGGGTCAACTAACTTGGACCCTTGGGGGCTCCCAGAGACTGAACCACCAACCAACGAGCAAGCATGGGCTGGACCTAGCCATGCCCCCCCCCATATATAGCAGATGTGCAGCTTGGTCTTCATGTGGATCTCCCGACAACTGGAATGAGAGCTGTCCCTGGATCTGTTGCCTGTCTGTGGGTCCCATTCCCCTAGCTGGGCTGCCTTGTCTTACCTCAGTAGGAGAGGATGCATCTAGTCTTGCAGTGACTTGATGTACCAGGGTGGGGCGATACCCTGGGGGCCCTCCCCTTTCTCAGAGGAGGAGGGGAGGGAAGGATGGGGGGGAGAAGCTGCATGAAGAAGGGACAGGGAGGAGGGGGACTGATATTGAGATGTAAAGTGAATGAATGAATGAATGAATGAATGAATACATAAATACATAAATATGGGGGAAAATTTGTGACTACACTGTACAATAGACTATGTTCCTCTCGGTCACTGCAGCCTATTTAGGCCACCTAGATGGGAGTTAAGGACTCAGAAAGACGTGTCCAGGCTCCATTTGAATAATAATAGACTTGAACCTTTCTGCAGGGCCAACCCCTGTGGATACCATGGGACACTATAGTGTTGCCTGCTGCCCCTTGGAGACTTGGCATCTTTGAAGTGAGTCTGGCCACCCGGCTCTCTCTTGCCCATACTCCTGGACTTGGCAGCTGGAGAGTGTGCATTTCTTCCGTGGTGTGAGTCCGGTTGCCGGGGAGATCCGGCTAGTGATGAGGATGCCTCTATTGCTGCCCTTTTCTCTAGCTGGACGCTTCCATGGTAACCGTCTGTCCTCTGAGAGATGGACTGTGTTGCCCCTGCCTCATCTCCTGACCTAATAGGGAATGCAAACTGGGTTGAAGAACTGGGTTCAGGGTGGTACCTGACGGGCCTGTCCTGCTTGGGTTTGAATGGCACTGTCGACTCTAGCCATTTCTTTGTATCCCTTTGAGGATGATGGTGTAGCCAGGCTAGCCTTCAGTTCAGGTCATATCCTAAGTGCTGGGTTGTAGGTGTGAAAGGTTAAATAATTGTGGACAGTCCACTACCACCCATCATATCCCCCCAGGCAAGGGTTTAGTCACTCTGTAAAATAAAAGTTGGTTTAGCTGCATTCTAATAAAGTGGGAAGTGGGGTGCCGCCCTTTGTCTTCCACCCACTCTGGACCTGGCTCTTCTCTGAGGAAGGAGCTCGCCTTCCTTCTGATGAGGTTGTATAGTTCAGAGCTCACCAGAGGAGTAGAAACCCTAGAACAAGTTTCTTAAAGGGATGGATGTTCTAGAGTGTCTTAGTTGGTGCTCTCAGCAACTCTTAAACAGAGAGCATTTAACAGGGCCTTGCTTACAGTTTCAGAGTCTAGCCCATCATCATGGCGGCATGCAGGCAGACATGGTGCTGGAGAAGAAGCTGAGAGTTCTCCATCCAGATCCACAGGCAGCGGGAAGAGAGAGACACTGGGGCTTGAACATCTGAAAGCCCAAAGCCCAGTCTCAGGGCCACACCTCCTCCAACAAGGCCACACCTCCTCCAACAAGGCCACACCTCCTCCAACAAGGCCACACCTCCTCCAACAAGGCCACACCCCTCCAACAAGGCCACACCCCTCCAACAAGGCCACACCCCTCCAACAAGGCCACACCCCCTCCAACAAGGCCACACCTCCTCCAACAAGGCCACACCTCCTCCAACAAAGCCACACCTCCTCCAACAAGGCCACACCTCCCCCAACAAGACCACACCTCCTCCAACAAGGCCACACCTCCTAATCCCTCTCAAGTAGTGCTATTCCCTGATGACCAAGTATCCAAATATATGAGCCTATGGGGGCCATTCTCATGCAAACCACCACACAAACAGTGTACGTGATGCATAATGGCCACCTTTCACCCTGCAGGGGCAGAGACCCTGGTAGCTGTTCTGTCCAGAAGGGTGATGTCTCAGCTGTCCCTGTCTGGAGCATTCCTGGTGAGCTGCTACCTCCTTGTTGGAACCTAGAAGAATTGGGTTCTGACATCACTGAAGGAATGCAGCAGCTGCTGTAGGTTAGATGAACTGGCTGGCAAGATGAGAAGAGAGCAGGCGAGAGGTGAAGCTGTTCCCCACCTGACTCATTCCGCTTCAAATAACCTGATGAGGAAATCTGATGGTCTATCTCCAGGAAGTGATTCTAGATCCAGTCAAGTTCATGATCAAGATTATGGAGGTTGTAATGAGAATGGTACACACACACACACACACACACACACACACACACACACACAATTTTTAAATGCTTGGTCCCCAATTGGTGGAAATGCTGGAAGGATTAGGAGGTGTGTCACTGGGGCGGGCTTTGAGGTTTCAACAGCCTGTGCCATTTTTGCCATTTAGTCTCGTCCGTCTGTCTGTCTGTCTGTCTGTCTGTCTCCCTCCCTCCTTCCCTCCCTCCCTCCCTCCCTCCCTCCCTCCCCTCCCTCCCTCCCTCCCTCCCTCCATCATGCTCCTGGATCAGGTATGAGCTCTCAGCTACTGCTCCAGTGCCTTACATGCCCACCCGCTGCCATGATCCCTCCATGATGGTCATGGACTCACCCTCTGGAACAGTAAGTCCCCAATAAACACTCTCTTCCCTCAGTTGCCTTGGTCATGGAGTCTCTTCACATTGCTAGAATAGTAACTAAGACAAGGATCAAACATCAGGCTGGTTGCTTTGAAAACCAGCCAATGCCCTTCAGCTCACAGGGAGACAGCGATGAGGGTTTTCAGGCTGTTCTATCAGGGCCAGCACAGCGAGACAGATTCCTCTCCAGCCCCTGCTCTTCGGGCACCAGCACCATCTCTGAAGGGGGTGGAATTGCTGCTGCTTCTCCAGGCTCTGACCTTGTCCTGGAAAGGGGCTCACTTATTTTCTTGGGGCAAAAACTTGGTTCTTGAGCACAGAATGGTCTTGGGTGTGTGGGAGATAGTATTTGGGCTAGACAGCGCGTCCGTGGGAGTCTACATGACAACCATGTCTCCTCTCCTCACCACCAAAGCAGTAGCCTGAAGTACCTGTGGGGCCAACTGTCCACATGTCCATGAGTGTTTTTAGGAGACGTAGTTGGAAGACTACCATGTTGTCCTTGTCATTGATGCATAAAAGGCCCCACTGAGGATTCTGAAGGTGTCTCGGAGCTGCGCGATCTTCAAGTGACAGGCAGTGTGCAAAAATCACCAGAGTGAAAAATTCTAAGTGAAATCGGGGGTAGAGACGGCCTTTGAGTATGAGGGAGACATTCTCACCCCTGGTGGCCATAACTCGGGAGCTGGTCGCTCACTGTCATTAGAAACATCTATGGAGTCGGTGGTTCTGAGTCCTTGTGACTTGAGGAATGAATTTCACAGGCAGTGAAGGGCAAGTTTTAAAGGGGGCTTTTATTGTAGAGATAAAGCTTGAAGCAGGATATGGGCTTACTCCTGTATAGGCCGGCTGGGAGTGTTGCCTGTGAGCCATTTGTCTCAGATTTCTTATTGATTTATTGTAGAAACTGGACTGGGACTGGGGACATTTCACTGGGGATGGCTCATTCTCTGGGCTTACCAGAGGCTGAGCCATTTGTTGGCTGGTGGGGTGGGGCACACGGTGTGCTTGCTCTTCTGGCCCAACCACAGAGATGATCACATGCTGTCTGCTCCCCTCAACCCCTGGATGTCCACCTCTACTGACCCTGTTGCCTGGCCAGGGCAGCTTTGCTAGTTACTGACCTTGAAGCTGTTGTTGGTCTCTGAGCTCAGCGGGGTCTGCTAAACTACTCCTGTTCTCTCGTCTCCAGGACCAGCTTGTGGCTTTCACATGGGTCTTTCCCCTCGGCTGTCCTCTTCCTCTACTATGAAAACTCTTGGATGTACCAAGAGCTGGCTGCCATCTTCCTTGTTTACCCCACTTCTAGTTCTCCGTCTCTGGTGTTGACAAGGCACAGGAATGACTGGAGGCTTCTCAGAAGCTGTTCTTACAATTTCGTCTTTTACAATAGTGGCGTTGGAAGAGAGAGATGGCGCAGCCATGAGTAACACCTGATGCTCTTGCAGAGGACCCCAGTACAGTTTCCAGCATCCATGTCAGACAGTTTACAACCACCCATGACACCAGCTTCAGGAGATGTGCTGCCCTCTTCTGGTCTCCTTGGGCAACTGTGCTCACGTGCACATACTCCCCACACGGATACTTATACAATTACAAATTTAAAAATAAAATAAAAAGGAGAGAATGAGTGAAAGAGTAACAGTCCCCTTGGTGTGTCTCAGAGAGAACACTGTGGGCACCTGTAGCTGCTGATGCTGACTTTGACTTCCCAGAGCCTCGTTTTGCCTTTTACCTGGTCAGCGTAGCCATCCTGTGTGCAGCCGACGGCCTTCAGATTTACCTTCCTTGGTAATCCTGAGCTCACTGTCTTGACTTTGATTTCTGTTCTCACTGCAATAAAAAAGATACAACAAATCCAGGGTAGAAAAGATAGTTCCTAAACATCAGTAGCGGCATTAAAATCACAAAACAGGAACCGGATGCTATAAAAAAAATAAACAGCAAGCACAATGAAGAGTCCTTAGAAGTCGCTCCAAGAGTACTTCACAGCTCAGGAGAAGAGTTAGAAGACAGAGCTGAGGAACAGTCCAGAAGCTGAACAAAAATAGGAATAGAAAAGAAACAGGAGCAGAAGAAAGAGTAAATAGTTAACCCAGACAGCAACACCCGCAGTGTTCTAGCAAGAAACATGGCACCTCGGATGCGTCCAAAGATACAATACAAGAAAATAAAGAATATTGCGGACATAGGGGATGAGTGACGATTCTCAACCAGACAGTTTGAAACTTCAAGCCTGTGTTTGGACACATTTCCCAGCAGTTGGTTTGACCAAGTCGGTTCCAGGTGCTTCTGCTGTCTGATCAAGGTGGTCCAAGCTATACCAGGCATGCCCACTGTGCCTCAGTGAATCCAGCCATCGCTCTACATTCCCTGAACCTTGCAGCTTTCTCCTTTTCTCTAGGCCAGTCCTTCTCAATTTTCCTAATCCCGAGACCCTTTAATACAGTTCCTCCTGCTGTGATGACCCCCCCAACCATAAAATTATTTTCTTTGCTGCTTTGTAGCTGTAGTTTTGCTGTTATGAATTGTGACGCAAATATCTGTGCTCTCTGATGGTCTTTTGAGGGTGGCAACTCACAGGTTAAGAACTGCTATTCTAGGTCCTTATCAGCCAGACAGGTTACTTCTCTCTGCCATTTACTGGATATTGGGTCTCTCATCTGGTGGCAGTGTCTGTGCTCCGGGGAACATATAGACTGTGAGTGCCTCTCTGAGACACCATAAAGCTGCTTCTTCTCAGTGTTTAGTAAAGCGATTAGTTTATTACAGTGACATGTGGGTGTGTCAAGAGCCCTCAAGGTCACACCTGGACTCCTGACACCCAGTAATCCTCTGCGCAGGCATCAGCAGTAGAGACGGAGTCCCCAGGTCTTCAGTGAGACGCAGTTGCTGGCTGCCACACTGCCTTCGGCTGTCACCCACATGGTCTCAGAGCTGCTCTCAGATTATCTTCAGAGAGCTCAGTCCCAGAAGTCCAGGCGCCTGCATGCTCAACACCCCAGCATCCTTCTGGTTCATGCTCTCCATGCTGAGCTTGTCGCCTATGTGTCTAGCTTTTATTATAATAGTTCCTCTGCTGTGCTGGCCGAGCTCACAAACCAACCATCAGCCATAGCCAGCAGCCGAAACCTTTCTCCATGGCCCATGCTATGTGAACTCTGATCACACCCCAAGGCTAGCTTCCCCTCCAGCCCTTTCTTCCCCAACGCCAGGGAGATGGGGGAGTGTCCTCACTCATCATTTTTTTTTTCTTCCCTTTGTCTAAACTTCCAGCTAGCTGAAGAAATGTCTTGTTTGGTTTGGGACCCAGCTGTCTGGCCTCCTCTCCAGCAGGACTCTACCATTTAAGTCACTTAGTGTTGCTGTAATTTAAAATAACCCATAGAAACAACCCAAGGGGGGAAAGAGTCACTTGGCTCACAGTTTACCGAGGGCCCAGTCTGAGACAGCCTGGCACTGAGTGCTTTGGCAGAACATCATGATAGTTCCAGAACATCTGGAGACCCAGAATGGAGGCAGACTGGGAGACAGACAGCCATGAGGCAGTATAACCCAAGGACAAAACTCCCTGCAGCCTACTTCTTCTAGCTAGGCCCCATGTTCCAAAGGTTCCATGTTGCAAAGGTTCCAAAACCCTGAAGACAGTCCCAACCTTCTGGAGACCAAGTGTCTAAAGCGTGACTCTGTGGAGACACTTCAGATTCAAGCCACCACTTTATCCTTCTGGGGCTTCCATGATACCTACCTTGCGCCCTGACCGTCGGGGCTTAAATTTTCTTGGCTTCCTCTCCTCTTGCTTTTCTTGCTGTGCCCACACATGCAAGTTCAAAGTCGATGTTGAGATCTTGCCTTCGCATGTCAGTTCTGGAGAGGAGAGGCCTTTCCTGGGATCCTGTGCTGGGTGTTTTATGTCAACTTGACACAAGCTAAAGTCATCTGAGAGAAGGGAACCTCAGTTGATGAAAAGGTCTCCATAAGATCCAGGGGTAGGACATTTTCTTAGTTAGTGATTGCTAGGAGATGGCCCCACCATTGTGGGTGGAGCCATGTCTGGGCTGGTGGTCCTGGGTTCTACAGGAAAGTAGGTTGAGCAAGCCATGGGGAGCAGCAAGCCAGTAAGCAGCACCCTCCATGGCCCCTGCATCAGCTTTGGCCTCCAGGTTCCTGCCCTGCTTGAGCTCCTATCCTGACTTCCTTCCATGATGAAACAGTGATGTGGAAGTGTGAGCCAGAAACCCCTCTCCTCCCAAGATGCTTTGGTGAGGGTGTTTCATCTCATCAGTAGGTAACCCTAATAAGACAGCTCTGAACTAGTTAGCATCCTCAGTTTGCTAGTTAGTATCTTCAGTTTGCTAGTTAGTACCCCCAGTTTGCTAGTTAGTATCTTAAGTTTGCTAGTTAGTATTCCCAGTTTGCTAGTTAGTATTTCCAGATTGCTAGTTAGTATCCCCCATTTGCTAGTTAGTATCCCAGTTTACTAGTTAGTATTTTCCAGCTTGCTAGTTAGTATCCCCAGTTTGCTACTTAGTATTTCCAGCTTGCTAGCTAGTATCCCCAGTGTGCTAGTTTGCTCTCAATCTGGTTGAAGTATTGACTCAACCCATCTCCTTTAATTAGCTTAAGACCCGTTTATTTCATCATTTCATAGCATGTACAGTGGACTTATCACATATCTCCATTGTCCTTACTTCCCCCCTCTCTGTCTCTCATTACAATGAGCCCCACTCCTTGAACCCAGAGTTCCGTTCCAAGCCATCTGTGTCCCCTGTCTCTGCCGACAGAGCCCGGCTGGAGCTGCTCCTCGAGGGGGCATGTGAGGGGACTGTGGGCAACAGGGAAAGGAGAGGTAAGCAAAGAATATGATTCAGAGGAAACGGATCCATGGAACAGAATCCAGAGTCCGGAAATAGACTCACCCATGTGCAGTCAACAAGCCTGGCGTCCTCCATGGGAGGGGAGGTCTTCTCAGCCCACGGCACTGAGTGACCCAGTGTCTGAACATACGACCCCCTCCACCCCGCCCGACAGGAGAAACCCTGAGTGGGACCACAAGCCTACACGTGAGACAGCTTGTAGAAAAACCCACACCATGCAGCTTGTAGGAAAAAAAAAAAAGTTCTGGAGGGCGTCATGGAAACCTTGAGGGTGAGGAGAAGACTTTGGTTGTTGACAACAGATCAGATGTTTCTCGGGAGACACACAGATATTCTTCCTGTACTTACTTTAGTGCATATAGTTGCTCGTTTGTGAGAGCTGCTGTGGCATGCACACGTTGTATTTTGAGTATACCCACCTCCTCTGCCACCCCAAACATCTCCCAGCACCCGCTCCCTGCCATGCCCCCCTCCCAACATCATCTCTTTTCATAGCTCATTGGGTCCAGTTAGGGACTGGAGGTGGGCCCACCAGCAAGGGCAACCCACGGGGCCATTTCCCCCCCGAAGAAAACTGACTTTCTCCCCACCGCCTCCTAGAAGCCAGAGGTCCTCCTCTAGGGGGGTGGGGCTTCACGAGCTCCTCCCCCTCTGCGCTCGGATGTTCCTGGCTTGATCTTATGCAGGTCTTGCGCTGACAGCCATAGCACTGTGAGCTCACCAGTGTGACAGCCCTGTCACATCCAGAAGATGGCATTTCACTGCACATGTTCTCAACCTCCAGCTCGTAACAATCCTTGTGTCCCCCTTCCTCTGTGCTAAGTCATGTGCAATGCAAGCCTCACCTAGGGCTGAGCGAGGTTCCTCTGTCTCGGAACTCTGCCCAGTTGTGGGTCTCTGTGCTGATCATGTCCTCTGCAAAAAAGAAGTTTCTTTGATGAGGGATGAACGTGCTATAAAGATTGGTGTTTAGCAGGCGATTGCATACTGTGCCTATTTAACAAAATAATTGTCACAGGTTCCCCCTGGACCTTTGTGGCGATTCAGCTGAGATGTTCCTCTATGGTTTCTGGCATTTGAACGCTCAGTTCCAGTTGGTGGCGCTGTGGGGGCGTGGGTGGAGGTCAGGGGTATGTCCCTGTGGCAGAAGAGCTTTGAGATCTTAAAGATTCAACATTTCAATCTCTCTCTCTCTCTCTCTCTCTCTCTCTCTCTCTCTCTCTCTCTCTCTCTCCCTCCCTCCCTCCCTCCCTCCCTCCCTCCCTCCCTCCCCCTTCTCTGCTTCGTGCTTGTGGTTCAGGATGTGAGCTCTCAGCTTCAGCCGCCACCATGATGGTGATGGATGTTCATCCCCCTGGTACCAGGAGCCCAAATAAACCTTCCTTCTGTAAGTTGCCTTGTTCATGTTTTTTTTTTCTTCACAGCAATAGGAAAATAACTAGTACAGACAATGCTGTACCTAGACACAGGCTCTTGGGCTGGGTTTAAAGTACCAGATATGAGTTCTGTCCTGTGGAGTGAGCCTAAAATCCTATCAGAAAGTGGGTGGTTACTTCAAAAATATTTATGACATTGTTCCACTAGCCACATCTTATAAGGACAGTCATTACTGTAGGTCATGGGGTCACAGCTAGGTAAAGACTGATGCTGGCATTTGTCCCCAGCAGCCCAGACAGCATCTCCCAGCACCATGAGAAGAGCCAGCTTCGGGGAGAAAACTTTCAGCTCAGAACCAGCTTGATTTCTCCATGACTGGTGACCATAGTGTTTGGTACCTTCAAACAATGGTCTTACCATCTAGTTCTTGAGAACAACCTAGAACAATGAAAACAACCTGTTTAAAATACACACAGCATCCCAACTGGAAGTAGATCACACTTCATCAAAATGAAAGACTTCTGTTCCCCCAAAGATTTTGTAGCGGGATATCTGGGATATCTTCCACTACATTTGTAATAAAGTTTGGTGATTGCGCTATATGAGAGGTAGGCGGAGTGAGGAGTTGGGAGGAAGGAAGAGGAGGAGCTAAAAGGAGAGAGATGTAGGAGCCATGGAGAACCACACACTGGTCCAGGCCGGTCCTGGGTAACAATTTATATCTTAAGGTTAGATATTGGGAAACAACTCTAATTGCGTGGGCAAATTGTTAATTGAGCATTTCTTAATATATAAAGCCTTTGGATAATAATTAAGCTTCAGAGTCTCATTTCTACTGGGTACTGCATGGATGGTGGGATGGTCTGGGCTCAGCCAAACATTGTGGAGACAGTGTGGTAGATTGGCCACTCCCAAGCTGGCACCTCGTGGGTGCCAGGGCCAGTGGGTGCCCAAGCCGGTGGCCTGAGCCAAGCAGCAGCAGGAGCACGCCACCGTTCATGACCTCAGGCCTTGCCTGGTTGAGAACATGGCAGGCCCTTAACAACAAGCCAGATTGGGTGCTGCCATTTTAAATTTTAACCGTAACAAGACTTCTTCAAGAAAATAAAAGTGTGGGCCACAGATGAGAAGTACTCTCAATGCCTGTATACCTTGAGTTATATCCATAATATATAAAAAGCACCTACAAGTCAATATTAAAAAAAAAAACAAACAAACCTCAGAACCATTCTTTGGGAGCCCCCAAAATGAATCTGACTAGTGTCCATTATCCTGGTCAGTACTTAATAAAGCTTGATTTAAATTTGAAAAAACAAACAAACAAACAAACAAACAAATAACAAACCTCAGTGACTCAGATTTGAACAGACAGCTTCAGAAGAAAGGTCCATGAATGATCCATGGATTTGTGGAAAGTCTCTCACTCTTGACAGCCACAAGGAAATACAAATTAAAGCCAGAATGAGGGTCGGAGGAGGGATTGGGGGTAAAGTGTTTGTTATGAAAGTGCAAGGACCTGTTTAAAGCAGGTGTGGTAACATATGCCTGTGATTTCAATGCTGGAGATACAGAGACAAATGAAGCCCTTGGGGCTCACTGGGCAGTCAGTCAGCTCAGCTGAGTATGTGGGCTCCAGGTTCAGTGAGAGACCTTGCCTCAAAACGTAAGACGGAGTGATTGAGGAAGACACTTGAAGTGACGTCTGGTCTATGCACCCACCCACATACATGCACGCACTCGCAGACATATGCACCGTCGCCAACAGCAAAGCTCACAGTGAAGCAGCATTTCATGGCCACCCGAGCAGGTAAAGTGACCAATTTAGTATCAAATGCTGGCAAGTATCGGCAGCTAGACCTCTGCTCTCTCACTGGACTAAAACAGCATGCTCGGTACTGAAATGCCCAGCATGCCACCGTCACAATAGATTATTCATCTACCTCATAGCCGCTGGTTTCTATAGCAGCCCTCCTCCAAGAAGAATGACACACATTTGAGATAAAAACTGCCTGCAAGGACTTTAGCCTCAGTTTTATCCATAATAAGAACTACGAACCAGAAACAATCCAAGTTTCCACCAACAGAAGACGAATAGGTGGCTGTGTGTGGTGTCCCCTGACACCAGTCAGCTGCAGAGAGCAAGACCCGTAAAACAGACATTGTCTTAAAGACAGCGCGCTGGCTGAGAGGAACTATGTACAAAAGGCCTGCAGTGCACCATCAAATATATGCGATGCCCAAAAGCAGACAACAGTGGTCCAGGTGAGGGTGCTTGTGGCCAAGACTGATGACCTCAGACCCACGTGGTCATGAAAGAGAGATAGTTACAAGCTGTCTTCTCCCCCACCCCCATCTGCCACCGCCATGATTAGGCTTGAGCATCACCTTGACAGCATCTGGAAATCAATTAAAAACCCCAGCCCCTGGGCATGCCTGTGGTGGGATTTTCTTGCTCCGATCATTTGAAGTGGGAAGGCGCCCACATAAAAGGTCTTGGAAGCAGGAGGCTTCTGCTCTCTGCCTGCTTGCCCTCACCCTTGCTGGTGAGTTAGTTGGTCCTTCTTGCTGAGGCATTCCCTCACTGGTGTTAGAATCCTTCTTCAGGATTCTCACAGAGATGGAAGAGCAGCAGCTTCAGGAGTCCTCCTGGACTCCCATCACTGACTGAGACAGCTGAGACATCCAGTCTCCTGAACTGAACAGCTCCTGGATCCTTGACAGACAAGAAGAAAGCACTGAATGCCCACTGGCCGGTGGTCTGTGGCTGTTCCCACCTCTCTTCTAGGTTCCCCTTTCGATCTGATGGTCCACACAGCTGGCGTGGTGGGGTGAGGCATTTATAACAATTCCTAGGCATGGCGTTCATTTCCAGAGAAAACCCAAGCCCGTGCAACAGGGACTTCTCAGTATGGCTGCAGCTTTGTGTTCTTGCGAACCCCTTGGATCTTACCTTGCTAGGGTGAGAGCTACTTCATTTGTGCCTTTTGGCCAAGTGGCACAAATTGTTCAGTGACTGTGAACCGGCCACCACTCTGAGCTGAGTGCTATTGTGCCCCGCATCAGTCATTTGGAACAGCCAGCAGCTCCCCAAGCGGATGCCCCCGTTACCCACCAATGATGCAGGGGAGTTTTAGTTGCTCTGTGTTCTCATCAACACTTGTTGTTGTTAGATTTCTAATTTAACCCATTCTAATGAGTGTGCATCTGCTCTCCTTCCAGGTCCTGAGACTACCAGACCCTCAGGGTAGGGAGCTGCAGGGGTAGAAAACAAATCCCCCAGAGGTTGCTGGGGGCTGGACAGAGCCACGCCCACTCTTGAGGTCTGCGTTCAGCTCCTAGTGAGCCCCTCCTTCATACGTTTGTTGCCAAAAACAGTGCCTGACCGCACAAAGCCCAAGCAAGCGCTTATGAAGATCCAGAAACTGGACAGAGGCTTCCAGGGTGGGGCTGAAGAATATCAAATAAGATACCCTTCAGTTTGTTTTTGCGATGACAGAATATACTCATCATGGGGGATTGAAAATACCGAAGACCGGGCTGGTGAGACAACACTACAGCCTGAGGACCTGTGTGCATCCCTGGGGCCCGCGAGGTGGAAGGAGATAACTGACTTCCAGAAAGTGTCCTCACACATCCTCCACTAATCAATAAATGTAAGCATTTAATTAAAAAAAAAAAAAAAACACCAAAAGGGAGAAGAAAATGAAACCACCAGGAGCTAGCCTCAGTTTCCCCAAATAATACTGTCGGCGAACATAGTCTACACAGCTGTCTCCTAGCATCTGCTGGCACCGCGAATACGTTTTGAAAATGGTGCTGAGAAAAGCGCAGAAGAGATTAGTGCAGGAGGGGATTGCTGCCGGTCTGGGCTGTCTTGAACGTGACTTGGAGGAGGAGGAGGAGGGAGGAGGAGGAGGAGGAGGAGGAGGAGGAGGAGGAGGAGGAGGAGGAGGAAGGAGGGAGGAGGAAGGGGGAGGAGGGGGAGGAATAATAATAATATATACATTATATAATATAATACATATATTATGTATAATATATAATAATAACAATAATAATAATAATTATTATTATTATTATTATAATTTAGAGACACCTTGACTGTAGGTTGGAGTCCGGAAGGTTTCAGCACGTGGGTTTGATGTCTTTCCTGGAGCTGCTTAGCTGTTTTGATCCTTTGGAAGCCGGTCAGTGTCCATCAGAACCAGCAGATGGCGCAAACCTTGACTTGGGAGTCAGGCAATCCCTTAAAGAGGTGGGATGCCCCAAGGCCAGTGGTCTCAGGATCTGACCCGCAGCAGCCATGGCGCAGAAGGCACAGCCTTCTCCAGCCCCGAATCGGTGCTGAGAGCAGAATGGAAGGCCCGGGGCAACTGTGCATGGCTTCACTGCCTTAGCAGAGAAAATGAAGCAGGGCGAGGTGCCGAAGGCTGAGGTTGGCTGGAGGAACTGGCCTGCTGTCGGAGCCTTTGAAAGACCCCTGGTCAATGGTTTGGATGAACACCATTGATGCTGCCCTAGTTACTGGTTCCTGCTCAGCTCAGCAATAGGGAAACACATTTGTGCCCAATCTTACCAACTAGTGTGCTGTTTGGTGTTTTCATTGTAACCATGCCAGAGGGCATGCAGTACTGGTCTGTTCTGGTTCAGAACAGCCTCTCCATAGCACATAACAGTGAGCACTGTTTCATGCCCCTTTAGAGAAACTCACTTTAGGACGCCCGTTGACTCAAACCATCTATTGAAACACAGGGGAAAGCGGATCAAGCTTGTACTGTGGGAATACAATACAGCAATGAAAAATGAACTTTCTGTAGTTACAGCTTGGGTAAATCCCACATGCACACAACATATACACTCCCCCCTTCACCATATGTAATGCATAAGATAAAACAGATATTCTGTATGGTCTAGAGAAATGTATGTAAAATCCAGAAACAGGCCAAACTAAGTCAGGGTTACAACTCAGATAAAATGCTAGCTAAAAAAGCAATAGTGGGCCGGGCGGTGGTGGCGCATGCCTTTAATCCCAGTACTTAGGAGGTAGACGCAGGCGGATTTCTGAGTTCGAGGCCAGCCTGGTCTACAGAGTGAGTTCCAGGGCAGCCAGGGCTACACAGAGAAACCCTGTCTGTGTCTTTTTTTTTTTTTTTTTTTTTTTTTTTTTTTTTTTTTTTTTTTTTGGTTTCACCAAAAAAGCAATAGTGGGTGGTCAGAGTCCTGGGGTGGGGCATGCTGGGGAGGTTGTCTGTGTCCTTTCTTGTCCTGAATATTTGCCATGTCACAGTTTAGTGCCCCAAACCTGGTGATTTGTTCATATTTTTTTCTGCTTACATTATATTTCACAAGAGACAAGATAGAGGGAGAGAAAGAGACCCAGCTCTGTAGCCAGGGAGGAGCCCCTGAGACAGGTTCAGGTTGGGGTGGACTGGGGTTCCCTCTTTGTCTCTTCTGTGTGGGTCATGCTCGAACCCCTCCCAGGCTGTCCTGCCTGGTTTCCTGGAGGTGGCTAGCTATGATGACGCTTGCTCTTGATCGGCAGGGTGTTTATGGTGGGCACCTGACTTGTGCTCAGGAGACCAGGAAGGGAAGAAGCCAGGCTGCAATGGAGTCCAGGTGTCAGCCCAGCAGGGGTGTGAGGCTGGACAGCTCTGTGCAGCTGCTCCATGCTGCTGGAAGGGGAGCGGGGTGGGGGTGGGGGGTGGATCTGGCCTTGTGTTCTGCATGGACTGGTCTTTGAATCCAGGTCACGGGAAATCAAAGTCGCTTTCAGATTTTGAGAGTTGACATCTGGGACCTTTTCTCCAGTGGGTAAGGGACTTCTTTGGTGGCCATGGGTTTCCAGAGATAGTAAAGGAGGTGAGTTCCAGGGCATTTTTCCTATTCAAAGCAACCAACGCCGAACCCTCACCACACCCCATCTTCCACCCCTTAGCCACTGGGACTGGGTGACAACCCATGTTCCTGTGACAGCCATTCAAGGCAAGAGTGGCCCAGGCCTGTCATCCTGGCTCCTAGAGAGGCCAAGGAAAGAGGATGAGAAGTTTGAGGCCTAGCTGGGCAACTTAGAGAGGCCCTGTCTTAACAAGAAGCTACAGGATGTCTGAGGACAGAGTTCACTGAGAGAATGTTTCCGGGGTGTGTGAGACACAAAGCACATCGCCCTCAGACCTGCAAAGTGAACAAGCAAGCCAGCCCCCACCCTGCTCGCCTTCCTGGACACTTAGGTATGTCTTCCTCTGCCTGTATCCACGCCGGAGCTTCTGGGTACAGCTCTGTGTATAGGGCACAGCAGGCTTCCTTCACTGGGTTCTGTGTGTAACCCACTGTCATTTTAAGGGCACTGCCCTGACCTGTTAGCCTTGCCAACTCTGAACAGCAAGACTTATGTTAGGGGTTGGGGACACAGTGGGTTTGTCAAGGTCTCGAGTTAGCAAAGCTGTGGGTTTCCAGTCCAGCTGAGCATAAAGCAGTCTTAGTGGTGTACACCCTATGTCTTAGTTAGGGTTTTACTGCTGTGAACAGACACCATGACCAAGGCAACTCTTGTAAGGACAACATTTAATTGGAGCTGGCTTACAGGTTCAGAGGTTCAGTCCATCATCATCAAGGTGGGGAGCATGGCAGCATCCAGGCAGGCATGGTGCAAGAGGAGCTGAGAGTTCTACATCTCCATCTGAAGGCTGCTAGTGGAAGACTGGCTTCCAGGCAGCTAGGATGAGGGTCTTAAAGCCCCCCAACCCCCCACACACAGTGACACACTTACTCCAAGAAGGCCACACCCTCTAACAGTGCTGATCGTATACAAACCATAACACCCCAGCACCAGAAAGTGGAGGCAGGAGGATTGGAAGTTGAAGGTCATCCTGGGCTACATAGTAAGTTCAAGACCAGCCTGGCTACATGAAATCCTGTCTCAAAAATAAAAATAGAAAGCCTTAAAACAACAAAAGCCAGCCTCCACCCGGGGAAGGTATGTGGCTACTCTGGGTCTGGACAATACATAGGCTTGAGTGCCTGGACACTGGGGAGTTCCCTGGGGTACCTGGGCACTGGGGAGCTTCCTGGGTTAGCTTTTGATGTATCCGGCTCTCTCATCTTACCCCACTCAACGCCTTTCTTGTCCATCAACCAGAGCGACCCTGCCTCGCTTCTCTGTCCGCAGCTCTCCCATGATTCCCCTCTCACTTGAAGCCCCTCCTGCCCCTTCTGAGTCCCTACAGGGTCTTTCCCACGTTCCCAGCCCAAGCTCCCTCAGTAACATCTTCCTGCATGGGACCTGTGGACCACTTCGACTTGAAAAGCAAAAGGTGCCTCCCCAAGTGCTCACTCCACCCTGACCTGCTCCTCACTCAAATACCATTGGTCTCCTCGTATAACACGCCCCCCTGCCACGCCCACCCCACCCGTCCCTAACCCTTCCCATTCTCCTCCTCGCTTTATGTTGTCCATATAATATGCCGTGTGTGGTTGACTATTCATTTCATTTAAAGTCTGTCCTCCCTTACCTAGACACGAAAAGCTACAGGGTCCTGGCTTTTTTTTTTTTTTTTTTTTTTTGCCTGCTGGCTGGTCATAGCCTGGTGAAGGTCAGGCCACTAGGGCAAAAACACCCACCACCCAGTGAGGCCGACCTTCACCTCACCATCCCCATGGCAAGCACAATTAAAGATGCATCTTAATTTTGCCGTCTTTCTCTCTCATTCTCTTTCAAGTCTCCCCAACACACACCCCGTCTCCCCCCCTCATAACCATTTTCCCTCTCCCGTCCCTTCCCGCTTTTTGGTACTTGATGGAATCACATTAAGCTAATAACTCTTTCATTACTCCATTGCGGCTGTAATTCCACGCGCTGAGAGCTTGTTTTGATTTCCCGTGGATTCGGGCCTCTGTCCTTCTGAACGTCTGCTTTCATTTTCTCGGTTGCCACTTGACCCCCTCCCCTGCCTTGTTTGAAAAGGGATGAAAAGCTTAGAAAAACATCAGACGGACGCTTTTATTACTTTTTTTTTTTTTTTGTCCCCTCGCAATTGACTTGGATGGCTTTGTTTTGATTTTCCCTCTTGTGAACTGTGGGTGTTAACAAAGGATCGGGATAGCACAGTCCCCAACCTGACAACCAAGAAGAATGGGATTTAGTGGACTCTGAAGATGCTACAGTTTGGGGGACACCCTGGCCCTGGATGGGGCTGGAGGAGTCTGGGTTAGCAAGGGGGTTGGCTGCAGAATCTCTGTGAACACTGTGCTGTGTGTTTTAGACATTAGCAAGCAGTATTTCTGGTCTCTATTTGCTACATCCTAACAGCATCTCCCTCGATGATGATATAAATGTCTCTAGTGGGTCTCCCTCGCTTATGATGATGATGATGATGATGATGATGATGATGATTGATGATGATGATAATAATAATAATAATAAATAATAATAATAATAATAATGTCTCTTGGGTTTCTCCTTCCATCCGGCAACAGGAGCACTGGGTTACAGAGTTGCAACCCAGTCTGGTTTCCGTAGGCTCTGGGCGTCAGAACTCAGGTTCTCAGGCTCCCCTGACAAACTCCATTTCAATTTCTCTTTTAACAACATAGTGGCTTAAATGACAACCAGACAACCACTTTTCCCCACTGGCCTGATTTCTAGGGAACCACAGAGATGTTGCTGTCCTTAGAGGGTCTCAGCGACAGAATCCCTGTCTCCTTTAGTCAGACCTGCTCTCCTTCCTTCCTTCCTTCCTTCCTTCCTTCCTTCCTTCCTTCCTTCCTTTCTTCCTTCCATTTTTACCTCCCCACCCCCCATCCATTTCCCTCACTCCTTCTTAGCCCCTCTCAATGCAGGTCTCATATAGCCCAGGCTAGCCCGGAGCTCACTGTGTATCTGAGCATGACCTTCGGCTTCTATTCCCCTTACGGCAACCTATCACATGCTGGGAGGGAGGGCTTGTGCATCACACCAGTCTGTGGATCCTGGGTGCTGGATAGTTTTGTGTCAATTTGACACAACCTAAAACCATCAGAGAGGAGGGTACTTCAACTGAGAAAATGTGTCCTTAAGGTCAGGCTGTAGGCAAGCCTGTAGGGCATTTTCTCAATTGGTGATTAATGAGGGAGGGCCCCGCCCACTGTGGGTGGACCCATCCCTGGGCTGATGCTCCTGGGTTCTGTAAGGAGGCAGGCTGAGCAAGCCATGGGGAGCAAGGCAGTAAGCAGCACCTCTCCATGGCCTCTGCGCCAGCTCCTGCTTCCAGGTTCCTGCCCTGCTTGAGTTCCTGTCCTGACTTCTTCAGTGAACAGTGATGTGGAAGTGTGAGTGAAATTAACCCTTTCCTCCCCAAGCTGCTTTGGTCATAGTGTCTCATCACAATGACAGAAACCCTAAGTCAGACACTGGGGATTGAAACAGAGGCTTCACACACTCCCAGTAGAACATTCTGGTAACTGAGTTCTTTCTCGGGCCTCTCTTCATGCCTTTACAAACCATAAATGAAGAAATAAAAGAAAACATGGGCAGGTGAAGAGTGATGAGGTCTCTGGAGGGTCGGTGCTGCCACCCTTAAGATGCTCCGGGTATATTCTGCCTTAAAAGTGCAGGCCAGTGGTCTCGGCTGCGTTGTGGACTTTGGAATGGTGGTCTTCTGGGAAACTCTGGGTTGAGTTTAGCAGGGAAGGATGCATTTGAGCTGCATGGCCAGCAGGCAGAGAGAGGTGCCAGGGGAGCAGGTACTTGGGCTCCCCACACTCTCATGACATCTGCCCTAAGTATCTACAGTTAGATGTCAAGTTAACAAGCCCTCCGTCAGATATTGAAACAAGCAGCCTATGGTGCAGGGCAGAAGCAAAACCCAAGAGGCTCCCAGCCCTCCTGATACATTTATTTACTTTGTACTGTTGACAGTTTCTTACTTGTAGCCAGTGTCCCCCATTAGGTAGTGGACTAACTGGTCGATGTGTGTTCATAGTGCATTTGTGTGGTGTTTCCCAAGAATTCTTCCTCCTCAGAGCTGGGATTACAGGTATGCACTGTGCTTCTGTGTGTGTGTGTGTGTGTGTGTGTGTGTGTGTGGTGGGGGGCATAGGGTTGTTCAAGACAGGATTTCTCTGTGTAACAGCCTGGCTGTTTCTGGAATTCACTCTGTAGGCCTTGAACTCAAAGAGATCCACCTGCTCCTTCCTCCAGAGTGTTAGGACTAACACCATGCCCAGCATAAATATCTATCTATCATCTATCTATCTATCTATCTATCTATCTATCTATCTATCTATCTATCTTGCTTTTTGCTAGTTTGGGGGGCAGAACTCGGGTCCTCAGGTTAGTGGGGTGAGTCGTCTACTGATCGAGTCCTCTGCTGATTGAGCCGTCTCCCTCCCTGCCCTCATTCTCTCTACGCTTCATTTATTTGTTTCTCATTGAAGAGTCAGGTTTAAGACATGCTGCTGGCCACAAGGGGCCTTGGTGTGATTCCCAGTGGCTTTAGTCCAGACCATGAGACTGAAGAGCTAGAAAGATTCTGGCTCACTCTGGGTCTGGTTTCCTGGGAGCTGAGAGATAGTTCTATGATGCTGTGAGGTTGAGCTTGTGATTCCAGGTGGACACAGTTTCTCCCACGTCTGAGTGCCCTGGAGCTAACGATGGCCCCAGTGAGGTTCTTGGTCCCTCAGTTCCAGAATCAATGCAGAAACTTGTGGTGGCCTGATTTCCACCCCTCCCTGCCTCCTTCCCGAACTCTGAAATGCCCAACAAAATCCTGGGTCATAGGTCACATTTGACAAGCACAGCTGACAGGCCTCTCATCTCAGCCTGCCCCTTCAGTATGGTCTTGGAGAGCCTCAGGTCTCAGCACAGATTTTGATTTTGATGCCAGACTGATATAGGCATTTGTTTTTGGTCACTTTCATGACTGTGACAAAAATCCCCAAGATAGACAACTTGAGAGAAGATGGAGGAGGAAGAGGGAGGGAAAATGGAGCTGAGGTGAGTCAGAGGCCTGGGGTGGGAGGAGGAGTGGGAGGAGGGGGAGGCAGCTCACTTCACACAGCAAGGAAGGAGGGGGACAGTGGGGGAGAAGAAGAGGATGGGAGAGAAGAGAGGAAGGGAGAGAAGAGAGGAAGATGAGGGAGAAGAAGAGGGGAAAAAAGAGAGTGGGGGGGGAGGAGGAGGGGGAGGAGGAGGAAGATAGGAAGGAGCTGTGCTCAAGACAAAAACCCACCCTCAGGCTCCTTAAAAGGCCCCACCCCCTCATCCCACCAACAGACCAATTCTGGGTTCATCCTGACTTACCAGGCTTCAGCACCTGAACCTTTGGGACCATCCAGAACTTGAGCGCAACAACGTTCAGTTCCCCGAGTATTGCTGAGCCCTGCTCACTGAGGGCAGCCCTGCTTGGCTTTGACTCAGTGAGATCTGTGTCATCTTTAGCTGTGTTGCTCAGCCTGGGGGGAAGAAGCTGAATCCCATCCAAACCTACAGTCAGAATCCCTGGGGGCCCAGGATGGAAAAGCAACCTGGGGTATTTGGAGGTACTTCCAGTGACCACTTAACTCTAGCTTCAACCAATCCCCAATGCAGATTTATAGGGTTGTCTTACTTAGGGTCATTATTGCTGAGATGAACACCATGACCTAAAGCAAGTATGAGACAAAGGGTTTATTTGACTCATATTTTCATATTGCTGTTCATCACCAAAGGAAGTCAGGATAGGAACTCAAGCAGGGCAGGAACCTGGAGGGCAGGAGCTGATGCAGAGGCCATGGAGGGGTGCTGCTTACTGGCTTGCTCCCCCATGGCTTGCTCAGCTTGCTTTCTTATAGAACCCAGGACCACCAGCCCAGGGATGGCTCCACCCACAATGGGCAGGCCCTCCCCCATCAATCACTGGTTAAGAAAAATTATCTTTAGCAGTGTTTCTTAACCTGTAGTTGGAGACTCCTTTGTGCATGCACATGCAGGTGGTGGTGACATGATTCTTTCTCACAGGGGTCACATATCAGACATCCTGCACACAGATATTTACTTTAAGATTCATAATGGTAGCAAAATTTCAGTTATGAAGTAGCAGTGAAATATTTTATAGTTGGGGGGGGGGTCACCACAGCACGAACTGCATTAAAGGGTCCCAGTGTTAGGAAGGTTGTGAACCGCTGGTTTGCAATCTTGCCTGCAGCTGGATTTTATGGAGGCATCTTCTCAACTGAGGTCCCTCCTTACCGATAATTCCAGCTTATTATCAAGTTGACATAAAACCAGCCAGCACAGGGGGCTCCGACGAGCCAAATGTCTTTGGTAACAAAATTAGTAAACAGGACCAACCATTTGAGGGAGGATGGTCATTCCTTAAGGAATGTGGCGCTGTAACTAGTCAGAGCCCAGGCTATGGAAGGGGATTTGAGCTGTCCTGAGCAAAGATTCTGGCTCTTACTGAGACCTTTTGCCACTCTTCCGGAGTCCTGTCCTGCAGATGTGGGCTTGGAAGGAACAGAAATCATCAAGTGCTGGAACACAGTGCCTGCTGAGCCGTCCCTGTGTGGCCTCAGGTGCAAGGGGCCATCACATTCTCTTACCTCTGGGCCACAATCAATGCCACAGGCAGGAAATGAGAGGAAATTATTTTTCCCTCCTCTTCTCCGTCCTCCCCTGCCATCCTCCTGTTTTTTTTTTACAAGTGCCTTTTAAAATGTTGGTGACTCTGATTACTGCGCAATCCAGGCTCACAACAGCCTCTTTTTGACTAAACCCCTTCTGCTCTTAACCAGAAGGATGGGCTGGTTGCCTTGGTAATGGCGCCCATTCTCCTCGCAGAAGCCACAATTACGAAGGGTTTCTGGGTACTGATCCTCTTAGAGCCTTTTTTTCTCAGAAGTTCATGACAAGACAGGACAAAGGGTATCTAATAGATTTTATTGCCTCAACTCTTTATAATACCCAGAAGCCCATGTTGCAGGGACAGGAGCCCTAAGTGCCATTTAAATTGGTTGGGTCTGCCCGGAGAGAGCTTTTTTTTTTCCTATTAGCAGGAAGGCTGGGGCCAGAGAACGCACCCACAGGCCCAGCTCCTGCCTCCTTCATAATGGAGACCGATGGGTTGGCCGGGTGGCATCTGGGGCTGAGGGCCCAGGCACTTAACCTTTTGCAGATAACCGAAGGAAATGGACCTGTAACTACTCTCTTGAAACTCTGGCTTGATTCAAGTTCAAGAGAGGCAAGGGCTGAGGGCTGCTGAGCTACCAAACTGGGGATGTTTGGGGGCGGAGGCGGCTCTCCACTCTCTAAGAGAAACAGGGCTCCATTAGCAGGGGTAATTGCACAGAAGGCCAAAGATGCAGTGACGTTCATAACCCTGGCCACAATAATCATATAATTTGTCTGTAGAGGGTACAAGATGATGCCAGTCCTTGCCTCTCAGCCTATCCTCACAATAGCCCCAAGGGCTGCTAGTTCTTCTTTTTATATGGGGAAACTGAGGCACGGGAAGGTAGAGGAACTTTTCCAGGTGGAAAGGTGTTAAAAGATATTAGACTCCTAGAATGTGCTGAACATAGACTATCTCTTCCCATCCTAAGGTCTGATGAGCTATGACCAGAGAGGGCTCTCAGCTGTACATGAAGGAGCTGACTATGTGTGTCATGGGAACCTAAGAACCTGTGTCACTTGGGACAGGCATCTTTAGAGTCATGGCTCTTGATCCCATCCTGGCTGACTGTGTGGACTGAGAAGCCTGTGGTAAGGGCTCTGAGGTTGAGTCTGGGGTTAGTGAGAGAGGCTTTGTTATGGGGAGGTGAGGAATTCCTTGTCTCTTACATGTTAAAATCTTGTGAAGACCCATAATACAGCAGATCCCGTATCCAGGAGGGATCCGGCAGAGGGGGGAGCCACACCAGGGACGTATCATGATTAAAAAACAAACAAAACAAAACAAAACAGAAAACCTTTTTATTCAGATGCTATTCAAATGCAGGCGTCTTTAAAAGCCAGAGTAGCACAAAGAAGAAGGCCTGGAGAGGTGGTCAGGTGGTGAGGCACCAGGACCTGGGTTCAGATCCCCAGGACCCACATACAAGCCAATCAAAATGGTGTGTGCCTGTCATCCCTGCACCAGCGAGGCAGAGACAGGAAGAGCTCTGAAAGGGATGGGTCAGACAGGCAAATCCAGGAGCTTCAGGCTCAGGCAGAAACCTGTCACCAAAAATTGCTGTGGAGAGACACCTAGAAGGGCACCCAGTATCAACCTCTGGTTCTCCCCCTCCTCCTTCCCTGGCCCCTCTCTCCCTCCCCCTCTCCCTCTTTCCTTCCCTTCCCCTTCTTCCTCCTCCTCTTTCCCTCCCCCTCCTCCTTTCTCCCCTCCCCCTCTTTCCTATCCCCTCTCCCTCTTCTCCTCCTCTTCCTCTTCCCTCCCCCCCTCTCTCTCACACACACACATATACACACACAAATATACACATACTCTCTCACACACAAATAAGAGTAATAAGAAAGGGTTACAAAGTGTCCTTGTGCCTTTCCCCAGCCACCGTGGCCATTAGTATTCATACTCTATGAAATGTATCTATGGTTGCCTTTTACCCTCATGTGTGTGTCCCCAGAGAACAGGAAAGTGTAGGTGCCATGGACTTAGACGCCAGAGTTCTAGGCTCTCCCTTCTCTGCCTCCTCCAGCCCAGCCTTGTCAAGGAGCCTGATGACATCCCTCTGAGCTCCTGTCCAAGATCCAGTCTCAAAACCTCTCTGGAGCTTTTCCTTGCAATGTTCCATTTGAAATGCCTGGCAAGGAGACCCACTGTTCACCCTTCACCCATATACCCATCTATCCTGGCTGGTTTGTGTCAGCTTGACACAAGCTGGAGCCATCAGAGAGAAGGAGCCCGCAGTTGAAGCAATGCTTCCATGAGATCCAGCTGAAAGGCATCAATCAATTATTGATTGATGGGAGAGGGCCCCGCCCATTGTGGGTGGAGCCATCCTGGGCTGGTGGTCCTGGGTTCTGTAAGACAGCAGGCTGAGCAAGCCATGAGGAGCAAGCCGGTAAGTAACATCCCTCCACGGTCTCTGCATCAGCTCCTGCCTCCAGGTTCCTGCCCTGTTTGAGTTCCTGTCCTGACTTCTTTTGGTGACAGAGATACAAAAGTGTGAGCTGAATAAGCCCTTTCCTCCCATACTTGCTTTGTGGTCATAGTGTTGTGTCACAACCATAGAAAGCCTAATGAAAGCACCATTCTTTATCCATGCCTCTTCAAGACTCTGAGCTGGCTTCTGGGCATGCGGATAAAGTCTCTATCCCCGTGAAGCTCGCTGTCTGAAAGACAGTAAATAAATACAGTAAAATCAGTTCCCCGAGAATAGGAGGGCTCTCCTGCCAGGTTAACATTCAAGCCACGCCCCCAAGGCTGAGTGGCAACAACAAGCAGAGAGGGGCGGGACGTTTCACAGCTGGTGGTCAAGCATGGATGGGAAGGTTGAGAGATGGAGGATTCTCAGGCGGGAACAAGAGCATAAAAAGAGCTCGAGCAAAGGCAGAGCATTGTGGGAAGGGACAATCAATGTCCAGTCACCTGTTCTAGCTGCCCTGGCCACCACTTGCCATCCTTATCACTAGAAATGATGCTTCAAACCAAACGGAGAAAACCCAGATCCTCAGAGAGAGAGAGAGAGAGAGAGAGAGAGAGAGAGAGAGAGAGAGAGAGAGAGAATTCTGCTAATTTAATTTTAATTTTTTTGTGTATATGCGTGTATGACGTATGTACATATCTGTGTGTATGCACGCATGAGAGGTGTGTATGCGTGGGTGCAGCTGCATGTGGAGGCCACAGGGTGACGCTGGTGCCTTCTTTGGTTCCAAGGCTCTCCTTTTCAACCCCTGTTTCTCCTCTCTCAGCCTCCCGAGTAGTGAGATTACCTGTGTGCACCCATCCTGGTTTTTTTGTTTTGTTTTGTTTTGTTTTTCGAGACAGGGTTTCTCTGTGTAGCCCTGGCTCATCCTGTTTTGTTTTTTTTGTTTTTTGTTTTTTTTTTTTTGAGAAAGGATCTCTCGCCAAATCTGGAGCAAACTGGTTCAGTTAGAATAGATGGTCAGCCAACCCCAGGGTCCTCATAGCCCTGCCTCCTAGTGCAGAATCATAGCTTCACACCACTATGCCTGGATTAAAAAAAAATAATAATAAAAACGACATTAAAAACTATGCACATGGGTGTGTGCACTTGTGTGTACGTGGATGGGTGCACACGCGTTGTCTGCTACCCGAGGATGTCAGAAGGCAACAGAAGTCTCTCACTGACCTGTGGCTCACTGACTTGGGGAGGCTTTCAGGCCAGTGAGCTCCAGGAATCTGCTTGTCTCTGACTCCCCAGAGCTAAGCTTATAGGCACACACCCGGCTTGGGTGTTTTCCCATGGGGTACTGCGGGGTGTCAAACTCAGTTCCTCGAGATTGTACGATAAATCCTTTACTGACGGAGCCATCTCCTCAGCCCTGAGATACTCATAGTGTAAAACAAATGAATTTCAATCTGGACATAGCAAGCTCCCTTGAGACCACAGTTAACTGGTCGATAAACATTTAAAAGTGATTCTATTTGGGAATAAAGCATGGAATTTGGATTTGATATTTGAATATATGCCGGAGCCACCTGAACCACATTGTTCATATGACAGAAAATGTTACCTATTTGTTTTCCTGAATGTCCCTCGGTGACTCGAGTTTAGTATGAAGTGGGTTTTTAGTGGGGAGTTGGCTGAGTGAGACGGTCTCTCTTGGGCTCACGGGTGTTCTGAGTTCTGAATTCAAATCTCTAGCTTTTGTTTGCTGATTTAATTAATTACTTAAATACGGGTCTGGGAATCTGACCTGGGGCTTTGTGCATGTTGGGTGAGCGTCACCACTGCCCTGTACTCTAGCCTGACACGCACACACCTGAAGGTACTTGTGAGTAGCTGTTGTATGGGTCTGTCCTCAGAACCAAACTGCCATTGTCTCCAGTTTACCTGTGCCTGTTTGCAGAAGGGCCTAAGAGCTGGCCTGGTTGACATTCCCAAATAGAAAGAGTGTGTGGGAAGGGTCCTAGGTCCCCTCACGGCAGCCGCCAGCCATTCATGTAGCCGATGGTGTCTAATTCTGCCCTAACTTCGTGTGGTCTTGGGGTCCAGCACGTGGCTAAAACATAGGCTGGGGAGAATAGAAGAAAGTGGGCTCCAGCAATGCAACCACGGGGAGAATCATCCATGCTGGGTGCAGGTCTCCCAACATGGCCGCTTCAGCACCCTCATTCCTGTCCACAACCTTCGTTACAGCTCTGAAGTAACCCCAGTAAACTCGCCGGTTCCCTGGAGTGAACCTTGGTTTGTCATTAGGACCTTAGAAGGAGGAGGGACTGTTGCTGGTGCTTTCCAGTGGGTGACCCACTGTCTACCAAGGTGGAGGAGGGAAAGGCCAGTGGTAAAAGGAAAGACAAGGCCTCTGTGATCTCAGCACCCAGGAATGTTCTGCAGTCTCAGGGGCAGACTGTCACCCCTGCTGTCTGTTGTGAGGTCCTTGCTGTGCTGGTGTTGTGGGGGAGGGGCTGTGATGAACCATTGAAGGTAACGTCTGGTCACTGGCTAGCCAAGAACTAAGGCTTTCAGCCCTGTCACTCAAAGGACCAGAACCCCTGAGAAGAGAAATCACACCCTTTCCTGCTTAGCCCCGAGGGGAGAGCCCCAACCATGACCAACCCCCAGCTGCATGAGCCCTCCAACACCAGGGAAGAGTGCCAACCATGGCCAGCCTCCAACTTCATAAGTCCCCAAGAGAGACCCCCCATCCAACCATACTCAACCCCCAATTGCATGAGCTCCTATGGGAGACACCCCCCAACCACGGCCAACCCCAACTGCATGAGGTTGTCCTTGGGAAGACATCCCCAAAACCATGGCCAACTCCAGCTGCGTGAGCTAGGGGAGACGTCCCCAAATCATGGCCAATTCCATCTGCATGAGCTCCCAAGGGAGACCTCCCCCTACAGCCCCCTCTCCACCCGCCGCAACTGCCATGAGCCCTCAGAGAAGACCACTGCCCCTGCAGGCTATAGGATACTGTCAGAGAAGGAGTGGAAATACATAACACCCAGACCCCTTTGCTCATGAGACTAATGAGAGCCACAGTAAGGCAGGAAGGCTGCTTGTTCCTCAGCAATAAAGCAGCAGACTTTAGATGGGTCCGCAGGATCCACATTCTTTTGCATCTGGCTTCTTTGGCTCAGCAGTGTTGCGGTTTGCCGACAGAGCCTCGGGCACTGGCCGCTTCTTTTTCTTGTCAAGTACCGTTCCATGATAGCATGGCACCACGATTTCAGAATCCGACGCCATTTCGATGTGTCCTCGTCCTCTCCTGCCTGCTTCCTGCTTCCGCTCCAGGAAGTAAGCGCTTCTCTTTCCCGTGCTGCAGTCTTCCTCTTCCTCATTTGTTTCCTGTTCTGGAACTTTCCTCCATGCCTTCCTGCAGTTGTGGGGCTTCCATTCCCACCAATGCCCTTCCACATGGCGCCAAATCATCACCGAAGGCCTTGGTCCTCTTTTTCCTATGCGTTACGCACCGACGTGGGCAGGCCTCAGGGAGTTACAGCTTTTTGATTAACTTAAGTTCGTTGACTGAATTCAGTCCTGTGGAGGAAGCACAGACTAGCCATTATGGGTTGGAGTACTGGAGCCTGATTGGCTAATCTTTACATTTTTATCTCCGCTATTTCCTAGCTGTGCGATTTAGGCAGCTGTTGGAACCTCTCTGAGCCTCCTAACGTGGAGATCTCGTGACGCGTAAACAAGCTGATACTCGCACGATACCTAACGTAGAGTTTGGCACATAGCAGCTGCTCATTAAATATTGGCCGTTCCTTTTGTTGTCGTTGCCTAGAAACCGGGAGAATGCGGAAATCCTAAACTACATACAGTAGGGAGTGTCCTGTGTGTGTGTGTGTGTGTGTGTGTGTGTGTGTGTGTGTGTGTTTCCACCTCTATAAAACAGGGATGGGTTTCTCTATGGAAATGGCCAACCATCTTCTTCTCTCCCTTTCATTCCACACCAGCTATAAAACCCATGACTCACCACAATACCGGTTTAGCCTGTCTGGGCAGCTGGAAAAGAAACGCTATTCACCGGTGTCTTTACCCTCGACTCTGGGCTTCATGAAGTGCCTCGCTAGATAGACATCTCCCAGCATAGAGCCCATGTTCACCCAGGTTCAGATCCCAGCAGGGCAGCTGAGTGTCTCTACCTCTCCGAGCCTCACCTGGGGATGGAAGGGTTCCCTCTGAGGATAAACAAGATACGGGATGTTTGAAGCCACGTCTGCATTAAACAGTCTGTACCAGGCTGGGTGCAGTGGCCCATGCCTTGAAGCCCAAACCTTGGGAGGCTGAGGCAGGTAGATCTCTTATGAGTTTGAGGCCAGCTTTGGTTCCAGGACAGCTGAGCCTATATTGAGGGACTCATTCTCCAAAACAAAACAAAACAAAACAAAACAAAATCACCCTCCCCAAAGCCCTTAAACAAAGAAACAAAAAATAAACCACCACAAAAACTAATAAGAGTAGAACCAATCTCTTCTGGTTCCAGGCAGATCGTAATATTTATGCTGGTTGGGGTAAGACTTCCCTCTTCAGTGCTTCAAGGGTTCTCAGACTGTGGGAGAGACCTCTTATGTTGCCTCAGTTTCCCTAAGATGGTAGCTTTTTTTTTTTTCAATCTCAATTTCTGCAAGCTCAGAGCGGATTCAGAAAACTTCTGTTGAGGACCTCTGGGCCTTTGGCCATGGAAGGCCAGAGAGAAAGTGCTCAGTATGGAGGCTGGCCTGACCATGGGGTCCCTGCCCCTGCTCAGATGAAGCACAGAGGGTTCCTGGACCTTGTGTTCTTGACACTGTGTGTGTGTGTATGGTGTATCTGTGTGTGGTGTGTCTGTGTGTGGTGTGTTTGTGTGTGGTATGTCTGTGTGTGGTATCTATGTGGGGTGTGTATATTGTGTGTGTTTGTGTCTGTGTGGTGTGTGTCTGTGTATATTTGTGTCTTTATGTGTGTCTCTGTGTCCTTGTGTTTGTATGTGTGTCTTGTGTGTATGGTGTATCTGTGTGTGGTGTGTCTGTGTGGTGTGTGTCTGTGTGGTATGTGTCTGTGTATATTTGTGTCTTTATGTGTGTCTCTGTGTCCTTGTGTTTGTATGTGTGTCTACGTGTGTGTATTTTCTCTGTGTGTCTTTCTCTCTGTGTGTGTATGGTGTGTCTGTGTATGGTGTGTTTGTGTGTGTGATGTCTATGTGGGGTGTGTACATTGTGTGTGTCTGTGTATGTGTGGTGTGTATCTGTGTGGTGTGTTTTTGTATATGTTTGTGTCTTCATGTGTGCCTCTGTGTGTATGTGTTTGTAGGTGTGTCTACGTGTATGTGTGTATTTTTTTCTGTGTGTGTCTGTGTGTCTCTCTGTGTGTGTGGTGTGGTGCATATGTGGTGTGTCTTTGTTGTGTATGCAACCTCAGTGTCCTGTGTCCAGCCGGGGTTCTATGGATGCTCTGTAGTTTAGTGCTTGTTGTCAAAGGTGGGCTTGCAGAAACATATCAAAAGACGGGCTGGGTCCTGCTGGAGTCAGTATTTTCCCAGAATTCCTTTAGTACCCTCCATGGTCAGAGTTTTGTTCGCTCTTGCTTCTTCTTCCCATCCTGAATGCAAGAATGATGTCACACTTGTAGATGGAGGTCCTGGGATTGTGGGTCAGAATCTGGGTCTCCGAATCCTTAGCCCCTGGAATGGCTGTGTCTGTGGGGAAGGGCAGATCCTTAGCACGCAGCACCAAAGAGTCTCTCTCTCCTCTCAAGTTACAGAAGGGAAATTTTGTTTCTTCCTTTGTCCTCAGGGGGATCTGGAAAAGGAAGGTGTTTGCCGCCCCGCCTCCCCCCCCCCCCCCCCCCCCCAGTATAAAGCAGGTGATGCACGTTGGACTCCACAAGGAGTAGCAGTTTGTTGCAAAGTGTGCCCCCAGGAGGTTAAAACTGTAACACAGTTACCCCTGTCCTTGCCCTGCAGTACTGCCGGCTTTAAGGATGTTTAGTAACACAGAACTGGCTTTGCATTTGGTTGGGTTTCCAGAGGCAGCGACAGTGGTCATATGTGGATGGAACTGCAGGCTTTTCTTCTCAGAAGCTCTTCCAGGGCAGTAGCTGGAGGAACCATGCTGCCTAGGCACCAAGGCCAGATGCCCAGGGAAGGCGCTGACATGAACAAGGCAGAGAGCCTGTTGCTGGGGTTTAGGCTAATTGCACCTGGCAACTCGTCTGTCCTGCCTTCCGTCCTGCTGGCCCTGTGCAGGCCGATCACGTTTCCATCCTCTGACTAAGCTGCAATGTGTCTTCTTTGGAATCCTGACATGTCCCGTCCCCCCCCCCCCCAAAACCCCCAATGGAACCCCAGTGGCTTGCATTTTGGCAGCTGGGTTGAACTCTTAGTGGGGCGAGGGGAGGTAAGATGGGGGGTGGTGAGGGGATGATGGTGGGGTGGGGATTTCTAGACGGAACTTTCCAAAGCCTGCAAACCATCTCCGAGTTGGAAACAGAGTGAGCAGGAATGTTCAGCTGTTCATGGGTCATTCTGACCTCCCGCCCAGGCCAGGGCACACATGTGCTTCTAGAGAGACTCATACCAGCAGGAATCAGATTGCAACGGGCTCCGCCTCTCCTCCCAGGGTTCCAGACCAAGCTAGGTTCCTCCCCAGCCAGCACACTGGGGCCTCCTCTCATGCTTCCCAGCTCTCTCGCCAACATGCAGTCATAACCGGGCTCTCCAGACACCCCACACTGGGAGATCATGCCACTCACCTGCCTAAACACTTCCTCAGTTTACTCTGGCTCTTGGGCTCTTGTCCAAGTTTGTATCTCTATGGTCAAGGAAGCCCAGTGTGACCTGACCTAGCTTCCCAGCAACATCATCGCACCCTTGAGCATTCCTTTCAGAGAGAGGAGGGTGTGTGCATGTCTCTCTCTCTCTTCTCTCTCTCTCTCTCTCTCTCTCTCTCTCTCTCTCTCTCTCTCCCTCCCTCCCTCCCTCCCTCCCTCCCTCTCTGTGTGTACAAGCACACATGCATTTCTGCATGAGAAGCTTAGAGGATATCTTCAACTTCCGGTGCCTTCCCCCTTTCACTTGGAAAAAGGGTCTCTCATTGGCCAGGAACATCCCTAGGTGTCCCAGATAAGCTCTGCCTCCCCACCTCCCCATCAGTGGGATAACAAGCACATGTGGTTCCCTCCAATCCCAGATTTTTATGTGAGCTCTGAGAATCTGAACTCAGGCCCTCATCCTTGCAAGGCAAGCACTTTACTGACTGAGCCATCTCCCTCCCACCCCTGGCCAATCCCCCCCTCCCCCCTAACTCCCCCAGTCTTCTCTGCCCCTGGATCTCTAAATGTTTCTTGCCTCCCCTTCCTAGCTCAGATGGGCAGTACTTTCTCCCCCATCCAAGCACCTTGTCCTTGTAAGTCTTTGTTGTAAGAACCAGGATATCGCCTCTCTGTGTGTTCTCTATGCTTCCAGGGACCTGGGTAGATAGGACCCATGTGCTGTCCGGCTCAGAATCTGAGATGCCATAGGTATACAGCAGGAGCTGCTCATGTATACATGTACACGACGCTTCACGTTGTCACAGGTGACCATGCTCTTGGGGTCAGATAGAAGCCAGGACATCATCCCCCAGCAGCTGACACCATATGGCTGGTCTAAGTAACAAGGCAGGGTCTTCCATGTGTTCCTGCAAATCCAGTGCATATGTTTGTCCATTCTGCTCCTGCCCCTGGATGTGATGTGTCGCTGCATGGACAAACCCTGCCCCCTGCTGGCTTCCTGGTGACATCAGCCACCAGGGCATGACTGATGAAGAGAAGGGAGGAGCCTGCATAGGGGACACGAATTCCTCAGCTGAAGGTCATAGTCCTGACAAGCAGCCCTTACAGACCGCACCTTCCCGAGGGTCCAGGATGGGCTCTGTCCTGTGTCCTTCAGGTCCCAGAGTGGGAAGAGCCTATGCTGACCAGCTCCATGGGCTGTTCCATCCCTGCCTCTCTTCCACATGCACTCCCGGTCTGGTTTGAGACTGTCTCCTCCCAGCTAAGACACTGACCCATAAAGTGTAATAAATCTGACCTACTGACACACAGAGATGACTTTGTTAGTTACATCACACATGGCTGTGGCAAAAAACACAGAGAGAACTAATCCAATAGAGGGAAGACTGCCTTGGGATCCTGGTTTCAGAGGGTTGAGCCTGTGGTCTCTGGGACACCCGCCCATGGGCAGAGCATCATGGTGAAGGGAAGACTGGAAAGGAGGAGAGCTTTTACTTCATGGCAGATGGGGACAGAGGACACAGGGTGCTCCCAGTCCCCACAGCACCCACCATTTGCCATTTTTATCACTAATTGCCTGATAGGCATTGAGGCTCATGTTTGACACGCATTGTCGCCCCATCCTCCACTGGCAGCTCTGGGAGGCGGGGCTGTCCCTGCTTCCTTGATGTAAGCACTGGGCTAAGCATCTAAGAGTCTTGCTTCTTTTTAGTATCTGGGGTCAGATCCCTCTTGAACCCATTTCATAGGCAAGTAAACTGAGGTTCAGAAAGGTGGACTATTATCTCAAGATCATCCAGGAGTCAGAGGTGAGACCTGAACCCACACAGTTCTGAGCTAGAGCTGAGTGAGCCTTTGTCTACTCTGACCTCACTTATGGGATCTTTGCAGGTACAGGGTAGCCTTGTGATACATCCCAGGCCTGCTTGGCCCATGAGGAGCACCCTGGGTTACTTCCAGAGCTTACTCTTTTCAGCCCCACAGAAAGGCAGAGTAAACATCTCCCAGGGCCCTTGAAAGCAACAGTGCCGATAAATCCGTGCACCAGGGCTGGAGATCTATAGTCATTGGCCTCTTGGTGGCCCCAGGATGCCAAATCAGAAGATGAGTTCTCCAGGCTGAGGCATGAGTACTGTCCATTATCTGGCACCTCATGTTTATAATAGGCAACTTATTCTCCAGTCTCGCCTGCTCCAGCTTCACGTCACTGTTTTTAAAGAGCCAAGACAGATAGACAGGCGACCTTGGGTGGGTGGGGGGCTTGGATTGAAGGAGCATACCCATTTTACAGGTAGAAAGGGTGAGGCGAGGAGAAATCCCTTGGAGAGGAAGGCTAAAGTGTGGTTTCTACCTGACGTGAAGCTCAGAGTGGAGTTCAAGTGTGGATAGACAGCCCCAGACTGGCCAAGATGTGCCTGGAACCACTGGCGACTTCATCTGGGCAGCATGAAACTATGCTCATCTGTAGTTAGGTGTTGGGGAGACTGGACCCACTGGCCTTTCCTTCCTTCCTTTTTTTTTTTTTTTTTTTTTTTTTTTTTTTTTTTTTTTAGGTTTATTTAAAACGTCTGTCTTCAGACACACCAGAAGAGGGCATCAGATCCCATTACAGATGGTTGTGAGCCACCATGTGGGTGCTGGGAATTGAACTCAGGACCTCTGGAAGAGCAGTCAGTGCTCCTAACCGCTGAGCCATCTCTCCAGCCCTGGCCCTTCCTTCCTAACACACAGGATTTGTGTTTTGTGCACAGCCTCTGCAGAACCAGGCTGTGGATCCTAGCTGTTCTGAGTCCTGTCCTCCAGCCTCCCAGCTTTGCAGCCACGCTCTGGTCCTGTCTGTAGAACATCCATTGCAGGAGATTCTGGGGAGCTGTATTCTCATGGAAAAGGAGGCAGCTATGGCTGGATCTGTGGCAGACGCTTTGTCAAAATATTGGTCAAGAACGTGCGTGTGCTGCCGAGCTACAGCGTGACTCTGACCTTGGTCAAAATCGCCCTTTTAAAAGGAAAAGGGAAGCTAGCAAGTCAACGCTCTGCAAGCTGAGAACGTTGATGGATATGAACACGTTCCCAAGCCTTTCCTTCAGAGGCAAACAGTCCTGATAGTTATGGGTGTTTTCCAGAGCCAGACTCCATTCCCTTGATCCTCCATCCTGTGTCAGAAGGAAGTGCTGTACCCATTTAAAAGGTTATAATGCAGAGGTGAGAAAGTCCTGTTCAGTCTCCGAAAGTTCACCCTTGTTTCTAAGTGTACAAGATGGTTTCCATTCAGAAACCACGTGCTGCCCCGCCCTCATCAGCTCTGCATAGTGTCCATGCTCCCTCAGAAGAGTGGTAGAGCTGTCATGGATCCTGCCCGAACTCCAGGTGATGGGGGTATACCAGGGGGTACCAAGGCTGAAACTCAGCACTGGGGATTTGTGTGCTGCTGTTCTTCTGGCCCAGAGACGCCTGCTGCAGCGTTGAAATCCCAGGCCACGTTGAACAGTGATTTGTGATTGTGGGTGAGGGCTGCCCACGGGCAAGCATCCTGGGACAGCACCGCCACAGAAGCGGTAGTCGGAGCTCCAAGCCTCTCACACATCTGCATCCTGTGTCTGTGGCCTCAGTGCTCCTCAAGGACCAGGACATCGGGGCCAACAGAATGATGAGCAAAGACAGGAAGTCTCTCGAAGAAATGCTCCAATCTTTCCTCCCTGACAAATCATCGGTTCCCAGTGGCTCACACAACCATGCTTTTCTCAATAAAGACGATTTTCATATGACTTCTCTATGCTTCTTTAATGTGTTTGGTTTTCCCTACTGAGCCAAACCCATTTTAACTCAAAACTTTTAAAAGAATTATTTATTTTATATATATGAGTACACAGTCGCTGTCTTCAGACACACCAGAAGAGAGCATCGGACCCCATCATAACTGGTTGCGAGCCACTGTGTGCTTGCTGGGAATTGAACTCAGGACCTCTGGAAGAGCAGCCATTGTTCTTAACCACTGAGCCATCTCTCCAGCCCCTAACTCAATTTTGTTGTCTAAAAGTATCTTGATGTAACCTCCTGGTGATCCTGTGCTGTGCCCTCCAGCCCCCGCCTTCTTCACACCTTCTTCCTATGTTCATCAAATCGAATCTCCCTCTTCCTTCTCCACAGCTATGCTCTAATGGATAGAGGATTGATGGTCCTGTATGTACTGGTCTTGTATCAACGAATCTATTGGATATTGCCTAATCTGCGGTGCTTTCAATTGGACCCTGTATTTCAATACATCTTCAAAGACCCAAACAAAATCATGTCCTCAGATGCTAGAGGAGAGGACCTGAGTTCAATTCCTGGCACCTATGTAAGAAAAAGCTGAATGTATTGGGATGTGTTTGCCGTCCTGGGGCTGAGGAGGCAGAGCTAGGAGGATCCCTTGGGCTCACTGGTCCAGCTGCGTCAGTGAGTCCCAGGTCTCAGTGAGAGACTGTCTCAAAACAAAAGCAGGCAGGAGTGGGAGAAGACACCTGATATCAACCTCTGGCCCTCACACACGCATACATGTGTGCAAGTACCCGTACACACATATGCACACAAATGCATACACGTGGAAAGCTACAAGACAAGCTATAAAACTGACTTGATAGGTCCCCTCTTGTACTTAGGGTTTAACACCCACCTCTTCATCTGGAGATATGTTCAGATCAAATCGTCTACCAGCATCAAAAATGAGTGTATAGCTTAGGCATGAGTTTCGTGAAGAGTGTCTTGGTTATCTTTGTGTCACTGTGACCAACATGCCTGACAGGGACATTAAAGGGAGGGAAGGCGTGTTTTGGCTCACAGCCTCCAGGAGAGGGGGGTTTCCATCCCTCACAGTGGCAAAGGCAGGGGCTGTTTATGTCATTATGGTCCCAAGGGGTCCTCTTAGCTCTGCCTTCTCAGCCCCAGAATGGCAGACACATCCCAATACATTCAGCTCTTTTTTACATAGGTGCCAGGAATTGAACTCAGGTCCTCTCCTCTAGCATCTGAGGACATGATTTTGTTTGGGGCCTTTGAAGATGTACTGAATGAGTATTGAAGCAGAATGAGTTGAGAATTGAGGACCAGGCTATCATTTAGGCCCCGCCTCCCAAAGCATCCGCGGGTTCCCAGAATGGTGCCCCCAGCTGGGGAAAATATGTTCAAACATCCAAGTTTGTAGGTCACATTTCTCATCAGACAGCAAAGGGCCAACACCCACTGTGCTTGAGTTGCATATGGAGGATCTAGCCTCATGTCTTTCATGCAGGAGATGCCTGATACACGTTTCTTTAATGAAGGCGTGAAGGGCTGGTTCTCTGGAAGCCGTGAGGAAGCCCCAGCAGGACCGTCTCTAGCGCCATTTCTGTCTTCTCACCCCATATCTCCAGGACAAGTCTCTCCTGACTTCTCTGAAAATCTGCAGCAGCCGTACGGCCAGCAGCCTGGAGGGTCCAAGATGTGCCCCCCACACCCCCTTTTTTGGCACTCTCTCTGGGCAGGTTTTCATTTCAGGGAGGGCTGAGCCTGCTCTCTCCAGGTTTTACAAGCTGATAGAACAGAGCTGTCAAATGCTCTTTATGGGAGAAGAAACAGGAAGATGGCTTGTTTTGCAGACAGCGGGTTACTGGGTAATTACATTTTTATAGAGCTGTTGCAGGACGAATCGCGGGGCTGCTGTCTCCTTTGATGCTAAAAGATGCCGGCCCATAAAGATCAGAACCGGGAAGGTGACGGGTCAGGGACACAGCTGCCCTTCAGGGGTCGGCTTCTGCCTGGAACGGTCTTTCCAGGTGCCCCTTTCAAGAAATGCCCTCCTTTCCCCGTGCCTTTGGTTGGAGTCCTGCTCACACCCAGCCCTCCACCTCTTCTCTAATTGCAGACAGAATGGGAGACAGGAGGAGTAACAGCAGACCCATGCTCTAGAGAGAGCATCAGTGATGTCGCACTCACTCATTCACTGCCCTGTCTCTGCTCAGCCGGCCATTGACTCATCCATTCATACGTGCATCAGCCCACCAATCTGTGTGTCCATCCGCACACACATCCACCCATGAGCTCTTCCACACACGCATCTGCCCATGCGGTCCTCCACCCACGCAGTCCTTCACCCGCGCGTCCGCTCCTGCGTTCCTCCGCCCACGCATTCGCCCATGCGGTCCTCCACACACGAATCCGCCCATGTGGTCCTCCACGTACGCATCCACCTATGTGTTCATCCCTCCATGAACACATCTACCCATAAGCTCTTCCACCCACGGACCCGCCCATGCTCTCCTCCACGCACGCATTCACCCATGCGTTCCTCGACACCTGCAGGCAACGCTTGCATGCACGCATCCACCCATGTGCTTCTTCACACACGCATGTACGCATCCGCCCTGGTCCTCCATGCACACATCCGCCCACGCGTTCCTCCTGCCACCCACGCATTCATACGTCCAGGTTTTCTTTCACGCATTTGCTCACCCGCTCATCTATCCATTTGCTTACCCACATAGTCATTCATTCTTTCAAGCGGTGATTCATTCATTCACCCACTCCTCTGTGATATATTTAAGTTCTCAGTGAGGAGTGAGGACTGGGCGTACTTACCGGTCGTTCAGCACCTCTGAGGTCAAGACTCTGTCATGTTTCAGCCAATGCAGTAATGTTGGACACAATAGAAGCAGCTGGAAGCTGAGCCACTCCCCCCGCCCCCCAACCCTCCAGCGTGGGAACTGAAATGTAGCCATGGAAGAGAGCATGGTTAGAGGTATGTGTATGAAACGTGGAAGCCAGGGAGGCCCAGCTGGCTGGTGAGTGTTCCAGAGCTCTGACTGAGCCATGTTACAAAGGCCAAGGGTGATGGTGAGGTATCCCATGAGAGAGCATTCCAGAATAAGGGGAGAGACATCCCTGCATAGGCCCTACGGGAAGAGAGAACACGAAGCTCTCCGATGGAAGCCACTTGTGGCTCTGCCTTGGGCCGTGGCCACACAGCCTCTGCTCAGCTTCCTCTGGTTCCAGTTCAAGGATCTTTCTTTGCAGAGACAAAGCCTCAGGGTATCTCCCCACCTCAGCTAAACTGGGAGCTGTGACCTGTAGGTCCAGGTCTTGGGAATCCAGGGCTCATGGCTTTCTGTGAGACACAGAATTTACAACTAGTTCTCCCTGTCGGTACCTCTAGGAGTGGGGCCCATGCGTGAGGCAGGAGCCTCCGGGAAGAACAAGGACCCATAAGGCAGGCAATGGGGTCAGATACAGCTTTCCCCATCATGGCTTCTAATGAATGGATGCTCTGAGGTGATTGATGGCTGGCAGCTGTCATGTACCCTAGTTCAGGAGGGCCCTGGAAACAGGTCCAGGGTGACTCTGCTTGCTCTCTGTCCCTGGCTACCAAGCTTTTCTTATGCTGTGCCCAGTGTCTGAGACGCATTCCCGTCTTCCAAGGGAGCAGATAGTTGCAGTCCTTTGAAGACTTACAGACAGATATGCCCTGGGAGGTGGCAACCGATGCAGGGGTGAAGAAGCCAGAGAAGCGGTGGAGCCAGACCCTCTGCCCTGTAGGGATGCAAGGGCTGTAGTATCCAGGGTCTGCTGCAGCCGAGAGTGGATGGAAAGGTGTGGGCTGGAGACTGGCTGGGGCTAGTCCATGCTCTGAAAGGGTTAACAGTTACAGAAATCCACACACAGCTATCCGTCCCATCTCCACCCCACCAGAAGCTGCTCTGGTGACATTTTCTAGATGCCAAAACAGAGGCACAAGGTGCTTGAGTGTGTTGTTTGAGTCCACACGGTGAGTGTGGAGCTGAACCAGGATTCTGTTGCCAGCCAGTGGTTATATGGCACCAACCTTTACTAAGACCCTTGCATTCTGGAGCTGGGTGAAGAGACCTGTTGAGTTTCCTGGGCTCTGTCAGGATAACACCAGGTTTGCTTGCTTCCCCCAGTGAGAGAAGTTTTGGCTACGTTGTACTGTGAGAACACGGGTCGTAATGGCGGCAGACCTGGCTTCTGTCTGTTCAGATCCACGAAGGTCAAATTGCTGCTCAGTCAGTTTCACCAAACGGATGAGGCTCAGGAGAAATGTCACAGAGTATGGCCCTGGGACCATACTGGGGTTCGGAAATTAGGGCAAATTAATACCAGGGATGCGACTGGATTATTTTCTTTCTGTTTTGGGGAGGCATCCAAAACAATTCTCAGGTTTCTCGTCTCTAATGGACAGAAAAAATCAACTCCTAAGAGGCTGTGAGGGATCTCTGCAGACTCCCCCATTGACAAAGAGAGCAGCTTCCCTTCCCTTCCCTTCCCTTCCCTTCCCTTCCCTTCCCTTCCCTTCCCTTCCCGTCCCTTCCCTTCCCTTCCCTTCCCTTCCCTTCCCTTCCCTTCCCTTCCTTCTTTCCTTCCTTTCCTCCTTCCCTCTCACCCCTTCCTTCTTTCTTTCCTTCCTTTTCCCATCCCTCCCTCTTTCCCTCTCTTTCCCCCTCTTCTTTCTCTTTCTTTTTTCTTTCCTTCCCTTCCCATCCTTCTATCCATTCCTCCTTCTTTCCTGTCTCTCTCACTCCTCCTCTTCTCTCTCCTCTCTTTCTTCTTTCTTTTCATTCATTCCTTTCTTCTTTATACTCAGTCTCATGTAGTACGGGCTAGCCTTGAACATGATAAGTAATAGAGAATGGCCTTCAATTTGCGATCCTCTTGTCTCTACTTCCCTAGTGCACAGACCTGCATCCCCACCCCCACTCCCTAGTGCTAGGACCACAGACCTGTACCCCTATGCCCAATTTCTAAGGTGCTAGACATGGAGCCCAGGGCTTTGTGCATGCTAGGTGAACACTTGTAACCACAGAGCTCTGGCCTCAGGGTGTTTCCTGCTCCTTGCCAGTTGTTATACAGAAGCTCAGCAGTCAGTAACTGAAGAATAATAACAACAACATAGTGGCCTTCATGTTGCTGGCATGTGGCGCCTGCTGTGCAGACCATCCCCTGGTTACAGCCTCAGTACTCATACCGCTTCTTCCATTGTGGGTTGGAAGCACTCAGACTTCATCCCCTGCAGAACGGGTCTCAACCTTCAAATTGCAGGAACCATCTTGTGAGCATAAAGGTCTCTCCCTGCCGGAGAGACAGCTCAGAACTATGCAGGCAGCACTGCTGCCTTGCCCTAAATACACAATGCTCCAACCATCCGTGGTGGTACGTGGTTTGAAAACGTTCTATTAAAACACGAGCAAACTTCATGTACCACAAATCAACTTTATGAAATGGATGATTTATCGGCATTTGGTATATTTGCAATGCCAGGCAAGCACTCACTGTGTATTTATGGTTCCGGAACATTCCATTCTTCTGGTAGGAAGCTGGGACCCTGAGGTTGCTGCATCCCACATGTAATGAATGTAGTAGTGACTTATCGCTGTAACAAAATATCTGAGAAAAGTAACGTAAGGAGGAGGGGGTTACCTTGGCTCACAGTTTGAGGGGATACAGTCTATTGTTGGGGGAGGGGCTTATCCTGGCTCACAGTCTGAGGGGATACAGTCCATTGTGGGGGGAGGGACTTATCCTGACTCACAGTCTGAGGGGATACAGTCCATTGTGGGGGGAAGGACTTATCCTGGCTCACAGTCTGAAGGGATACAGTCCATCATGGGGGGAGGAGCTTATTGTAGCTCACAGTCTGAGGGGATACAGTCCATTATGGGGAGAGGAGCTTATCCTGGCTCACAGCCTGAGGGGATACAGTCCATTGTGGGGAGAGGGGCTTATCCTGGCTTACAGTCTGAGAGGTTACAGTTCATCATGGCGGAGAAGGCAAGGCAGCAGGAGAGTGGGGCAGCTGTTCACATGGCACCCACAGTCAGGAAGCAGAGAGAGATGACTGCTGGCACTTAGCTTATGTTCTCCATGTTAGTCAGTTTAGGACCCCAGCCCATGGCTTGGTGACACCCACAATAAGGGTGGCTCTTCTCACCTCAGTTAATCTTGGTAACTCTCACAGGCATGCCCAGAGGCTTATCTCCCTGGCAATCCTAGATCCTGTCAAACTGACAATCCATAGTAACCTTCCCACTGTGTAATGTGCCTTTGAAGCTGGACAACACTTAGTAGTTCCTTTGTAACCCAAGGAACCGGATTTTAGCATAAAGAGACTGTGGGGGAAAAACACAAGCAGAGCTGACAGAGTTGAGATCTGGGTAGTGGTGAGGGGGAGGCGTGGAGATGGGTAGACGGGATGAAGGTTGGAACTGGGCTGTTGTGGGTTCCTGAGTGAACATTCCGATTTCACTCCTGCTGCTGTGATAAAAATCCTACCTGAAAGCAGCTTGCAAAGACAGGTTTATCAGGTTTACAGTTCCAGGGAGAGCCCAGTATCTTGGAGGCATCAAGACAGGAACTTGAGGGAGTCATATACAGAGACAAGAGCAGAGCGAGAATATCACCACCAGTCTCTGCTCGCTCTCAGCTACCTTCCTCCACTCTTATAAAGGTCAGGAGCTCCACCAAGGTTTCGCCCACAATGGGGTGGGTCTTCCTATGTCAATTAAGAGTCAAAACAACCCTGTGGGTCTGTGTTCCATCCGATGCTGGGATGCTAGGCACGGCCACTGGGGATGTGAAAAACGGAGAGTGCCTGACTGTGTCTCCCTATACAATGCCTGCCACCCCTGTCAGGGGCTGGGCTTTAGAGAAGCACTGAGACACCACTCAGAGGGTGGGAAGACACAGTCTAAGATGTGGGAGGCCAAAGTTGGGGTTCCCTGACTCTCAGGCACCCAGTCACCACTGGGGTGTTGCACAAAAGACTTGGGAATAAAGGATCGGGGTCCATGGGCCCGAGACAAGGCTAGGACCATTGGGGGGCCACGAGCTGAGGGCAATGACAAACCTGGGGCTGAGGAAATGGGGAACTCCCACTTAGCTCCTCGACAAAGATAGCAGCGGTTGTCTGGGAGCTCAGAAAGGCCGTCTAAGGGAGACTTAGGCCGCAGCTCTATAGGTGAAGGCTTTCTCCATGATCCCACCATGGTTCTCAATGAAAGAGGCACTCCATGTTTATCCATAGTGTTTATTGGATGTTCACTGTGGCAAACGGATGCATATCCACTCCTCAGGATGGACCAGAGGTGAAATATCCTTTGTAGGGTGGAATGTCTGGGAAGGGAAACTTATTAGCTAAACCATCATGGCCACTAGATATCTCATTAGCATGGAGAACTCTGCTTGAGGCTATGTAACCTTCATGGGGAGTGTGGTCACGTGTTCCAGGCCCGGTAGCTGGCAAGGAGCAGGGAGCAGGGAGCCACCTACCATCTCAGGTGGATGCCCAAGTACGGGGGACTCAGACCCATCCCACCTTACCACGTTTCCTGGCATGGTTCACTGTCCTACACAGCACAGCCCCTCTCTAGACGCACCCACAGGCCAACCTGACCTAGACAAAATCTCATTTAGATTTCTCCCCAGTGATTCTAGGTTGTACCCAGTAGACAGTTAACGCCAACCAGAACACCGCATTTAGTTGAGTTGGGAGAGCTCATATAGGCTGTGTATATCAATAACTCATTAAAGGAATCGATGCATGATGGGGGGAATAATGTGTGATATCAAGGGTGGCAGTGATCCCTTTCCTATACAAGCCAGCAGCAGACACTGGACAGTAAGGCGTCTGAACTAAGAGACTATATCATACACTCTTCCAGTTCCCTGAGGCAGCCAAAGGGAAGGGGCTTTGTAAGGTGCCTTTGATGTTTGACTTCAGAAGCAATATAGCACCTTGTTCCCTATTTTTAGCCACAGGAGCTGAATGTTCTTAGTCAGGAAAACAACCCAAATGAAGTGGGAGACATGACATACTAGCTCTTGTTTTATCTTATTTATTTTGGGACAGGGTCTCACTCTAAGTTCAAGGTGCCTAGAACTATGTAGACTAGGCCATTCTCGAACTCATGATCCTCCTGCCTCTGCCCCCGAGTGCTGGGATTGCAGGTGTGAGTCGGCACACATCGTAGCTGACTTCAGCCTGTATAAGGATGGCATTGGTTCTTCTGTACGCCCCACCACACTCTCAGAGGAATTCCTGTGTTCCACGTGTGACCTGTTCAGTGTGTTACATCTTCAACGCCCTGTTAGCTGGTCTGCTTCCATTGCAGAGTCTGGTTTACCCTCCCCATCTGAAAAGCCCTTTGAGAGACACCACTCCTCCTTCCTGCAACTTTTTCCACTCGCTTGGCCAAGTCGGTACTCTCGGGCCGTGCTTGTTTTATTTTTATTTATTTATTTTTTTATTTTTGAAGACCAGTTACCGTAAAGTATCATGTCCTTGGTGACACAGATGGATGTGAGCGGTGTGCTGGCTGGCCCGAAGGATGATGACAGGGCTCTGGGAGGTTGTGGATAATGCCAGACCTTCTGCTTCTGACACTGGAAAAATCAGAGATACAGCAACGTGAGGAAATTGAAAACAGGAGGTGACGGGAGCCTGAAAGTGGATCCGAGCCTTGGCAGAGAGTTTCCTCTCCTGTCTTGGCTGAGGTGACTTCTTCCAGTGTCCCTTGGCAACCAATGTCCCTCTGACTTCATCAGTGGACCAGAGCCTCTCTAGTGACCAAAAAAGGGGAGGTGCATTCTCTTTGCTTTGGGATGAGCACCCTCCAGGACCTTTCTTACTTTAGAGCATAGTCCTAAATGTCTTGTCAAGAGCCTGGGCACAGAGGAACTAAGTTAAGATGTAACATACGTCGAGGACCTCTGATTAGAGCACACCAGGTACTCAAATCGCTTGATTTCTTTTGCAAAAAATTACCTGCCTCAACATTAATCTATACAGGTGTGTTTGGGCAAGGCTTATTTTTATTTATTTGTGTTTCCAGAAAAGCTGAACCTGAAAGGACCCTTTAACTCTTGCATGAAAGAGAAAGATTTTTTCTTCTAATGTTGTATTTCTATGAGAAAAAATACCTCTTAGTTCAATTCTTGGCATCCGATGAATTACAACAGTGCTGGTTATAACCAGGACCTATACAGTTGAAAGATGTTTAGTGTCTGTGAACGGGCCTCATAGTGAGATGAAGTAGGTTTTTGCTGCTTGGAGATTCACCATGACATCGTGACAAAGTCTTGGCAGTAACGAACTGAGCCTGAATCAGTGAAGTCTCTTTATTCAACACCAGCTTACCTGATACACAGGACAGAGGGACTCACGGAGACTGAGGTAGCATCTGCAGACTCTACACTGTGGATGGATATCCTGAGAGAAAGCGCCATCATCCTCCAAGATGGGGCTCCAAGTAAGAAAGATCCCATAGGGCAATAAACTCAAAGCAAAGACAAACTTCCTTATATCTGATCCCCCCCATCCTTTCTGGCCACTGGAAAGGCCCTGGTCCACAGATGAAGTCAGAAGGACATTTGGTTGCCAAGAGATACTTGGGGAAGTCACCTCTGCCAAGACAGGAGGGAAAACTCTCTGCCAAGAAACTACTTCTTGCTTTTGAGTCAGGGCCTTACAATGTAGCCAGGTTGTTCTCTTCCTCACCATCCTGCGGCTTCAACTCCAGAGTGCTGGGGTTGTAGCTGAGTACCGCCGTGTCTGCTGAGGCTGATGGTTACTTGTAAAATCTCACCTGTAAACTGAAGCTGAAGGCGAGTCGTAGGGATAAAGGAGAGCACAGAGGGATGGGCATGGGGGAGGAAGAAGAGTGGAGAGGGAGAAGGGGGAGAGAAAAAGGGGGCAGGAAGAAGAAGGGGGTTGCTGTTGGGTTCAGGAGCGAGATGGAAGGAAGGGCTCCTGTTAGTAGCAATGATGAGAACAGAGGCTCTCAACCTGTGTGCCATGACCTCTTTGGGAGTCAAACGACCCTTTCATAGGGTTGGACATCAGATATCCTGCATATCAGATGTTTACATTGTGATTTGTAACTAGCAAAATTACAGTTACAAAGTAGCAATGGAATAATTTCATGGTTGGAGAGGGTGTCACCACAAGGTGAACTGTATCAAAGGGCTGCAGCATTGGGAAGGTTAAAACCTCTGAGTTAGATGTATATTTCAAAGAGGTTGGTAGAGTGCAATTTGAATATCTCCAATACAAATTAACGCCTGGGATGAGGCCCTAACTATTTTAGGGATGCAGTCATTGTGTGTTCTTAGACACACACACATCAGAATGTCACACGGACCCTAGACACCTGTAGAATGGCTGTGCCAATTACAGTTTTTAAATTTAGTTTTGTCTTATGTGTATGGATGTTTTGTCTGCACATATGTTTGTACATCACACACAGAAACCAGAAGAACATGTCAGATCCCCTGAAACTGGAGTTGCAGACAATTGCGAGCTACCATGTAAGGGCTGGGAATCGAACTTGGGTCCTCTGGAAGAGCAGCCAGTGCCGTTAATCTCTGAGCCATCTCTCCAGGTAGAAGAAACTTTTAATTAAAAATGACAAAGGCTCCTGAGTTTTATCACACAGGGTAACAACCATGGATAAGCATTTCTTACTTGTCCTTAGCCAGAAGGCCGAGAAGCGAAGAAGAAATAATTCCCTCTTGGACCAAAGCTTTATAGACTTGCGAGATGGATGCTCATCTGAGGACAGGCTGGAGGTGTAGGTCACAGTGGTTTTTGCAGTGGAAGCCCAGAGGCCACTTGGAGGCGTAAGTTCCTCTTCCTTGGGGATCTTGACTCTTGAACCTTTGTTCAAGTCTGTTGGTGACATGTGATGTGAGCCTCAGGTAAGGAAACCCTTTCACAGTGCCATCTAGCGTCTGACCAGGCATCTGGCTGTTACCGCACAGTCAGGCTGACACACGTGAGACTTACCACCCATAGGGTCACTGTGGGACTTGGAGAAAAAGTGGTGGGGGTTTAAGTCAGGACACCAGCTGTTGGGGCTGGAGAAACTGCTCAGCTGTTACGAGGACTTCTGGAGGACCATGGTTTGTTTCCCAGCACCCATATGGTACTCACATCTACTGGTCACTCCAGCCTCATGGGATCCAGTACCTGGCCTCTGTGAACACCTGCTTGCATGATTGCACATACACATACACACAAAAGGCACTACTGTGGAGTTGTGGAAGGGGGGGGGCATGAGCGACTGGAAGGAGGGGAAGGAAGAGGCCAAGTGGGTGAAGAACCGAAGCTGAGTGAGGTGATTTCTTATCTGACATCTCAGGATTGTATGCATTAGACTCTCTGTATCTGTCAAGTGTCATGTGGACTCTTCTGCCAGCCAGGGCTTTGCAGTGAACAAGTGAGACAAGACCCTCTTTTCAAGGGATTCCTGGGCCAGAAGTAAGATGAACAGATGGGAACGGTGTCAGAGTGCTTCCCTGTGTGTGTGTGTGTGTGTGTGTGTGTGTGTGTGTGTGTGTGTGTTGGTTTGAATGAGAATGGCCCTCATAGACTCATACATTTGAATGCTTAGTCCTTAGGAGTGGCACTGTTTAAGAGGGGTTAGGGGGTGTGGCCTTATTGGATGAAGTGTGTCACTGGGGGTGGGCCTTGAGGTTTCAAAAGCCCAAGCTGGGCCCAGTGTCTCCTCCTGCTACTTGTGGATCTGGATGAGGAACTCTCAGCTCCCTCTCCAGTACCATGTCTGCCCACATGCTGCGGTGCTCCCCACCCACATGCTGCCATGCCCCCCCCGCCATGATAACTCGCTAAACCTCTGAAACTGTAAGCCCCAATTGAATGCCTTTTTTAAGAGTTAAAAAAAAATCTCTTTTTATAAGAGTTACCATGGTCAATCTTGGTGTCTCTTCACAGCAATAGAGTACTGACTAAACCCCCACCCCCGTGTGTGTGTGTGTGTGTGTGTGTGTGTGTGTGTGCTGTGGATGAAGAGGCAACACAAAAAATTGACTTACTTGAGAGCAGAGATGAGTCTCAAACAAACAGAGACAAAAGATAAATGGGCAAGGTGCAAGTGGCACCAGAGGGGAAGATGGAGGAGTGGGTGTGGCCTTGGAGCTTTTCTGTCAGGACCCAAGGCTCAGTGAGGACACCCTCCCTCCAAAGCCTGGAAAGAAGACACCTTCCTTGCCTCCCCCCACTGCCTAATGGGTGAGCCCCTGGGTTTACTGAGAGAGCCCAACTCAAAAGACACCGAGCTTTCCACTCTTCCCACTTTTAGGATGGAATGTGATCATGACGGCAGATTCTACTGGTTGAATGTCCACATCACCTTCATAAGTAAGTAGTTGCATCATTTAAAAACAAACAAACACAGTATTTGTGCTTGCAAAATCACCCCTTCAGTCTCCCATGAGAGGAAGTGCCCAAGGGACTGCTCTGGACAGTGATTTACCAGTTATCACCAGTTAGGGTGGGGCTTTGGACATGTGACTTTGTCCATGCCTGCCTTTCTGAATTCACACACTCCATTTCTTCCTGACTGGTATGAGGACAAAGCCTTTACCTGTTTATTGATTGATTGATTGATTGATTGATTGATTGATATAGGATTTCACTATGTAGCCCTAACTAGTGTAGAACTCACTATGGAGACCAGTCTGGTCTTGAACTCACAGAGATCTTTCTGCCTTCCAAGTTCTGGGATTACAGATGTGTATCACCAGACCCAGCTACATTTTTAAAAATAGAAACATTTTTATGTTTGTTTGTTTGTTTTAATGAAAACAAAAATGGTGGACTGCTCCTGAGGGAGACACCCAAGACTGTAGTGTGGCCTCTGCGCACATATTTGCCCACACATGTGTATACAAACAGGTGTACCCCTGTACACACATACACATACAAATAGCAACAGCAAAAATATAAGCAACTAGAAGACTCTTCTTGTCTCATATTGGAGGCAACCAGAAGCCCCTTATATAAAGCATCAAAATGTTTGTTTGTTTTTTTTTTTTTTTTTTTTTTTTTGCATAGACCAATACACAAAAAGGTGTGGGTTGGGTGTGTTCTTTCCACGGGGCTAACAGGAGAACCATCCTTTGCCTCTCCAGGGGTGGCCTGTGGTGGCCAGCATGGCCGGGAGACTTTTGGCTTCTGTTCATGTCTTTCTAGTCAACATCTGTGGTTACAGGAAGATAGAAGTCATTGGACTTAGGGGCCACTCTAAACCCAGTGACATATTCTAGTGTCTTTGTGACCTTTTTAATGGCCTTATCTTCAAATAAGGTAACGTTTCTAGGTACCAGGGCCTGGGACTCAAATATACCCTTTGGGAAGGCATGCTTCAACTCTCAGCTGTGCCTGATGCGGGGATTGGTGTGGTTATTTGGTTATTTGACAGACTCGAGGAAGGCTGCAGAAACAGAATGGAGGGACAGACAAAATGGAGGGACAGACAGAACGAAAAGACAGACAGCCTGGTGTAAGCAGGGAAGAGAAACTAACATTGTTGAGGTTCAAGTTTCCAACTGCCATGTGGATTGTACATGCTCACACTTCTCCTCCATGCCCACTGTGGTCCTGGAGTGATGCAGGACTGTTGCCACGGACTGGACCCTGGGACTCATCCTTGCTCCCCCTGCATCCTTTCCTCCTTCCTCTAGGCCACGCTGCAGTCCAGGCCTCCTTTTATGAGTTGTGACCGCTGTGGTTAATTCTCTTAATCTAGACTTGCTTGTCCATAAAACACAGGCCTTGGGTATTGGGTTTCGGTGATCAAAGGGCAGCGTGTGGGGGCGCTACCCAGGAGGGCTTGGCCAGGCTCATAAACACAGTCCAGGACACACACATACACACACCAGCCACAATATGGGGGTCATTGGTGGCTAGGTGATTCCGCGTGAAATATCACTAAGGCTTCCATGCTGCCTGGGGGATTTACAGCCTGGTATTGCTCTGCCCTGCTTAATGTGTTGACCTTTGCACTCTGGTAATTCAGGGGACGGAGCCAGTGGGGCCAGAAGCTAATTCCAGGGATTAATGCAGAAGGAGCCTCAGTGTTGGGAAGTGTCAGGGGCCCTTAAGCTCTGGCCAGATGGCCCAGGCTGTCCCCATCAAGGGGGCTGAGGGTGTGTGTGGAACTATCTAAAATACCCGTGGCTAACGGTTTTCCATCTAAATTGGGCCCCTGTGTGCCTAATTACAGCTGTCCTTCTGTATCCACAGAACCTCACACAGATCCATGGGCCCTCAAATCCGCTGTAGAAAACAGGAAGGTGTTGTACAGAGCTTGTACATGTATTTCTTTGAAGAATCTCCAGGTGGTTTTTATCCATACATTACCACCACCACCACCACCACCACCACCACCACCACCACCATCATCATCAATCATCAGTACTCTGAGACTATCTGGGGAAAACAATTTAATCACATTTATTCGCCTACTTACACATTTCTCCTCTTCCCTTCTCTCCCCATGTGAGTGGAGGTATCAGGTATGGGAGTGTGGGGGTGTAGGGAAGGAGAGAGCAATGGGTTATGCGTGGAGGTCAGAGTACAGTAATCCATTCCCCCCACCCTTGACTTTGTAGTTTATAGGGATCGAACTCAGATCACCAGTCTGGGCAGCAAGCACTGGCTAAGCCATCTTGCCATCTCTAGTAACAGTTGAAGGGAGGAAGGAATTGTGTTGACTTTTGATCCCAGAAGCTTTGGTTCATTGTTCCTGAGTGGTTCCCGTGTGGTGGCCTGTGAGTATGAAGGTAAGATGCATCTTTGTAGGTTACCACTTCCCGCCCCCACCCCCGCCCCCGCCCCCGCCCCCACCCCAGATCTCCAACTCAGCACCATATCCTGGGTTTTAGATGCCATAAGCTTACAACTCCCTCAGATTCATTGGTTACGTCAGAGCCCTCATGATCCAATCACTGAAAAGCCCACCCAACGTGGGCGGGCACTCACGGAAGCCATGTTCCTTGAGCTCCCTGCAGAAGCTTTAGGCTTGTCTGTGAGGACAGTCTTCTCTCCCCAACATCAAACAGACAAACAAACAAAAGCAGTGGAAACCCCAAAACTGTTTCTAGTAACTCGAGAAAGGCCTTGTGAATTAGGGGACATTTTTCTGCCTTGTAAAACTCCCCAGTCCCAAGTCTTGTTGACCCATGGCTCTCAATCTGTGTCTCGTGACCCCTTTGAGGGTCACATACCAAATATCCCATATATCATATACTCACATTACAAGTCATAGCAGCGGCAAAATTACAGTTACAAAGTAGCAACAACAACAACAAAAAAATTATGGTTGGTTGGGGTCACCACGACATGAAGAACTGTATTAAAGGGTCACAGCGTTAGGAAGGTTGAGAACCACTATTCTAGGAGAATAGGTTTTTTGTTTTTGTTTGTTGTTGTTTTGTTTTTCCAATTTGGAGAAAATAGCTACATGACACCAACTCTGCCCAGTAAATCCTAACCCCAGTTGGTCCATCTGAGCCAGTATTTGGAACCTCTGGAAATAATCAACCTGTGCTGGTGTTTTGAGGGCACTGCCCCCAACTGCTGCACCTGAGCAAGTGTTCCCTAAAGACAGTTCATCGGGAGTAACCTCACCTCGGTATGAATCCATCCTCACCAGAAGATTTTTCTCTTTTACCCGCCCCTCTTTCTGGAATCATGGATTCAGGTGCCTTTCTGTCAGGAAGATAAAAGCCCCTGGGAAGATGGCATCTCAGGTGCAGGGACCTGAGATGGAGACCCATCTATGGGAAAGGCCGCTTTATGGGTATAGAGCCCAAGGTCTAAAAGGCTAAGGGCTGATCCATGAGGCTTTGAAACCGGAGCTTTGAGATCACAGGCTCACATCTGAAACAAATCAGAGGAGGATGAACAGCCAAAGGGCAATGACTAGGAGGGGACCTGGCAAGGATGGATATGCTGGGGACAGATGATCGAGGATCTATGGTGACATTCCTGGGTCCTGGTTCTGGGTCAGGTCATTCTGCAGAGCATGGGTGGGTGAGCTGTTCGTATTGCCTTGTGAGGATGTCAGGAAGGTAACCTTAGCCATCCCAGGAGCCTGCTGTCCTCCTGGCTGATCCTAGATTGTGTTTTTCAAAGACAAACCGCGACGGAGCCTGTTGATGTCACAGGATTCATGGCTGTGAGACCTGCTGTCCTTGGCCCACCTGTGCCTTGCCTGTCACCAGGGGTCTGTGCTCTGGGCTGCTGACACTGACCTATGGGAGACTTCATAGATGCAGGGCAAAGGGTGCCGTTTAAGGCTGAGAACAGTGCAGGCAGGCTTGACAGCTGGCAAGGACTTTGACACTCATCAACAGGGTCACTGAGCAAAGTGGTCCAGGACTGTGGGGTTTTACAGCCCCAACTTAGTAGTCAGGGAAATGGCTCAGCAAACCCCAGTATTCTGTAAAATGTGGGTACCGGGAGGTTACATTAGGTTTGCCCCCATGATACTTAACTGGCACAATGTTCACTTATGGATACAGACATTAGCGTGTATAACCACAGACTTAACTTTTCACAGGGTGGGGGCTGAAGTGCCCCCATGGGATGTGTCCTCAGGTTGAGGGACACACAGACTCCCTCAGGGGAGACCTGGTTGTCTGCTGCTTCACAATTCAAATTCACTGCTTGTCCCTGTGTTGGACAACAGTTGAACAGTTAATTTATTTGTTGTTGTTCTGAAGCATGTGTGTGAAAGGACTTTCCAACATGGCTCAATGCCTTGTCTTGTGACCTCATTTGGCTCTTGTGTTTTTATGGGGGAAGATGCTGCAGACAGCTCGTTTATCATCTGGAAGCGCGGGGTCACTGCCCAGCCAGGTCCGAAGCATCCCTGCTAATAATAGGATGAACTGTGGCTTGTGCTGACTGTAGAAACGCCGTCTGTGCCCTGATGCTGTGCCAGGAACTGCACCTGAAGTTTCCAGCGACTTACATTAGGAACCCAGAGCAGATGCCCCATTGTCCCTCTCAGGGAAGCAAGGACTCAAGCTCAAGGAGTACAGATAATATTGACTAAAGGGCTAGGGAGGTGAAAGTGTGTGGAGACATAAGTTCAGTTCCCCGGCACCCACATAACAGCCAGGTGTGTGCCTTTAATGCGGGTGCTGGGGAGAAGACAAGAGGGTCCTTGGGGCCTACTGGCTAAGTCAGTTTAGCTGAACTGGTGAATTCCAGAGACTGTCTAAAAAAAAAAAAAAAAAAAAAAGGCCAAGAAGTGAGTGAGGAAACACACACACACACACACACACACACACACACACACAAGATCACAGACACAGACAAAAAAACCCACGAGACTAACAAACAGGCCCTGGGATTACCTTAAAAACCGAACTGTGACCAGTAAGATGGTTTAGAGGCTAGAGGTGCTGGCAGCCAAGCCTGATGACCTATCTGAGTTTGATCCCTAGGAATCAAGTGGCAGAGTGAGAAAATTGGCTCCCACAACTGCTGTCAGACTTCTGCATGCACACCGTGGCACGTGTTTGCACACCCCGCCCCAGATAAACAGCAAACACAATATAAATAATAAATAAACAAGTAGATAAATGAATAAATGGATAAATAAATGTGCACCAACCGTGTGTGCCTTAGCCGTTGGCACCGAGAGTACAGAAGCAACTCTTTTAAAGATCCCTCTTGTGACTCGGACTTCTGAGTTTGTAGGGACAGTCTTCATGTACTGTAGTGCCTTGGAGGAGCCAGGCAGGATGGAGAGCAAGGGGTGGTAATGGGAGGGCCAGAAAGGAACACTTACATCCTGGCTTGAGGGTTTAGAACTTAGAGGCTCCGTGCTTCATTGCTCAGGCACTTTCCTTCTTATTGTCTCAGTTTCTCCTCTAAGACAACCAAGGTGGGGATGAGGTAATGATTGCCCTTAGGCTGAAGGGACACATAGAAGAGGACTGTGCCATTCATAAGTAAGGTAATAGTGTGTGTCCTGGGTCATGTAGGTTACCCTCCTGCCCCTTATTCTGACCCTCTTCCTCCAAACTCCCTCTAACTCCCACCCCCCGTTGTTTTTTTTTTTTTTTTTTTTTCATACAGAGAGAGCCAACACAGAGCTGGTTAGAATGTGAACTGTACCCCATAGGCTTGTGTGTTTAGACACCTGATCTGCAGTAGGTGGCGCTGTTGGGAAAGGCTGTAGAAGCTTCAGGAAGTAGAGCCTGTATGGAGGAAGTGAGTCACTGTGGGCGGGCCTTGCTGTTCCCTTGCCTGGTTCCGTTTCCTGTTGACTCTGTTTTCTGTCTGTAGATGAGCCGTGAACTGCTGTTGACTGCCACTGCCACCAACCAATCTCTCCATGATAGACCAGATCTCTTAATTTTCAGTCAGAGCAAATCCTCCCGTAAGATGATGCTTGTGGGATGTTTTTGTCATGGGGGTGAAAAGAATAACAAGATTGGAGTCCAAGTTAAGCTACAGCTGCAGAGAACACTCTTGCTTTCCAAGCCTTAGCCTGAACACGCCCCTCTCGCCTTGTAAACAGATGCCACCCTGATAGTCAGCCCCATGCCCCATGCTCGCCTAATTCTTGTTAGGAACAGTTTGCCTTTCCCCATGGAGTAGAAGGTACTTCAATACTCTCTTTGCAAAAGTATGTGGTATAGTCTTCTCACATCTGAGAGCATCAGGAAACACAATGCCAGAGCAGAAACTGGGAGAGTTGTAACCCTCAATATCTCACCCCCTACCCCCGGGCAACTCATGTCCTCCAGCAAGGTCCCGTCTCTTAGAGGTTTCTCCAAAACAGTGCCACCAGCTGAAGATCAAGTGTTCAAACAGCTAAGCTAAGTGGGACACTTCACACTCAAAGCAAAAGTAGCATTTCTCACTCTGTTTCCATTGTCAAAGGCCCCTTTCTCCCAAGTCTTACAGTGCCTTCTCTTTGCATCTCTTAGAGCAATAGCCATTGTTTCTTCCCTTCTGTGGCGTGTGTTTGCCTCAGCCTTGCTGAACGTGACCTCGAACCCTTGATTCCCTTGTCTCTGGCTCCTGGGTGCTGAGATTGCAGGTGTATAACTATCACACCTGGTTTATGTGATGCTGGAGACCAATTCTCATGCTTTGTCTGTGCCGGGCAAGCACTCTGCTGGCTGAGTTCCTTCTCAGCCTCAAAGATGGCCATCATTGGATGCAAACCCTGACCTAATCCAGGACCCTGGCAAAGATCCTCATCTTGTTCCAAGGTCCCCGGTCAACAACTGGGTGGGAGACATCATTCAACTCTGTTTAACTCTGTTCATCCACGGCCAAACCCGGGAGCAGAGACTTGACTCTCAATGGTACCAGAGCCAACGCCCACACAGTTAACGGATATAGAAAATGATACATTGTGTCATGGCGTCTCTAAGGATGCCTAGCTCTCTTTAAACTATTAGAAATCTAGGCCCTCTGTTTTCTCTTTGCTTGGAATCGACTTTACATCAAACAAAGTTTTATAAATTCCAAAGAGAAGAGGTGACATTCAGACTCATGCCAGCCTGCCTTATCACCAAACACCCTAGCGTAGCCATCGATGCTAGTTGACTGGGATGTACTGCCCACTCCTGAAGCCTCCCCATGTCTACCTCCCGTCGAATAATGAAGCTGTTATAGTGGCCTTCAGGGTTGCAGGGGGTGGGTGGGCATTAAGATGATGTTAACACTTTAGGGCAGCCACACATAAGATGCATGGAGACCAGAGTTAAGACAGGGAAGAGGGTTTGAGCCTACAGGCTTGCTTTGCCAGCTCAAGAGCTATTGATTATGGAAGAGGGTTATGGGGAGATTCTGTGAGCCCACCCCACAATCTCACACGAGCTCTTTCTCCATAGCGTTGCCTGGCTTTCTGGCTTCTCTGAGGTCTTATGAGGCTTCTGTTAAAATCAGCAAGAGCCAGTTGGAAGCGCAAGGCTCTTTCTAGTGGCTGTGCAGGCAAGTTAAAACTTCTGGGCTTTTTTTTTTTTTTTTTTTTTTTTCCTGAGATAGGGTCTCGTATATAGCCCAGGCTGGCTTCAAACTCTACATAGCCAAGGATGACCATGAACATCTGGTCCTCCCGCCTCCACCACAAAAGTGCTTGGGTTATAGGTGTGCACTCCTACGTCTGATTTGCTGGGGGATTGAACCTAGTATGCAAGGCAAGCCCTCTACTGACTGAGCTATGGCTCTAGCCCCTGAACCTTGGTTTTAAAACCCTGTATTGTTTCAGTACTGTGCCTGCAACAGAACAGTGACAGAAGCCACGATTGCTCTCTCTTCCTTGTATAGCTTTATGAGCGGAGTCATTTCATCTCCTGGTGGTGTGGGTGAGGCGGTGACTCATGTTCGCTCTCCCATTCACAGCGGGACAGACTGCTGGGTACTCAGTGTCCCTATGATCTGATCTTGTCCCCGTCCTCCCTGCCACCCGCTTCAGCGCGGCCCTTTTCTCTGTTTGTCCTTCCAGTTTTCTGAGAGCTGATGTCATTAGTTGATGTGGGCTCTTGGACACAGGCTCCTCTGTGTCTCTGCCATTCATTCCCTGTTCATGCTACACGGATGCTGAATGACGTTTGGTGATGAAGGCGTGTGACAGATGACAGGTGAGCCAAGACGGCTCCTTCACTTGCCTTGATCAGCAAAGGGAAGGGCACATAACCTTTCCTCTCCTGAAGAGAAGCCGGCATGCAGCCAGAGCTGGATACGATGGAAGTGATGACCAGGGTGGGTCTCCGTCTTGTTCATCCACAGAATCTGAGGCTTTTTAGGTCAGGGATACAGCACTGAGTGTGTGATATTTTTTTTTTCATCGTTTACAGAATCTGTTTTCTACTCAGGTCAAGATGCATTATGGGAACAGGGCAGTTAGGCAATATTGGAAAAGGAGTCCACAGTGGTGGCCAGGGAGCTGGCTCAGCGGGACAGTGCCTGCTGCATAAGCAGAAGGAGCTGAGATTGGATCCCCAACATCCATGTAAAATAGTTGGATACAGCATGGGAGCACAGCATGGGAGCACGTCTGCAAACCCAGTGCTGGGAGAGGCAGAGACAGGAGGATCCCTGCGGCTCTCTGGCTGGCCAGCCTTAGCCTAGTCAGTAAGTTCAAGGTTTAGTGTGAGACCTTGTTTAAAGTGAGATGGAGGAGTGATGGAGACAGAGGCTGATGCTGACTTTTGGCCTTGATATACATACACACTACTACACACAGGCCCACGTGTGCATGAACACACCCCCCAGGCATACATACACACTCATGTACGTGCACACACACACACACATGTACACACTTGCATGCACAAATTCATACACACATGGATCCACACACACTCATGCATGAACATACCCATGCATACATTCACACTCATGTACACATGCATACACACACATGCACACACTTGCATGCACAATACACCCATGCATGTGCAAATGCATATACACACATGCATGTACACACACATGCACACATACACCCATACATACACAAATGCAATGCATACACACATACACATAGACACATACACACACACACACACACACACACACACACACACACACACACACACACACACACAAACTGCATGATTAGCAAGAGTTTCCCATCCAGGGAAGACTTACAGATCCAGGAGACAGAGAAAAGTGCAAAGCAGATCTGGACCTTGTTTATAACCTGGGGACCAGGGTGAGAAGCTGGAGTCTGAAGTCTACCTGACCTCAGCTAGCTGCAATCAGCCCGCAGGCCTGTGAGTGTGAGAACACTTTCGTTACACAGTGTTACTGCAACCTAGCTGGTATGGGCTCCCTGGGCCATGGCTCTCATATACACACACTGCTCATGAACCAGTTTCCATGCGTTGGCTGAGATGGCGGACTCTCCTATTTGAACTTGCCAGATGTGTCTACCCACAAGCCTCATGCAGACGTCTTCCTGTCTGTCTTTTTCCAGGCAACCACATAGCCTGTGTGGACAGGGCTTGGAAGAGAGACCTATGGAGCAATGGTTTAAGAGGCGAGGTCTTTCTCGATGCTCCATCTCACCCCGCCCTTCTGCTGCCTGTTAGACAAGGTGATTAAAGGCACCTCTGAGCTTTGACAGACTCTACATTCATTTGAGGGAAAGACCAAGGGATGGTGACATGTGGGCAAAGTTACTTATCCTAACCAGACATCCAACACTGATGTCGTCATCTGAGTGGAGGAAGACAGAAGCCCGCCAAAGCGGTGTGGGACATTTCCTCTAGGAAAGGGCCTGCCTTGATGTATGGAGTGTTTGACTGCATTAGGCACGAACACAACTTCGCTTTTCTTTTTATGAAAGTAATAAGCATTTATAAAATTCCACCCTTCTCCTAACTTATGAGTCCTTTAGCTGTAACCTTCACATGACCCGCAGCTTATATGGACCCAAGTCATTTAAAACTCCATCCGAAGTGAAACACGTTCCAGCCATGGGGAAATTAATTCCCTCGCTCTGCACTGGTCTGGGGACCTTGTGTGTGTGGGGGGAAATCTGTGGCTTAAAGGGGGGCTGGGGAAGGAGAAAAAGGGGAAGTTTGTGACTAGAAAGGAGGCTTCTAACAGAAGGGATATTTATATGGCTGTGTTGGGGTGCCGCACAGTTCGGAAGGAGCTTGTTATAATGGCGATATATAAATCTTTGAATGGCCTCGTAAATCAGGGCATCTCACGCAGCCAATCAGAAGCCACAAAACCCTGGCTCTTTAGAGCAACCCTGTCGTTACTAGAAAGATCCGTGTGGCTCCTTGGAAGTGGGATCGGAAAATCTGGCCGGGTTTGAGGGTGTGTGGAATGTCTTGGATTACTCCTCAAACATTTTAGATTTGATAAAACCCAAGACGCGGCTTTCCCAGACCCGTTTCCCTTCCCCTCCGCCTGCAGTAATTATTAAACCCATGTGCACATCAAGAGGGGCTTAATCCATGTGTTTCTGATTCATTTACACTCAACTCATCAAAATATTGTTCTTAAAGGGCCGTTTGTTGTCCAAAAAGGCCTTTTTCTCCTCAGCTTGAAAGCTCAGTGTTGCAGAAGCAGGAAGCTGCCCTCTGCCAAGAGTAGATGGGGGAGCCGTCCAAGTGCCTGGGGTTTTGAAGTGTGCGCAAAGCAAATGTTCAAACAGGTTCCAGGCGGAGCCAAACTGCGGTTTCTATCACCAAGAAATCTCCAGAGAGCCATGGGGTGGAAGTCTCTGGAATGGTGTCTCTTCCCAAACCGCATGAAATTGCAGTTTGGTGGAAAACGTGACCAAACCAACTAGATAACAAAAAGGGACATGAGGGGAGGGTTGGTTGCTTTAAAGGTCAGAAAAATCCATATGGGTGTGGAAGAGCCAGTGCCCAGGGACATTTGTCTTTGGGATTTGGTTTGTATAGTAACTTACCAGGTGTGCTAAAAGGGGGGGAACCTTAGCTGTCTCTATTTTATAGAGAAAACTGAGACATGGGGGAGAGAGAGAGACAGAGATAGAGGGAGACAGAGAGAAATAGAGACAGAGACAGACAGAGACAGAGAGATACAGGGACAGAGAGAAACAGAGAGAGACAGAGAGACACACAGAGACAGAGAGATACAAGGACAGAGAGAGACAGAGATAGAGAGGGGACAGAAAGGAGAGACAGAGACAGAGAGACAGAATGTGTGCGCATATATAACTTTCTAGGCCGTAAGTCCATGCCTGGTGTATTTCTAAATCGCTCCCCACCATATTTTTTGAGACAGGGTCTCTCAAGGAGCTCCCCCATGCAGCTAGGTGATTTCCAGTCTCCTGAGCAGTGGGACAAGCCCAGGACACTGTCTGAACAACTCCTTTTGCAGTGCTTTGTTAAGAAAGCTCCAGCCACTCAATGCAGGTAGTGTGACATGTCGGTCAGGTGGAGGGACAGGTGACGTGGACTAACACAGGAAGAAGAGCAGGGTGAGGACAGGTTCTAATGATCACTTGGCATGGTCGACACTCATGAGAAGAGAGCTCCAGTGGACTGTGTATATCACATTGACCAGTGGGACATGTGATGCGCCATGGCCACTTCTAACTGACAAATGACTCCGCCTAGTCCGGGATTGGAGAGGTGCCCCCAAAGCTACCATAGGTTTCATCTCCATGGCAGGTAGGATAAGGGCTCAACTCTTTCTCTTGGGGTTCAAGGCTCTCTAGAATCTGACTCAACTTCTCTGCCGTGGCATCTCTGTTGGTTTCTTGACTTGAAAACCTTTCTTCTGCCCCACATTATGACCTCAAACCATTTCATTGACTAGGTTAAGGGCCCTACTTCTCATTTCTGTCTATTTCCTATCCCATAATTCCTAGACTGTCACACCTTTTCTGCACCTTCCTGGGATTCCTATCTCCTCTCTTTTCTTTGAATTTCTTCAATACTGGGCACTGCATATACCCTGGTGCTGTTTGGAGCTAGGCGGGGCATTGTAGAAAGCTCTGGAGTCTTGCTTGTGTAAACAAACTAGTTATTCAATTTTCTCTCAAAAGTCTAGACATGAACACGCAAGATTAAGATTGCTGCTATTTGTAGCCTCTACTTCAAAAGGGAGGTTCTGCTCTCTCTCTCTCTCCATCCATCCATCCATCCATCCATCCATCCATCCATCCATCCATCCATCCTCCCTTCTGTCTGTTCACCCATCCACCTGTCTGCCCATTTATCCATCCATCCATCCACCTGACCCTCTATCTGTCTACCCATCTACCCTCCCACCTGTTTATCCATGCACCTGTCTACTCTGCATCCATTCACTTACCCACCACTCATCCATCTATTCACTTATCCATCCACCCATCCATCTATCCATCCATCTATCCATCCATCCACTCATCCATCCATCCATCCATCCATCCATCCATCCATCCATCCATCCACACATCTATCTATCTATCTATCTATCTATCTATCTATCTATCTATCTATCTATCCATCCATCCACCCACCACTCTCATGTCCCAGAATAGCAGCTTTAGGTCAGAAAAATGTAGTGTTACTTTAACCAGCAAACCAGACATGTGAACAAACAAAACAGCCACTCTTGCTTACGTTTCTTTGAGTGGAATTCAGAACTCAATTATGCTATGACACCTAGCTGTAAAGGAAGCAGAGAAATGTGACCTCCCTCCATTACCAGCACCCTTAGCAACCCACTGTGTGTCTCATTTTGAGTGTCAGTAGTCAATGGATATACCCACTTTAGTTTCAACCCTCATCACAATGCCTGTGGTGAACAGATGTGAATTTCATTTCTTCCCTGTATTTCCTGTAACATCACAGCAGTGTTTAAGAGAGGGGATGCCCCTAGTCAGTGGTGGAGATGAAGAAGTCAGAATATCAACTGGGCTTCTCTGAGATTTGGAGGCTTGAGTGGAGTGAAAAAGAGAGGAACAGAGGAGAGTAGACAAGGTTGGGCCGAATACATCCCAGAAACCATGTCTTGAAGGATATCTCCATTTGTCCCCAATCCTTGGCCAGAACACTCCACTTCCTGTATTTTCTGAGCACATTCTTTAGAGTTGGTAGGATAACTAGCATCTTATAAGAAGGTCCCGGTTTGCTTAGGAGATGCAGAGATTGTACCTGGTGTTCATGACTGGGAAGCTCCTAATAGATTGCTTGTGCACTGTCAGGGCTCATGTAAGATGGACAGATGGATGGATGGATGAATGCATGGACCTATGGATGGGTAGATGAATGGATGGATGGATAGATGGGGGATGGATAGATGGATAGGAGGATGGATGAGTGGATGGATGGGTGGGTGGATGGGTAGATGGGTGGATGGGTGGGTAGGTGGGTAGGTAGATGGATGGGTGAATGTGTGGGTGGGTGGGTGGGTGAATGTGTGGGTGGGTGGGTGAATGTGTGGGTGGGTGGGTGAATGGATGATAGGTGAATAGGTGGATAGGTGGATAGGTGAGAGGATGGATGGGTGGATGAATGGATGGATGAATTGATGGATAGGTGGATGGGTGGGGAATAGGTGGGTAGGTGGATGGATGGATGGATGGGTTGGTGGATGGATGGATTTTATACAGAGAAACAAGGCCTCCCATTGATGTTTTCAGCAAGTGGTGTCTGAGCTAGGAGGGGTGTGTGTGATCTGTGGTGATCTTTGGGACAGCAGGCACCACCAAAGAAGTAGGAACTCATGAGGTCTCATTTATTTTTATTTGTGTGTATGAATGTGTGTGTTTTCATGTGGGTCCTTACACATGTGTGTACATGCCTGTAGAAGCCAGAGGTCAGCCTGGTATCTTTCCCAATTACTCTCTACCTTACTTTTTAAGGCAGGGTCTCTCACTGTACCCAGAACTCTCTGATTTTACTGGCCTGGCTGACTGTCTGAGTTAGGGTTCCCATTGTTGTGAAGAGACACCATGACCAAGACAACTCTTATAAAGGACAGTATTTAATTGGGGGCTGGCTTACAGGTTCAGAGGTTCAGTTCATTATCATCATGGTAGTACCATGGTGGCTTCCAGGCAGATATGGCTCTGGAAAAGCTGAGAGCTCTATATCTTCATCCAAAGGCAAACAGGAGACTGTCTCCAGGCAGCTAGGAGGAGGGTCTCAAAGCCCACCCTCACAATGACACACTCCCTCCAACAAGGCTACACCCACTACAACAAGGCCACACCCCCTAGTAGTGCCACTTCCTGGGCCAAGCATATTTAAACCACCACACTGACCACACTGATCCCTTGGGATGACTCTGCCTCTCCTTCACTAGAATCAGGAACACACAGTGTTACAGGTGGCTTAAAAGAATAATGGGCCCTGGGGATCAGACTCAGGCTCTCACGTGGCAAACACTGTGCTGACTAAGCCATAGTGTCAGCAGCTATGGAGCTTTAGCTGTCACAACCTCGAGTGACCCAGCCTAAAGGTCTTATGTTTGCCTTGCCTCTCAGATTCACAAACCAGAGCCAGAGAAGGTAAAAGACGTGGTTAGCTGTCCAGGCACTCATGCCAACTGTTTCTTTGCTTGCGGTGGTGGTCTGTCTGCCTTTGGAAGCTCCTGGGTTTGAAATACCTTAGGGCTAATGGGAGCACACTTATTTCTGGATCCTCAAAGTCATCCTAAAGAGCAAATCCTGCGGCAGAATTAAACACAAGGGAAGATTAAACGTCATCTCCTCAGGAGGGATAACATCAAAAATACTCTGAAGTTGTTCGTCCTTCATCCCAGCGCCTGCTGCCACCATCACACCATCTTCCTCCCTATGGGTTCCTGAGAAATGCAGTCACAGGCCATCTTACGAGCAAATTTGTTCCCAAGGTGTACTATGAGTTGGCTGATGGGGAGGAATGCATAATTTGCTATAGAAGAAACCTTACTTTTGCACCAAGGGACTTGACCCACGTTTTTGTTTTGCCCTTCTCAAAACGGGGACCATACCCATGAGCACATGACCCCATACATATGTTTCTACATATGCACGTGACCCCATACAGAATGTTTCTATGACTAAATAAAGGTAGATGGGCAATTATAAGAAAGCCAGGTGTGGTTCTTCATATCTGTAATCTCAGTGCTCAGTAGGCTGAGTCAGAGGGAATGTGAGTTCAAAGCCAGCCTGGGCTACACTGGGAGACTCTGTCTCATCCCCATCCCTCTTAAAAACAAACAAACAAACAAACAAACAAACAAACAAACAAAGCTGAAGTGATAACCCTGTGGCTAACATCATGTAAGCCTTTCTCTTGCAAAAGACTAGAGTTTGGTTCTCAGCTTCTTCTGTGTAGGGTGGCTTACAACTTCCCATAACTACAGCTCCAGGGGATTTGATGCCCTTTCTCAGTGGGCACCCTCACTCATGTATACAATGCCCCTGTACACACATATATACACAATTTAAAAACTAAATACATATTTTTAAAAAATAATAGAAAAAATATACCCAATTGTTGATGTGGGTAGCTTTAAATAATTAACTAATAATAGGCTTTTAGATTTTTACCTTGTATTTAATTGTACTCCCTTTGAAGAGCAAGATTCATTGTATCCGCATTGGCTCTTTGTGTAAACTCACTTGAAACATAGTTTCTTTGTCTACCACCAGACTGGAAACTTGATGGACACTGGGTCTGTGTTTGTGTATCATATCCCTGGTGTAAACCAGATGAAGGGGGGAAGGAAGGCAAGAAGGACAGGTCAGAGTGACCCTGTGATGTGGTACCTTAGGCAACCTGAGAAGACTGAGCCAATGTCTTTGGCTATCAGCTGGGGTCTTTGTCTGACCAAGGTTGATGATGCTGGACAAATATCACTTCCCATTTGAACTTTTGTTTTGCCACCTGAGAAGAGAAAACAGGATGTAATTGTTCTCAACAAGGAGTTTATAGACTTGCTGATGGGGTGAATGTGGCCCACTGCTTGCTTTTGTCAATAAAGTTTTATTTGGACCACCCCTGTTAATTTGTATGCATATCGTCTGTGGTTGTTTTTAGGCTGTAAGACAGACCTGAGTGGTTGCAACAGAGACTGGCATTTCTTGACATCTGAAATATTTACCATCTGGCCCCTAATGGAAAATGTTTGCTGACTCTTGAGCCTGAGCCTCTTCAGTTGAGCCTGTGTGTGTACATGGAACTCAGTTCTCTCCTGAGACAGTGTCAGCTCAATACAGCATAGAGGAGAACTGGGCGATAGAACAGATAGATTCTGAACTTCTGAGAGCCCCTCCCTCCCAGTGTGCTACAGCAGAGTCAGAACAGGCCAGTCTAAGTTTGAGGATGCTAGGATGCTGCTGTTAGCATATTACCTGAGTCACTGATTACACTGTCAGCGCACCGGTGAGCTGTCTGCCGAGTAGACACTTGGCCTCTTCCTGGACCATCCTTGCGCTGGCTCTGGACCTCTCTGGACACTGTCCTTCATTGATTCTTGGAAGCATTTTTCCTTCTTGTGCAAATTGCTTCACCGTCATTTTCCAGAAAGTGGTGAGTGACCGAGCCCATCTCGCATGTGTGCATTTTTTGCTCGGATGCACTTCTATCTGTTTGGGCTCCTGAATTATACATTATGCCCTTGTCAGTGCAGTTTAACTTGACCCTGGGATGCCACAGCCATTTCAATAGATGGTGTGCCTTTCTCATTTAGGCAGCCCCTATTCCCTTGCACAAATGACCTACTGTGGCCGGCCAATGTCCCAGGGTCTCCTTCCCATCAAAGGGAACATAGGTCAGAGGGGCCCATGATCCATCTCCTCAGGGAAAACAGACTCATGGCCAGAACGTCTAGAGACCCTGAACAGTGAGTGACCAGTGCTGGTAATTGCTTCTTGTTCTGGAACATTCCAAGAGCTTAATACAGAACACTCTCTTCTGCTCCCCATTAAAGTACACAGAATTGAGTTAGTACCGGCTACTTGGTCATGGTTTTCCTTGGGGGGACTCTGACCCTATTTGACTCTGATTCCTGGGACAGGCTCAACAAACAGCACTAGCAGACATTTCCACATCTCTCTTACGAGGCTTCCTGACCCGCCAGCTCTTTCAAGATCTAAATCTATGGTTTGTACCTTGTTCTTGACATAGGCATGGTCATTGCATGTCTCCAAGGCTGTTAGCAAAGCCAGGTGGGATCAAAGATGGGAGGTAGAGGAGGAGGAGAAGGAAGAAGAAAAGGAGGATGAGGAAGAAGAGGAGGAAGAGGAAGAGGAGGAGGTGGAGGAGGAAGAGGAAGCATTCCTAGTTTGCATTTGGGGTCCATATATATTTATTTTTAACTTTGAGTCTACTATCTATTCCAAAAAGTGTAAGGTATTTTCTATAGCTGCACACTGTGGTCTAGCACTGTGTCTCCTGGGCAAGGCTGGGCTCCTAAGTTCCCTAGGGATGCTGCTGCTGTTCCTAGTGACATACGCTTAAGGAAGTCACACACACACTAAGTATGTACTCTGCCCTTTGATGCCAGTGACAGCTCCAGGCCTCCGCTGAGTGTTTATTGGGATCTTGCCTCAGCAGTCAGTGTTGGTCATTGTAACTACTTCATGACCTGTTCTGTCCCAGAGGGAACCTGGTTTCCCTCTTGGTGGGAAGAGCAACTGAGGGCAGGACTTGGTATGCAAATGTACATGCAAATGCAAGATGTGTGTAAATGAAAGGTACAAATAACAGCACATGCTATCTTCCGGGTGCACAATTGATGCTCTGTAAATGTTAATTGGGCTGAATGACCTAGAAGGGAAATGGGCTTCACAGAAATGATGGTGTCCAATAATGCTTTTGGATCTCTGTGTTTTTAAGATTTTTTTTAATTTATGAGTGTGTGTGTGTGTACGTACACACATGAGTACCCATAACTGCTGGGGCCAGAAGAGAGTCTGAGATCCCCTGGAGTTGCCATTGAGGGTGACTGCGAGCCTCCATGTGGGTGCTGGGAATTGAATTCAGGTCCCCTGGAAGAGCAAGAGGCATTCTTAACTGCCAAAGCCATTTCTCTGACCCCTGCTTTTGCTCTCTTAGATCGAGCAGGATCTAGGGGTGTCTGCTACCTCTCTGGTGGTGTTCTTACTTGCTACAGGGAGTTCCCATAGAGATCTTTGTGGGCCAACAGGGTCAGTAGAGGCTTGGCTTAGAGATGTAACCAGAAGCCACAGGATGTGTTTGTGTGAGATGCCATAAAAAAAAAAAATAGCAGTCTGGGTGGCTCAGGCAACAGAAATTTGTTTCCATACAGTGTTAGAGGCAAGGCATTTAAGATCAAGATACCGACAGAGTCTCCTTATAGCAAAGCCCTTGCCTCTGACTGTACCTGCAAATCGGTTTTCTTTTAGTGCATGTGGGTGAATGAATACCTGTTTTAGGGGATCGTGGAGGACACCATTTAACCATAACTACATTCAGATAGGCTCTAGGTCCAGATGTACTTATCCTGGCTGGAGGCCTTCAGTGTGTGAGCTGAGGCATCGTGGTTCAGTTTATGCACTTGGGTTTAAGAAACTCAGGCTTCCCTGGGATAGATAGTTCAGGGTAAATGGGGTCCTGATAGGAACATAAGAAGGAAGGCAGGAGGGCTTCCTGGTGGAAGGGGCTTTAGTCCTTCAAGGCTAGCTGTTACATCAAAGTAACCTCTCTGCGCTCAGGAATTCATGGATGCCAGCCTCTCCCGCTTCTGACTGAATTCTTTTTGCTCAGCAACCAACATAATTTCCCTCTCTGGAGTCTTTTTATCACTTATCTTAGTTACTTTTTAAAAGAACCCTAAGCTTGGGCTGGGGAGACGGTTCCGTGGTTAAGAGCACCGGCTGCTCTTTCAGAGGATCCAGATTCAATTCCCAGCACCCACATTGACTGTCTCTCAACTGCTTTTAACTCCAGCTGCAGAAGATCTGATGCCCCCTTCTGGGCTCCCAGGGAAATGCATTCACACGTGCACCTCTTGCATGTGTATATTACTAAAAAAAAATGCAAAAACAATTCTGAAACGCCGCGAGTATGCACATACGCACACACATATGCACACGTACACATGCACACACACACTGGTTAGAGCACAGTTGAATGACTGGGAATGCAACCTCCCACCTGAGGTTTTCTGTGGAATTTTTACGATCTGGCATTCTGTTCATAAGCGGCGGAGTCAGTAGCCGCTTCCTGAGCCCCTGTCGAGACGGTTCTGACTTTTTCCCCACAACAAAGTGAAAACCTTAGCTACAGAACTCGCTGAAATCTCCCAGACAGAATGCGTCTGTATGAAAGACAAGTCTCCGGCGTGCCCTTGCTACCAGTGTTAACACCATCATGACAGTTCGATACTACAAAGGATGCTGACACATCAGGACCCTTTATTCGAAGGGCTGTCCTTGTAAATGCTGGACACAGTGTGCAGGGCGGTTCTGTGGGGGCAGGCTGGACGAATGTGTCTGGCCCTCTCCTAGCACCTGCCTTGCAGCTTGCTCTGGTTCACAGACTGTCACCATTAGCAGATGACCATCAAAGATACTTCTAGAAGCCTGATGCCCATTTTCCTTGTACAGGGTGCACATCAGAGGTAATGGGAGGGCTGCCGTACATAGCTGATTCCTTTAAACACCCTCTTTCTCTTACTGGTCTGGTTTTTATTTTATAATCTTAAAAAGTGTGTGTGTGTGTGTGTGTGTGTGTGTGTGTGTACACATGTGCACATGTATATCACCTTATTCCCTCAAAATGAGATGAGGTCTCTTTCGGGACCTGGAGCTAGGGTGATTGATGGTCAGTAAGTCCCAGCCATCCCCCTGTCTCCATTTTTACTCGGGCCTGGGGTTACAGACAGGTAGGACTGTACCTGGCTTTTTACTTGGGTTCTGGGGATTTGAACTCGGGTCCTCATGCTAGCTCAGCGAGCACTCTTCCCCACTAAGCTATCTTCCTAATACCATATTGTATCATCTTGATCAGCTTTCAGTTTTGCTCTGCTTTTGTAGGGGATAATTAGAGACTTTTGAATTAAAGTCTCTGCCTGCCCCAGAGGCTGGGGGGGGGGGGGATCTACAAATGCCACTGACTAGCAGTGCTTAACGATACCCAGCAAAGTGTATGTCCTAGAATCTACTTCTTATCCAGCGGGAGGAGCAATCCACCTAAGTGATGGCTAACAGGTGGGACATCTCAGGATCCCTGTGGCCGGCCCTCTGGGCCTATAAATCTGCAATGGACCCTGAGCTCTGCATTCTTAATCAAGCCTGTTTCCCTTATTAATCTCCAGGAGAGGCCAAGATTTATAAGCAGCCTTGGAAGATGAAATTCATTTCAAAAACCCATAAATGAAATCCAAATCAATTGGCCACGATCCTTCCCTCGCCCATGTCCTATGTCACGCTGATCTTTTAAGCTGATTGTTCTGTTACCAAGTATTCACTTAAAAGCCTTGGCTGGGTCCTGAGCACTGCAGGAGCCATGTCAGCCCGTGAATACTGGTCATTACTGTGCCCGAGGCCAAGCTTTTAGATGGCTCCCATTGGAAAAGGAGAGCTGAGAAAGTCGGGGGGGGTGGGGGAGAGGGGGACAAGGTGTGGGACACCCTGTGTCAGGGTTGACTATGTACAGGGGACCCAGGGACCGTGGGGGGCTGATGGAAACTCGGCCTTCTGGGTCCTGCTCACATCTGGTCCAGTCAGTATCTCTGGGAACCTGGAGGCTGAAGCTGAAGGTTATGGGGTGCAGTGAACTTTGCTCTCAGCCCAGCAGCATCAAGCCTATAGGTTGGTCTTTAGTAATTATCTGCCGAGAATGAGGTGGTTACTGTGGTATCTGGGATGCTCGCAGCATCAATATGCAGGGATCCCTGGTTTGTGTAGGTAAGGTGGGCATGCATGTATACGGATGGCTGTTTATCAGCATTCCGTGGACACCCACTTGAATGTCTTATTTAATCTTCACTGAGGTTGCAGTGTGTAGTGCCTGGGAAACTTCCCGCTGAGAAGGTTGAGTGTTACCCAAGGGCACCACCAGTAGGAGGTGGCGTGAGGGATCTGACTAAGTTTCGCTGAAGCAGCCTGGTGTGAGCTGTTGGTCTGCTTTTGTTTCAAGGGTCAGAGGACACGAAGGTGTCCACCGTGCTCTGTGTGACAGAGACAGGTTTCGATGTGGGGTGGGGTTAAGAGGCAGGACCATGAATGAATTCAATCCATGGAGGATCCACGGGTTCATGGGTCACTGTAGGGCTGGTTTTATCAGCAGTGCTGCTTTCTCTAGCACAGTGCTGTCTGCATATGCCACAAAGCTACAGATGCCAGCCTTTAGGTAGGTCTGTGAGCCAAAGAATTTCTTTATACGTTACCGTGCCTCAGGTATCTTGATACAGTAACAGCAAGAGAACCAAGACAGTGGAGGATCCATGGCTAAACTGCTGTGTCTGAGGGCTGGAGAGATGGCTCAGCGGTTAAGAGCACTGACTGCTCTTCCAGAGGTCCTGAGTTCAATTCCCCTGGCAACCACATGATGGCTCACAACCATCTGTCATGGGATCTGATGCCCTCTGCTGGTGTGTCTGAAGACAGCGACAGTGTTCTCATATACAAAAACAAAACAAACAAACAAAAAAACTCTGCTGTGTCTGGTCAAGCCACAAACAACCAGTAAGCTATGAATGGACCTTTTCACTTGGGATGGAGACATGAGGGAGAGGAAGAGACCACATCCAGTGAAGGAGACCCATCTATGGAGACATGACACAGTAGGCATAGTGAGAGGGGCAGTGGGTTTATAGACAGGAGGCTGAGGCTGACTGTCTTAGCGTTGCTATTGCTGGGATGCACACCATGAACAAAAGCAACTTGGGGAGGAAAGGGTTAATTCAGCTTACAGTTCCACATCACTGCTCATCTTCAAAGGAAGTCAGGACAGGGACTCACACAGGTCAGGAACATGGAGGCAGGAGCTGATGCAGAGGCCATGGAGGGGTGCTGCTTACTGGCTTGCTCCTCATGGCTTGCTCAGCCTGCTTTCTTATAGAACCCAAGACCACCAGCCCAGGGATGGCTCCACCCACAGTGGGCGGGGCCCTTCACCATTGATCACCAGTTAAGAAAATGCCCTAAAGGCTTGCCGACAGCTTGATCTTACAGAGGCATTTTCTCAATTAGGGTTCTCTTTCTTCAGATGGCTTTAGCCTGTGTCAAGTGACATAAAATTAGCCAACACAATGATGTGCCGGGGACCTACCATGTACCCTTATTCTCAGCCTGGCTGGAGGCAGAGGGGGCTGGCAGGACCTGAAGCATTGGACATTGGAAGGAGCCAAGCCATATGGAATTTAAAAACACGACACCCTTAGGGAGCTGTTGAATAACCTGGCAGCAACAGAAGGCCTTCCCTGTCCCCCAGCCCCCCACAGTGGCTTCAGAACCCAGAGCACAAAAAGCACATTCGGTGAGTTCAAAGGTGAAGGGAGATATCTCCAAACTGCTTCACCCCTGGCCACGCATGAGGAAATCCTCTCTGGAGACACAGGGCTGCAGTGAGGGCCAAGGCTATCCAGCAGCTGCCAGAAGGGAAGAGGCAGGTGGCCCGTTTGCGGATGTCCATACCGATAGCCCAGAAGCTTGACAGTTGGTGTTAACGATATCCAGAAGCCGGGGAATCCACATGCCTATCTCTTACCCAAGCCACAGCCCTTCCTGGTCTAGGCACATAGCTAAGAGAGTGCAGCTACAGCCTGGGGCAGATGGAGGGCATTCTATCAGGAGGAAGCTAAGAGCAGGACACGGGGTGGGGGAGGACAAGTGTCAGGCCCTGCTAATGGGTGCCACCTGGTGACCCCTTGGTGACAATGGTGGCGTAAGTGTGATAAAGTCTTGCGAAGGCGGGGAGCACCCTGTGCATTCGGAGCCATTTTGTCAGCATGGGTTCAAAGTGCAGATTGCTCGTGACAGTGTGGAGGTGTGGGTGGGCCTCTGTGGGAGGGGATGAGAAGGGAGGTCTGTGCTGGCCGGAGGCTGCCTCCGTTGGAATGCTGGCTGGCACATTTCCAGCAGGAGGGTCTTCACCATCTCAGTGTCACAAGGCTCTGGATCAAATCTCTGAGCTAGGCCTTGTATGAGCCAGGTCTTCTGTGACCACACAGGGGGACGGGACTCTTACTTCTCTCCAGCTATGGTGGCTTTCTTGCAGGGCCTGACTGGGCTAGCCATGTTCCTGCCTCAGGGCCTTTGCACTGGCTGTTCCATCTGAACACTGAGACAGGCTTCTTCTCTGCATCCACTCACCTCTGTGAGAGTTGCTCTGATCATCCTACTTAATCGTGAAGATACCCTTTCCTTTGAATCACTTTCCCATAATTTCTTCTACTGCGTTCTATACACACCCACAGGCCTAGTTTTGAACACTCAAAGACACTTTCCCCTTCATTTCTGTGGTCCTATACTTCACTAGAGTTCCTCATCAAGAGATTAATTTTTTTCTTATATATTTATTCCCCAGTGCCTGACCCTGACCCTGACCCTGGCAGAGAGTAGACACTCAATTAGTGTTAAGTGTCTGAGTTATCCAACTCTATTTTATGAATGAGAAAACGGGCTCAGAGAGGGTAGGTCACTAGCTCCAGGTCACACAGGGCCGCCCAGGTGAACATCCATTCCAGCATTTTCCATTCACTACTCCAGTTTGTTCTGCAAATGCGAGTGAATGAGGGAGTGAAAGGGCTTGTCTAGCTTGTCCAGGATTGCTCTCCAAGAAGCAAAGAAGTCATTTCCTCCAGCTCCGGAGTCACACAGTTTCCATGAGGCTCAGTGTTTGGTGCCCTTTAACCTAGTGTAGGAGGGGTAGGTGAGGGGACAGCAGGGACGGGTAAGTCTCCACAGGAGGCATCATGTTGACAGAAGGCTGCATGTAAAGCATGAATGGGCCCACTGAGAATTGGTTTCACAGATTAGAGGCTTGTCCTCCCTCTGTTGAGTTTACCAGCTAGCAGAATGGGGGTTTGTCATTCTTGGTAGCTGCTGGGGCAAGTACAAGTGTCTGGGGAAGGAGAAACAGACAGATGGTGGGAAACATTCCTGGAGCTCCTGGATCCAGCCGTGCCTGAAACCCAGAATTTTCCCCTTTTGCCCAGGTCATATTTGACTGCTGTCACTCAAAAGGCTTTTCAGTCCAAATAGGCTAGGGATTGAAGTTAGGGAGACAAACAAGTCCCACAGGGAAATGTCCCCAGCAGGAGCATGATGCTTTCAAACGCTGCCGCTCAACAGACAGGAGCCACACCCAAACTCACCTTCTAGCTGCTTACACGAGGTTCTCTGGCATCCCTTTAAATGGTGGTGAGGCCGGAAGACCCATGATTCCCTGCATCTGCTGATGTTGACTGTTCCCCGCCTCCCAGGCCCCTGCTAAAGACTTGGAGACCAAGGTGTGGCTTCATTAGGGTGGCGTGGGGCCTAGAGGGAGGAAGTTATATCATTGGGGATGTGTCCTGGAAGGGACTATTAAGACTTAACCTCTAGTCTCCCTCCAAGTGCTTCCAAGCATGGGGGGGTTGCGCTGACCCCTCCCCCAATCTGTGCTCATCCACTCCCTCTGTCACCATGATACACCCCCACCACTGGCCTGAAGCAAGAACAGTCTCTGGAATGGGGCACAAAACCAAACCTTTGCTTTCATCAGGCTGATGGTCTCCAGCGTTTTGTCACAGTCATGGAAACTGACTAAAACTGGGCAAATGTAACACACCTCGTTACACCTTTTCCTCCACGAAAAACCTCCCGTGTCCCTTGGTGCTCCCCAAAGCCACACCGTTCAGCCCCTCGTCCTCCGGCTAGGCTTCCGCTGCCTTCTGAATGTATCCTGTTTCCCGACTGTTAGAGTGAGCAGGCAGACTAATTCACACTAAAGAGTGAATGTCTAACTGCAGATGGTTGTAAGCCGGGCACGTTTAGTTGAAAACAAACAAACAAACAAACAAACAAACAAAAAAAACCAAAACACCCTAGTGAGTGCCAAGATAGAAAAGACTTGAAACTGTTCCGGGGGCATGTAAAGATTTGAAGCCATTCTCTTTGCGGGGAGAAGAAAGCTCGCCAGCGAGGCTGATCACTTATCCCGTATGTATCGCTGACGTTAGCCCCATTCTCCGGAGGGGTTTCTTACTTAGACTGTGCCCTGAGGAGAATGTAAGGACAACCATTCTCCATAACAGGCCTCGTCCTGGGCAGCAGAAGCCTAGAATAGCCTGGCGCTGGACCCTAGGTCCTCCTCCCTCAGCAAGGACACTGAGGACGGACCGAGCCTGGCCTGTGGCGGGAGATTTTCCACCTCTCACCTGATAAGCCCATCTGCTGGACCCGTTTTCAGGAATCAGATGGTCCTATCGGCCTAGGCGGAGGGCGATGGAGACACCCAGAGTTAATGCATTGCTGGCGGGGACCCAGGCTTTGGCGGCCCCATTCCTCTCGGATTCCTCTGTAATCAGCTAAATTAGCCCATTGGCAGAACAGCTCATCAGGGGGGCGGCTGGAGCGGGATTGATGGACGGTCACCTTTTCAAACAGCTAGCGACTGGGGGATAAATGGCCCATTTACTCATGAGGCTGCAATCGAGTGTTTTCCTGGAGTCGATAATTCTCCTTTCTTGCCTTCTCCTTTCCCGGCCTTGTGAGGATAGAAACCCAAACTATGCAAACTATGGGGCCCTGATTCTGTCCTGAGATTCAGGACCAACCTGCACCATATTGGCCAGGCAGCCGGGGGCATCTGTGCAGCGGAAGTGGTTCCCAACTGGAGGATCTGGCCGGAAACGGGTAACCGCAGTTAGTTCCTACCCTCTCCCTAAAGACTGTACTTGGGAATGGTCTCAGTAAGAAAGCGATTCTTCTGGAAGTTTCTAGCATATGCTCGACAAAGTAAAGTCCAAGAGATTCGCTCCAGGGGATGGAGCTGAGAAGTCATGACTGATGCCAGGCAGGCAAGCTTCTCAATGCTCACGCCTGGGAAACTCTGGAAGCTAGTTAGAGAAATCACCTGTTCCTGATATACCCACGTTCTGGTGACTGTCTCCAAGGCAGGGTTAAAAATGGCTAAAACAGGATGCCATGGAAGACAGGATTGGAAGCGGCTTTCTGAAGGCAGAGTAGTCACAGTCCAAGAACTTAACTCAAATTGTTTCCTGTCGCCATGGGAGAAAGTGGATTTTCCCCATCAGCGCACTGTTTTATACTATAATGAACATGAGACACTTACACACAGAGGTAAATGCTGGTTGGTTCTGTGTTCTTAGATCTTTCCATTGAGAGAAATGGGTTCACTTCATAGGCTAGACCATTTCTTTTCAAATTTTTATTTTATTTACTATTCATGTGTGTGTGTGTAACTACAGTCCACATAGGTTCCTGTATGGGTCTTGGCTCTAACTCAGGCTCATGTGACAAACACTTTTATCCTCCGAGGCGCCCTGCTCTCCCTCAGGGTCTTGGGTTATCCTAGATGCCATCTTGTCTACAAGTGTCTCCTTGTTTTTTTTTGTTTTTTTGTTTTGTTTTGTTTTGTTTGTTTGTTTGTTTTGTTTTGTTTTTTTTCCTGCAGGTAAAAAGATGATTTGGAGGGTATTCGGAATTTTTTTTTCTTTAGCCTTAATTTTAAATACACTTAAGCATTTACACTTGGAGAGCAATTTAAAACAACAGCAAATGGGAAAGGCTATTTGTTTGGGGTGAGCATTTATTAAGGTGAGTTTGATGCTAGAATAGGCTTTCTAAGAAAAGGGTCCCATGTTCAAATGTTTAGGGCCAAAGTCCGTTGAGCATACCAAAGACGCTAAGAAAACTGATTTAACAGCGTCAGAAGCATTTTATCACAAAACACTTAATGAACACCACACACAAACTAAGCAAGCAGTGTTCCAGAAGAAAGGGGGTTCCCAAACATGAAAGGGTGGGGACCATCCTCCGGTGTTCAGGCAGCAGGAGCTGCCTGTGTATTTTGCCCTCCTATGGGGAGAATTCGCCTGCTTCTCCTATGGCTGCTGTTCATCCACAGAAGACAGGATTGCACAGACACACACACTGGGGTTGAATTCTGGCTTTGCTGGGAGCTGGGAGCAGTTGAGCAACTACCTTGACATCTCCGAGCCCTGGTTACAGCCTGTACTGAATGGGATTGATCTCTACTTACCGTAAGGATTCTAGTGAGAGATGGGATGAGAGGATTCGTGATCTCTCACAAAGTTGTGGGATGCTTGCACTGTCTCCTGCACTGGAGACACCCAGTGCCTGAGAGACCCAGCTTCACCTGCTCATCACTTCAGTTGAACAGGACACAGGGGATGCAGGGCTGGATTCAGGGGGAACCTCACTGCTAACCCTTGTGTGTGATGGCAGCCTGGCAGTGGCCGTGTTGGGGTCCACCTATGAGACTCAGGGATATTCACTCACCCTGGAGAATGTGTTGTGCTGTGTGTGTGTGTGTGTGTGTGTGTGTGTGTCTGTCTGTCTGTCTGTCTGTCTGTCTCTCACTAACTCTTAGGGCCCATGGCTATTAGCCATCTCAGCATCCAGTGCTTCCTTTGGGAAGCCCTTCCTTTACAGCATTATCTGAGAGTCAGGAATGGGGATGTGGCTAGTTGCCATGCTGGAGTGCTTGCCTTGAACCCAGGAAGCCCTAGGTTCAGTCCTCGGTATCATAGAGCCCCGAAGTGGTGGTGCACACCTGCGGTGCCAGCTTAGGGAGGTGGAAACAGGAGGATCAGAAGTTCAAGGCCATCCTCAGGTACATAGGGTTGGGAATCACGAAGGTCTCTCCTTCATGGTTATTCTCCAGGAGTGGAGAGATTGCCACATGTTCTCGGGGACCTTTTCTGAACCCCAAGGTGCTGGAGACAGATCCCAGGGCTTCTCCCTGCATGGGATACAAGTGCTCTCTTGGTGGCACACATCCCCACCCACACGTATTTAAAAAAAGATTTATTTTAAATTGTGTGTGTGTGTGTGTGTGTGTATGTGTGTGCACATGCATGTGCGTGCAGGTGCAGAACAGAAGAGGCTCTTGGACCCTCTGGAGCTGGAGTTAGAGGCAGTTGTGAACTGCTTGCCAGGAGCCAAACTTGAGTCTTTTACAGGCTCTTAACCACCACACTTCCTCCCCAGCCCCAGCCACATCTTTTAAGTGTGTCTTCACCTTTTCTGTATCATCTGTCACATACGGAGGGAACACGTACCTGGCTTGACCCTTTGCCCCCTTACAGTAGAAATGAGGCAGCCAGGGCTTGGAGGGGTCAAGCAAACCCAAGGTCACTATCTGGTCCTTTATGAAGAAGTGAGTTCTAGTTTTCCCAGTATAAAATCCTGAGTTATCGATGCACACACAAGCACATGCATTTCTGTTCCCATAGGGCCCTCTCCTCTCCTGTAAGGGTACATACATCATGAATCCCCTTCCCCAGTTGGACATGCTGGTGTATCTCATCCTCAATGGCTGAGTCGGTCTATTACAGGGGCAGACATAATTTATGGTACCAGTCCCACTCTGTAGGCATTTAGGTAGCTCTGTCCATCCGTGTCTCCTTCCCACTGTCCCTCTTGACCCCAGAAGGGCTGGGCTGCCTCCAGCTCCTTGGTTTGTCAGAAGTAGCAGCTCCATCAATCTAAGCCATGTGGTCTTTAAAAATACATAACCCCAAAAAATCAGGCTCCATTAAACAAACTTATAAAATATGAATGGGACGCTTACCCTGCCCTCATCCAACTGCACAGGGGTCAGCTCCCAGGGTATAGGAGAGTGGAGAATTTGAGATTGGTCTCTGAGTATTTAATATGGTCCAGGGTCACCCTGCTAGGGATGGAGTCTTTGGTCCAATTAAATTGTACATCACAGGTGGAAACAATACTTAGCGCATTATGAAGAACCATCAGTGTGGTCCTGTGTCTGTCTGTCTGTCTGTCTGTCTGTCTGTCTGTGTACATCTATATTTATGCATGCCTGTAGGAAACCTCACTCTAAATCAAAGGAGTTCAGCAGACACCTGCACAGGGCCAGGGAGTTTGAGGTTATGGCCAGAAAAGCCCACCATTTGTTCCAAACGCCTGGCTGGACCACTGCTTGGTGAGTCTTGGACATATCGCTCAATCTCCCCCACTCCCCTCTGTGCCTCCACTTCTTCTTCTGGAAAACAGAGGTGATGGTTCCGGCATGCTGAGTGGTTGTAAGGACTGGGTTAAGTCTTACAAATAAGGCATGAGATCACCAGCATAGGGATGGCCACCTTTGTGGGTGAGTTGGCAGAGACTGCTCTCAGTCTTTCAGAGTTATGGCCACTGCAAATGCTGTAGAAGGAGCAGAGCACCACAGAAGGAGCAGAGCACCAGGCAGAAGGAGCAGAGCACCACAGCCCTTTTCTCCAGCCACCCTCTACCTCACTGCTTTGAGTACTTGTGTCTAGAGCATTCCACTTATGTTTCTCCGTGGATGCGGGTCTTCTCTGGCACACAACACACACTATTTTGCCCTGGAAGTGATTTCATGGAACAGGTCTCCAGATGGATGGACTGTTTTATAGCTTGATTTTATTTTTATTGAACATGTCCTCTGGTTTAGTCTGCTAGGTCGGTCACAGTGTGGAACAGACCTGGGTAGTTTGAACAGCGGACAGTGGGTAGGCATGACTTACCCGAGTTAGTAACAGCACTAGCTGGTCTTGCAGAAGTCCTAGGCTTGGTTCCCAGCACCCACAGGATGGCTCATAGTCATCCCTAACTTCAGTTCCAGGGCAGCAGACATTCTTCTGGCCTCCTTGGGCACCAGGTACACATGACACATAGACATAAATGCAGACAAAGCGCCCATGCACATGAAAGAAAAGCAAAGAGTCTTAAGATCAAAACTTAAAAATAAAAATACATCCCAGGTTCGTGATCAGAAGCATTCATTGGGCCAGACTTCTGGAGGCAGGACAGTCTCTGTGAAGGTGCTGGCAGGGCCAGTTCCTGTGTTCCAGGCTCAACCCCTTTCCTCCCCTCCCCTTTCCTCCTGTCCCCTCCCTTTTCCTCCCCTTCTTTGCTAGGGATATCTCAGGGCTCCACCCCCAGCCTCTGTCTTACCTTTAAATTGTCTCTCCTTGTGTGATGGAGCCTTCCACAGAGAGTCAGGTCCTACCTCCTATGTGTTTTCAGAGCAAGGCCACATCAGAGATCCCTTCACTGAGGTAGGAGCTGCGATGGAGGCAGGGTGACCAGTGCCTGTAGGAACTTCTGCTGACAGCCCTGATGAAGACTAGAATGGGTGTGTGGAGGAGTCATGGATTAGAGAACTCAGAATCTGCTCCCACCCCTCCATACCTTGAATGAGGGAGGGAACTAGTGTTATCAGAGACTAAAATTTTCTCTCTAGAGGCCAGTGTCCCAGGGATGCAGTGGATGAATGTATATCTCTCTCTCTCTCTCTCTCTCTCTCTCTCTCTCTCTCTCTCTCTCTCTCTCTCTCTGTGTCTTCTCTCCCCCCTCGTAGGTTCTATGTATGTTCATGTCAACCCATCTACAGGGAAGCCTGAGGTACACTAGGAACCCTGGGAAATCTTTGGCTTACCAGGGGTTCCCTCTGGGATTGTTGGTGCTCTTCCAGCATGTTCTATGAGGGAGCCTGGCTTGTTCTCTGAGCTCACTGGAAACAAATGCAGGTGAATCACTGATTTAAATTTGAAGCGGTAGAGAAAAAAATCTGTCCTGTTATAAAGGCTGCTTGAAGTCTAGAGTGGGGTAGGTACGTGTTTCCATATGGGCTTCATTAGGGAGTGTGTGCACGCATGTGTGAGCACGCACACACACAAGAGAGAGAAACGGCTACAGTACATGAAGGCTCATTAAAAGCCAGGGAAAGGTTAGCCCGTTTACAGACTATACATCTTAATCTCCCCACATGGCGCACTAACCTGGAAAGAGAATCAATGGCCAGAGAGACCCTGGCTTCCTTCCAAGACCCAGATCAAGTAGACCCTACCTTTCCCACCAGCTACCCCTCATTACCACTTGATATTAACCCAGGGAACCTTCTCTCCCGAGAGGCCCCAGGATGTGGGGGAGGGGACTAGCAACCTAGTGGGGACTCAAGGCTCCATTAGCCAGCAGGTGCTCCTGAGGCTGGGCCCCTGGCAGTGAGGGTGTGGAAGCTCAGAGCTAGCTCCTACTTCCAGAGAGGTGCTGAAGGGTGAGGTAGCTACTCACCTGCTGCCAGCTGGCTTCCATTGGGCTGACAGCTTCCTGTGGCCTCATCAATCCAGGCGCTGGATGACTGATTGGAGTCCCTTGTTCTTCCTGCATACACTGCTACATCCTTGGCTCCATGAAGCAACACAAAGAAGTAGACAAGGCTAGCCCCTGACAGCCCCTGCTATTCTGAGCCGGATCCTGTACCAAAGCACTTAAAGGTGGGGCTCGGGCTGGAAACATGGCTCAACAGTTAAAGGCACTCCATTTAGTGCTCAGCTCACAGCCACCTGTAACTCCAGCCCCACGGAATCTAATGCCCTCTTGTGGCCTCTCTGGGCACTGCACTCATATGCACACACCAGCACACAGACACACAATAAAACATTTAAAATAAAAAAAAGCTTTTAAAAGGCATTAATCTGCTTATCCTTCAGTGCCCCAGTTTCTCCGTGTGAAGGGATTTGTTTCTGGAGGTGTGTGTATGTGTGTAATTCTATGAGTTTCTTAGCACTGTCAGGATTAAGGGGACAGGAAAAATATACCAGCTAGTTTTACACCACAAGCCAATGTTATCCAAGAGAAGGGACCCTCAATTGAGAAAATGCCTCCATAAAAGGCAAGCCTGTAGGCCATTTTCTTAATTAGTGAGCCTGAGAAAATAGGCAGGAGTTTGTGGGAACATTCTGGGTGGAGACCACTATATTCAGATGCCTTCCAAAGTGTGGGCTTCTGGTAAAAACCCAAACTTCCACAAAGAACAAAGCACAGACTTTATTTCATTCCACACATCCCTCATATCTACCTCAGAGGGATTCATAATGAATTTTAGCATAACACACTGGGAAGGTGTCACAGAGTTAGCCTCTAGCAGTATGTATGTTGCTAATGTACTCTACCCTCCTTGCCTATACCCATGGCAGACATCAATAATCAATTGCTGCACTTGTCCACACAGAGCTCAGAGGTGCAGCCTCATAGGCAGGCACTGAGTGGCCAGAATGATTAGGGTGCTGCTGGTCCCAGTTTAGGTGCCAAGGTTGCTTCAGTCAGTTCTGTTCTGAACAAGAAGGCTTACCAGTGATGATGACGGCCATGAAGACAGCTTTAGCTATTTTGTCCTTTTCTGAGAGTGGACACTAATACTAATTCTGACAGGGTCAGAAAAGGACCTAGGCCTGGTTGCTTCAAAGGTAGAATGGAGGAAGCCTCCTGGATGTGACTGCTTTGACAAATCAGACCAGACCGAACCAGACCAGACCAGACCAGACCAGACCAGACCAGACCAGACCAAACCAAACCAAACCAAACCAAACCAAACCAAACCAAAACAAAACAAAACAAAACAAAATAAAAACAAAATGTTGAAAACAGCTAATAAGAAGGGAAAGAGAGGTGGAACAGAAACATCTTTAGGTACAGGTGACACCTGTCTTCACGAGCTTCTCACCCTCACCTGTGACCTCAGAAGAGAGAGGACAATGAACACCCACTATCTCACCTGGACTGATGCCAGCACACACAGAACTAACTGACCTGGAAGCACACAGCCAAGGTCGGAGGCCACAGTGACCTCCACCAGAGGTAGCATCCTCTAGTCTGCACCTTTGCTGGAGGGTCTATAAGTCTCCCACGGGGTTTTTGGCAGGTGGGGCTGCTGACAGCTCATCACCCTAGGGTGTGGAGATTCCACCTGGGGGTTTCCTGAGCCGTGAACTACGAAAGGATCTGTCAGTATAGGTGCAATTGAGTTGATTCCAGAGCCAGAGAGAGACTCTCCCCAGAGATTAAAAAAAATGCCACATCTAGTCACCTCCAAGATAAGGTGGTTACGGTGGATAGAGAGATAGCAAACATTTTCCTGACTGAGCCATGTCCCTAGCCTTTGAAGAATCTTCACTTTCACGGTCCACCGGGGGATACAGGATGGGAACCTTAGGGGGAAAGAGGAACTGAGAAAGGACAGGCATGGTACCCACAGGAGTGTTCAAGGATCAATGGTTTACTGTGATGTTTGTCAAGGTTCCCCAGGGAGGATCCAGGCAGAGTAAAAGGCTTGTGCAAAGTCCGTGAGGTGGACTGCAGCCCCGGGTGCTGGAGGGCAGGTTGGTATTGCTCAGGCAAGGGAAGTGGGAATGTGGGATGGACAGGATGAGGAGGTTGAAGCCCTGGACTGGAGGTCTGAGTAGGAATAGACACACCTGTGCTGCAGGTAACTCTCCAAGCCACCTCCCACCCAGCTGTGTCAGTCACACACCTCAAGCAACACCTCAAGCATGGTGATCCCAAGTAATACCGCTCTGCCTGATAAAAATGGACCACAGGGAAGGGGTGCAGAAGGAGGAGAAGCAATTGGGAACTGGGGGATTTCTGTAACTTCTTTCCTACCCAAGAAGTATGGAGTCATGCCATGAGGGTGGGGCTCTAACTCAACTCTATTGCTCTGACAAATGTCAAAAGCAACTTAGGGGAGCAAAGGGTTTCTTTCATCTTACAGGTCACACAGGTCACAGTTCATCATGGAAGGGGTCAAGGCAGGAACTCAAGGGAGAACTTCACTTGTGTGATTATGCTTCACATAATCTATGGAGTGACACCGCTTGCTGGCTTGTGCTCAACCAGCTTTCTTACACAGCCTGGGACCACCAGACTAGGGAATGGTGCCGCCCATTGTTGGCTGGTCTTTTCTACATCAAGATGCGCTTACAGGCCAATGCAAGGCAGGCAGTTTTGTTCTCAGATGATTCTAGGCTCTGTCAAGTCCACTAGGGCAGGTTGGAAGTGACTTCGCTGGAGGAATGGCAGCATCAATCTGAATTGAACAAATTCTAAGTGTGTGGCTGAGGACATGCTATTAAATACACCCAGGTCTCAGTAAAAATAGGTCTAGGGACAGGAATCTCTTGGAGAATTGCCAAGACATTATATGAAATGAGCAGGTGCTTAGCTCACAGGCAGGTGTCTGGTGTTTGCTTAATCCCTTCCTGACCAGGAAAACCCTCATGCGCCAGGCTGACCCATTATTGTGTCACAGAGTCGCTGTCGTGAAGGTCTATGTAGCTGCCGCAGAGAAGTGGAGTTGCCCACCTGCTGAATGCAGCTTCCAGACCCCACAGAACCAAGTCTAAGTGCTCGTGCCAGCAAAGCTCCCCTCTGGCCTTAGCAATCTGGTTCTTTCCCTTCCTTCTTATGCCCGACTGTGCTGTGGCCTTCCCAACAGGGAACACCCTTTCTTTCTGAGCCTTGAAGTCTGGCAATTTTCTCCAGGTCCAGTTTCTGTCTCACCCAAGGTCTACGTAGAAGAGGGACATTTAACAGATGGCGGATGGGACTCGTGGACTAAATCACTGTGGCCTCCCTTCTGCGGGGTTGAAGTTCTGAGGTTTCCACTCTATGCTCTTGGGAGATCCCATAAAACCAAGATCCTGTGTCCTCAATCACTCAATTGAGAGAATGGCCTTTCTGTATTCTCTATGCCTTAGTCTTCCTTTTTGGGATCTCTTTCCAAATCAGTTTTCTACGAGTTCCTGATGAAGGCTTTCTTTCCAGGACACCAACTATGGAAATCAGGCCACCCATGAAAGGCAGCCCCCAGCCTCTGTTTTATCTGATGTAGAACTGACCTTAAGAGGGCAGAGGTGAGGGCTCAGTAAGTAGGGTGTTTGCCATGCAAGCATGAGGTGCTGTGTTTGATCTGTAGAACCCACATTAAAAAGAGGCCAGAAGGTGGAGTGATGGCCCCATAATTATGAGCACTGGGTGTCCTTCAGAGGACCCAGTTTTATTCCCAGCACACATGGAGGCTCACATCTTTCTGTGACTCCAGTTACAGAAACACAGTGTTCTCTTATGGCCTTCATGGGTACTGAAGACACAGATACATATACATAACTCAGACACACATACACAGCACACACTATACACACACACACACACACACACACACACACACACACACACAGACACGTACACACAGGGTTCTGTAGAACAGTGGTTCTCAAACTTCCTAATGCTGCAACCCTTTAACACAGTTCCTCATGTTGTCGTGACCCCAACCATAAAATTATTTTTGTTGCTACTTCATAGCTGTAATTTTGCTACTGCTATGAATCATAAAGTAAATATCTTTGGAGATAGGGGTTTGCTCTAGAGAAACAGAATAGAATTACATTTATTACTTATATATTTTATATATTTATGTGCATAAATATATCACCTATATACTTACATATTACTAATAAGTTTATTGTAGATATATATATGTATATATAATTTATTATATAAACAATAAATATAATTTATTAGAATGCCTTACAGGCTGAGGCTGTGGACCAGCTAGTCCAGCCATGGCTACCAAAGTCCAGAATGCGGTAGTGTTCAGTCCGTAAGGCTGGATGTCTCAGCTGGTCTTCTGTGTATACTGGAATCTGGAAGAAGTAGGTTCTAATGTCGAGGCCCGAGCAAAATGTTGAGGCCCGGGCTGCCCTGCGTTTTTGTGGCCACTGTATCCCGGCCCAAGCTACCGCTCCAGTCCTCGGGTCGGGATTCAGCAAGAGAGAGAGTGAGGATGGACTCGAAGAATGGAGACCAGACAGAGTGTGATTCTATCCCGTTTATTCTTCAGTCTCTCTTCTTAGTCCAAGTCTTAAGTCCTAAGTTCCTAGTGCCTCCAAGTTCCAAGTTACTTCTTCCAAGTGCCTGCTACCTAATGCCTAATTCCTACTCCAAGTTGTACTCCAAGTTGTACTCTCTGAAGTGTCTCCTAAAGTGTCTCTTTCTCTCTAAAGTGTCTGATTCTCTTTTTCTTCTGCCTCTGCCTTTTATATGTCTCACTTCTAAGCCATGCCTCTAAGTCACACCTTTAATCATGCCCTTAGGTCTTGTCTCTAAATCTGATCTCTACGTCACACTCTTAAGTCACACACCTTTAATCTCACACACCCAAGGAAAGTCCTGGGTATCCAAGGCAAGATGTTATCAGAGTGTGCTCAGCTGTTGTAGGCTATTGTAATCCAAGTCTCCTGTCAGGGTATATGGCTCAAGATGGCTGCAAAGCTGATAGCCACTTTCTGCTAAAAGTTGGCTCCCAACATTCTAATACCCATGAAGGAGTGGACTAGCCAGTGAGAGCAAGGGCAAGCAGGCAAAGAGAGCAAGTGTCCTTCCCATGCCCTTTATAGAGGCTGCCAGTAGAAAACATGGCTCAGATTTGAGGTGATCTTTCTACCTCAAAAGATCCTGACTGAATGTAGGTCTTCCCACTTTGAATAATTCAACTAAGAAAACATCTCTCACAGGTGTATCCAGCTGCCTGGGTGGCAGTTAATTTTAGATGTAGTCAAGTTGACAGCGAAGAATAGTCATCATGTATAAACAGACAATCAAACAAACAGGTCTTTAAATAAATCCAGGTGTGGCAGGTAGGGGAAAGAGAGAGTTCTGGGGCAGACATCTCACGGGTCGGAAGGGGTGGGGATAGGGAGAAGGTAAGAGATGAGCTGACGATGGGCAGCCAGGGAGAGGCTTCGTGTGTTCTGTGGAGTCCTTTGGATTGGATCCTACAAGCAAACCTGACATGACCAGAAAGATGGGCCTGGGGAAGCCTGTGGTACAGCTGTGCCTCCAGCAGTGTGTGCACTGATAAAGGCCCCCAAGGAGGGAGCTTCAGCAAGACGTGGGGGCTGCGGTGAGATTAGAGGTGATTTAGCTCCACCGATTTCTTTACAGACGGGGAAGCCGAGGAGGCCTAGGCGTTTGCTTGGCCCGAGTTCCTCCCAGGAGGCCTCACTGAGAAGTTGCTGTCAGTCTGTGCGGGAGCCCGAGCCTGCTGCCAATTGGCCTTGCCAAGACTGTTCAGGATTTAGTAGGTTGTAGGAATGCTTTCCGGCTGGGAGCATCCAGTGTGCTCCCACCACCACCAGGCTGCACAGTCCTGCCTCTCCACACTGGACTCTTGCACAGCCGGGCTGGAGTCAGATGTATGCTCCTTGCAATGCTTTAATTCTGGAAATAATTAGGATGGCTGGGTGTTTTCCTATTGGATTTAGAGACCTGAAAACCTTGGTTTATGATGTAGCCTCTCCCATACTCACATAGGGTCCTTTCCTTCCTTCCTTCCTTCCTTCCTTCCTTCCTTCCTTCCTTCCTTCCTTCTTCCTTCCTCCCCCTTCCCTCTCCCTACCCCATCCTTCATACCATTTTCATCCCTCACTCTCTCTAATTCTCTTCTCCTCTCTCCCTCCTTGCATCCTCTCCTCCTCTTCTCCAGGTCCTCCTCCAACATCCAAGGTTACAGTGCCATGGGCTGGGTTCAAGAACACAGTCCCCTGAATATCCACAATACACCTCAGATTGTCTTCTCCGCCTGGCATTGTGCCAGGGACCGACCCTGGGCACCGGAGTGTCAGAGGAGACAGAAAAGACTGAGTTTCTTATCTCGTGCTCAAGATTCCCATTCAGGGATGGGACTTGGGGCTGTGTGTGTGTGTGTGTGTGTGTATGTGTGTGTGTGTTTGTAGCCACTGGAGAGCTTTTAACGGGTGAGGGGTACAGTCTGACTCATGCTTCAGTGAGGCTACTGCCTCCTACCTCATCTCACAGCACCCACTGGAGCATCTTCCCATGGGCCCTGGATTCTCCTCTGACCTCTGGTTCTTACAACGCCCTGTGCCCCCTACTGGGCATTTGCAGAAGTGTGTCTTGCATCTGGAAACTCTCTGTTCCTTTGTCTCTCTTTACTCTTCTGTGCTTAGCTCAAAGGATGTCCCCACCTGGGAGACTGTCCCTGATCCCTGCCTATATTTCTCCAGTGCCTGAATCCCCAGCTGTTCTTTGACAGTCCCCAACACCTCCCCTTAGATGCAGGGATCACGATAGGGAGCCTCCTCTATGCCCTACCCCAGGTCACTATAAACTGTATATGGGAGCTGGGACTATCTGGTTCACTTGTGAGCATCCACATTCTTCAGCATCCAGAAAAGTCTGCTGAGAGGATGAAGGGCTGAGGTGTGGTGAGCTGGGCAATGGATGGATAGATGACAGATGGCTGGGCAGACGGATGAGTGAATCTGTGAACCAAATATCACCTGAAGAACTGGGAACATGACCAAACTGGGGACTCTAAACCCCAGATCTGCCGCCTGTATCTTTCAGGGCTCCATAACTCCCCCAACCTTCCTTTCAATGCCTGGTCCATCAGGCACAAGCTGTCATGAGTCTTACCTAGTGGGAAGTGATTTCTTATCCTTGATAGATTGCTTATGCCTTCTGGGAGCTTTCTGATAGGTAGGTACTATCTTGGTAGAGAGTGCCATTATCTATTAGTAATGTCTGCTATGGGTGCTTCAGGGGAAATGGCCTTACCACTCTCTAGGTGTTAGCCATGTGCTCTGGAGGCAACTTCTGTTGAATGTGGCTCCTTAAGACCCTAAGGTCAATTTTGTCTCAGAACTGGAAAACCCCTAGGCTGATCTATAATGTCATTTTGAAGGCTTTGACTTGGCTTTGTAGCCCACATGTCTCCCTGCCTCAATTCCCACTCTCCTTCACAGCTCTGGTTCCTCACAGACTTGGCCACAAGCCTCTTAGTCCCACGTGGAAAGTAAAATGGTAAATTTCACTTGATTATTTTGCCTCCTGAATCCAACCAGTCAAAGTAAATATTTCCCCCAGAGAGAAGCAGATGCGACCGGCCGCAATCCAGTTCTGGTCTGGGAGCTACATCCCAGTTTCACGGGAGCCTGCTAGAGCCTCCTCCCCTGTTTCAGCTGGGCACAGGAAGGTGGCTTCATCCCTAAAAGGTAGTGCCTGAGGTCTGATGAGGACAGAGTGAGCTGTTTGGCCATGTGGAGTGAGCCGGAGGGGGAGAAGGTTGAGGTCGCTGGTCCTCAGCTCTGACCTGCTGTTCCCGGTTTCCTTCAGCCAATTCTCCCTTGGATTATTTTTAGCATGGAGCGGCGGACAAAGGCAGTGGGCCAGCAAGGGAAGATAGATTTCTATCTCAACCAGGCCACTTACATGGGACCTCTGTATTCTAGTCTGTAGAGAATAGCAGATAGCCCCAGCTCTGTACCCTGTCGCTGTTAATGACACTATGATCTACACATTACAGACACCACCACCACCTCCACCATCTGCACCTCCACCATCTCCACCATCACCGTCTCCACTATCATCATCCCCCCATCATCTCCACCACCACCACAACTAGCGAACCCGATGGCCCCTGTCACCACCCTCTTCCCCATCAACATCATCACCATCAGCACCATCATCATCTCCACCATGGCCACCATCATCAGCACCACCGTGTCAGCCATCATTGCTGTTGTGGTCACCTTTGTCACAGTCACTCTATGGACCCCACACTGGCACCATTATCCTGACTCCAAGCGTCACTATTCACCTGCTGCCCGGCAGCTCACTACTGCTCACAGAGGGAACGTTTTCTCCTTTGCTCCCTGCTCCCCAGGCGTCTGTGAGGACTCAGACTCTGCATTTTGAATGCCGTTATTTTATCTTTAGAGGTGAGGACGTTGAGGCTCAGGCAAAGCAGGCCCTACGTTTCCCGAGCTCTGTAGAGTCCATGTCACAACAAGGTTGGTTTTATTCTTAGCAAACGTCAGGAACCCTTTCCAGATGTCTTAAGGTCTAGTCCGAAGGAGTCTGGAGGAATCTTCTTAGTGTCTTCAAGCCTGACTTGCGTGTTTGACCATCACCAGGCTGGTGCTTGCTTATTATTTTCTTTGTATAAAGCTGGGTGTTCCATGATATAGGTGTTTTATAAAGATGCTGTCAGAGAGTCTTCTTGGGACTCTGTGTAGGGGAAACCGAGGCTCAGAGAGGCATGCCTTTCACGTGGCCACATAAAGTCAGAATCTGTCTGATGTGACTGTTTTCTCAAGGGACAATGAACAACTACCAACGTGTCCCTTGGTTCACTTGCATGCTTAGAGAGGAAACCAATTGGAAGGCAGGGTCTAGAGTCATGGCCCTGGGTCACAGTCCTCGATATTGTCTTTAGTGCTGTGTGATCCTACTTGTCAAGTGGCTTGAGTTGTCTGGGCCTCGGTTTCCCTACCTTAAAAATGGGCATGGTGTGTGGCATAGTCCTTGCTACGCGTGGGGGCAGTGGGATTGACTAAGTCAATGTTCAAAGTGCCTACTTACCAGGACCTTTAATGCGCATCACAGACTTGCTAGTCATGGTCCTGGTAACGACACATTATGACTACAGAGTGAGGTCACAGAGATGACATATAGAATTATCATATAGACTGTGCTGCCTTTGATGCTAACAGCTTCTTACTCGCTATGCATTCTGTCCCGTCCCTGCATGGTAATTCCACTGGGGGAAAAAAAAAGTGTATGGTGAAGTGAGCTGGAGCTCCCTTCTTCCCTCAGCTGGTGAGTTTTCGGTACAGTGAATTCTGGTGGAAGGATGGAGCCTGCCACTTCCAGAAGACTGGGGCCTTGTGTCATGTACGGCTGAGAAACTGAACCCCCCCACACCAGTCAAATTATTAATTAGTTGCCTTATTGACTAATTTCTAAGCACTCAGTCAGATTGAGAAAGCAATCCAATTTGGAAGGGAGATCAGTGAAAAGCCTTAGCTCATCCATTTTTCAATTGGGCTCATTTCATTGTCTGAAAATAAAGAAACTGGAAGTGAGGTCTCACAGCCCCACGGAGCCTGAGAAGTCTAGGACTGAGCGGAACGGTTAAACAGCTGAGGATGTGTGTGTGTATATAGATAGATATTCAGACACACACAGACGTACTGACACACAGGTATACAGATACACACACTCACATATACACATACATATACAGACACACAGAGACATCAGACACAGACACACATAGACAGACATCAGACATACAGACATACACAGACATGAGAGACATACAGACACACACACACAGACAGACATACAGACGCAACCAGAGACATCAGACACAGACACACATAAACATACAAACACAAGAGAGACATACAGATACACACACATAGACAAACATACAAACACACACAAATACAGACATGCATACACATACATATATACACACATAGAGACATTCAGACTATACACATATAGACATACAGACTATAGACATACAGATACACACACAGACATACAATCACAGAAATATACACATACATAGATATACACAGAGAGGCATTCAAATACACACAGAGACCTACAGATACACACACACATAGACAAATATACAAACACACACAGACATACAGATATAGACATGCATACACATACATACATACACACATAGAGACATTCAGATGCACACAGAGACACACAAATACACACACATAGACGTATAAACATAGACGTATAAACATACATAGACAGAGAGACATACAGACGCAGACATGCACATACAAACATACACACAGAGACATAAAGACACACATAGAATACACACACAGAAAGATATATGCAGAGACACACCCAGAATGAGAGACATACATACACATATAGACATATTCATATAGACAGACACACAGACATACAAATACAGAGACCTATATGCACAGAGAGATATTCACACACACACACACACATACAGATATGCAGACATACACACACACACACACACACAAACATAGACACAAGCATATAAGCACACACACATGCAAACACAGAAACACACAGGCCCATACATGGACATACCTTTCCAGTTTAAGGACATAAAAAAGCAGTTTAAAGCTGACTGTTCCACCCTAGACACCTGCCATTCAGGATAGTCAGAAATGGAATGGGGCCTACTGTGGTTAGCTAACATCCGTTTTGGAGTAACATCTCTTACAAACGCTTCTCTACTGTCCCCAAGGAGTCAAGGACTGTTTTACAGGTGTGGGAGGAGCTCTCCCTCAAGTCCCAGGAGTGACTCCTTCCCAACCCTCACTAGCTGGGGTCTTAAACCACCAAGCTCTGTGAGAGAACCGGAGATGCAAAGTGCCCAGTGGGGTTTGCTGACCTTCCTGACGGTCACTTTCTCTTTCACTTTGGACAAAGACTAAAGGGACAATGAGTGAAAACAGAGTCCTCTGCGGTCCCCACAGGAGTGGCTATACCCAGAAAAGCTGTGGAATCCAGATCCCTTCTCTGGAAACCCTCCTACAGAGAAACAAAAGCAAACAGCACAGAAATCTGACTTTTCATTTTGGGGGTACGTTTCCTGGAACCCCAACTCTAAACATGCTTTCGGTTTGGTTTTCTTTGGCGGTAGACATTTACTGGCCAAGAGCCACAGAGTGACAAACCGGATTCAGGTAAATGAGTTTCTGCCGCGCCTAGAACGGCCTTCAGCGTTGACGGCTGAGCTTCTGAGAGAGAAAGCCTCTCTCGCACTTTCCCCAAAGCCTTTTTAAAAGGATTTTTTTTTTCTCTTCCCCTTTTCTAAATCTCTTCAAGAAAGAGTTTTTTTTTTTTTTTTTTTTTCTTTTATACAGAGGGGGTCATGGAATTAAAGTCACCAAAATATCTTAACATCAGGGTAAACAGCGTTCCATGGAATACAAGTTAGATACATTGAAGAAGAGAGAATCTTTTTAAAATTTTTCTCTTCTTTCTCTTTCTTCCTTCCTTTCTTTTCTTCCTTCTTTCTTTCTTCCTTCCTTTCCCTCTCTTTCCTTTTTCCTTTTTCCTTTTGGACAGGACCCTTAAAGGATCCAGAGTATGTGAAAAGAAAGCTTCAGGGTTTGTTTCAAATTACTAACTGTTATAACCTGTGGAGAACATTTACTTGCAGAGAGCGCCTGCTTCTCCCAATACCCCAAGTCCTTAAAAAATCTTAGGATGCGGTGAAAACTGAAAGCAGTTAGTCTCCCCAAGCTCCCAACGATCAGCCGCACAGAAGCTGTGTCCATAAAACCCCTGAGTTCAGTTTTCTATTGCTCCGTGGCAATTAACAACACTGCAGTAAAGTAATGATCTGGAATCCATAAATGGCTCAGAACTGGAACCTTCTGGAAGGGCTCCTGGCAGTGCCCTGGGTCCTTACGCTTTGATATTTGGGACAGGAACATTTCAGGAGGTTGTGACTTTTTGACAGCCCACAGACACCTGAGCACAGCTGGGGTCACTTCACCAATGCATCTGGTTCCCCCCCACCCCCAAGCCCCAGCTCCCCAACTCTGTATTCTTTCTGATACTCTCCTAGGTTTTTCCTCAAAAAACCAAGCCAAGGCCTGCACGATTCTATTATATAGCTTGTCTCCTTTCTCCTTCTAAATTCTTTTTACTTATAGTAATAGCTAGGGGTTGTCTCCAGGGTCCACAGGTCCTTAGGGTTAAGTGTCTGTTTCAGGTGGGAAAGGGCATAGCATGGAGACAAAGGAAGGTACAGGGCCCGTTCTGCGGCATAAAGCTGATGTTGAAATAACACTTCTCTGTTTAGTCAGGGAGTCAGGAAGCCTGAGGTTCACCCAGGCATTCCACGCTCCTAAATCTGTTGTCGGCAAGGGGACAGTGGTGAGGAGCCTTTGCCTGGCATCGGCCTGGTTTTGAATTTCCTGGGTTTTTGTTGGATCATATCACCATGAAATAGTATATGTTTTTCCGCCTAAAACATATATCTAATTTCCTTTACCAAGATGAAAATTAATACTTTTCCCTCCAAGTTTTGAGAAAGTACATGTTATTTTTCTCAATAGAGTATCATCTATTAAGTTTTTTTTTTTGAGAGCTAAAAAAGGAAGGTGGGGGGGGGGTGTGGAGCGTAAAACAATGTTTCAAACCCATTTTATTGTTTTCTTTTTTTGGTCAGATGGGAAAAATGATCTTGATTTATTATTTCATGTAGATATAATGTAGATACTAGAGTTTGACATTTCCTGAGAAATATTTCCGTCTCTGAGGTCTCAAAAAAAAATGCATTAAGGAAAAAATACTTTTTCCTCTCTGTGTGTTGTGTTTGGTGGCAAATAAGAGGGGCCTTTAATGTTCTCTATGTTTAAGATGTTATTAACTTAAAAGAATTGACTGGGAAATTATGAACTTTATAAAAGACAGACATGGCTTGCAAGTCAGTTCCTTTCAGCACTGTTTCTTTAAAAGCCAGCTCCCCCCACCCCCTTATTCTTTCTTCCTGTAATTACAGAATGCTTTAAATGCGGGCAGTTATGTCTGACGTACCTTGTGATTTAAAGTGGAACGTTCTCAACGTCAGAGGAATGATTTCTGCATTTCGTGTAGCTCGGTAAAAATCAAAAGCAGTTAGAGAGAGAGGGAGAGAGAGAGAAAGAGAGAGAGAGAGAGAGAGAGAGAGAGAGAGAGAGAGAGAGAGAACGCGCAACCAGATTTGTTATTCTTCCCAAATCAGCCTTGAATGTAGTCCTTTTTCTTGGGGAATCTGGGGGGGGGGGGACAATACACAAGATGGGTGGGATTTCAGATCGGGACAAAGTTCGAAACACTCAACAGGAAACTTGGCCCTTTAATGAGACAAACGGAAAAAGAAAAAGTAAAAAAGAAAAAGCAAAGGCCTAATCACCAGGACCCTCTGAAATGACACTTCAGATAACATCAGAGCGACACAGCCATGAAGTGTTTCATCAGAAAAAATGAAGATTGAATGGCTTTAGTGATCCCTAAATCTGAGACCGTGCTTGACACACTCTGTCCTCAAGTAGCTTTTATAATCTCGAAAATATTTATGGGAACGGCTCTTCCTCTGGTTTACGCTGCTCACACCCTCCCATGACCCCTTTCCTTTGTCCCAACTGTAATTTGCTTTATCAAGAACTTTGGGGAGTTGATACAGCTCCCCCAAGCTATCTATTCACAGTAACTGTGGGGCAGCCAGATCAGCCTGCGAATTTAATGTCCCCCCCCCCCGCCCGTCCCCATGAGTTTTAATGATTGAGTACATTTTTGGTTTTCTTTCTGGGGACATCAAACAATTTAAGAAAAATGTCAAAGGTTTCAATTTATGGACAGCACTTAATGGTCAGCATTCTCACCATGGAAGCAGAGTGGGAAGCTTCATAAATAAGCAGTGCTTACACCTTCTCCAACTCGCTCGCACACGCTCATTCTACCACCCTCTTCTAGCAAGCTGGAGGACGGGAGACTAAAGTCTTTTAGAAATTTCCAAGTCAGATCGCAAGTAAAATAGGATTAAAGGGATAACGGGGGGGGGGGGGGGGGGGGGGGCAGGCGGGGGAGGGAAGAAAATTGCAGAGGAAGGTTATTTGCCCTCTCCTTTCCCGTTCTCCCAAAGGAGCTGAAAGAAATCGGAAGTTATTTCTCAAAGCTTCCCCCGTCCCGGTCTGTCCCCTGGCCTGGCTAGTGGCAGACCCTCAAAAGCCTCTGAGAGTTGAAAAATCTCCTTTTCCCCCTCCTCCTTTCAAAGTAAGAAGCACAAAGGCGATGGGAAGCCTCAGGGTGGCCCTTGGGGTCCCTTCCAGGTGCTACTCCAGGGGGCACTGTGACATCAAGAACGTTCCTAGCCGCTGCAGCTGGGCTGATCTTTTAGAGAGAGCAAACCTCCAGGGCTGCAACCATTTTCTCCTCAGATGTCCCTAACTTGGATTCTTACAAAGAAATGGAGACAGGAACCTGCCAACCCCCCCACCCCCCCACCCCCCGCGCGCCTCAACTTCCTTGTCGTTTATACAGCGTTTAATTTCTGCACCAATCTTTGTAAATATCACCAGCGTCTCCTCTCTCCTCTCCTCTTCCCGCTACCATAAATGTTTTCCTTTTCTCTTGATTTCTGTCCCCTCTCCAGTTTCTTCTCCTTGCTCTGCCTACTCTTACTGCCTCCTGCAAACACACACGGGTGGAAACATACACCTCTCATCTACCTTGGCTGCATTTTTCTGGATGTAGCGCCGCGCTGAGAGTCTTCCTGGACTGCGCCCGGCCTTTGCATCCTCCAGATTTGAGCAAAGCGCTGGCTCTTAACTCTGTGCTTCCACAGATCTTTATAGTAATTATGTGAGAACTTCAAAGCAGGGCTGTTTGTTCTGTCTCTCTCTCTCTCTCTCCTAGCACTACTGAAAGTCCAAAGAAAAATCTGTCTACAGACAGCGCAAAAAAAACTGTGGTCGAACTTAGCAGCTAGTATTTCGCATATACAATGCTTAAAATAAAACAAACATAAACAACATCCCCCACCCTCAAACCTCCTCATACTTCGGAGGGAGATCTCAGGGAGATAGTGGGGGCACTCAATGAAGAACCAGTTTCCATTCGAAATGTTTGGATCCTGTCTCAGCTTCTTTCTTATACCTTGTGGACCCGAGACCAGGAGTGGCCTTGGAGGAGGGGGCCAAGGAGAGATTCCGTTAAGGTTTTCGGTAGCCGAGCCTGTGGCAGACACAACCTTGCTCCTAATCAGAAGGGGCTAGTTCCAGAAAAATCTGTGTTCAGGGAAATGTTATTTTTATGGCTTTTTTTTTTTTTGGTGAGAGTTTTACATATTAAATGTTGAAATGAAATTCCATCTACGTCTGTGTTTTGTATTTGCCGCAACTCGGGGCGGACACCCAGCTTCAAGGGAAAAATAAAACACCCATTCAGTAAAATGATGGCCAGCCAAGCTGGATGCTTCATTGACGAGATGTTTCCCAGGCTTCTGACTTTCTTATAAATGAGGTTTTAGCTCAAGAACTAAAAATACTAGAAAGGAAGGAATCTGACGAAGAAGCCGAGAACACAGAGGAATGTTGACCAAGTCCTCCATGGTGGACCAATGGAGAGTTCAGAGTGCTGGGTGGGTCCTAGCTAAGCCCACAGAAAGGGGCTTCTAGAATCCCACAGGGCTTGTGTGCTCAGCCAGGCTTCCTCAGGGTGTGCTGTGCTGTGGCAGTTGGGGACACACAGGCTGTAGATGCCGAGTGCTTCCCGTGACTACCCAACCCCACACTTGGTGGACACGCTTGCTGAGGGAATATTCTAAATCACAGGCATATGTTCATTCAGGGGAGAAGGCACCCTTTTCTCCTCCATCAACCCGACTGCCTAAGGAATTTCGCCAAAGTGAATTCGAAAGAAGGCACCGAGACAGGTGATTTTCTGCTTTCTCTCCTCAGAAGACAGGCAAAATATCGACAGAGGAAAAGACCTGTGCGTTCCCTCTGGTTTTTAATGAGATTTAAAAAAAATATAATATCCCAGCTAAAAAGACATAAGCTCCTTTGACTGAGGAGATATCAGAGACATTTATTAACTCTATCCCAAATCTGCCTCCCCAAGCCTCTTTTAGAAAAAACTTCCTCCTTTTTCTAAAAGCAATTCTTCCTCTTTATATTTTTTATTTTGGTCTTTGTTGTGCTATGGTCTCCTTCTCCCTCCCACCAAGAATCATAAATTCTCCTGCAAACCAGGGCACACTGGTCTGGGGGTCTGTGTAAAGAGTGTGTAAAAAGCAAGTTCGTTATGATTTATTGATTAATACAATGCCACAATCATTATCACGGTGGTAGGAACAAGTGTGACAATAATAAAAGCAGCTGTAATCCGAGCTCATCCCTCCCAGATGTCTGATTGAGCCTTTAAATAGCTTTAAAAGAAAAAGAATAAAAGTTTTTTTTTTTTTTTTTTTAAAAAAGAGCCTTTATTCCTAAATGCATATTCCCATAATGGAATAATGGGATATTAACGTACTTAAAAGCACAAGTTCCCACGCCTGAAGCTATACTCTCTCAGAGTCAAACTCCCGAAGACTTTGAAATACAGGAACTTGGAGCCATGTGGGCTGGTGAGGGAGGCGCTGCCCATAAAATGGCCAGCAGATGGCGCTCCAACCACTGGTTAGGTCACAGATTTATTTATTTATTTATTTATTTATTTATTTATTTATTTATTTATTTATTTAAATTCTGTTCTTGGTCTTTCAGACTGGGGTGTGGACAGGCACTTTGGGTCTGATTTTGAATATTGAACAATGCCATCAAAAGGCACGGAGGAGGAAGGCAGGAGTCAGGTCAAGGGGCTGTTCTGGGTGGGTGTCAGGCTGGCCAGATTTTCAGAACTTCACTGGGACAAGAAAGGATGCTTTGTTTAGCTGTGGGTGGATTCTGGCCAGACTCCATTGAGCAGAAAACAAGGCTACGGTGCCCTCGGGTTTTCCAATTCCTTTTAGGCATTCAGGAAAGGAAAAAAAAATTAGATCTTTGGTTGGTGTTGTAAGGACAACACTGTCACTACTCTGTGGTTGGAAGACATTTGGCTTTCTTCTCACCCCGCCCCCAGATCTGGCTCAATGGAAAAGGCGTGGGTGGAGGGAGAGAAGGGAGAGAAGGCTGTGTCTGTCCGTGAGTCTGCGTGTCTGTGGGTCAGGTGGGGAGGGCACTTGGCAGTTGAATGCAATGGTGGAGGAGGGGGGCGCTGGATGAACGTGGAGTTTTGTGGTCTGAGGCAAAACCTGGGGTGCAGGTCCCAACTCTTAGTGTGAGAGGCCACGCCACACTCTGGGTGCCAACGTGCTACGCCGATCTGGGGACAAAGGATGGTTCTAGAATGGATATGTTGGCATCTGAGGTTGGGACAGTCTGCATCTTAGAGGGTAGGGGTGGGTTTGGCTGCAGAGCTTAGGGAGAAAGAAGAAGAAGAGGGAAGTTTTCCTTTTCCTGCAGGCTTCAAGGTCTTCATAACACAGTTCTCAAGTGAACTGGAATCTGGCCAATCAGAGCCGAGGAGGCAAACAACCAGGAAGTGAACGGTTATCAGGAACATTAGTAGAAACCAGGAGAGTTCGGGGCTCATCCCCACGTCCATCTGAACGAGAGCTGAGATGTGTGTGTGTTTGTGCCTGCGCGACAGAAAACTCTGTTTTAGCTTTTCCACCATTTAAGAAAATAAAATCTTAATTTAGTCTAATCCAGGACTTCATTCACAAAATGAATCCCTGTCAACCCAGAGCCATCACTAGCAGGCCCGTTAGGATTCTATACCTCTAGACAAGGACATGGAGTGTCAGGGTAGCCAGGTCAGTGGTCCCCAGTCAAATAGCTTCAGACAAAGCTAAAGCTTTAACGCTGGGGAGAGCGCAAGCTTCAAGTCAGGCTTCTTTTGTTGGTGAGTTCAATGCACAGTTTCGCTTTTTCACTCTGGCTGGTGGGGAACTGGCTCTGTCTCCCAGGCTGTCTGGGAAACGTACTGGATTCCGTGCCTCAACCTCCCAAGGGCTAGGATTAGAGTGGGCTACCATACTGACCAGAGGTGAGTGTATTTCAGCGTGATTTGTAAGCATGTATTTGGAGGAAGAAATAAAATGATAAAATAAAATAATAAAGCACTATTTGTCTATTGGAGAGAAACCTTCCACTGTTCTTAGGATAGCGTCCTGGGGAGGAGAGACTTGAGACTCTGAGAAATGGAAGCATAAGTCACTGTTCAAGCTTGTTGAAGCTTGCACGGAGGCGGGGCAGAGGGGGGGGGTGTCACAAGCCGCTAACTCTTACTATGAGTTTAAAAAAAAAAAAAACTGTAATCTAAAAATTACATTGAATGGTCGAGTGCGTGTGGAGGAGGGGTTGCCATCGTGTGCGTGTGGCAACGTGGAGGAGCTGGTTCTCTCCTTCTTTCACATGGGTCTCATGATTGAACTCAAATCCTTCAGAACCCACTGAGCCATCTGGTCAACCTTGTCTATGACCTTCATATCACTCACCCCTACATACCCCCAGAGCGTGGAGGTGAGCAACCAATGAAGCTGATGAAGGGCCCAGCGCGGCTGAGCCAGCCAAGCTAACCCAGAGTTTAAAGGGAAGAATGCTGTCTAGTAACTCTGAGAGATCTCTATGCTGTTCTTCCTGCCCACCCCCATATACACTGCCTCTAAGTCCTCAGGTCAATCAAGGCAAGCAGAGAGGAAAAGCCAAGTCAGAGCATCCGTCTCTCTCTTCTTGCTTGCAGGCTTCTCTGTGGGGCTGCATTCCAAGAAGCCGGTCCCAGAAGCCAGCTGAGCTGGTTTGGGTTTAGGACAGAGCAGACCTGCTACCTGGACTGTACTCAGGCCTGCTTGGCTGGTGTTGCCTTGTGGGTACAAGGCGCTCTCTTTGTTGGGACAACAGTCAGGCATTCATTCTTTTTCACATCCTGGGCTGATGGTGAGGATTGCCTGCTGCTGGTATCCACCGCCACCCAACCATCTTACTCTGCAAAGTCCACCTTTCTCCCCTGAGGTTCTGCTCTTCCAGCCTGCTCCTCTGCACGCACGTGTCCTGTTACCTGCCCACTGTATGCCTACTGGGCAACAAAGGTTTTATTGCAACGGTGTCTGTCCCTTCATAGGGGGTTATGGGGAGCCACTGTAGACTGTAGGGTGAGGGGCAGGCCCAGCCAACCCCAGCTGTGGCTCTGCAGATGTTGAGACTTGGTGTGTATGGCATGCATGTTCAGGTGCACATTCGTGTGTATGAGTCTGCATGTGTGCACATGTGAATGAGTGTTCAATGTGTTGTGTGTGGTGACTAGTGAGCAACCTTGGAAGTTATGCCCCAGGCCCTCAGCCATTGGACACACTCTAGTTTCACACAGGTCTCTCACTGGCCTGAAGGTAATTGATTCTCATCCATAGTTCTAATATTGGCATGATATTTTATGGCTATGATATTATATGGAGCATACTGGGTAAAATGAAATATTGTCAACATTAATGCCACCTAGCTTGGAGTGGTGACAACACACGCTTAATCTCAGCACTTAGTAGGCACTGCTCTGGGAGTTCAAGGCCAGCCTGGTCTATGTAGTGAGTTCCAGGATATCCAGGGCTACACAGTAAGATGCAACCTCAAAACAACAACCCAACTCCAGCTGCTTTATAGACCATAAATAAATGAATAAATAAATAAACAAACAAATACATAATAAATAAACAAATAAAATGTCTCAGATCAGTTTAAAAGATAAGTTGAGTTTACCAGAATGAATAATTTTCTATTTGCCAGCCCTCCATTAACCAGACTGCAGTCTCATCTCTGAGCTGAACCGTGGAAAGGAAAAACAAATAAACCTAGTTCATTTCATACTTGAAAACACCCATTCTTATTTCTCAGTCCCTATTCCCTTCCCAGTAAAACACCTGCCTTGGCCTCCATGTTTGGCTCTGCCTTCTGGAGGTACCTTGGCACCCAGGTTGTTTTTTCACACCCATCTTATCCATTTGGTCTTTGTTATACTGTTATCCATTAGACAATTTACTTATGTAGCAATAATAATTGATAACAATACTCTCCAGGGTCAGGAGAGGGCTCAGTTGGTAAAATGATTTATTGTATAGAAAGCCCTGGGCTGAGCCCCAGCAGGGTATAAATTGGGTGTTGTGAAGGAGTGTTGGCACCTCAGCATGAAGGAAGTAGAGGCAGGAGGATCTGAGGTCCAAGGTCATCCTAGGCTATTTAGCAAGTTTAGGGACAGCCTGGGCTACATGAGACCCAGTCTCATAAAGAAAAGAACAATCCTCTCTAATATTTTCATGGAACCTAGCCCACTTGCCATGGAGATGGAGGGACAGGGCAGAGAATTGAGACATAGTCCTGGCCAGCCACGGGTGAGTAGGTCCTAGGTCCTGGGTGACCTATGACGACCATTCCATTGGAATCTGCCTTAGTTGCTTTTCTGTTGCTGTGACAAAACACATGAACAGATAAGCAGCTTGGGGGGGGGGAAGGGTTGTTTGAGCTCACAGCTCACTTTATAGTCTACTATTTACTGCAAGGTGTCACGGCAGCCAGAGTCTGGATCCTCCCTGCAGCTTCCTCAGGTAGGATCGGCCTATCTGACAGAGGAGACTCAGGATACAAAACAGATTCTGGCTCAGGCATTCCCCATCTTCACCATCTTCACTTTAGTCAGTCATAAGCTGACTAAAATCTGTCTTTGAAGACCCCATGACCACTGCTGTTGGCAGATTTTTCCCATATCAGGTTGTGTAGCTCTGCACATGAGTTTCCCACACCAACGATTTGCTTTGCAGAACTGTCCTGGGCTCTAGAAGACTGCGGAGGTGCTTGCAAGCCCTCCACCCACAGCGTGCCCGCTTCTGCACACAGTGGGTGCCTGCACGCAGTGGATGCCCTGCCTGGAGAGCCCAACCCCCTTCTGTTTGTGATCTTATAAATTTCCACTCATCCTCGAATCCTTGCTACAAACCTGGCTGTTGAAGTATTTTTATTTTCAACTGCCACTTCAGTGTGTTAAGCTCCTGGTGTCATATACACAAGCGCACCTGTGCACAAAGACCCATGACACAAATGTATGCATTCACACCCATGTCCACCCTCACCTTTATTCCTAGCTTCATGCTTAGTTGAACACATACAGTCACTCGCATTCCCTTATACACATGGAATCCAGTCTCCACTCACATATCCACCTACCCACCCATATATCCCTCCAAGTATTCTTCTACCTATTCAATTACTTATCCATTCGTCCATCCACTCATTCATCCATCCATCAATCTACTCATCAATCCATCCATCCATCAATCCATCCATCCATCCATCCATCCATCCATCCATCCATCTATCCAACTATCCATTCATCTCTCCATCCACCTATCTGTCCATCTACTCATCCATCCATCAATCCATCTATCCACCCATCCACTCATCCATCAATCTATCCATCCATCCATCCACTCATCTATGTATCTACTCATCCATCCATCCATCCATCCATCATCCATCCATCCACCCATCTACTCATCCATCCATCCATCCATCCATCCATCTATCCAACTATCCATTCATCTGTCCATCCACCTATCTGTCCATCTACTCATCCATCCATCAATCCATCCATCCACCAATCTACTCATCCATTCATCACTCATCTATCCATCCACTCATCTATCCATCTACTCATCCATCCATCCATCCACCCATCCACTCATCCATCAATCTACTCATCCATCCATCCATCCATCCATCCATCCACCCATCTATCCATCCATCCATCCATCCATCCATCCATCCATCCATCCATCCACTCATCCATCCATCCATCCATCCATCCATCCATCCATCCACTCATCCATCCATCCATCCATCCATCCATCCATCCATCCACTCATCCATCTATTCCTCTGTCTGCATCCATCCACTCATCCATCCATCCATCCATCCATCCACTCATCCATCTATTCCTCTGTCTGCATCCATCTACTTATCTCTCCATCCATTCACCTACTTATCTGTGCATTCTTTTATTTACCCATTCATTCATTTGTTTACCACCATCCACTAATCTCTCCCTTCCTCCATCCAAAAATCATATTCATTCATTGGAATGCTATGCTCATTTACATACATAAACACACACACAACTGTGTGTGTGTGTGTGTGTGTGTGTGTGTGTGTGTGTGCTTGAGTTTTCTATCACAGATGCTCATCAGGGTCTGGTTGGCTGCTGGTTACCATAGAACTTTGCATGATGTCAGAGAGGAGGAGAGCTAATTAAAATCAGATCTGGCAATTACAGTTTCTACACTCACAACCCCTGCACCCAACCCCTGCCCCTTGCCCCCCATCATCCCTAGCTGGACTTCAAAATAAAAGGAGGTCGGGAGATGAGAATCTTTCTATGGGTTGGTAAGTAAGCAAGACTACATTTGACAGAGTGACAGAAGCTCCTCACGCTGCCCCCTCAAATGTACTTGCTGTCATACAAAGAGGACACGGTTGCCAGCTCTCTGCCCTGAGTTCCATGCTCATGTGTTGGGACTTTTGTGGCATTTTTAGGAACACAGATGAAGCCCACTGCTTTACAGCCTGGTTTCTGTGTGAGATGTGGCTCTGAATACCCTTGGCTGGCCCAGGAAGCTTGTTTCTCTCGTATAGTCAAAGAAGACACCATCTGAATCCAACCCTTGGTGGTTCTGTCAATAAGGCCACACCTCATGCATCCTCAGAGGGAACATCGAGTGGAGTTTCATGGGCTCCCATGTGAGGGCAGGGGAAAGTGTCGCTTTTGCAGCTGTAGGGTCCCACAGCTTCACTGTTGCCTGTTGACACCCTCTGGGGTCAGCCGGTGTCACCCTCAGATACAGCTCCTAACTTCCTTAAACTGGAAACTCCTTGTGTTCTAGATGTTGGATCTCACCTACCGTCTGGTGCAAATTAGGCACAAACAAACCTCAGGATCTGGGTCTGTAGTTCCAGCAGGATGCTTGGGAGCAAGAAGAAGGATTGATGAACAGCAGATGAATGCAGGTCAATTGGAATGAACGTCCCCTCTGCCTGGAGAAACTTGAGCTCCCTCTGGGAAGGGAAGCAGCCCTCTGAGGATGAGTCCCTGCCAGACAGAGACTAAAAACATTTTTACTCTGGCCGGGATTTTAATTTTTTTTTTTTTTTTTAATGTGGTGCTGGGATCAAACTTAAGTGCTTGCAAGGTGAAGGCTCTACCTGCTGGGCCACGCCCCCAGCCTAAGGGTCTTTTCTTACATTGACTCCTCCATGGCCCTGAGGATGGAACCTAGGCCCTGGCATGCTCTTAATGTTATAATTCTTCTCCATGGTCAAGAATCACCATGAAAACACTTTTCCAGGTGTATAAATATAGGGAGGACCCATCATTGTTGCTGGTGGCACCATCCCATGGGCTGAGCTCTTTAAGGAAAGAAATAACTACCAGCGGTCATCTCTCTCTCCTTTCTGCCTGATGACAAGCTATGATGTCCTCTGGAGTCTAGGTGACATAGCCTCCCACTGTGATAGACTGACCCCAGGAACTGTGAGTCAAACTAAACCTTCCTTCCTGAAGAGAGAGAGAGAGAAAAAAGTCAACCTTTCCTTTGGCCAGGTATTTTGTCTCAGTGATGTATCACATGATCATGTAAGCATGCTAGCCCTGAAGGAGCCATCGCAAGGTTCATAAACACACAGTAGAAAGCCTGGTCTACAAAGCAAGTTCCAGGATGGCCATGGCTACATGAAAAAACTCTGTCTTGAAAAAACCAAACCAAACCAAACCAAACCAAACCAAACCAAACCAAACCAAACCAAACCAAACCAAACCAAACCAAACCAGCAAGCAACAAAAAGTGGACCCTTCATTTCAATGCTGTATATTTGTTGTCGGTGGGTGTTTGTTTGTTTGTTTTCGAGATAAGATTTCTTTGTATTGCCCTGGATTGTGCTGCAACTCACAATGCAGACAGGCCAGACCAGTTGAGTCTGGTTTTTAACCTCACAGAGATCCACCTGCCTTTAACTCCCACGTGGTGAGATTAAAGGTGTGCATCACTACCCCTGGCTAATGCTGGCACTATTTTTTTAAAGCCCACTTCTGTGAGCTCCAGAAACATTTCCTTTTTCATGAATTCAGCGGATAGCTAGGCGGGTCATCACATGACCTTATGACCTTAAACTAGCAGTTAAACGTGAGCATTGTTTCGACACCTCCCATGGGTGCATGTTCTTGTCATTCTACTGTGTGGGAGGCTGAGGCAGGAGGATCACGGATTTGAGGCCAGCCTGGCATTCAGAGTAAGATTCAATCTCAAAACGGTCAAGGGGAAGAGGCAGTCATTTCTCAGTTACCCTGGCCACATTTCCAGGCTGAGATCTTATGGTGTCAGTGGCTGCCATATTGGATAACGCCCCCAGACTGCCGTAAGAGAGAACCCCACAACTTGGCTTCTGTTTCTAGGAAACGATTATTAATAGGGTGAACTTCATTTTCATTTTCATAACAGAGGGAGTCGGAAGATTTAGAACTACATATGGTTCATCACAAGCCTGTGGTCGACAGGCTGCCTGTCCCGCTGGGTAGTGGAAACAAATGAAGAGTTGTGTAAAGTAGCCACAAAGTCTCTCTCACTTGAGAGAGATAGGTAGGGGCTCTGACTGGTGGGTTCTGAGTTGTTTGACCAGTAGAACATAGGGCATCAGACACTGGGTTTTGGATATAAAGCCTGGCAGACTAGGCTTCTGGCTTAGCTTTGAAATCTTGTAGGGCAATGTGGATCAATTTGTCTTTCTGGAAAGTCCACATGAAGAGGCCGAGAGTTCAGTGGCAGGAGAAGTGGACCTAACTGAGTCCATCCCTTCCAGGAGCCCCACAAGGTCTCCTGGCACATCACTGAAGCCACTCTGGAACTTTCTGGTCATTGGCTTTAAGTATAATTGAACCATCACCCAACAAACCCCTAGAAAGAATGATCCAGCTGAGCCATGTCCTAGATCCTGGAGGGATAAGAGCAGTAAAACAAATATTTCAAGCTGCCGAGCTTTGGGTTACTGTAGAAGATAATTAGAATAGATGGTGTGGCATTCTAATGGCCCATTAAAATCTCAGCCATAACTGAGTTTGGTGACTTCCTGGGTTCAAGTGTTAAGGAAGATTTGGGAGCTGTCTTTGCTTTTAGTGGGAAACTGTGCCAGCATTGATCAGTAATGTCCGGCTGGTCTACAGTTAGACAACCTACTTTGTTTTCTGCACGCAAACACACAAGCTCACATACATACACAGGTATGTGCGCACACACGCCCAGGCATGTGTACACATATGGACCCTACAAACAGATATGTGCTGTACGGAATAAATTGCTAGCATTTACTGACACAATCAAGGACCAGGGGTGGAGCCCACAGTTCCAGAAGCCTCCTGCATCAGCTTATCTGTGGCTTGTATACTGTGACATGATAGAGTGGGATTAGCTAGTACTCCTATGTGCAGCATCACGGCCAAAGTGACCACAATACATAAGAAGACCTTGAAAATGGACAGACTTCAATCTGTAGCCGTCATCCCTCCTCTTCATCTGTGAAAGCAATTTTACATACTGTACCACAGCAAATAACTCTGTTATATCTTAAGACAGATAATCAGCCTTTTTGACTACTCAAGGATATTAAGTTTAAAACACCCTAGTTTTAGGATGTGGATACAAACATTCCATCTGTATGACCAGGTCCCTATTTCATGCCCATGGCAGACATCAATAAATGATCTCAGAACTTTTTTTTCCCCTGATGACAGTGTCAGCCTTGCCTCCAGTACGTTCTCCCAGAAGCTTCTCTCAACCAGTGAGGCCCTGGTGTACAAACCATCTCCATCTAGGCAGGCTGGAATCTGGAAGCGTTCTGTATGATCACTTCTACAGCTCTGTGTGAGCACTTTTTCCCAAGGACCAGGGTCAGTTCATGTTTCTTTACTCTGATCTCATGAAGCACATGCCAGCTAACTACAGTTACAGCAGTGCAATTGTTTAGCCTGTGGTAAATCAAAGTTCACATAGCTTCATGAACAGAAGGCTGTGTATGTGTGCGTGCATGTGTGTGCATGTGCGCATATGTGTATGTGTGTGTACATATATGTGTGCATGTGTGTGCATGTGCGCATATGTGTATGTGTGTGTACATGTGTATATATATATGTGTGCATGTGTGTGCATGTGCGCATATGTGTATGTGTGTGTACATATATGTGTGCATGTGTGTGCGTGTGTGCATATGTGTGTATGTGTGCATGCATGTGTGTACATACACACATGCATATGTGTGCATGCATATGTATGTGCATGCATATGTGCATGCTCGTGTGTATTTCTGTGTGTATGTGTGTGCATACATGTATGTGTATGTATGTGCATGTGTATGCATATGTATGTGTGTACACATGTGTGCATGTGAGTGTATGTGTGTGTACATGTGTGTGCACATGTGTGTGTACATGCACACGTGTGTATATACATGTGTGTGCATATATGTGCATGTGTGTACATGTGTATGTGTGTGTGTGCACATGTTCTCCCAAGTGGGCACATGTGGAGGCCAGGTTACTGTCAAGATAGCTTCCTTCATCACATCACCTTGTGTTTTTGAGACAGGATCTCTCAATGAACTTGGAGCTCGTCAGTTCAGCTAGGCTGGCTGGCTATTTGGATCAGATGGGTTGGCTAGTTAGCCCATGGGATTTGCCCATGTGCCTCTAGGATCTAGCATTACAGGCATATGGTGCCACACTCAGCTTTTACACAGAGGCTGGGCATCTGGACTTAGGTCCTCATGCCTGTAAAAGTAAGCACTGCCCACTGAGCCATCCTCCCCAGACCCTAGTCACCCTTTCATCTTCTTTCAATTGGGCTCCATTGTCAGATAGGTCCCCTTTGTTCTGGCAGGCAGAGACCAGGCTCAGTTGGTAGAGTGCTTGTTTTGTATGCATAAGCCACTGGTTTGATGCCCAGAGACAGACACACAGAGACAGACAGGTGGATGGACGGGCAGAGATGGACACACACACACACATACACACACACATACACAAACCTTTGATTGGCTGCCAGTTGCCATGTTTCCATCTCTGAACCAATCACTAACAGGATGCTTTGATTGTTTCCTCCACGTGTATTGTGGAGGCCGAGGGTTTCAACCACATGGGCTGTGGGCAAGGCACATATCCCACTGAAGGGGTGGATGGAACCTTGCTGGGCTCTGAATGCAGCTTTCAAATGACTGTGGCCAAATGCTAACGTACCAGGGAAGTACAAGATGGTACTGTCCTTATCCAGGCGTGGTTTGTCATGAGCGCATGGCTCTCAGACGAGAACAAAGGATGTTGTGTCTGATGCCCAGGCTTGAAGAAGCCAGCCAGTCTGCAAGGCTCTGCTTCCACTCATTAACACATGAGAACACTGATCTGTTGACCCACTTCCTCCTTGTCTGCAGAGTGGGGAAGAGGCTTCAGGGTAGGGCGTTGGTGGGATGTAGGGGCTGATGTCACATGGGTTTGGCAGCCACTCTCTGAGTGCATTTGCAGTTTTTAGAATCAGGAGGGGAAGGAGAAACCACAGCGTGACCATCTAGGCATTTCTTTCTTTCCTCTTACTTTCCCTCAGAGCTTTGATGCTTTGAGAGAAACTTTATCCTTATGTTTCTGTTTAATTTGCAAGCTACTTAGATCACCAGCATGAGCCCATAAAGAGCCATCTGATGTCCAGGGAGAATTATGGGCTTGAACATAAGCCTCTTAAAGTGTGTGTGTGTGTGTGTGTGTGTGAGAGAGAGAGAGAGAGAGAGAGAGAGAGAGAGAGAGACAGACAGACAGACAGACAGAGAGAGAGAGACACAGAGAGAGACAGAGAGACAGAGAGTGTTATGTGTGTGAGAGAGTGTAATGTGCATGTGTACATGTGTTTATGTGTGTATGTATCTTTTGAGTGATATGTATGTGCATGCATGCATGTGTGTATGTATGTATGTGTGTGTGAGAGAGAGAGAGAAAGGAAGAGTGAGAGTTATGTGTATGTGTGTGTGCATGTGTGTATGTATCTTTGAGTAGTATGTCTGTTGTATACATGTGTATATGTGTGTGTATGAATGTATGTGTGTGTGGTGTGTAAGTATGTGGGTTTATGAGTGATGTGTGTGTGTGCACTTGAGATTTATTTCATCAAAGCTCTGCAATTCACTGGGTTTGAACTCATGAGAAAGTACGGCCCAAGTCTCAAAGGAATAGAAAAATCCCTGGTAATGACTTTCTTTCATCAGAACCACACAGGGGACCGCAGAAACAAACCGCATGTCTTAGTTTTGTTTCCTGGTGCTGTGATAAAATACTCTGACAAAAGCAGGTTGCTTTAGGGAGAAAGGTTTGGGTTGTAATTCCAGATTCCAGTCCATCATAATGGAAGTCAAGGCAGCAGGAACTTGGAGCAACTGGTCACTCTTCCCACTCCAGAATCTCCTTAATGGGGAATGGTGCCCCCCACAGTGGGTGGGTTTTCCACCCCAGAGAATATCCCTCATAGGCATAGCCAGAGGCTTGTCTCCCAGGTGATTCTAACTTCTGTCAGGTTGACAATCATAGCTGTCAAAGGCTGCTGGTGTCACTTTGCTCAGCATCTGGAGTGTTCAAAATTTATCATCTCTATTTCTCACCTCCCACTCTTAGTCTCCTCCAGTCTGGCTTACACCTCTACCTTGTCACTCAAACCTGTTCCCTGATAGCCCTTGAGGACTTTCAGCAAGTCTGTTGCGTCAGGCACTGAAGTGGACCGTGGAACTGTATGATGCAATCACACGACAGCACTTGGCACAGTCACACAGCTCCTCTCTGACAGGTTCTCCTTACTTGCCTCAGATAACCTCAGTATCTCCCACTGATTTCCCATGATGCCTCACCTCCCTGATACTGCTTCCCCACCCCACTCCCAGCCCTGTCTTTCTCTTTCGAGCTCTTACCCAGGGACCTTGTGGTGGTTAGTTTTAAATGTTATCTCACGGAGAGGAAAAGCTTAGTTGAGGAATTATCTAGATCAGATTGGCCCGAGGGCATATCCGTGGTGGATTATCTTGCTTCTTCATTGAGGTAGGAAGACTTATCTTGAATGTGAGGGGCAGCATTGTATGGCCTGAACCCTGAGCTGGAAAAGGCTAGCCCAGTGCTAGAACAAGCAAATGTATGCATAGGTACATGCGTACATTTCTTTCCCTGCTTGACTGTGAGTATGATGTGAGTAGTGGCTTATGTTTCTGCCTTGACTTCCCTGAAGTGATATTCTGGAAATATAAACCAAATAAACCTTTCCTTCTCAATGCTTTTTTTTTTTTTTTCAGGTATTTTGTCCCATTGACAGAAGAAACGAACCTCTCTCTAACCCAATAATCTCTCCTCGGGTGGCTGTCCTTTTGGGTTCACTGGCATTGTCAGGGACCCATGATAAACATCCTGTGTACAGGGGCATCTTTGAGAGTACACCAGTTCAGATGAGTGAAAGAAACGGGGATAAGAGAGTCATGGAAGTTGGCCCATTACTGCTACCCTAAAGCAAGGCTCTGCAAAGGACCAATGACAAGTGGGCGACCATACCTTATGAGAGCCAAAGAGCCTCTCATACCACAGGGAGTTCAGGAAGGTATGAGTGCCCAGCCATTGATCTGTTAAGATTAGGTCAGGGTCCTGCTTGGGGGCAATTAAGACTCACTCTCATATGCTTTACATAGACATCTCAACAGACATTCCCTACTGATTCTCTAGACCAAGGGTATCTAACTTTTTGATGTTGCAACATGATGCTGTAATCCATGGATGTGTTGGGCTGTGTCCACACCCATCCTGAGATCGGTCCATGTGGCCTTGGAGCTGCAGGTTGGCTATGCCTCTTAGAACCCCCAGAGCTTGAGGAGTCAGACTAATCATCCCCACACTTGAAGATAGGGCAGGAGGTTTAACCATCATACGCCCAGAAACCTCCAGAAGTGCCCTATGACATTTTCCAGGTAGGAGTGAAACCAGGAGTCAGGGGGACAGAAAGATTCCTTGTGTCATCTTCTTAGTCAGACCAGTAGTGGGGCATACTGTTCAGAAACTCTTGTTAAACTGATAGATAGATGTTAGATTTAATAATCCCTAAGCCTAGATTGGGCATATCTAGGGCTATACTAAATATTCCCCAGCTATAAGGTCTCTTGTTACTTGATGTTTCTCCTGGCCATGCAGTCCTGGTCCATGGTAGATTCCTCTACCTCCAACTTCCTCTCCTCTTTCTATCTGTAACCCCTTCACTCAATCCTCCAGTCCCACCTTTCTACCCCACTTCCCAATCACAGGCTCCAGCCTTTTATTGATCAGTTTAAATTAGGGAGAAGGTTCACATGGCATCCCTTTGTATTTATGAGTATCTGCTTATGGGGGGCAACCACATCTTGAGAAACCAGTATTTAGCATTAGAATACAAGCAACATCAGACCAACCCACTACATTCCCCCCCCCCTTTTTTTTGTCCAAAATGAAAAGGCTTTTTCTCTTATGGTAATAAACAACATACAGTAGGAAGTATTATAAAACAATTATGGAAACTGTTTGGTAAGAGTCACATTCATGATGTCCTCGTGTCAAGACAAAAAAACTAAGACAGGTAGATAGCAGAGGGAAGATGAAGAGATAATAGGTACAGGATAGAGGATACCCAGGTAGAGAAGAGACAGATGATAGAAGATAGATGAATAGATGATAGACCGACAGATGACAGATGGATTGATACATGATAGACAGATGATGGGAGGATGACTGATTGGTTGATATATGGTAGACAGACAGACAGACAGACAGACAGACAGACAGACGGATGGTAGGTAAGTACTTGGTGATGAATAATGACCTGGTCACGGACTTGGAAAGCAAATGGGTGGAGTATCAAAGACAAGGCATGCTTGGATACAGGCATGTGAGCAGAACTCACGGGATAGATGAAGGATATGAGGGCTTGAGTGGAAACACACAAGCAAATGCACACAAACCCACATGCATGCATGTATACACATATACATACAGGCACATACATGAATGCACATACACACAAACACACATGCATGCACATACATACATGCACCCACATGCACTCACACATGCCAACATGCATACATACATACATGCACATGCATGCATATACACACATGCATGCACATACATGGATGCACATGCACACAAACACAAATGAACACCACACATACATTCAGATACATTCATGCACACACATGCAAACATACATACATGCACATACATGCACACCCACATGCACTCCCCCCCCCACACACACACACCAGAGACAGCATGGAGAAATTATGAAAAGGCAAGTAGACAAGGTATCTTGGCTAGGTGACTGTTTTAGTCTTAGCTTCAGTGAAACACCATGACCAAAAAGCAAGTTGGGGAGGAAAGCGTTTATTCAGCTTACACTTCCAGATCATGATACTTCACTGGATGAAGTCAGGACAGGAACTCAAGCAGGGCAGGAACCTGGAGGCAGGAACTGATACAGAGGCCTTTGAGGGGTGCAGCTTCCTGCCTTGCTCCTCATGGCTTGCTCAGCCTGCTTTCTTATAGAAGCCAGGATTACCAGTGCTTGGATGGCACCGTCCACAATGGTCTGGACCCTCCCGCATTGATCAGTAATTGAGAAAATGCCTTACAACCAGATCTTATAGAGGCATTTCTTCAACTGAAGAAATTTCTTCTCCTTCCTCTGTGATGACTCTAGCTTGCATTAAGTTGACACACAAAACCAGCCAGTACAGTGATCTTTACAGAAACCCAACAGGAAGGAGTTAGCCTCAGTACTACCAAGCACTTCTAAGCACCAGTCATAAATACTATGATTACCTCTGAAGGTATTGTGGGCTAGCCTCAGACTGATGCTGAGCCCATCTGGGCTGTGTGTGGACATCAGCCAGTAGGTTGATGGACAACTGCTTACATGGGATGCCCTTTTCCTTCTCTAATCCCAGGAAGACAGTTGTTGATCATGACAGACATGGATGTGACTAAGAGATTCAATCACTCTAGGGACATGTCTTCCAATTATTTATAAATTGCATCATGAGTCGGCAAACCTCGTAGAGTTTTAGAACAATCCCCTGAAGATGCCGCCTGAAGGCAGCGTGCTGGAAAACATGCCCACCTTTTGGGATATAGGGTATGTGTGCACTGGACTCATGCACTGTGTGACATTGTGTCCTCAACAACAACAACAACAACAACAACAAAATACATACCCATGCCCAAGAGAAGGAAGGAGGAGCTGCCTCTCTCACTGTAATTCCTGATGCTTCTGGAGGACTTGGTGGCTCCTTGCCCCCTCCCCCCAACTCCAGGTATGAGGTCTGCAAACCCAAATGGGGCAATGTAGGGCCACAACAAGTGTCCTATTGAACCTGTCTTGGGGGCCGACTTTTAGCAGAAAGCGGCTATCAGCTTTGCAGCCATCTTGAGCCATATACCCTGACATGAGACTTGGATTACAATAGCCTACAACAGCTGAGCACACTCCAATAATCTTGGTTTAGATACCTTGGGTGCATGAGATTAAAGGTGTGTGAGATTAAAGGTGTGTAATTTAAGAGTGTGACTTAGAAGTGTAGAGATCAGATTTAGAGACAAGACTTAAGGGCATGATTAAAGGCGTGACCAAAAGGCATGGCTTAGAAGTGAGATATATAAAAGGCAGAGGCAGACAGAAGAGAGATCAGAGAATCAGACTATAGAGAGAGAATCAGACACTTAGAGGAAGAGAGACTGAAGAATAAACAGGATTGAATCACACTCTGTCTGGCCTCACTCTCTCTCTTGCTGAACCCCGACCCGCGGACTGGAGCGGCAGCTTGGGCCGGGATACAGTGGCCGCCAAACGTGGGGTAGCCCGGGCCTCAACATTTTGCTCGGGCTCGACATTTTTGGCGCCCAAACAGGGACTAGTGTGGTCCTCAACAAACCTGGAGCCTTACTGTGGCCGATGTGCCCTGGATTCTCTGAGTTTAGAGGCAAGCAAGAAGAGGAGTCATTGAGCTTCGTGTAAATCAGGAAGCAAGGCTCTGTTTGTTCTGTGGAGTAGGCGACATGAGTGTGCATAATGGTGGTGACCCCCCCGGGGGGCCTCTGGTACTCTCCTGCCCAATGAGAACCAGTATGGTTTGAGACAGAACCTAAGTACCCATGCAATGAATGGATGGGTGAGGCGTGATGTTTGAGGTCACACTGTTCACCTGGCTCAGCATCAGAAGGATTATGGGTGGACTTCAGTGAAGCCTTTCCCCTGAGCCTCGGGGTTCACCTGCTAGGCAGGAGAGTGAAGAATTGCATAGATTCAATGGTTTGTCAAAAGGCATTGTAAGGACATTTTACTTAACTATGTAAATCCGAAAAAGTAGTCTTTCTTTTATCCGGTTGGTTGGCTAAACGAAGACTTCAGGATAAGAGGTATAGCTCCCAGCAGCTCACATGCAGAGGGCATAGACCCTGATGCTCTGTCCATAACGAGACTCTAGGAGGAGGGTATGGTTCATGAGGAGGCTGATCTAACCAGTGGATTAACCATTTTACTGTTATCTTTTAAATTCTGTATGTATAGTATGTGTGTGTGTGTGTGTGTAGCATATGTGTGTATATAGTGTGTGTTTAGTGTGTGTGTAGTGTTTGTTTGTGTATAGTATATGTATGTAGTGTGTGTGTATAATGTGTGTATTGTATGTGTGTGTATGTGTGCATAGTGTGTGTGTAGTGTGTGCATACTGTGTGTGTAGTGTGTGTAATGTGCGTGTAGTTATGTGTGTAATGTGTGTGTAGTATGTGTGTAGTGTATGTATAGTGTTGTGTAGTATGTGTAGTGTATGTGTGTGCAAAGTGTGTGTGTGCATAGTGTGTGTGCACAGTGTGTATGTGCATAGTGTGTGTGCATAGTGTATGTGCATAGTGTGTGTGCATAGTGTGTGTGCATAGTGTATGTGCATAGTGTGTGTGCATAGTGTGTGTGCATAGTGTGTGTGTGCATAGTGTGTGTGTGCATAGTGTGTGTGTACATAGGGTGTGTGCAGGCCCTAAACGTAATTAGAGAGTATTTATTTACCCTCTTCACATTCTCGCCACTATCGCAGCAGTGGGAACGTCTCGTCAGGCAAGTCATTATGGTAGATCACAGGGATTTCACAGCGGGGGGATGGTTGATGGTGACTTCTCCTCTGATAGTGTGCCTTTTAGCATTCAGAGACTATGACGCCGTATTCAGGACTTGTACAGGATCAAGCCACACAAATTCCCAGCCTGAAGAGGACATCAAATTCTACCCTCACCGAGGAGCCATTGGCAACTTGACGGCCACTGGGAGAGGAAGAGTCATTTTACTTTGAAGGTGTGGCTTCTAGTGGGTTGGCTGTGGTTACACACCCAACAGTATATGGTTAGCTTATACTGAACTTGATGGACAGGAATAATTGCTTGTGAAAGGCCATTGGGTGGAGAGGGGAGGGCGCGGATCTGGGAGCAGTTGAAGGAAGGGCTGTGAGTAAGATCAAGATGCTTTGTATGACCATCTCGAAGAACCAATAAAAAATTTTTTTTTTAAGGAAAACAAATCATCAGGGCCAGAATCCCTAACTTCTATACTGCTTGAAAAACCTGTAACATGTTTGATACTCTGACTTAAAAATTAAACTTAGTAGGAAAACAGTTACAGATAGTATCCATTGCTACACAGTTACAAAAATGTCAACTATCTGTTGTATGTACCCATCATGATCCAAGGAGCCCCTCAAGCCATTAGGCTTGGCTGGCGAGCCTTGCCTTGTCTGATTTGTTTCAGTTGGAGAAACTGAGTCTCATTCTCCACAAGGAGTCCTTGGGTGTAGCTGGGGCCATCACTCAGACTTGAGACACCTCTGTCAGGGTTTTATTGAGCAGAGCTGCCTGCCGCCATATGCATTTAAATAATGAGCAAGGATCAATACCTGCCTCTGTCCACAGTCCCTCGATGATAGCCTAAGAAAGCAAGGCCAGCCCCACTGCGGAGCGGCAGCCTGCAGCCCGAGCACATTACGGCCTCACCGAAGCTAAATTTTGCCCATCAGGAACCACGAGCCATGCTGAGAAGGATGATGGCAGGAGGTCGCAGAGGATTCACAGGGATCTAAATCTCGAGTGCTGGTGAGATAATGCAGCCATGTTTCCATAAACAGACACCCATCCATCACCAGATGTTGGCTCAGCCCCGAGCTGTAGCCCATGGCGGCATGGCGGTTCTCAGAAGCCTGGCAGCTCTGGGGTCAGCTTTTATTTCTGCTTCTTCATAGTTTGAGACTCCACAAAAGCCCTTTTATTTTCTCTCTCTCTCTCTCTCTCTCTCTCTCTCTCTCTCTCTCTCTCTCTCTCTCTCTGTGTGTGTGTGTGTGTCTGTATCTCTGTCTGTCTCTGTCTCTCTCTTTCTCTTGTTGTCTCTCTGTCTCTTTCTGTCTCTCTGTCTATCTCTTTTGTCTCTATCTCTCTGTCTCTGTCTCTCTCCATCCCTTCCCTCTCTTTCTGGTCCTTTCCCTTATCCTTTCTCTTTTCTTCTGATTTCCTCTGTCTCTCCTTAGTTCCATCTATACATCCACAACACACACACAAAAATAAATTTCACAACACGTGCTAATGCGTGTGTATGCATATCCCATCATTCCACAATCAAAGTATGGCTCTCCACAATGTCCCACTTCTTGTTCCACTTTTCTAGCTACACTTCCACAAAGACCTCATCATCTCTGCCTTGCCTTCTATCTTCTATGGATTAGTTTGCCTGCTCTTGAAATTCACAAGAGTAGATTCAGTCGTAGTATCTATTTTTATGCCTGGCTTCTTTAATTAAACACAATTAATGTAATAAACATAAACCCATGTCTAGTTGTGTGGGCATCACTCACTTTTGATTCTCACATGTTGTGTTGCCTGGGTGTACCAGCACATGCTAACCCATCTTCTAAGTGTGTGCACCATGCTGCATCCTCTTAGGAACACAGGTGCTATGAGCTTTGTATGCTGGCCTCTGTCACATACACTGTTTGTAGAGCTTGGAGCAGAGTTGGTGAAGTTTTGCTCCTGTTTTTAGAGTCTCAGTTTCCTGCTTGAGAAATGGGGAGCATCATGTTATTTTTCTTCTAGTGTTGCTTGGCTCAATGGGCACATGTTCTCACAGACAATAGCTTGGAGCCCAAAGAATGCTGTTTGACATTGAATGCCTACGTCCAAACCCATGCTGACTCTATTTCCCTGCACAGTGTAGCTGGGTGGGGCAGATGGGCGTTGTTTGTTACTGTGACGAAAAAGCCAGACGAAAGCATCTTAAGAAACAGAGGACTTATTTTGGCTGACAGTTGAGTTAATCACAGTGAGGAAGTCTCGGGAGGAGTGTGAGACAGTGGTCACATGGCAACTATAGAGGGATGAAGGTTTGGGATCTGCTCTCTCTCTCTGTCTGTCTCTCTCTCTGTCTCTGTCTCTCTCTGTCTATGTGTGTCTCTGTCTCTGTATCTCTCTCTGTTTCTCTGTGTCTGTGTCTCTCTGTCTCACTTTGTTCATCTCTCTGTCTCTGTCTCTCTCTCCCTTTCTTTCTAGCTTGGTTGCTTTCTCTCTTTCTTTCTTTGTTTCTTCCTTTTTTCTTTCTTCTTTCGTTCTTTTTTTTTACATTTTAGAGATTTTATTATTTTTGTCAGTTGGAATGATTCTAAATCCTAAGAACAGAAGCCCTTACTCAGCACGGACATGCATCATCTGGTGCGACACGAAATCCTGAGTCATGATGGACATCTAGGTAGTTGAGTTATTATTATGACAATATTTTCAACATTGCCTGTTCTTTTTTAAAAAATTATTTATTTACTTTACATCCCAATCTCAGCTTCCTCTCCTCCCAGTTCCTCCCTCCTACCTCCCCCATCCCATTCACTCCTTCTCCCCTCTCCTCCCAGTTCCTCCCTCCTACCTCCCCTATCCCATTCACTCCTTCTCCCCTCTCCTCAGAAAAGGACAGGCTTCCATTGGATATCAACTCACCTTGGTAAATCAAGTTGCAGTAAGACTAGGTGAATCTTCTCCTATTGAGGCTCGAAGAGGCAGCCCAGTTAGGAGAAAGGGATACAAAAGCAGGCAATGTAGTCAGAGAGAGCCCCTGCTCTTGCTTTAGGTGTCCCGCAATGTGAAGACCCAGCTGCACAACTTTTACATACATGCAGAGACCCTAGGTTCATCCTATGCTAACTTGCAGTTCATTCTTCATGAGCCCTTACGAACACAGGTTACTTGATTCTGTAGGTTTTCTTGTGGTCTCCTTGGCAATCTGGCTCCTTCCATCCATTCTTCCTTCCTTCCTTCCTTCCTTCCTTCCTTCCTTCCTTCCTCCCTCCCTCCCTCCCTCCCTCCCTCCTTCCCTTCCCTTCCCCTTCCTTCCTTCCTTCCTTCCTTCCTTCCTTCCTTCCTTCCTTCCACAGGAATCCCTGCCTAATGTCTGGCTGTGGGTCTCTGCATTTATTCCCTTAAGTGGCTGAGTGAAGCCTCTCTGATGACAGTTATGCTAGGCTCCTGTCTGCAAGTCTAGCAGAGCATCACTAAGGGTGTCAAGGGTGGGCTCCCTCTCATGGCATGGATCTCAGGCTAGGCCAGTCATTGGTTGGCTATTCTTTCAGATTCTGCTCCATCTTTTACCCCTACACATTTTGTAGGCAGGACAAATTGTGGGTCTAAAGTTTGTATCTGGGTCAGTGTCCCTATTCTTCCATTGGAAGTCTTGCCTGGTTACAAGAGTGGGCCAGATCAGGTTGTATATCCCCCATTGCTAGGAATCTTAGCTAGAGTCACCCTCACAGATTCCTGGGGGTTCCATTGTCCTAGTTTTCTAGGACATCTCAGAGATGTGCCCTCAATCCAGTTGTCTCTCCCAGTGTTCTGTCCCTCCGTCCTCCCCCAATGTGATTCCTCTTGTTCCCACCCCTGCCCAGTCCCCTCCTTCCAGCCCCTTTGTCTACAACATATGGAAATTTGTCAACATAACCCACTGTATAAACAAACTGAAAATAAAATAGAATAAAATCACACGAGCATCTCATTAGATGCCGAAAATTCTGCTGAATGACAGAATCCAAAATCCCCTTTCTTTCTTATTTTAAAATTCAGTCTGGGACCCTAGCTAATGGTATGGTGTTGCCCAAAATTAGGGTGGATTTTCCCATCTCAATTAGCCTAGAGGTAATCCTGCCATGTTAACAGCACCACAACATGCTTCTTCTCCTGAGCTCTATCTAGGAAGCATGGGTGTGCTACTCACTACAGAGACACTATCTTAGTCACCTTCTATCACTGGGATGAAACACAAGGACCAACACCAAGTTGGGGAGGAAAGGGTTTATTTTGACTTACATTTCCAAATCATAGTCCATCACATAAGGAAGTTACAGCAGAAACACAAGCAGGGGAGGAACAGGGAGGCAGGAGCTGCTGCAGCAGCAGCAGCAGCAGCAGCAGCAGCAGCAGCAGCAGCAGCAGCAGCGGCTATGGAGGGGTGCTGCTTACTGGCTTGCTCTTCATGGCTTGCTCAGACTGTTTTCTTATACAGGACCACCAGGGCAGGGTTAGCACCACCCACAATGAGCTGGGCCCTCCCCTATTAATCACTGTTAGGAAAAATACCCTATAGGCTTCTGTACAGCCTTATGTTTTGGAAGCATTTTCTCAACAGAGGTTCCCCCCTCTCGGATGACTCTAACTTGTATCAAGTTGATATGGACCGATCCAGCAGAGATGCTAAGTTGAACATGGACATCTACTGGCATTCACACAGGGGGCACTTTCTCCTTAGCCATTTGCTCAATTTCTTCTGGCCAAAGAGAAAGACAAGGATAGCCTTCAAACGACAGTCTCCAGAGAACTCCTTTGTATGTTGGCATTAATTGTTTGAAACTTCCAACCTTCAGATAGACAAAGCAGATGAATTTCTAAGGGGTTAGGGGTAGCGAGACTTCAAACGAAAGAGTTTTCACAAATGCGAACTGTCCCTATGGCCTCAAGAAGACATCATGTTCAGGGTGTGTGAGAATCCCTGAGCCCCTTCTCTGCCTTCAGAGTGAAACACTCCCCTTGTCTGAACAGGATCTTGGGTAGATCCTGAAGGGACTGTAGTAGGAGCCAGAAGCCAGTGTCAGTCAGTAATACCATAAATAAAAGGTAATTTTAAAGGAGCTTTGTGCTTGGGATGCTGTGACACTCTCTGAATAGCACCTCTCTCCAGGCATAGAGAGTTGTAGATACATGGCTGACAGCACCCAGAGCCACTTGCCTCAAAATAATGGGCTAGTATTTCATCTCCAAAAATAGTGCATTTGGAACACTGCCCCCTTTCTCTCTTTGGGACTCAAGGATTATTGGATTACGAAACAATAGGCTTTTCCTGGCTTTGAGGGATGGGGCTTGAAGCTTGGAAGACAGTGGTGACTGAAGTGTGCAGAAGCTCCCAGATTTAACAGCATTAGGCATGAATACTCTGATCACTGTCCTGTTTAACTTCAGTCGTCAGCTTGACACAGCCTAAGGCCATCTGAAAGGAGCTGAAGATCTGTCTCTATTAGATCAGCCTGTGGGCTTGTGCGAGGGTGGGAGTGGGGGTGGGGTTGGGGGCGGGGTATGGGCGGGTGTGGGGCAGGGTTGGGGGCAGGGTAGGGGCGGGGGTGGGAGTTGTCTTGATTGTTAATTTATTTAGAAGGGCTTATCCCATGATAGGCAGCATCATCCCTTGGTGGGTGGTCCTGACTGTATAAGAAAGCTGTAGAAGTGTAAGCCTGCCAGTGAACCAGCCATCAGGTAGCATCCTCTCTGGTTCCTCTTACACATCTTTGGCTGTGAGGAGCCTGTGAGGAGCCTTCCTCTGCTGGAGGTGATGCCATGGGGAATAGCGATCTGGCGAGCACTTACTAAGTTCCAGCTGTTTCGGAACTCAGACTTTGGGGTCACACTCCTCATTGAATTGCATATTTACAAGCTGATGAGTATTATTCAATAGCAGATTTTAAAGATTTCTTATATTATTTATTTATTTATTTATTTATTTATTTATTGTGCACTGGATGCATGCAGGTGACCAAGGACACAAAGCATGTCTGGTCCCCTGCAACTGGAGTCATGGATGACTAGGAATGTACTGCTGTGGGGGCTGAGATGCAGATTCAGATTTCAGTCAAGAGCAAAGTGCTTTGGGGGCACTTTGGGGGCACTGGGGTGTCTCTCTGGGTCCCCAGATGACAATTTTTAAAGTATCGCTTAATTGGCAGAACATAGAGTTGGATGGATATTCTTCATCCGTCTTCCTGGTATTTTTTGAGCTGCTCTTCTTTGTATCCTGAGGTTACAAAGCATGGCTCAGCCACAGGGTGTCTGTCTCTCTTCAGGCAGTTATTCTTCATCTTTTGGATCTAAGGAGGTTTCTTCTTTCAGGAAGATGGAAAGATCACCCATCCCCTGAGCTCACCTAAAACCACCTTTGTAAATAAAAAGTGGAAAATCAACTCCTGTGGTTCCAGGTTTGAGGGCAGTGGAATGGAAACGAATCCTTACTGTTTAGAAACAGCTGCTCTAGCGTGGACACAGGCCTAGGTGCCGTGTGGGTGAGAAAGGCAAAATAAGCTTCAGTGAAGAAGAAATTAATGATGGATGCCACATAGGTGAGAAGAAGAGAGGACCAGGACTCCTGCACTGCTGTCCTGATCAACTGTCCTGAACTACCAACCAGGCTGCAGTGCCTCACTTCCTGTTCTGTCCAACCTTGGCAATTATTGACATTGCAACAAACATCTTCCAAGCTCACACTCAACAGCTACATAGTGAAGTTATGTTCAAAATAAAAAACCTAATTACAATGTTTCAAATAAGGATCTAAGTTACTGTGACAAAATAACAGAGAAGAGGCCATTTAATGGAGGAAAGGCCTCCATTGAATCAGCCTATAGGAGCAAGAGCAGAAGGCTGTTGTTGGTGACACTGCATCCTGAGTCAGGAATCAGATGAGAGCAAGAAGTAGGACCTGCCTATCAAAACTCAAGGCCCACCCCTCTGTGACCCACTTCCTTTACAACCATCTCAAACAGCGACACCATCTGGTAACCAAGTGTTAAAAATACAGAAGTCTGTGGGGGGACATTCCACATTCAAGCCACAATGGCGAGTTAAACATTTTCATGGTGGCTGCATGCATAGCTATCTAGGAGAGAGCACTGAGCCCGCAGGCTGCACTTTGGACAGCTCTGCAGAGAGTCTATCTCCAGAGCATCACAGGAAGGAAAATTTAGATGAAATAATAGGAAGAAAAGAGATTGCTCTTTCGACCTTAAAATCTCCATGGTCTGAGAGGCAGCCCGGTGCCATGAAGGCAGCTGTGGGGACTACCGCCTTGAAGTTCAGGAGGGACTTGCTAGAGCCGTGGATTTAAATTTCAATGTCACGTACAGTTTTAGACTTCATGTCCCCTTGCCCCCTGTCTCTTCAAGGGCAACTCTTAATCATTTGCTATTTAACTCTCATAAACACTCTTAAGAAGCAGACAGTCAGAATCAGGGTCTCTGAAAGACCCATGGCTTGCAGAAGAGCTTTGAAGCCTCCTTAGATGGCAAAGGGCAGAAGGATAAGTCAAACAAATTGCCTGCCCAGGGCCAACACAGGCGAGATGGGAGAGCTGTATGCAGAAGCAGGAGGTTGAAGAAACCTGTGGATGTGACACAAGAGTCATGTCTGAGGCAAGAAGGTGGGTGGGAACAAACCAGGGTAGACAGAAGGATCCGCGGACTGCCAGGTCTTCAAGAAAATAGTACCAAGGTCTCAGAGCAAATGTGGCCACCAGAGATGCTCTGGATAGAAATGGCTCCTATCAGGGACCCCGCTGAGTTCAGTTGAGGGCTGGGCTGGGAGAAACCCTGTGGTCGTGGCTTTGGAGTAGACACTATGACAAGGCCCAAGGTGGCAACAGTTGGGGATTTTCAAATGTGCTCCTGCTCATGGACCCTGGAGAGATGAGAGAGGTGGCAGGCACACATGGAACCAAATTCCTCTTCTCTCCTTCCCCCCTCTTCTTCTCTCCCTATGACTCTTCATATGTATCCCTGGTTATTTCTTTCCTCTCCAATGGCTCCATATTTTTTTTTTTTCTGACAGGAAACCACAGACAGCCTTCAACAACAAGAAGCTTAAATTATCCCTGGAGAAACCCATCATTATAGGGAGAGGAAATCTGCTTGCTCTCAGCATACATCTTGACCTCAGCAAAGGGTCCCCAGCCACCATGATCCATCCCACTAAACCCAAGGGACTAGGGGGGGGGGGAATAGAAGGAGGAGGCTGAATAAAGAAAAAAAAAGGAGTTCCTAATTTAAGGTCCCACCAGAAAATATCCAGACAAATCCAAAAAGCTGGAGAGTCATTAAAGGAACCAGTGTCCCCTGTCACTGCCTCGGTAAGAGGGAACCAGAGTTACCCATGGACTGGAGGACATCTGGAGGCTATGAGTGCCCACCATCTCAGGGGCCTCCAGATGGAGGTGAGCTACACCAAATCATCATGATGGGGTTATTCTAGGCACTGAGTCAGATGTGAGCTCTCAAGAAAAGGTAAATGTAGACAAATAGAAAACAGATAAACAAATTACCCATAGGTAGATAACTGATAGATGATAGATAATAAATAAATAGACAATGGGTAGGTAGTATATAGCTACCATATATATATATATATATATATATATATATATATATATATATCTGGTATATATATATATATATGTGTGTGTGTGTGTGTGTGTGTATACATATATATAGTCTGGTAGCTATATATTACCTATATATATTACATATACATACATATATATATATATATATATATATATATATATATGTGTGTGTGTGCCAGATAATTGATAAATGATAGAAAGATACTCAATAGCTAGCCAGATAATTGATAAATGATAGAAAGATAGCCAGTAGCTAGTAAGAGGATTTTTTGTTTCAGTAGTAGATTTTACTTACACTCATTGATTGATTGATTGATTGATTGACTGATTGATTGGGGCTGGAGAGGGACACAGGGCCCACATTCAAGGCAAGCACTCTGCCACCAACCCACGGAGTCCACATCTCCAACCCATGAAGCTACTTTTAAAGAAGGTTATTGTGCCAGCTTCCCCGCCCTCCTGTGTTCCTGTTCCTCATCCACGTTCTCAAGTGACTAAGTGAATAAGGGCTGTTTTCTCAAGCCCAACCTTCCCCTCTATGCCACCCCAAATCTCTGGTACCCCCATTCCCCTGGGTGTCTGGGGGTTAAGTCATATTTCAGAGCTAAATCTACTTCTGCAGGTCTTTTCTTTTCTTAACTCTGCCCTATCTCCACCTCATATGCATATCACAGGGCTTTGCTACCCTCTGTGTCTGATTATCTATGCATCCATCCATCTATCCATCTATCCATCCACCATCTATCTACCTATGAATCCATCCATCCATTTATCCATATATCCATCCATCCATCACTACATCTATCTATCTATCTATCTATCTATCTATCTATCTATCTATCTACCTACCTACCTATCTATCTATTCACCTATACATCTGTCTGTCTGTCTACCTGCCTACCTACCTACACTATCATGGCTGTAATGATGGTGATGGTTGTGATGAAGGTGGTTATGGTAGAGGTGATGGTTTTTATGTTGGAGATAATAGTGGTCTGGTGGTGATTTATGGTGAGGGTTTTGTTGATGGTGGTGGTGGCTGTAGTGGAGGTAACCATGGTGGTGATGGCGGTGGTGATGGTTGTGGTGGAAGTAGTCATGATTGTGATGGTAGTTGTGGTGGAGATAGAAGTGGCCTGTGGTAATAATGAGGGTGGTGGTGGTGGTGGTGGTGGTGATGGTGGTGGTGGTGGTGGTGGTGGTGGTGGTGGTGGTGGTGATGGTGGTGGTGGTGATGATGGTGGTGGTGGTGGTAATGGTAGTGGTGGTGGTGGTGGTGATGGTGGTGGTGGTGGTGGTGGTGGTGGCGGTGATGGTAATGGTGATGGCCATTCTCTCCTGGGATTATTGTATCCAATGATCAATGTAACCACATTCCTGAGAACCTGGTAGATTCACACATCTTCACAAAACTTCCACCTGGCTGAAGGAGAGCTTGCCTCTGTCTGGGTGACTTTTTCTAAGGGAAAGAGGCCACTTTAGACACATGTTTTTCAGAAACCGCCGGGAGGAAAGAGCAAAGACTCCAGACACCTGGCCATTTTCACCCCGCCGGGAGGCATCCCTCCAGTTAATCTTTGTTACCTGGTCCAGTTGTCTTCCAGCCTTCATTTCCCTATTGGCCAAACAATGCTGCTTTGCCGTAATTATAATAAGCTAATAAAAGAACACATGTAGACTGCACAGTACAGTCTGGGCACAACCTGTGCACCAGGCCTTGGCATCTGCCACAGGAAAGTGTAACTCCTAAAGGGCCCCATTGCACAAAAGGAAGTAGTAGATAAAGGGAATTTACAATGATAGGTAAATGTACTGGGTCCTCAGAGATGCTAAGCTCTCTGCCAACCCTCGTATTTAACCCCAAGGTCAAAAAAGCAGACGTAGGACTACTGTGTGTAGGTTGGTTTTTTGTCAACTTGACACAGAGTAATGTCACCTGGGAAAGAAGAGCCTCAGTTGATACTGCCTCCATCAGAATGGCCTGTGGGGCGTTTTCTTGATTAATGATTGGTGTGGTAAAGAAGCAATTGCTGATCCAGTTGTTGTGGTGATGCTGCCAAAACACCAGTGAAGTGGAAACTCACCTGACTGATGATCTGGTGAGGAGTTCAGAGAGATGCATCAATCCTCTGCCTGAGTTCTCTCTACTAGCTCGGTCCTGCAGTCATCCAAGTCCCCCGATTCTTTCCCCCACACTGGGGAGAGGATCCAGGACCTCACACAAGCTAGGCAAGCGCTCTGCTTCTGAGTCACACCTGCAGTTCTCAAGGTTTCTGACCATGTGCTTGTGTGTGTGTGTGTGTGTGTGTGTGTGTAGGGGTGGGGCCTGGACCAAGCTGGGGTGCCTTGGCAAGGATGTTTACAGAGGAGCCATCTCCCCCATCCTGAGAGGAACATACTGTTTACACTTTTAGGGCTGCAGGGACCCAGCTTCAAACGGATTAGCCATTTAGGAAAGAAAATCAAAATCAAGTTTATGCTTGCTCTCCAAGAAACAGCAAAGAGAGCACACGGCAGCTTCTCCTACTGTCTCTGGCCAGGACCAAACACACTCTGTGCTTGGCTTCCCTGGGCTGCTGGATCTGGCAGCTTGTAATTCAGAGACAAAACTCTTATGGAAAATTAGGATCCTCACATGTTCCTTCAGCAGCCCTGCAGATTCCCAGAGTGTATTCTGGCTGGGACCTCTTGGCTTGCCTTGGCTTAGCTAGGAGGCTGAAGGCTTAAGGAACTGAGGAAGGAAGGGTCTTCCCCTTCCACCTCTTCCCCCCTTTTTTGACCTGTGCTGTTTGTTGTGTGTTTGATGAGGCTTCGACTTCTCAGGGAAGTGGGCTGGCGGGATTATTATCTGCCTGGTAATTACAACCAGCCATGGAAGAAGGCTAAGTATGCCAAGCGGTGGTCCTGCCAGCTGGAAGACTCCCTCAAGCGAGGGATTTGTGGCTGGCCGTGCACCTTGGCAGGGCTAACATTTTTTTGGCTGTGTACTTGAAAAAGCACAACTTCACCTTCTCTGTTTTTTTTTTTTTAAATAATTTAATTTAATTTAATTTAATTTTTTACTTTTCTTTCTCCTCTTTTTAATTCCCACTTCAGAAGGGGGTGGGTGACTTGGTTGCGAAACTCAGTCGGATTCTGAATCTGGGCCTTTTCAGATCTGTGGAGCAGCAGGGAGCTGCATAGGTCTTGTTCTCCATCCTCTGGGTGGAAGGTGCTATGGGGCTAATGGTTCTTGAATGAAATAAAGGTGCTCACAAAGTGGATTGATATTAAGGTGCACCTATAGAACACCTTGGGTGTGCTGGAGCTGTTCTGTGGATACTTTGCCTGCATGAGCGGTAGGGTCGTTTTACTGTCTCATTCAAGCAGTCAGTTGTGCCACAGTATTACAGGGCTAGGTGGAGGACTGGGTGGATGTCGCTGTAAATGTTTTTTTTTTTTTTTTAATTTTTTGTTGTTGTTGTTGTTTTTGATTTGACCTGGCCAGCTCCCCAATAATGGTGGTCTACTAGACTTATTTAATCATCTTTAGCACAATTACTGGGCAAATTACCCCTAATCTATTGGATACTTTCCAGCTGTGCTCTCCAAGTACTTGTGGTTTGAGTCCCACCTGGGCATTTCATTCAGGCACGTGTTGCTAGTCCATTGTGTCTAATGGAGACCTGTTCCCTCCGCTTTCTTTCTCTTTCCTCCTTCTCCTCTCTCCTCTTTCTCTTTCTGGCCCCTAGCCGTGACCCCCGGCCAGGTAACTAAAGCCTATCTCTATTCATCTCAGTCATTGGAGATAGCCACTTTTATTTAAAGGATACCTTTAAATTGGAGATCAAGGTTTCCAACCACAAAGGCCAGTGTACATTAGAATTCGCCCATCTGGAAGCAACCAGATCTTGAGGTTCAGAATCTAGCATTTGTATACACAGCACTAGACCATCCCCCAACAGGTAGAGGGACGAGTGTCTGGAAGGTTTGAACTTTTGGAGACATTTCTCCTATCTTGCCGATTTCAATGGGTGAGATACTAAAAAGAGTCCAGATGTGGGTATAGCCAGCAGGTGTTCCAACATTTTGACCAGAGCTCCTGGCTCATCTCTCTTGCTTTATTTTGTCCTTATCTGAAAAGTCTTAGGTTCCAGTTGAAATCCTCCTTCACTGGGTTTAAGTCCCCGAAGGGAAACAGATGTAGTAGTCACTTTTGACCCTGTGGAAAGAGTCTAACACTCCCAGATTGCCACGGGCTGGGAAGTCCCAGAGTTGAGAGATATTTAAGACTAGCAGCGGTGCTAAGGGTGTGGCTCAGTGGTCAAGTGCTCACCTAGCAAGCCAAGGCCCTGGGTACTAGTACTAGCACTGGGAAAAAAAAAAAAAAAGCAAACAAACAGAAAATGGGCCATCGTGGCCACCGTAGCCTCCAATAAGTTGGTAAAGTTTGTGACATGAGCCCTTTAGGACCATGATCTGTTGTGAGGCTTTGGGTGGGACTAGTGTCATAACATATCTTCAGGACTTATCAGAGGGTGACACTGGGCAGGGGACCCTATTCTCTTCATCTGTGGGTTGGGAGTAATGCTATGTCTGTCTCAGAGGGCTGGTCTGCAACAGTGCTTGAAAGACACCCAGCACTGGGGCCTCTGAGGAAACATGCCCTTGAGCCTCTGGCTGCAACTTTCACTTTTATAGTTAGTGGCAGAATCTAACATCCATGTCTTCAGCAGGCTGCCGGCTAAGTTTCTTGGGTATAGCTGCTTTCTCAGTCTTATTTTCTGGGATGAAAATGGAACAACACATGTTCTGTTGAGAATCACTGCTGTATTCGTATTCTGGTGTGACTGCTTCCTAGGTCTGGTGTATCTGTATATGTATCTGAGTGCTTTTGTGTATGTGTCTGTATGCATGCATGCTTGTGTGTGTGAATGTATGTATTTGTGTATACATGTTTATGTATGTGAATGTATATGTATGTGTGTATGCATGTTTGTATGTCTATTTATGTATGTTTGTGTATATGTATGTGTATGTGTGTTTTTATGGCTGTGTGTGTGTATGTTTGTATGTCTGGGTATATTATGTGTGTGTTCATGTTTATAGGTCTGTGTGTCTGTGTATGTCTGTGCACATATATCTATGTAAATTGTGTGTGTGTGTGCATTTGTGTGTGCTTGTATGTCTACATATATGCATGTGTATGTATGTTTGTATCTGTGTGTGTACCTGTCATGGGCTAGGTTTACTGCCCTTTGTAAATTCCCCATCATCTCTGGCTTTGAAGTCAGGGTGATGGAACGGGTAGCTTAATTAACATAGAATGGGGAAGTGTGGCCAGCATGTTCTGGCTGCTGCTCACAGTTCAGCTCCCAGGCTCCTTGGAGGAAGATGATCTGTTGACCCTGTATAACTTGGAATGACCTTGAACCTTGATCCTTTCCCTGGAGCCTCCCTGGCCTGGCTTGTGTGCATCTCTCCGACTTCATCTCTATTCCCAGTTCCCAGACTCACCCTGATGCAGCTGCAGTACTTTGACAGGCTATATCTGTTTCCACCTCAGCCCCTTTGCACCTGCTACTTCCTCTGCAAGACTGGCCATCCAGAGTTCTTTTTGTAGTTGATCCTTCTGACTGCTTAAGGTTGCTGCTCAATGCCCTTGCCTCCTGGGAGCCTCCTGGGAGCCTCCTGGGAGCCTCCTGGGAGCCTCCTGGGAGCCTCCTGGGAGCCTCCTGGGAGCCTCCTGGGAGCCTCCTGGGAGCCTCCTGGGAGCCTCCTGGGAGCCTCCTGGGAGCCTCCTGGGAGCCTCCTGGGAGCCTCCTGGGAGCCTCCTGGGTTACCCTCTTATAAGAAGTGTGGTTCCCCATACTTCAGATTCTGTCTGTCATATCAGATTAGCTCATCTGCATTTTAGAAGATGCTGTCTCACCATGCAGGATGTGAAATCTCACTCATTTGTGGCCTCGTCTCTTTACCTAGAATAGGGACCTCAAATATTCTAATCCCAGGCATAGCTCCAGCAGCTTGGATAAGGCTGGGCATCCTCCCATAAGATTCGTTAGAAAGATGAAGTCAGTGAAGATCAAGTGAGATCTTCACTTAGAAAGATGAAGTCAGTGAGTCAAGTGAAGTCCAAGTGAGAGCTAGGGAGGCGATCAGAGTAGGAAGAAAATCTGGATGCAGAAAGGAGTTGAAAGCATGTATCCGATGCTGAGTGCCAGAGGTGTGGCTAACAGAACCATTGTGACAGCCCTAGAGAGAAACATTGTAACAAGCCTAGAGAGAAATGTTGGAGCTCTGAGTTTTCCTGCAGGGCGGGACATTTGAACCAGAAATTAAGAGTGGGGAGAGGGCCCAGAGAGAAGGCTCAGTGGTTAAGAGCTGACTGGTTGCCACTCTTGCAGAAGACTGGAGTTCAATCTCTACCTATGCTGGGCAAAGCTTTGGGAATCTCTCCGGAAGATTTAACAGGTTCAGATGGCCAAGCAAAGGCAGGGAGGTAGGAGAAGCCAGCTTCAACCACCATCGAGTAGCCTCCGAATCGAATCGTTTCAGCCAGCTGTCACTACACAACAAACCACCCCAAATCTTAGCGGAAATTACAAGAATGATTTAGCTCATGAACCCATGAATACTGTACTAATTTAGAGAAGGCTGCTGGGGCTGTCAGCAGGCAGTTTCTGGGTCAGTCTCGGGTGGCTGGGCTACGACAGTTCAACACTGTAGTTCACTTCTGCACCACAGCGTCTCTTCAAGCTAAGCTGGAGCTTAGAGCTAGCGAGTGTGGTGTTTTCCTCTGCTAGTCAAAGCAAATCTAAGCATCATTCTATTCCAGTTTAGGAGGCTGGGAAGATTCACTTATCGATGAGATGGAGCTTCGAGGCTTGTAGGGAAATGACTACAGATTTCTGAGCCTCCGGGAGCCTGAGCTAGGGTGTGCAAGTGTCTTCATATAAAGTTACCATGAGTCATCACTATCATGGCTGTAGCTTTGGTTACCATGGTGATCAGTATATGGTGCACAGGCAGAGGCAAAAGAGCTGAGTCGGGACCTGATTATCAACAAATCTAGATTAAGCCAGTTGGGTACCTTTTGGGGTTCCATGTTCTGTCTGTAAAATGGGCTGACCTCTTCCTGTCTATCGTACTGTTATGAACATCCTTTGCAAATCCAGAAGACAATTCAACACATTGTCTTATTTATTACTTATTGGGCACCACCGTGCTCAGGCATTGTTTTAGACCTTGAAAATAGGACAAGTTGGAAAAACAGAACTCTTTGGGGTTTAGAGGCAGAGAAGAGTGGACAAGCAGTCTTCGACACCAGACCTATGTCATGTTAATGTAAATACAGGGGATGGTGGTTAAACCATGCCTACTGTTTGCTGAGGGGTTCCATCCACCGGGGTCTGTGCTAAACATGAGAGTCACTTCATGCAGTTCCCATAGCACTTCCTCTGCCTGGCCTCTGCCTTCCTCTGCAACTTTACCTCTCTGAGCCTCAGTGTTCTTCTCTGTAAAATGGGATTGGTATTAGTGATGACCCTATAGGGCTGCTGTGAGATTAAATAAGACAAGCCTCCAGAAACCCTTGCACCCAGCCTGGCTTGACAGTGTGAGCCCACATCTGAGGTTGCTGTGTTTTTCCTACAATCCCTCAGATAAACAAACAGTCCCCACTTCAAGATGGTGGATCTAAGGCAGTGGTTCTCAACCTTCCTAATGCTGCAGCCCTTGAACACAATTCTTCATGGTGTGGTGATTTCTCCCCTTCCCCCCCCCCCCCATAAAATTATTTTCATTGCTACTTTAGAGCTGTCATTTTGCTACTGCCATGAATCGTAATATAAATATTTTTAGAGTTAGAGGTTTGTCAGAAGGATCTTCACCACAGGTTGAGAACCGATGATCTAACATGACCCTGTACTCAGATCCTCATACCAGTCCCTCTCTCTGAACAACAGCTGAGGCTGCAGTTTAGTTTTAGCCAACAGAAATAGACAGCAATGAGGACGAGCCATCCATGTGACTGTGTTGGCGCCTCTGTTCTAGACCAGACCGCCAGCCTCCATGTTGGAGCCTGCATGGATGGGAATTACCTGAAGAGATGACACATGGCAGGCAGGGGACTGTGGTTGGTTCTCGGGATGAGGAGGACCCCAGTCTTATACCCATAAGCCACTGGCTTCTTTCACAGACTAGCAAATACCAGGACAACTGCCCAGTTGAATGTTCTCTCCAGGTGTGGGAGAGACCCTGGGTGACAGCCTGATGGGAAAGCAGGAAACGCTGGGCATGGACTGTTGTTAGCTTCCTAGGGCAAAGTGATTTGTGACACAGCAAAGGAAAGAGCTCTCAGCTGGTGGTCTAGCTACCCTCCGCTTAGGATTCACGTCATTGAAATTCCGGTCCTGAGTTCTAAGAAATGCCACCAAGTAGCTGTGATTGTGTGTGTGTTGCACATGTGTGTTCACGCATTCATGTGTGTGAAGGTGGAGGGGGATTTTCACCTCCTAGGCTTGACATCACATGTATCCTGTTATGTCCTTGAATAAGTTTCCTGCCATTTCTGGGTCTTACTTTCTTCATCTCCAAGATAGTGCTAGATAAAAATAGCTGATAGGATGATGTTACATGAGGTCAGATGGCCAGCAAATATGTGTAAAGAATTAGAAAAGACATGAAGTTGGCCTGGACTTTAAAATGTCATAGCACTGGGTCATGGTAGTTAGAAAGCTGCCCATTTTACAGATGGGAAACAGAGGACTAACAGCAATCATTGGCTTGCCTGAGGTCCCAGCTCATGACTGGACCATCTATCGGGTCTTTCTTGACTCAATGTTCTCCTATTTGACTTTTTAATTTTTCTTTGCGTCCTTGCTTTTTGAGACAGGGTCCCTGACTCCCTGCAACTTACTTATGAGACTAGGCTGGCGTGCTGAGATCTTCAGGGACCTGCCTGACTTCGTCTCTCTAGATCTGGGATTACAAACTTGACCCAGCTATTTTTCTTGGGGTCTGGGGATTGAACTGAGGTCTTCACTTGTGAGCTAATATCTGACTGCCCAAGCCTTCTCCAGCTTTTTCATTTTGAGACAGGTTTTTACTCTGTAGCCCAAGCTGGCTTGGACTTGTAATCCTCCTGGCTCAGCTTTTCAAGTGACTGGGCGTATAGTCCAGTACTACCAGGCCCAGTGACTGAAGTACTTTTTGATCTAAACTCAGACCATTGTCTGCTGTTCTTGTAGAAAGCGGGGAAACAGCACATCTCTCCTGGCGCTGGTCAGCTGCTCACATCCTTGTGGCTGTCTTGCCTCTGTGTCTTGGCTTGTCCAGTCCATGTTCTGGATCATTCCTTCCACATTCCCTGAAGCCCATGTTCCATTCTTTCTGGTTCGTCCCGCTTGGACCCCCTTTGCTGAGATTCAGTGCCTTCTCTGGGGCTGGTCTACCACAGAGTTCATCACAGCTGTCTGAATCTGGGAACCCATTTGCTTCTGAATCTGCAAGTCCTTAGCTCAGTGCATTTATGTATTTACAGGGATGATCAGGGTACCAAGAAGCCACACCTCCTCTACCTTGGGTCTTCAGAGGTTAGCCAAATCTAGACCTACTTATATCTCGGGCTCCTCAGAGCCTAGAGAGGCATTCATAATGTTCATTGCACGCAGACTCTGTTGCAAGGAGATACTGGGAATAAACAGAATCTCACAGAGGTCCAGACCTGGGACCCTTCCAGATATTGGGCTTTCTCTTATCTTCATACTCTTTCCACAGGCAGGTCCTCAAGCAGTGTTTGTTGAGTGAATTACTAAGTGTTTCCATGGATGAAGCTAACAACACAAGGCAGGGGCTGCCCAACATCACTTAGACCCTAAGATCCTCAAGCCAAAAGATGGAGTTAGGATCCATCTTGTATCCTGCCTCCCTGTCCCCTCCCCATCCCACAATGGCTGGCACACAGTAGGTCCTCAGATCCCACTTGCCCTTGACCAACTCACCACAGCGTTACAAAGAAAAGCTGTCCAGCCTTGCGTCTCCCCCCACCCCCACCCGGCCCCCAGCCGCCGCTGAGTTCTCGCTTCTGCGGTTGGAAGCCTGTCTCAGAACATTGTGCAAACACGGTTTTGTGTGGTTGAAATGCATTTTTTAAATGTCACTAATTACTCAATAGCCTGTGACCACTCTTTCAGGGTTATAATTGGTCTGTCATGTAAATAGCTAATTAGGGGCCTTGAAGAAGGGGCAGATGGGAAGCCTGCCCAAGGCCTTCTGACTACTTATTTCTCACCAGACCCCCATGGGAGACCCTGGGGTCCCTTTTGTCATTGGCTGGAGAAGAAGGGACATTCTCAGTCCCCAGCAAAAACTGCAGTCCTGGGACCTCCCGGATAGGCCGGGGACCGGCACATATCCATACTTAAGGAATTCTCAGGCCACCAAGTTTAATGGGAACCAACTGTCCGTGCCCTCAGCCCACTCTGGTGCCCAACAGAGCTAACTACTTTCCAATCCAGACGGCTCACATGTGTGACACTGCAGTGTGCCAGCTGGCCTTTCTCCCCGGGTAGCCGGGTTGATCTGGTCCCGTCTGGTCCTTTCCCTGTGAGCATCCACAGTGGGGTCTGAGGATGTGGGGCTTACCTTAAAGCAATCCACAGGACACACCTTACATCTGCTTTCCTTCCTCTTAAAAGACAGGATGTCTTTTGCTTTGCTCTAGTGAAAACTGGGTTTTGGAGTCGGCTAGTGGGTAAAGGCACTCAGGCACTCACGGCCAAGGCTGACAGCCTGAGTTCCATCCCCGGACCTGCACAGTGAAAGAGAACCAACCATCCTCTAACCTCCACATGCCTGCCATGGAATATGTGTGCATTCGTGTATGCGTGGGTGTGCATGTGCATGTGTGTATGCACACACATACATACACAACTACATAAGTAAATAAATTCAACAAACAAACAAACAAAAACAAACCATACACAGGTTTTTACCCCAGGCAAGACATTCGATAACAAATCTTATATCTGGTTCCTGGGAGATTTTTCTTGTCTACAAATGGGAAAGCCTGAAAGATGGGTGTGGAAAGAGAAAGCCAACCGTGTGGACTCCATCTGGTGGGATATTTGTTATGTTAGTCTTCAATGGTGTGGCAGTGGGCTGGGCTGTGTTCTCACCTACCGAGTGTGTCATGCTTTAAAGAGTCTCCCCTTGACTGGATCCCTGGCTTGGTGTGGGGGTGACTTTTCTGAGCAGAGCTATGCAGTCCTGGGTTGGGATGGGCCTCTCTGACCCATCTGGCTGCACCCAGGCTTCAGTCTGTTTCCCTGAGGACCACAAGTTCAAGAGTGTTCAGCCAGTGCTGGTGTGACTGAGGGGTCTGGAGATTGATGTATAAAGGAACCCACCTCCCTGGCATGCATGTTTGGAGATCATGGTCAAATCCTTGGTCCCCTATAATCTTAGTGACTTTACTAAGGTTTAAAAAACATGGGCCAGTAGGACTGGAGAGATGGCTTAGAGGTTAGAGCACTTGCAGCTCTCACAGAAGACCTGAGTTCAAATCCCAGCACCGGTGTTACAGACAGCTAACAACTGTCCGTAAGTCCTACCCCAGAGAATCTGATTTCATCACACACACACATACACATAAATACAAATTGCAGAAATAAATCTTTTTAAATAGTTAGGTTATGTGTGTGTGTGTGTGTGTGTGTGTGTGTGTGTGTGCGCTTGCATGCAAGTGCACACATGTATATTTTCTATCCAGTAAAAGTTTGTTTCAGAGAAACAAAAAGAAAAAAAAATCTGTTTTGAGATGGCCTGCCACCTGCCCATTAGGCTTGGTTCTGTTGTAAAGTTCATGAGGAACAAGGCTTTGGTAACTTATCAGAGTAGGCGTGCACCGAAGTTAAAGTTAAGTAACCACCCTACTGCTGGTGTTCTGGGAGTTCCTAAACCCTCCCGGTTACAAGCAAGGCAGCATCAGTTTTCCTCCATTTGCTGGTTTGGCTTTGTTGTTTGTTTTTCAAGCCTCAATCTCTCCTAGACAAAACCAGCCTGGGGTTGAAAATCCTCCTGTCTCAGGCTCCCCAGTGCTGGGATTGCAGATTTGGGGAATACCTGTCTGTCTGTCTGTCTGTCTGTCTGTCTGCCTGCCTGCCTGCCTGCCTGCCTGTCTCTTTCTGTCTTTTTTTCTGTCTATCTATCCATCTGCCTGTCTTTCCTTCTTTCTTTTGTTCTTTTTGTCTTTTTCTGTCTTTCTTTGTAACTTTCTTCCTATCTTTCTGGCTGTCCATCTGTCTTTCTTTCCTTCTTTTTTTGTTCTTCCTTTTAATCTCTTTCTTTCTTTCTTTTTTCTTTCTTTCTTTCTCTTCTTGTCTGTCCATCTGTCTGCAGATCTGTCTGTCTGTCTTCTTTTTGTTGTTCTTTCTTTTTGTCTTTTTCTGTCCTCCTCCCTTCTTTCCTCCCTTTCCATCTGCCTTATTTCTGTCTGTCTATCTATCTGTCTGTCTGTCTCTGTTATCTGTCTCTTTCTGTCTTGTTTTTTTCTATCTATCTTTCCTTCCTTCTTTCTTTTGTTCATCCTTTCCTTTTCTGTCTTTATTTCTCTTTCTTCTGTCTTTCTGTCTTGCATTCTTACATTTATTTCATGTCTAAGCATTACGTATTTATATCACCCCCACCCCCACCTCCTCTCTGCTCCCCTCCTTCATGCTCTCCATTTCCCTCTCAAATTCATAATCCTTTAACTATTATCATTACATAAATCTGTATATGTAAAATGCATATATATATGTATATATATATATATATATATATATATCAACAATAAGATGTATATGTGTGTGTATGTGCACATGTATATAAACATGTAGCTTGGTGGGTCTATTTAGTGTTGCTTACATGTATACATGCTCTGGATGATCCCTCGGGATTGGGTAACCTATTGGGGAACTTGTTCCTACAGAGGACTGGCTTTCAAGTCAGGGGATTCACTGTGAGGCTGTGTCTTTTATCTACCACAAGGAAGCTGCTAGAATGAAGTTGCAACACTGTGTCTGCCTACACAAGGCCTGCCTGCAGTGATAACACTAGTTGACATCCCAACACGGATAAGAGGAATCTCACTAGGTCCCACCCCTAACTGAAGATTCATGGTTGTTTATCTCTCTATAAAATGGGTTTTCCCCTTCCCCCTTCTTCCCTCACCTCTTGTATTTTCCTTTACAAACACGTCAGTGTGTGTATCTCTTTCTCTTTTTCTCTCTCCATGTGTGTGTGTCTGTGTGTGTGTCTGTGTCTCTCTGTGTGTATAAATGCTAATGACATATCAAGCTCATTCATTACATTTTTTTCTTTATTCTTTATACACCTATTTCCCTTCTCCAACTCTTCCCAAATTCTGATCAATAGGCGATTCTCAGCTTCAAATCTTTGATAGGTCATGGAGTTCAGTTCGAGTTGTCCACGTGTGCATGAGTGTGGGGCCATCCTCCAGGGCGTGCATGCTCTACCAGTGGGAGCACCCTAACAAATGCTTCTCCCTGCCCAGCACCCATTAGCTCCCAGTACCTCCTTGGTAAGGTGTGGGCCTGGGGAGCCCCTCCCCCATGTAGGCTGGCATTCTCTCTGGGAAAGGTTCTTGGAACTACTGAACCCAAGGTTGGGGGGACATTTTAAGAATCTGGGTTCTTTTTTTTTTTTTTTTTTTAATTTGGTATTATTTTTGCTAAGATACATTCCACGTGATATCTTGAGGTTTCTGTCCAGTTTCATCACCAGAGGAAACACCATATATTCATTCATTCATTCATTCATTCATTCACCATCTATTGAGGACCCACCCACTTCATCCCAGGCCTTGCCTGCTTGTTTTTCCAGTTAAAATGATGGAGGCTTCCCAGCTGGAAGTCAGAATTCACAGGGAGCTGAAGCTATGATTCCTTTCTCCTTGGCCTCAGACCTCCCCTGGGGCCCTCTGCTTCTTTGGAGGAGGCGCCCAGTGGTCTGGTATTTTCAAGGTGTAAAGCTAGCACCATGCATCCAGGAGACAGAGGCAGAAAGCATCGCTTCTCCAGCCCCTTGGAGTGGATGCTTAGGTGTCTAGCAGAGCATTAAGCACTTGGCCTCCTCACTCCCTCTTCTCTCTGACAAAGCTTTTACACGGGAGCACGAGTGCCCATAAATAACAGGCCAACCTATAAATAAATACAGCTGGGAGCCCACAAAAGCCCCTGACAAATGCTGTTTATTTAATTTCTCAAGTGTGGTCCATTTGGGTGCAAGGAGAAAAGCACCTGAGCTTTAACTAGGCCAGCGCACTGCTGAGGCTCGCCTTTCCCGTGGAGGGGCCATCTTGTTCTCTCCCTGACACTTTCTTGCGCTTTGTGCAACAATTAAGCCGTTTGAAGCTAGCGATCAGAGACAAAAGAGGGATTTTCAGACCTTTCCCAATGAGGCTTACTCACCTCTGGGAAAGACAAATGTCCATCATTTTAGCCTGGCTGGCGCCGAGCCAGAATGATCTGTGATCTATGCCAGTCGAAAGACCTAGAGCATACCTTACTTCTTACTGAGGTGGGGATAGGGGACAGGGATGGACAGCAGTGTAAAGCACCTAGACTATTACTTATTTCAGAAGCAGGTATGTAGTGAGTCCTGTGTTTCCTGCCCCAGGGCCTTTGCAAGCTCCCTGCTTAAGATGCCTGTCTCTTCTTTTTCCTACAACCAACTCTTTCCCAATCTTCTATGCTTCCCTGGAATGCTTTCTCTGTCTGACAACAAACGAGGGACCAGAGCCACTTATTTGTGTAATCTTGCAGCATCCCATGTGGTTCCTTTAAAATACCACTCACCATTCCAATGGCATTATCTGCTCTGTCATTACTGGTTGATCACTTGCCTAGCTCACCTCAGTAGCAAGTCTCTCCCCCTGCTCCTCAGATCTGAGCCCTTATGACCTCTCATCTGAGCTTCCCCAGGCTCCACTCCCATGGCCTCTGCTTATCAAGGCAGCCTGAGAATAATTTTGGAAATGTTGGTCATGTCTGTGTTCTCTGCTTGGAACCTCTAAGGCGCTTCTGTCTTACTACCCATGAGTAATAGAGACCTACCCATGGCTTGCTAGGTCCTGAGATCGGAGCCTATGAACTCTCTGACCTCATTTCCAGCCATATCCCTTTTGATCACTCTGTTTCATCGATGTTGCTCTTCCCGGGGTTCTAGAAGATTCCATGCACATCCCATATAAAGAAGGGTTCATTCTGTAAATTCTCAAGATTCTCCGTCAGCATCAGGTCCACTGGCCTGCCTTGATCATCTTCCTAGAAGCTCTCACCATGTGCTGGCTCCATTCCCATCATGTGCTTCATGTGACAAAGCATGCATTTAATCAGCTCAGCATGCACCTTCTCCTCCACAGCATGCCAGTCTCCACAAGGACACTGTCTTGTATTTTTGTACTCCTCTTTTCCTATGGCTTAGACCAGTCACTGACACAGGGGCTGCCCCATGGGACTGTCTGGCTTATATAAGTGTCAGTCATATTTCAACCAATGAGATGCCTCTGTTGGGTTTGACCAACTAGCACAAGCGAGGCAGCTTCTGTTGCTGGGAGTTAATCCACAGTGGTCTGCTTACCTTTGTCTTATTTCATTTTTTCCACTCCAGCTGAGGGCAAAGATTCTCCAACAGAGGCCTTAGCGATTTATGGAGTAGTATGGTTAGGAAATGGGGATATCTCCCCACCCCACCCCCCAAACGAAATAGGACAAGACCAGTATAGCTAGAACCCTGAGCCAAAGGAAGGAGGATACCAGATGAAGTCTAGACAGGTAGAATCTTCCAGAAAGTTATACTTTCTTTGGGGCTAGGGAGATAGTGAGATTGGTGATGTTTTACCCTGCAAACACTAGAACCAGGATTTGGTCCCTGAAACCCTCATTAAGCCCTTTTAATCTCCTTTCCCTGAGGTGGAGACAAGTGGATCCCTGGGGCTTGCTGGCTAGTCAGCTTAACCTACTTGGTGAGTTCTAGGCCAGTGAGAGATCTTGTCTCTAGAAACAAGATGGACAGAGCCTGAGAAGCAACAACTAAAGTTGTCCTCTGACCGCCACACACATACATGTGCAAGCACACATGCATTGCTCCCTTCCTTCCCAAACACACACACACACACTTATACACTCACACACACTCATACACACTCATACACACATACACTCACACACACATGCACACTCATACACTCATACACATACACTCATACACACACTCATACACTCATACACACACACACACATGCACACTCATACACTCATATATACACACACACTCATACACATACACATACTCATACACATACACTCATACACTCATACACACACTCACACATACACTCATACACACACTCACACACACACACACACACACACACACACACACACACACAAGCACATTTGCACATTTAATTTGATCCTTCTTGGGTGACTGAGAAAAGGTACCACATTCCCAGGTGGCAGCTGTATGCTACTTGGAAGTTGAAGAGTGCTTTTAATCTGGCAGTTCTGAGTTTGAGCATCAACTGTGGAGCCATGTGATGACCAGGAGATCTGTCCTCACCGTGCCTTTCGACAGCCATATTCGTTCACAGTAAATGTTGTTAAGCTTTGCGCATGGTCCTAGGATGGACCTCAGGGTCAGAAGAGCATTGAGGTGTCTCGAGAAGCCCTGGCTCTTTGCTTGATCTGAATAATGTATGCATTTTCCTGCCTCTATGATGGGTTAGGGCTCTGATTTATGGCCACGAATGCGCCCCTTCACTTGCCCTGGCTTTTGTTAATGACCTCTCATGAATTATCCACGAAATGAATGTTGGATGGGCTAATTAGGCATTAACCTTACATTAGTGATCAACCACACAATTGGACCCTTCACAGCTCCTAAAATGCCAGCACAGAACGCTAAGTATCCTAGAGAAGAGGGTAACGTGACCAGGGGTGGGAAGCAAGGAAGATAGGAGAAGTCTGAGCATGCCTGAGGGAGGGGAAGGGAGCTGGGAACAGGCAGACGTCATGAATGTTAGGGACCTGGCAGGTTTAGCAGTGTGAGAAAAGGTAAATAAACACCTTATGACTTGACACCCAGCTTGCACCAGGGTTTTGAGACTGTCCCTCTCTTCTGTGCATATGAAAGCCAGAAGCTGATGCTGGGATGTCTGCCTCTATGGCTCTCCACCTTAGTTTTTAAGACAGGGTCTCTTGGCTAAACTGGCAGTTTAGGATTGGGCTAGTCTAGCTGGCCAGTGAGCCCCTGGGATTTACCTGTCTCCTCTCCTAACTGCCAGGGGTACAGGCATGCGCCACTGCCCCCACCTTTTATGTGGCTGTCAGGTATCTGAATTCACATCCCTGTGCTTGTATGGCAAGAATTTAATCCACTGAGCCATGTTCCCAGACCCTTGTGGTATCATCATCATCATCATCATCATCATCATCATCATCATCATCACCATCATCAATCTGAAGGTCTCACTACATATTCTGGGATGAATGGAAACTTACCCTGTAACTTAGGCTAGATGTAAACACTCAATCCTCCTGCCTCAGCCTCCTGAGTCCTGCCTTGTCCAGCTTCCACTTCCTACCCGACCCCTGCTCTCTTTCCCTCTCTTTGGAAAACTTATTCTTAATTCTCAGAGTTAAAGAACGCCCAGCCCATATCATCTTCCCCTGAGCCACCTTAGAACGAACGGTCAGCCATGTTTGATTTACGGTAGAATTGAACTAGTATCCTGATTTGGACCAGGAGTAATTGGCTAAGTAAAGTTGGATGAAATCTTTCTAGTTAAGTATCTAGGAGGCCCAAGATAATTAATGTAGATAGATAAGCTACAGGGTGATAAACGATTACATTGATGCATATCAAACATACGTGTGTGAACACACACATACACATGTACAAATGTTACAGCTTTCAGAACACGTTCTTGTTTATAATCCAACTTAATTTATGGATAAATGGTTCAGGGCTTTATTTTTCTCCATCTATCAGATGGAGAAACCAGGAGGAGGCTCAGTTGTTAAAACGCTTGCCCAGCATGTACGAAGCCCTGGGTTCTATCCACAGTGCCTCATTAATGAGGCATGGTGTGGTTCCAGCTCTCAGGAGGTAGAGGCAGGAGGATAAGAAGATCAAGGCTGTCTTTTATTACACAGCAAGCCTGGGCTACAGGAGACCCCGTCTTGAAAGAATGGGAGAATTGAGAGTCTCAAGGGAACGGAGCTTTGTCTGAGGGGAGAAGCCAGGAGCTAAACTTTAGTCTACATTCAAAGATTGGCTCTGTTTTCATGACAGAACTGGCCTCCATGTCTCTTTCCCTTTTTGGAGATACAGTTCTTGGCTATATAGTGGGGAACGTATGGGACTGGGCTGCTTTGCCCTTCCACTAACAGGAAGTGGAAGTTCAGCTAGGAGGAGGCCATGTTGTGCATCATGTGACCAACACCCACCATTCACCCTAGCCCATGACTGATTGAAAGAGAGGCAGGTACCTGATCAGAGGCAGGCAACTTGCAGGTTTGCTGTGAATAGGGACCAGACAAGTCAATTCGATGAAGATCTCATAGAGACATGAGTTTAGTGGATATATAGCCAACCTGTGTGAGTCAGGACAAGAGACTGACATGGGACCAAGACAGACAGAAGGCAGCTAGGAGTGGGGAATTGTGGGAGTTGCTGTGACTACCAGGGCTAGGTAGCGGAGTGTCAGTCTGTGTGAGGCAGGAAGTCCAGTTCAACAGGACTTAGCTGGTGATGGTTCAAACTTCTAGAGTCTGACATCAAGAAGTTTATTTTAGGCATATTTAAGTACAGTACAATTTGGGGGAAAGTGTCCTGGTGTAATGCAACCCTCTATGTACAAGGAAGCATACTGCATCAAGACTCTTCTCAAAGTACTTGTCATTTCATCTAAGCAGAAGGGTTCTAAGGATGAGCTGCTTGTGTTACCTTAAGGATCTAGGGAAGGATCTGGTGTGATTCAGTCATAAAGATAGCATAGAGGTCATTTGGACTGTTAGCCACCTCTCATCCTGGTTGTGGGAGCTGATGTGGAGATCAATGCAGATACCTGAAGGGGGAAAGGGGGGGCAAAGAGAAAGATGAAGGGGTTTCGAGGAGGGCAAGGAGGAAGAATTAGAAGAAGAAGAAGGCTGAAGGAGAACAGTTGGGAGAAAAACCGTGTGGCCTCATTGCTAAGACTCCATCCCAACTTTCTTACTTGGTGCCCAGCTTTGTTCCAAACTCCTCACTCAGATCCATACTTCTGCATCTGCTTGGAAGCCCCTAGAAAGGCTGTGTCCTAAAACATGAGGTGCTATGGTTAGCTTTAATGGCGAACCTGAGAGAACCCCGAAAGTCTAGGGAGAATGTCAGTGAGGGTCCATCCTGTGGGAATGTCTGTGAGGGAGTGTCTTGATTGTTAATTGATGTGAGAAGATGAAGCCCAGTGTAGGCGGCAGCATTCCCTAGTAAGGGGATCCTGAATGTATGAAGAGTTGTGAGATCGGGTGGAGCAGAAGCAAACAAACACAAAAGCATGCCTTCATGCTCTCTACTCTTGGACTAGCTGTTTGGCATTCTGACCTTGACGGGCAGTAACCTGGAATTGTAAGCTGAAATAAGTTCTTCTCTCAGCTGAGCTGCTTTGTCTCAGAGTAGTTTATCACAGCAACTGAAATAAAAGCAGGACACAGGGCTTCCTGAACTCCACACCTGTGTATCACTAGCAGAACACTGAAGTGAAGACATTTATTGATAACGGCCTCCTGAAGTTTGTCATATGTTCATGTGGATGTGGATGAGACAGTAGACTTCCTGGTTCTCATGGAATTGATCATGGGTTCAGGCTATGGATAACCAATTAGGAGGATAAATTAATTATCAATCTGGAGTCCTAGGATCTGCCTGGTAGATAGCTAGTTCTTTAGGTGTGGGGTACTCCCCACTCCAACTCACATGGATGTTGATCCACACAGTGTTAGATGTCCTTGTAAGGTAGGGGTGTACAAAAGACCCCACTAGTCACAGCTGTGTAGATTATGGATTCTGGTAATATCATCCCTGTTTGTGTGACTCTGTGTGTCCCTGCAATCAGACACTACCCCCAGGCAGTGTGACAGCAGGGGGCAGCGGCCCAGAGCCGTGTCAGGTGACACGAGGCGGTTTGTGAATTCATGAGTCTGAAATCAGGAAGGTCCCCTTCATTCCTGTTCTCATGCCTGACCCTCAGCCGGTGTGACGGTGACTCTATCTGGCATTAGTTAAATTTTTGCCACTGTGACCAAGAACCCTGACCAAAATCAACTTAAGAGAAAAGAAAGAGGGTAAATTTAGCTTCAGACTCCAGAGGGGTAGAATCCCTTATGGTAGGGAAGGTGTGGGAACTGACTGGCCACATAGGAAAGAGAGAAAGCTGTTAGGGTGGAGAGAGAGAGAGAGAGAGAGAGAGAGAGAGAGAGAGAGAGAGAGAGAGAGAGAGAGAGGTGAGGAGAGGTTATATACCTCCCCCAGTGCCATGTTTCCTCCAGCAAGACTACCTCCTAAAGGTCCCATAGCCTCCCACAAACATCACCACCTACTGGGGACCAAGTGTTGAGACACCAGTGCCTATGGGGAACATTCTTCATGGAATCCATTACATTACCGTCATCTTGACTGGATTTAGAACCACCTAGGAGACTCAGGCAGACTTCTGGGTGTGGTTATGAGGGAAAGATGCCCTGAATGTGAGTGACTGCCCCCCCCCCACTATCTCAGGATCTTCGGGCCTGGATGGAACAAAGGGGAGGAGAGGGAAAAGGAACTGAATGTGGATATTTCCCACATCCACTTCCTCACAGCTAGTACTGGGATCTGCTGTGTTCCACCCCAGCATGGCGAGCTGAAAGTGAGAAACTTGCTCCCATCAGTTCTGTCCTTCAGGTGATTTGGTGGGGAAAACACACACACACACACACACACACACACACACACACACACACACACACACACTAAAAAAAAAGAGAAAGAAACAAAACCAAAAAACGGTCTCTGTCTAAATTCCTTCTACAGACTCTGAGGGGCTAGAGGTGTGTTGTCTCAAGAGCTGAAGCTGGGGCACACAAATAGTGCTTTGAGTTTTATTAAAATTGGAAATAAATCCACATTCAAGACAAGGGGTGGCTAAACTTGCCTTTGTAAAAAAAATGCTATGGCTTTTAGATTTCTCAAGATTGCTTCTGGGGAAAGCATATTTGAAACCACCAAATTACTCTCATCAACCTTGCCTCTTTTCTTTTCCTCCTCCTCCTCCTCCTCCTCCTCCTCCTCCTCCTCCTCCTCCTCCTCCTCCTCCTCCTCTTCCTCCTTCTCCTCCTCCTCCTCCTCCTCTTCCTCCTCCCCCCCCCCTGTTTTTTGGTCCTTGATGAGCAAATGCTTTGGGGGTACAGATTGTGTTGGTTAGTTGGAACGCTTGGGGTGAGACCAAACGTGGCCACCTTAGGGGTGTGGGGTAGATACTTATTATTCATACTCCCTGGGATTCTACAGATGGCTTTTCATGATGGAATTGGCTAAGGGCTATAGCAGAGAAGGAAGAGATGGGGGTGGGGGGGACTTAGCCAGGTAACCCGCCTCTACCTGCCCTCTGGACTGGTCTAACCTCTTCCCAACTCAACTCTATTTCCAAATTGGAGTTTGCTTTTTTTTTTTTCATTATCTTCTTGTTTGTTCTTCTTGTTCTTGTTCTTGTTCTTGTTCTTGTTCTTGTTCTTGTTCTTGTTTTTGTTCTTGTTCTTGTTCTTGTTCTTGTTCTTGTTCTTGTTCTTGTTCTTGTTCTTGTTCTTCTTGTTCTTGTTCTTCTTGTTCTTGTTTGTTCTTATTCTTGTTCTTGTTCTTATTCTCCTCTTCCTCCTCCTCTTTTTCCTCTTCCTCTTCTTCCTTCTTCTCCTTCTCTTCTTCTTCCTCTTCCTCCTCCTCCTTCTTCTCCTTCTTCTCCTCCTTCTCTATATGTGTGAGAGAGAGGAGGGAGAGAGAAGAGTGTGTGTGTGTGTGTCTGTGTGTGTAGAGGCCAAAAGCCAAAGGCCATCCTGAGGTATCATTCCTCAGGAGCCGTCCACTTTGGGTTTTTTGTTTGTTTGTTTGTTTGTCTGTTTGTTTTCAGTAAACAGGAATTATTCACAAAATGAGGCTAGCTAGCCTGTGAGCCCAGGGATCATCCTGTCTTTCCCTCTTCCACACTGGGCTTAAAATAAGCATGTGCCCACCTGATTTTAAAAAAAAAAAAAAAAAAATGGATTCTGGAGATTTGAAATCAGGTCCTCAGGCTTGTGCAGCAAGCCTTTTACTACTGAGATCTCTCCCCAGTCCCACTTTTATCTCCCTTGGCTTTTCAGAAAACGATGCTAACAGACACACAGCACAAACGTCAGCACCCACACTTGAGCTCATGTGAAGTGTGTGAACCAATGGATGAGAACCTGACTGTTGCTTCGAACCCACCACACCCATCCCAGATCCTCCCATTTCTTCACACTGAGACACTTTCCCTCTATTCATATCTCCCCCAGGCCCTTGGGGAATCACCACTCTACTTTCTGTCTCTAGGAAATTGACCATTCTAGTCCTGCACAGGTAGAATCACACATGGTTGATCCTCTGCTGACTTCTTTCTCTTAGCACATCGTTATCAAGCTTTATCTGTAGCCATGTGTATTACGATTTTTTTTTCCTTTCTAAAGGCTGGGTCATATCATCCCCTCATGTGACAGTCACTCACAGATGGACACCTGAAGTTGTTTTGCTGTCCTGGCTGTCTCAAGCAGGGCTGTAGTGAACGTGGGTGTGTGTTGGGCATGTGTTTCCCTGTGCCTCCACTGTCTCCTCCAGAGAAAGAACTGAAGTTCACAACATGGGTTCTAGAACTGACCCAGCTGCCTCTAGCTCTGCCCTTTGGGACAATATCAAGGTCATTTATCCTCATCCCCTCAGCTAGTTCTTGATGTTACAGGTACAGTCCATTGGTCTAGTACCACCTTATACAATAGATAGGATAAAGGAGAGAGAATAAGGAAAAGACTTGTTCCTTAGCCCAGTGTGGGGAATTTGGTGGCACACAACTTAGAGTCCAGTACAAACCCTGTCCCTTACCATCCTCAGTTTCCCTGTCTGGAAAATGGGAACAATGCTTACTCTGCTCTGTGTACATTTTGGAAATGAAGAAAGACAACTTTTGCTAGGGCCAGGCATGCAGAGATACCAGATTCCTTACTCTTTGTTTGGACCACAGAGACTCAAGGTTTTGAAGTCTTTCACTGTGGTTTCAGGTAAGGAAGTATTACCATCTTCATGGGGATTTGCTTCAGGAAGTGGTGGTGCCATGTGAGGTGAGGCCAGACCTCCAGCTCCCTGCAGGGAAGTCCCTCTTCATGGCTTCCTGCTTTGGGAGATATGATCAGCTTCTCAGGACCTGCAGCTCAGTACTAGGATATCCCGTGGGCAACTTGCAGCTGGGATGCTGCCTTAGAGCCTATAAGCAGAGTCTGCCTTTCTCTGGTTTGGACTCCCTGACTTTGGGGTAGTGTGGGCATGTGGGCTGTTTCCTGCCTGGCACAGGGAACTAGACAGCTCCTTCTGGAGGCAAAAAGAAGAAAATCCCTGGTGAAAATGGAACCTTTTGTATCTCCCCTTCCTCTCCCCTCCCTTGTGTGTGTTCCTGTTTGTGTATGTGCACTCATACATGTATGAACATACATTCACATGTGTGGAGACTGTTGGGTGCCTTTCTCAGTTGTTCATTTATTTTGAGGCAAGGTCTTAAGCTGAACCTGGAGCTCAACTATTGGCCAACACATCTGGCCGAAGATCCTCAGGGATCCTTCTGTCTCTACCTCTCAGAGCTAGGTTGACAGCTGCATGCCTCTTACCCAGCTTCCACATGGATGCTGGGGACAGAACTCAGGTCCTTATGCTTATGTGCAGGGCAAGCACTTTCCTGAGTGAGCAGTGCCCCCACATATCTTCTTTTTCTAGATTCTTAAAGTCTGTTCTTTCTTACATCCTGGATGGACGGACGCTAATGACATCTGTTTTGAAGCATAAGGATGACACGGTTCTGCTTCCGTGACTTAGGTGACAGATAACTCTCGAGGTCCATCAAGGTGGTGAGTTTGATGATGAGTGTGAGGATAGAGTAGTCAGGGTTGGATTGCTGATTTTCCTACTCTCAGATACTTCAGGGATAAGAGAGAGAAATAAATTATACACTATCTGCTCTTCATTGGGATGATTGAATCATCTATAGTAGGAGGCACAGAGTATCGAGGGACCAGAGAAAGGGGACTGAAGAGATGGTTCAGCAGTTATTACTGCTCTCACCGAGGACCTGAGTTTGGTTCCTAGCATCCTCTTTTGACAGCTCACAGCCTCCTGTAATACCAGTTCCAGGGGATCTGGTGCCCTCTTCTGGTCTCTATGGGCACTGCACTCAAGTGCATATGCACATACATAGATGCACACACATAAAAGTAAAACACAGTCTTAAACAAAAGGAAAGTCCTTTGAGGAAAGGGGGGTGACCTTCCTCCCAGACATCTAAACAGGGCACCCAGAGTGCTTCACTTATAAACACAGTGCCTGGTGCACAAACAGCTCAGCCCATGGGAGCAGAGTCAGGAGGGTCACAAACTCAAGGCTGCAACAGTAACACCCTGTCTCAAAAGAACAAGCAAAAGGCTGGAGGCTGCATAGCTAGAGCTACATGTACAAAGTCTTGTGTTCTGTGCTCAGCAGTGTCCCCCCGACCCCATACAAGGTACCAGAGAGAAGAAAGAGAATGGCATGAGAAAACTTGGGTATGTATGAGTAGAGTTTTGGGAGTTAATAGTAGTTAAGTTTTTCGAGGCAGGGGAAATGACAGGGGACAGGGAAGGAAAAAGAGGCAGCCAAGAGGAGCCAGGCCCAAAGACTGACACCACCCCCCCAAGGCTAAAGAATTTGGGTTCCATTTGGACTATGGAGCTACTGGGGGGTGTTGTAGGAGGAAGAAGATGGGCAACCATGAGAACAATCCCCTCCGCTGCCACCACACAGGGAAGCTGGGGTACAGGAGAATGACAAAGATCTGGGATCCTCAAAAGACAAAACTGGGTCCCATCTTTGGGATACCATAAACATAAGATACAAGGTGCACTCCAATCAGCTCACAGCCCCGTGCCTTTATGAAGCACCAGCTGTATACTGAACTTGGTGCAGGCTCCTGGCTTCAGTGGGCAGAGTCCACCCCAGATAGCTGATGCAGGGACGAGCGGATGCCCTAGTTGAGACACGCTGGCGCAAGAATAGGGAAAATAGATGTGAAGATGCAGGCACGGGTGGGAGGGATGCAGGGGGAGGAGAGGTCAGTAGGGTCTGGGCTTGGCACAAAGATTTATAATATCCCCACTCTCGCCCCTGCCTCCCCCTCGCCCACCCCTTTCTCTCTCTGGCGGCACGTTCTAGAGACACACATTATCTCTATTAATACCAGCCACAAGGTCGTTACTCAGCCACCAACTTTTCCTCCAGCATAAATATTTATACAGCACTGACCTGTGGCTGCCGCGTTTGCCTTTTATTTGATTCCTGCCGCCTCTTGTGCCTTGTTCGTCTGTCGGCTAACGTGTTTAGCTCCACTGTCTGGAACCTTCGGAGCCAGCCAAGTCTCTGAGAATGGCTGGGGGCGGGGGGCATCAGGGGAGAGATGGAGGAGGAGGAGGGAGAAAGAGGCACCACTTTCTAGTAGCTAGGGAACCCACGATCTGAAATGAGTGGTTAATACCAAGCTGGCAAAGTGATGGGGTAAGGGGTGGGGGAGGGGGGTCTTTTCTCTTTCAAGACCACAGGACTTCTTGTTCCCCCCTCGCTTCAGATCAGAATCTGAAGCTGAACACCCCATATTTCAAGAACTCCCTCCTCAGGCCCTGAGTGGGGACAGAGCACAGTATTACCTGGGTACTTATACCTGAAAAATGTATACGGCAAGATATTTCTGTGGGTCCCTATCTGAAGTTCCCTCCAAAAGGAATGAGCAATGGTCACCACCTCCTACCTAACCTGGATCTCTCTCTCTTTCTCTGAGTATGAGGTTTTCAATTACATATCGTGTGTGTGTGTGTGTGTGTGTGTGTGTGTGTGTGTGGGTATATTGTGTAAAAGTCAAGATGGAAGTATTGTCACGTGGATGCGATGGTGGTATCAACACTTACAAGATGAAGAACATCAGCGGTGCTCAATACATCCCTGGATCTTTTGTGTCATTCCCATTAGGGTCTACAGACAGACAGACAGACAGACAGACTCGGAAATGTCACTGAGTCCCTAGCTGGCAAGTGGAGGAGGCCTCAGACCCATAACCAACCTCTAAAAGCAGGGTTCAGGAGAATAACAACCTCCGTGCCTGTTAGTCACCACGAGCTGAACATGCATGGGTGGATCTTTTAAGGCCCCATCAGACAGCCCAGCAAGGGAGGAGGCACACAGTGACTTCCTATATATTTTTGTAAAGGCAAATCCAGACACTGAGGGCTCATGACATTGCTAAATCAATACAGTAAATACATCACCAGGCAGACTCAGAGACCTGATGTGTCTGGTTCATCCTCAGAGCTAGGACCCTGACCATGATGTCGACAACACTCTGGAAGAAATGGCCCCTGAAAAGCAAGGTTACATCTGTTTGTGCAACGTGGAGTGAGTCTCTCGTTGGCTTTCTTTTCTGATGTTTTGGCAATTTCCTAATAAAAACCGCATCTGTTTGCCAAAGGTGAAATGAGGGCACTATACAGTCTCTCTCTCTCTGTCCATCTCTCTCTCCCCCTCACCTTCTCCCTCCATCTCTCTCTTCCTCTTCCCTCTCCTTCTCCCTCTCTCCCCCTCACCTCTCTCCCTCCCTCCATCTCTCTCCCCCTTTCCCTCTCTCTCCCTCTCCTTCCCCCTCCCCATCTCTTTCCCTCTTTCCTCCCTCTCCCTCATCTCCTTTTCCCTCTTCCTCCCCTCCCCTTCCCCTCCCCATCTCTCTGCAAATGAATTGGATGTGAGGCTAGGGTGAGGACTGCAGACCCAGCTTTGGGGTGATGTGTTGGTGATGCTGGGACAACTGACATGCCGAGTTGTGGAAGCCATTCTCCATTCCAGTTTCTACAGGGCAACCTCTGCAGCTCATCCCCTAGCCCTGCCCTGCTTGCTACACCCCATGGACCTCCATTGTCCTTTAAGGGTAGAGTCATATCGTTCCAAACTTCTGCTCGTCCTCAAACATTGCTTAGTAGCTTAGTATCTGACACAGTATTCATAGCATGGATGAATGAATGAATGAATGAATGATGCAATCTCTTAGAAGCAACTGGATGTTGGTGGAAAACTCAAAATCTGCATGGTCCAAGGGGTCTTCGTTGGAGTATGAGAGATACTGACTCAGAGCTCAGCCATGGACGGTGGGATGTGTGGTCAGACCCAAGCCACCTCCTTTGATGAGGAGCTGGGACTTTCTTTTATTCCCACATAGTACAAGGAGGGGCAGAGAGTGTGGAGAGGTGAGGAAGTGAGGGAGGGGTAGACTAGTGGAGTGGTGAGGCAGGGGTGAGGCAGGGAGGGAGGGAGAGACTGGTGGAGTAGTTAGCAGGAGTGAGGCAGGGAGGGAAGAAAAGTTAGACTGATGGAGTGATGAGGCAGGGGTGAGGCAGGGAGGGAGGGGTAGACTGATGGGGGAGTGGTGAGGCAGGGGTGAGGAAGGGAGTCCAGAATAAAAGTTAGCTATCCTGGGATTAGGTTACAACTTCACAAGGACCATGTCCAGTATGCAAAGCTATTCAACCTCTCTGGACCTCAGTTCCCTGTGTAAGAGATAGAACCAGTCATAGTACCTCTTTGGTTGAGATACTGCATGAATTAACTGAATATGCACAGCATGTAAAATCGTTAGAACCACAAGTAGCAGGGAACACATGGCCAATGCCTGGTGTTCATGGTGATTAGCTGTGTCTGTGGATTGGGAGGTGTGCATATGTAATATCCATGATATGAACCACGCACGGTCACTGTCACTGGCCAAATGCTTACAATGTGTGAGGCTTGAGGGGAGGTTTTCTTTGCACCCTGGTTTTAAAGGGATCATGACAGAGAAGGCAGGGTGGGAATGTGTAGCTGGGGCTTCTCGCATCTCAGCAGAGTAGGAAGCTAATCATAGATCCACCCACGCCCCGTCCATCAATTGCATCCACTCAACCACTGCTTAATCCACCCATCCATCCATCCATCCATCCATCCACCCATCCATCCATCCATCCATCCATCCATCCATCCCATCCTTTCTTTGCCCTCTCCCTTTCTTTCTCCTTTCCTCTCCCTAACCCTTCATCTTTATAGTCACCCATTTATTTATTCATCTACCACCACCAACCTAGGCAGCTCCATCCTCGTCTATGAGTTTACCCTTCTATCCACCCTCTTACCTCCCTCCCTTTCTCCTTCTCTCCTTAATTTTGCCCCTTTTTTCTTTAAGCCATAATTTGCACTCTCCCTCACCGTGGCCCTCCTTGCAATGTCACCTTTGATCTCCTGCAGTCTCCTTTCCTACAGATCCTGTCTGAGGTGCCTCGAGGAAGCCAGTCAGAGAAAGAAAGTAAATCTGTGTCTGCTTTACCCCACATGACCTTTCTTTGACAAGGAAGTCTCTTATAAACACTCCCAGGCCTGGAGGATGCCAAGAATTTGGAGTGACTCCTTCCAAAGTCAAGGGACAGTCTCAAGTGCATACCTGGCACTCGTCGATCTGCATCCAGAAGAGGTTGAAGTGGGCTGATGGTGTGACCCAGGCCAGCCTCAGGGGTTCTTCTCTCCTCTTAGACCTGGCAGGTGCAGAAAATTGTCAGGCAACTGTGAAGACTAGTTCTAACATTCAAACAACTTTCTGATTCAAGAGACTCAGTACTAGGGATGTAGCTCAGTGGCCTAGAGCTTGCCATTATATCACCTACAAAGAATAGCTGTGTGTCCCTAGCATATTGACATGTGTATAAGAGTATGTGTGTGTGTACAGGTGCACCAGGAGGCTGAGGCAGGAGGATTACTGTGATATTGAGGCCAGCCTGAGCTCCAGAGTGAGATATAGTCTTAATGGGGTAGACAAAGAGGCACAGCTCGGTTGGTAGGGTACTCGTCTTGCAAGTATGGGTATCTGAGTTCAAGCCCCAGCATCAGTTAAAAAAAAAAAAAAAAAAAAAAGCTGTGCATGTCAGTGTGCACACACAGACACACACAGAGACACACACACACACACGACACACACACACATACAAGCCCATACAAGAGAGAGAGGGGAAAGTTGTTGGTCTGTGGTAAGAAAAGTCTCTTTGCAGAATAAAGATAAAGTACAGTGGGTGGCGCCCTTCCTGGGTTCCATATGGAAGCAGGCTGAGCATGCCAGAAGAAGCTGGCTAGTAACCGACTTTACTCTGTTTCCTGCCTCTCCTCCTGCTTGAGTTTCTTTCGTGACTTTCCTCGATGATAGATTGTTACCTGAAACTGTAAGATGAAGCAAATTCTTTCTTCCCCAAGTTGCTTTTCCTGTTCAACACAGCCGCAGAAGAGCCCACTAGGACGGGGCTGGGGGAGGAGGGCCGTCGGTGGCTGGCTCAGCTCTTGGTGGAGGAAACTGGTGGAAGGCTAAAATCGGACATAACCCCTGATGGCACACTGATGCCCCGAAAGTCCCAGGTCTGAAAGGTTTTGCAACCTTCCAAAGCAGCACACCAGCTGGAGATGAGGTTTTCAGATACACAAGCCTGTGGGGTAAACTCCCAAATCAACCCAAGTGGGTCTTGTTTCTTTAGATCAGAGACCTGTGAGGGGATTAACAGCTTGATTGAGATAAAGGTTCTGGGTAGATATGCTACCTCTATGTCGGCACTGGAAGATTCTGATTCTTCCTCCCTGTGCAAATTCATTTTCCCACTAGCGGTATGTGAGGGTGTTCTGTCCCCACCCTCTGTGTGAGCCTTGAGCATCAGGTTGAGTCCTTGTCACCCTTGAGGACAAAAAAAACCCCTGTTTCCCTGTGTGATTCTCCATTCGCTGTGGAAGGTGGGCTTTCCTCCTGTCCCTTTTCAGCTTTCAGAGTACTTCTTTTGAAAATTAAAAAACAAACAAACAAACAACCAAACCATACTTTTGGAGTGTATAATTGATTCATAGGAGTTTATTTTAATTCATTGGAATCATACCCATGGTACGATTAAAGTTTATTTATAATGTATATAATTACAGTATATGATAGCTACAACGAACTCATAATTATTAATGACTGTGAATTAAACCATTGCTCTCATAACTTGCAAATAGATTCTTTCAGTTCTCTTAACTGATATATTTTTCTTGTTACTGTATTTTGTTTTTAAGGTATTTTATGATGGTGGTGGTGGTAGTGATGATGATGGTGGTGTGTGTGTTCATGCTCAGGAGGCCATGTAAATACAGAGGAAGGGGTGTAGCTACAAGCCAAGGTGCACCATGAACCTGGAGTCAGGAGAGGCAAGAAGGCAGGTTCCTTGGACTCATCGGAGGAGTGTGGCTTTGCTGACACCTGGTCTTAGACCATGACAATGAATTCCTTCATCAGAAGCAGATGAGTCTGTGATGTCACTGCAGTCCTGGGTGACATGCTGTGTTTGGTCCAGGAGCAACTCAGGGGGAAGGCACACTGGGTTAAGGGACAGGAGACCTGGGGTCCAGATGATTGTGGTGACCTTACTTGACCTTTCTCTTTCTATGAAACAGAGGGGTGCAGGCTTTGGGTTCCCCCTTTTCTAGTTGGATTGTTTATTCAACAGGTGAAGAGGGTCTGGAGTGGGAGCTGGCATCGCAGAAAGAGATGGCATCGAGGTGAACTGGGGCCCTCACCCTTCTCACAGTGATGGGCACAGCCATCACTAGGCTCCTGTAAACTCTTGCCAGATGGGAATACAGCCTGAAGGTTTTCTTTTTCAAGAGAAGAGAGAAATCCAGATTTTTTTTCTTATGTACAAATCTGATTTTTAAATGCCTGTAATTGATTCCAAGCATGCCATGGGCCAACCACAGCAATCCTGAGGACCAAAAGCAAATCCACATCACCCTCATTTCTAAGACCTTTCTCCAGCCCCCTTGAGAGTTCTGACTTAGAGGATCCCCCCAACCCCCACCCCAAGCCTCAGAGCCTTGTTTTTGGCAGTCTTGTGATGACAGCCTGGGGAGTGGTAGCCAGGCAGAGTTGGGGGATAGGAACCCAGTGAGAGAGAAGAGCTGTTCACATCACAGAAGAAGATTGGGTTCTCTCTTCATTATGAACTGCTGGGTTTCAGGTAGCAGACTGGTTCTCACATACAAAGCTTTAGCCCACTAGTCAGCCACGGTTCCATGGTGCCCCATAAATCCTAAGCTGTTTTTATTATTAATAATCAAATCCAGCTGACGGTAGATGCACCAACAAAAATGTCACAGGACAAGGCAGGGTTTGAAGGTCTCCCCATGAGCAGAACACTGGAGAATTCAGATTTTTTTCCCTCCATTGGAATAAGGCTGGTACCGACATTCACCCAACAGGAGTTTACTGAGCACCTACTGTGTGTTCTAGTCCTTATGGGTGTTAAGGATACCCAGTGGTTCCTAAGGAACAGCCTTCTTGCCACCAGATGACTGAGTCTACAGCAAGTGGGGAATGGACACTCAGGAAAGACACAGGAGGCATCCATATATTCCCAGTAGGAGTGACACCCATGCTCCCTGGCAAAGAATGGCATGCATGAAGCCAGACGTACAAAGAATTTCAGAAAGAGCCTGGTTGGAGAGCCATGGCTTGAGGGGAGGTCACAGCAAAGTGGCAGAACTGTGAATGGCTTTTTCAAAGCCAGCACTCTGTCTGGAAAATGGTGTAATTTGAGTTTTAAGGCCTTAAGAATCCGGAGGCCAAACTGCAGAGTAACTGTTTGCTCTATGTCTGTCCAAGCAATGGCCTGGATGGCAGTTCTGGGAGCTACTGGGGGGTGGAGCCAGACCCACGAAATGGCTGGTGCCATCTTCACCCACACGAGTGGCGAAGACACAGGTGCCCTTAAACATCTCTCAAGCCTCTGAGATTTGGAGCAGCTGGGAGACTTTCTTTTAGGATGCTCTAAAGATGGTATGGTCCATTGGGTGCAGCTGTCACGTGCAGGACAGATGTTCTCAATGTCACCTTGGCCATGAGCACTGGTCTGGGGGCTGGCAATGCAGTAGTCAAGCAGCCATGAGAAATGTGAGGTGCAGGCTAGGGAACTCAGAGGGGAAAGGAAGTGAGCAAGATAGCACTGAGGAGAGAAGGGGGGAGTGAAGAGTGAGGGGGGAGGGGGAGGGTGGGAGGAGAGACAGACAGAGGGACAGACCGCCACAGAGAGAGAGGGGAGGGAGGGAGGGAGGGAGAGACGAAGGGAGGGAGGGAGAGAGGAAGGGAGGGAGGGAGGGGGAGAGGAAGGGAGGGAGGGAGGGGGAGAGGAAGGGAGGGAAAGAGGGAGGGAGGGAGAGAAGAAAGAAGGGAGGGAAAGAGGGAGGGAGGGAAGAAGGGAAAGGGGGTGGGGGAGGGTGGGAGGAGAGACAGACAGAGGGACAGACCAACACACAGAGAGAGAGAGAGAGAGAGGGAAAGAGAGAGAAAGAGAGAGTGCGCGCAAAAGCAACTTGAAGAAGAAAGGGTTTGTGTCTTATTCTTTTGTCTCAGTCCATCACTAAGTCAGGGCAGGAACTCAAGGCAGGAACCTGGAGGCAGGAGCTCATGCAGAGGCCATACAGGCTTGCTCCCCATGGCTTCCTCTGTTTGCTTTCTTGCCTGCTGTAGGACCACTTGCTCGGGAATGGAACCGCCCACCATGGGCTGCACCCTTCCACATCAATCACTGATCAAGAAAATGCCCCACAGCCTTGCCTACAGACAATCAGATGGAGACATTGTTTCAAGTCAGGTTTCCTGTTCTCAGATGACTTTGGGTTGTGTCAAGCTAACAGAACGTAACCAAGGCAGACCAGTGAGAAGGGAAGTGAAGAAGGGGAAGATGGAGAGGAAAAGGACCTGAGGGAGAGATAGGAAGAGAAGGAAAGACAACATAAGGGAAATCAGAGGAAGAAGGGGAGGGGGAGAGAAGGGAGAAAAACCTGTCCTAGGGAGTCACTTCAGGTTGCACAATCCCTGAAGACCTACCTTAAATGGTGACACTTGTGCAGTTGCCATGACACCCATCAAGGGAGAGTGTGGATGGACATTCCAGGCAGAGAACAGTCCAGGCTATGGCTCTGAGATAGTCTTGACAAACTTGAGATAGGACTGTAGCAGGAAGCTGCTGCTTTAAGGAACCAAAAAGTGACTCTGGGCTTGAGAAGTGGGGGGAGGGGGAGGAAAGGGGGATGATGGCCAGCAGATGGGGTGGACTGTCCACAGTAGGGAATCTCCTGAAGGGCTAATGGTCTGGTCTGATCACAGCTCTGAAAAGACAACCTTGGCTTTCCAGGTGAGCACTGGTTGCAGACAAGTCAGGAGAGGAAATAGAAGGTCCAGGTAGGAGACAAAGGACGTTCAGTAGGAGTGGAAATAAAGCATGTGGTCACTTTGGGGGGACATTCTTTGCAATAAATCTGATATAATTTGCTGAAAGATGGAGCGCACTGAGCAGGACATGGTGGATCATTCTTAATCCCAGCACCTGGGAGATGGAGGTAGGCAGATTTCTGTGCGTTTGAGACAGCCTGATCTACACACCGAATTCCAGGCCACCCAGGACTATATAGTAAGATCTCATCTAACAGCAATGAAAGAGACCACAGGTGACCAGAGGAGCCTGGGAAACCATTCTTGATGATTCCCCAAATGCCCCCTACGTTCTTAACTCATTCCTGAGGAAGTCTCGTGCTTAATCCTCATCAGCACCCTCGGAGGCAAACGATACTGCCTTGATTTCATGGCTGGGAAGAGACAGTCCCAGATGACAGCAATGGATTCCACCAGAGGCTGAAAAGCCAGGTTTCTGCTGGGACAGATGCCCTGCTCTGCACCCCACCCACTTCGTTCACACCAACACCTTTCCCAAGGTTGATTGTGAGATCCAGAATCCAGCCCATTTCCCCGTGCTCCGGGTGAGAGACCTAGTTGATGCAGCCTGGTTGGGCAAGTCCTGAAATGCCAGATGGTGTCAAGTCTCCCAAGGCAGAGATCACCAGGGCAAGACCATACCTCTGGAACCTGCTCTGGGAAGTGAGTCTCACCAACCCTTTGAATGCCACCCCGGATTTCAGCCCTCCCCACCCCCTGCTCCTCCGATGGCTTCTAGCTTTCCACTTGTGACAGTTTCGGTGATATCCTATGACAGGGGGAATATGCAGCCACAGGGGTGCAGCGCGGTGCCCGGGAAATGTCACCTCCAATTGATGTCACCGAGGAGAGAGAAGCAATTAAGGCGCTAGCTCATTCTTGAAGCTCTGGCTCCAGGCAGACTGTAGGGGGTTGAGAGGAAGATGGAGGAGGGAAGCCTGGGAAGGAATGGGAACACGGGCTGGAAAGGGCTGGAAGCAGAGCAAAGAGGGGGAAAGAAGCATGTTTCCCAGCATTGGGCAGGTACACAGGAAGCCTGTGTTGAATGAGTCAATGAACACTCTAGCAGATACTATGATGTGTCACCCAGGCCTTTCTCTCTCCCTCTCCCTTCAGACCCTCAGAACTGCCAGCTCTGGGGTGTGAGAGCCATTTAACAGCTCCCAGTGGAGTCCCTTTGTGTCCACTTCCTGGCTGTCCACTCTCCATAGCAGCACCATACACAATGACCTGTTGATTTAGATGTCCAAAGACCCAACCTCTTGAAACTTCATGCAGGATAGCTATGATGAGCCAGCTCCACTCACGAGCCCCTCGTTAGAGAGATCAACACTTATGCTATAGTTTGAATATGCAGTATACCTCCATAGGTTCCTATGTTGAAGATTCTAATGTGGAAGGTTCTGGAAAATTTAGAGGAAGTAGGCTGTTCTGGAAGGGATAGCTTTGAAGGTTATACACAGTCTCCAGTCTCCTCTTCTCCCTCTGTTTCCTGTTCCTGTCAGGGCATGAAGGTGAAACTCTTTCCTCCCAACACCCTCATTGTTTCTCTGGTGTTTGTTTCGTAGCTGACCACATGACCGGCTCATGCAAGTCTTGGCATCATTCAATGGGCCCTGCTCATGGCTCCCTGTGAGGTGAGCAGACATAGATAGGCTGGTCTTTGCACAAGACCTGACACAACTTGACCAAAGAGTAGTATGTGGGTTAAGGCAAAGGCCAGCAACTCTAGTAAAGGTAAAAATGCCACTGACCCAGGAAATGTTTTTGTCTTCTGTAACCTGCCAATCATGAATGGGCTGTTTGCACACCCACCCTACAGTGATGAACCATCCTAAAGAGGCTTCCCTTTCTTCTCCACTTGGGAACTTGGCAGCCATCTTTGCTTTAAGATGGCCGCTCTAGCTGTCATGTGATGTCTCAATTCTAAGCAATGAGGGGAGGGGACACCAAATTCAGTCTCTCCTCTCATTTAAGGGATTTATCTGTTCCCTTCTCATGACTTCCCAAAGGCCAGAACTTAGCCACTTGGCCATCAGTTAGTTCTGTAGACAGTTCTGTTCTTATTGCAACAAATCAGTTCTAGAGGTGGAAGGGCAGTAACTGAACAGGGAAACTGGTTATCTCTGGACAGATAAGCATCTGATCAATGGCAATCCAGCTCTGCGAGCTCCACACCAGTCTGTGGTGGGTACAAAGAGAATATGTGTCAACTGAGGAAGAAAGGGAGAGAGTAGGGAAGGCTGTGAAGGAGGAAGAGGCAGAGGGTGAGGTCATTTCTTGAGATACCGATTCTTCAGTGCTTAGTTCCAACCAGGAGTCTTGTGCTTAGCCATTGAGATTCTGGAGTAAGAAAAGCTCAAGTTTCAACCTAGGCAATCATTACAGTTGTGAGACAGGGTCAGAAGAATCTAGAGAGGGACTCCAGACATGTGATGTTTGGCAAATCAGTAGTATTTACAATGACTCAGGGACTCCGGGTCTTTCCTGGACCCACCATGTTCAACCTCAGCATGGCTGGCTCCCCGCATGAGTTTCTTCACTGAACCTGGCAGTGGGGTTTGAGAGAGAGAGAGAGAGAGAGAGAGAGAGAGAGAGAGAGAGAGAGATATGACTATTTGTATTCAGATCTCAGATTTGATCACTTAAAAAAAATGTTCTCCCTGGATTCATACAGGGTACACAGTGCCTGGCCAAAGCAACCTCCATACCTGTAGATGGAACTATAGAAAAAAAATAGGTTCTTTGGAGGAGTTTCTATTGGGAAGCCTACAATTTCCACTCATCTACAAAATCCCTATTTTTCTTAAGGTGGCCAAAGGGTGCTTCATCCTACAAACACAGAAGACTTAATCCATGAGCACCTGAAGACTAAAAGATGAGGCACTTCTAATGTACTACTGAACAGAAGGCAGGAGGCGGGGGAGGAAAGATTTGTCTTTATGTCCCATTAAGATGCTGAGAGACAGAGGGACAATTTGTATGATGGAGAGGTACCAAGGCTTAGAGTCACAGGAAGTATGTTTGGAAGAAAGCAGAATATTCCAGCAAGTCCTCAGACAACTGGATGGCTTGACATCCAGAGAGGAGTGAAGGAGCCTATCCAGCCTGCAAGTGGGATGGCAGCATGGCAACCATTTGCCAGGTTGGAAATGAATGTCATCCAAGGGTCACCTGACCGGTGTTGGCACACATTGGAGAATGTCTAGGGCCTCAACGCCTTGAAATCACTGAGATTCTTGGTCTTCATGATGGTTAATATTGGCTTTAGCTATGAGTTGGTTGAGGCACAATGTCATCAACTTGACAGGCTCTGGAATCACCATGGAAACAAACCTCTGGGCATGCCTGTGTGCGAAATTTTTGGTTAGGTTCATTGATATAAAAGCACCCAACTTAATGGTAGGTGATGCTATCCCAGGACTACCGTCCTGGATTGAATAAAAAGGATGAATGCTGAACCCCAGCATCCATCTCTCTCTGCTTCCTGACTGTGGGTGCCATGTGACCAGCTCCTGCCACCATGTCTTTCCCACAGCGATGGAAACTAAGAGCTCTCTTTAAACTAAGAGCCAAAGCAAACCTTTCTTTCCTTGACTTGCATTTGTTGGGCATTTTGGCCATAGCAGCAACACCAGTAACAAGGACAAGGAGAGAAGGAGGAAGGGAGGGAGGGAGGGAGAGAGGAGAGAGAGAGAGAGAGAGAGAGAGAGAGAGAGAGAGAGAGAGAGAGAGAGAGAGAGAGCTCAGTCAGTAAAGCACCAGGACCTGAAATAAATCCCCAGAACTCATATAAAAGCTGGGCAGATTAGCACAGTTTATAGTCCCAATGCTGGAGAGGGAGAGAAAGTTGGTTTCTTGGGGCTTGCTGGACAGCACCTGAAGAACACCATTCATGTTTGTCTGGCCCCCACATGCCACACACACACACACACACACACACACACACACACACACACACATGCACACATGCATGCACATACATGAAAGAACATGAACTGGTACAGTTTTACTCTAGAACTTTCTTCCTTATGTCTTCCCTGAGCTTTTGCAAAGGGCTCTGTCCTAAGAATCTCTAAGAGAAGGCTGAGTGTGTCCCTTGTCCTGGATCCCTAAGCAGTGGGGTAGATGGTCTCTGAAATGATGCTAGATCCAGCTTCCATCATGGTTCCTCACTCAATCAGCCAGCAGACTGTAAAATCTCTCGTCCTTCCCTGGGGCCTCAGTTTCCCTATGTGAACGGAGAAAGTAACATGTGCTGAGATGGACGACCCGCAGGTCAGAAGTCATGAACACATCCAGGATGTTGGGAGTATCCAGGATGCTGAGTTGGGAGGGACCCTTTCTGTGTGGCTCTTGGTCTGTTTTCTCCCATCTACAATATCACAGGAGACCTCTTGTTCCCAGAGGCCCCTCCATCTTTTGTTTCTAGCAGTCTCTCTGTCGAGCCCTTGTACTCACTCATGACACAGGCACAGCTGTGCTGGGGAAGACTGTCATACTGACCTCATCTTCCTCCTCCTCTTCCTCCTCTTCCTCCTCTTCCTCCTCTTCTTCCTCCTCCTCCTCCTCTTCCTCCTCTTCCTCCTCCTCCTGTTCCTCCTCCTTCTCCTCTTCTTCCTCTTCTTCATCCTCTTCATCCTCTTTATTCCCCTCTTCTTCTCTGTTCTCTATCTCTTCTTCCCCTTTTTCTTCCTCTCCCAGCTTCTCTCCCTCCTCTCCCTCCTCCCTTCTTCTTCTTGCATTAGTAAGGGTTAGGTCTACAGCCTAGTGCTTGCTGGGCAAGTGCTTCACCAAAGACAGCTTTTTCCAGTCTTCTTTTTATTTTACTGTTTGAGACCAAGTCTTACCACGACGCCTCAAACTGACTGTAGCTCTGCAAAAGTGTATAATCCCTCTGCCTCAGACTCCCAAGTAACTGGTGTTGTAGACTCATACCATCAAACCTAAGCTTCTCTTTCATTTTCTTTGATTCAGGATTTTTCTTCTGTAGCCCAGGCTATACTGAACCTCACAACTTTCTAGTCTCAGCCCTCCCCAGATGCTGGAATGACATGAGCTTGCTGGCCAACACACCCACCGATCTCAAATTGGACTTTTCTCTCCACCCTGGGTCTCTCCAGGTCTCGGCACTTTCCGACATCTTTCTCCAAGGGCGCATAGGACTCGGGGGCAGGTCTAGCATGGGTGCCTATGGATATATTTCTTTTTGATCAAGCCAGAGCTGGCAAAGAGCAAAGGAAGCAAGCGGTGTGAGTGAGGAGGTCATTTGAAATCACCATCCCTTTCAGAGTTTATACCCCATCTGGTCTCTCCTGCTGAGAAGCTGGCTGGGCACGCAGACCTGAAAACCTATGCCAGACGACCAGCTAAGTCCCAGAAGTCTGCTCCTGACGCTATTTGGCAACCTCAGGCCTCTCTGGGCCAAGGGTTTAGTGCCAAGTATAATTGTGATTTACACCCCGTACCCCTTTGGGTGCAAAATGGTTTTGATTAGATACATACCATGTTTATTAAGCCTTGCACAAGGCAGGCAGAGGGCTTGGCTTCTCTGCCTTAAGAGGGAGGGAGATTTACACGGCTCCCTGCAGGATTCATTTAATCTCTTGGGGATTTACTGACCTTCAATTAGAACTGTTAAGTACTGTTTACACGGTCCCTAATTCATACAAGACCCACGTAAGGCTGCCTTTTGCTTTCATTAAGGACCCGAATCAGGAAAATAAAACGTAAAGGGTCTCTGCCAAGCAAGATGTGATTGGGGTTTCAAAAAAAAAGGTGGGGGGGAGTAAATGAAAAAGAGCAACAAAAATCAGAAGTTGTTAGCAACCGAAAGCCTTGCTTGCTTGTTATTTAGTGCAAAGAAAAGTTGGTGCAATTTTAGAATGGGTTTAAAAACTAGCAGACAAAAAAACCCAAACAAACAAAAAACAACAACAACAACAACAAAACAAAACCCACCTGGTATGAGAGTGTTGAGAGAAAAAGAAGGTTTAGAGGTTTAAAACTCTAACAGATCTGAGAAGAAAGGTCCCGAGAATTTTTTTTCTTTTTCTTTTACTGTAAAAAAATCAAAACTTCCCCTTTGTTGATCAAAAGACAGAGTGTCTTGTTTTCTCCAGGAGCGAACTGGTTAGATATTAAAAAAAAAAAAAAAAATGCCAGGAGTCCTATCTTCTAACTGTGGCTCCCAGGGACTTCTTGTGAAAAGAACAGGCCTGTCAAACCAGGAAATGTTATTGCTATTATTCAAAGAGTTGGCAGTAGAGAAAGTGTGATGTGTGTGTGGTGTATAGTGTATGTGTGGAGCGTGTGTCTGTACGTGCGTGTGTATTGTGTATGTATGTATGTGGTATATAGTGTATGTGTGAGTGTGTGTATGTGTTTTGTGTGTATGTGTGTGTTGTGCATGTATATGTGCATGTGTGTATGGTGTGTGTCCATGTGTGTGTGTACCCATCTAACTCCATCAGTGAACTCCAAAGTCAGTGAGACACTGTCTCATAGAATGAGGAAAGGCTTGCTTGTGGCTAACGGTCCTAGAAGGTAAGAAAGATTGCAGGATGGCCAGGTTGACATGGAAACAGGCACCTGAGTGGGAAGCTGGCTGGCTGCAGGTTGTCTACACTAGAGGAAACAAAAGTCACGTAATCTCCCCAATCCGTATCACTAACCAGGGCCCAAGTGTTCAAATATGTGAACTTACAGAAAACACTTCTCATGCAAACCATAACAGGTGAGAACATAACGTAACACCCAGAGTTGCACCCCTGAAACTGAAAGAGCCTTTTCTCTTTCAGTTGCTTTTGGACATGGTATTTTATCACGGCAGTAGAGTAACAGTGAACACACCGCCTCATTCTGTGAGACAGTTCACTGATGGAGTTCACTGATGGAACCAGATGAGCTGGCTAGCACTAGCTTCCGGTTTCCACCTACCCAGTGCTGGGGTTTACAGGTTTGTACCACTGTGCTGGTTTTTAGAAAAGTCGCTTTCTAAAAATGACTAGGAAGTACACAAAGACACAGGACCAGTACTCACAAACGCTCACAGTGTTTGTCCAAGAATGAGGAGACTGGACCGGGCTGGGAGCCATAGTGAGATGATGAACTCCTGGTCCATCTGAGAGACACTCCTGCCAAGCTGCAGGCACTGCAGAGACGGCTGGGCGGATTATTAGAAACAGTCACGTTCACTCTTGGAGGAGATCCCTATGCAAATGGTTTGGAGTCGCAATCTTCTGCTGGGAGAAGTCATTTCCAATTCTCCGACACATCCTATGTATTGCTTTCAATTTCAGCCTTGGAAACAGAACACTTAAGCTGTGACAGCCTCGGGGTGGTTACAACAAACTCAACCATAGGAGTGAGATAATGAGACTCACAGCCAGCAAGGAGAGTCACCAGATGTGCCGGGTGCCTTGTTTCCAACGCGGCATCCGAAGTCCCCAACTGTCCCATGGTTTGTCATGATGACCCTAGCGGGACATGACAGGCTTCGGAAGGTGAAGTCACTAGGGCAGGTCGGTCACACAGACCCTGAGTGGCGTGCCAGGCCTCAGACACATGGTCCAGGAACCCGGAGCCTGTATTCGCAGCTTCAGGAAAGCATCACACAGCGACTGTATGGGATGGAAACTTCTCTTCATCCCATGCAGCTTTATTTCCACTTCTGGTAGAAGCTGTGAATCTGTATCCTCGTAGGATCTTACCTGATGGTGACCCTTCTCCTTGAGTGAATTATCCTCTGAAAGATGAAGACCCTAAGACCCACTCACAAGGGTGCCACATTTGGGGGAGCACCTCCAGTGTCCCAGGGGCAGGGGAATTTCAGCATTCAGTGGGACAGAGAACTGGATTGTTAATGCCTGACATGACCTGTGTGTCTTGTGCTTTCTTTCCCCAGCTTTTCATATGTGTGTTGTGTGTTTGCGTGTGTGCACATGTGCAAGTATATTACATGCACTTGCATGTGGAGGCCTGAGGTAACCCTCCTCATTTGCTCTTTCGGCAGGCAGCTTATTCCAGGAGGAAGGGTCTCTCAATCAAGCCCAGAGCTCACTGATATGGCTAGTCTGGGCTGCTGTAACCTGCTCTACATTTCTGGGCTCCAGGCTTCACTCTTGGGTGGCAAGCACATCAACTACCTAGCTGTCTCCCGAGCCCCCAAACCTGTTTTGTTTATTGTGGAAAAAAACTGACACAGCACCCCAGAATCTATCCTCCAAAACTTATAAGTGTGCTGTGTCTGTTGTTAACTAATGCATGTTTGTGTAGCGACATCAAGAACTTTGCCCTCCTGAGCAACAGAAGACAGACTCTTTAAATATAATCCCCTCTTCCCTACCCCCAGCTCCTGACATTTGAGTATTTTATATTTACTGATTTGCATTTCTTTTTGTGCAGGGTTGAAGATGGAATCCTGGGCTTCTTGAATTCCAGACAATTTCATTATCCCCGAATTACACATCTCAGCCCCAGTTGATTTAACATTCTTCAGTGTTATTCACGTCCTTGTGTTTGTCAAAGACTCCTTCTCTGCTGAGACTAATATTTAATTGTGTGTGGAGACCGTGTTTTCTGAATCCACTCAGCCATGCCTGGATTGTCCATTTCCCCATGGCTCGACCATTATATGCCATCCCCTGTCAGGGACATGTTAGCGTGGGTGTGACTTCTTCACAAAACAACCTGCCTCATTCTCTGCCCGATTTTTAATGGGGTCATTGGTTTATGTTGACTCTCGAGACACATGACTTCTTACCTGTTGGATTTTTGACTGATTGTTAAGTGTGGGTCTCACCAATATTTTCTCCCAGTGTGTGGCTTGACTTTTCATGATCTGGACCATTTCTTTGCAGTACAGGGCACTTCAGTTGAAGGCTGTCCACCTGCCTGGGATTGGAGATACTGCTGATGCTATGGGTAGCACAATTCAAGAAGTCATTGCCAGTGACCTCAGCATTGACCAGATAAATTGCATAGGGTTATTTACGTATGTATGTACTTATTGTTTATTGAGACGTCTTATAGGCCTGCACTGCCACGCCTGGTCTATAGGGTGCTAGGGATGAATTCAGGGCATCAAGCTTACTGAGACCAGCTGAGCTACGAGCTCCAAGCCCAGCCCTGTCGACTCTCTTATCTCTGTCTTTAGTGGTGGAAGGCCACTGTAAAGTTGGGTTCTTCTAGAAATGACTTGATGTCATTTGATGTCAGGTTAGAGTGGCCCTGATAGGGGAGCAAAGATGAGGGAAGACTTTGTTAATGAGTAATGAGTAATGTGGGTAACTGGGGCTCCATCCCAATGCATCTAGGGAGATGGTGGAGTCATGCTTCAGCTATGCCTCATGACAAATGGGAAGCAGGAAAGAGTATGCTCTCCTGTACATTCCTCACGGGTCAAGGGTCATTCCCAAACTCGTCAGCTCACTGGCACTTTCAGTCTGCCCTGCATGAGTCTACTCTGGCCCCTTTAGACAAAGAGAGCCCTGGACAGGAAGCCAGGGATACTTAGGCCTCTAGCACTGCTGTCCACAATCAGGGTACTGAGACTGCAGGTCTCTTTTCCTCCATCCTGGCTCAGCCTTGCGGGACAAGGCCTCTTGTGGGAATGGCAGAGCCATATGATGCAAGCAGTAGATGAGACACCATAACAGTCATCAGAATCAGGATCAGCCAACAGCCAAGGATTGGAGGACTAAGCACTGAAGGATTGGGGGATTGAAGGATTCATCCAGACATTGGTCATTCTGTGTGCTGTGTGGCAGTGTTGGGTTGGAACTTAAAGTTCTTACACAGTCTGTACGTACCCCAGTACCCTAGCTAGATGGCAGACGTACAAACTGGCAGAGTATTTGCCCTTTCTGGGTTTACTTTTGTTTGTTTGTTTTATTTTTCAGTTTTTCAAGACAGGGTTTCTCTGTGTAGCCTTGGCTGTCCTGGAACTCACTCTGTAGACCAGGCTGGCCTTGAACTCAGAAATCTGCCTGCCTCTGCCTCCCAAGTGCAGGGATTAAAGGCATGCGCCACCTCTCCCCAGCCTGCGTTTACTTCTGATGCTTATATGGTGAATAAGAATTGTCCTTACTGTCCCTTTGGCATGAGATGGCAGAGAAGCGAGTCACACTGTGACTCCTCTGAGTAGCTGGTTTATCCCTCCCACATGCTTCATTGGTCTTTGCACACCAGTGTGTGTGTCTGAGTGAGTGTGTTCATTGGTGTGTGTGTGTATGTGTGTGTGTTTATGAGTATGAGAGTGTGCACACTGATGTGTGTGAATGTGTGTATGAGTGTGTCTGTATGAGTGTGTGTGAGTGTATGGGAGTTTGTGTATGAGCGTGTGTGAGTATATATGTGTGTGTGTGCGTGCATTGGTGTGTGTGTCTGTGCCTGTGTGTTAGTGTGTGTATGAGTGTGTTTGAGTGTATTGAGTATGTGTGTGAGTATATGTATGTGAGTGTGTGTATGTGTGAATTGGTGTATGTGTGTGTTTATGAGTATGTGTGAGTGTATGAGTATGTGTGTGAGTGTGTGTACTCATTGGTGTGTGAGTGTGTGTGTCTGCATTGGTGTGTGTATGTGTGTGTGTTTATGAGTGTGTGTGCGCATTGGTGTGTATGAGTGTGTGTTTATGAGTGTCTGTGAGTGTCTGTGAGTATATGTGTGAGTGTATATGTATGAGTGTGTGTGTATGTGTGTGTGTGAGTGTGAGTGTGAGTGTGTATCTTCTTCATCTCAACTTTGACCTGAGAGCAACAATCCAAAACAGAAGATAACTCACAGGGAGAATCTGGACTCATGGGCTGAATGGGCTCCCATTTGGTTGACCTGGAAGTGGGCTTTGCTTATCTCTAGATAATTAATTCCAGACATGGGGCAGCAGGGTCTTTCCCCAGTGGGCTAGGATAGCTGTTTTAGGGTACAAATCTTTCTTAGCAGCTGCAGTTTGAGTGTAAGTTGTAGAAGGGAGGGGAAGTGAATCCAGAAAATACCATGGGTAGGGAAGTAAGAAAAGGTAACAGGACCCAGCAAAAGCGGGGCCACAGGTCTTCATGGTGACCAAGACTCCTGCAGCTGGGGTGGCAATTTGTCCAGTGTCATGCATAGGCAGTGAAGCCCTCCGGCTCTGCAGCCTCAGCCGTACTTATCCCTTACCTTTCATTGACTGGTATTAGTCATGTGACCCAACGCGCAAACATAAGATGGTACCAGTGCCCAAGAATCAGAGAAAAAGTACCATTAACACTGAGGGGACATTGAGTCACAAAGAGGGGCTGGGGAGATGGCTCCATTGGTACTCACAAAGTCTGGAGCTACATAAACAGGCACAGCGGGATGTATTGTATTTAATCCCTGCCGCTGTGTGATGCTGGACACAGGAAGTGCGTCGCTTACGCTGAGAAATTCTAGGCCTATGAGAGAACCTGACCCAAGCAAAAGGTGGGACTTGGGGACTAATACGGAGGTTGTCCTCTGACCTCCGCATGAGTGTGCAGCTGGTCCACACCCTCCTCCATATTTGCACACACCCACCCGTGCTCACCCACGAGAGTGTAAAGCCGAGGCTCTCCACAGAGGAGGGGCTGGTGTTCTGCCATGATGCTTCCTGAGTACAGCGCTCACAAGAAAAAGGCGAGGACTCTCTGAACAGTCATAGAATGATCCAGAGTAATTTTCCTGACTTCCCTTTTATAGTGTCAAAGGTCTCCCAGCTTCCCCTTTCTCTAACACGCCATTTCCCCCAAATGGCGATAAACTCGATGTTTGCCATGGTAACTCTCCTCTTACTGCATAGTTATTGTCTAGAGTTCCAGGGTTACACTCCCCATCTCTTGCCCTGATGGTCTCTGTGGTCCTTCAATCCAGAGATCTCTCTGGTGCCTCAGTTGTACCACCGGCATACACGTATAAATACATCTCTTGCTGTGAAAGGTAGGCAGTCCATTCCAGAGATGACACAGGCTCTTGACAAACCCTTTAACGTCACTGAAAATTGCTGCTCCCTTGGAATTCTGGATTTTCCCCAGTTTTTGTTTTTGTTTTTTTTTTATATATGCAGTTTCATTTTGAAGGCCCTTTGGGAAAAATACCAGTGGGACAGATTGTGACTTGATGCTTGTTAACATTGTGTTCTGAAGAAAGCCCCCTCCTACACAGCAATTTTTTAAAGACTGTTCTTGGGGGGGGTGGGTTCAGTGGCCAAAGGAGACAAATAAAAATAATCCCGAGGTTATCGGGAGAGTTGACATCATGTACAATAGTAGTAAGAATTTTTTCCAAATTTAAAACCCTCATGGAGGAAGTGGGTTACAATAGCGGTGACCTCTGCCCTGGCCAGTCATAATGGCTTCCTGGATGCAGGGATATTATGGGCTGGAGCCAAGGATTTCAGCAGAAAGGAGCACAAGATGTGTTAAACTTAGAACACAATGTGCGAATTCCGGGAGGGGCTACCAAGGGTCATCTCTCCTTCTGAGGACAGGCAACCCTTTCCCAAACAAGGGTCTGGATCTTTCTCATTGTGAAGACAGCACTTTTTTTTTTCTTTTCTTTCTTTCTTTTTTTTTTTTTCTGTTACTAATTTGAGTTGGAATTTTTTCATTCCTTGAGACCTCAGTGAAACGGAAAGTCTCCGCCAGGCACCATTTCCAAGGCTGATTCATCAGCGAAATAAGAATGAGGTGACTCCCAAATGTGGGCCTTGTTCTAGACGTTAGGATGTAGCAAGCAAGCAAGAAAGTAGCTCAAGAGACTTCTACAGTTGGGCTGCTCAACCTTAGCACCACTGACACTCGGGCTGGAGAATCCACCGCAGGAGGCTATCCTGTACACTGCAAGATCTTTTCCAGCACAGTGATCTCGGACCCTCAGACACCCTTCTTGCACCCGAAGATGTTAAACGGTGTATCTAGACATTGTTTAGTAGGGAGAGCAGGTCTCTGAGAAGACAGACCATACACGAAACTAATAATAAACAGGCAAAGAGATGAGTTAGTCAGTCTACTGTCAGTGAGAGACTCTGTCTCAAAGAATAAGGTGGAGAGGAAATGAAGACGCCTGACGTTGACCTCTGGCCTCGATGTTTATGAACACACCACTACTCCCCACACTACGTGATCTGTGAAGAAGGCTTGAGTCTTGACAGTGGGGTCAGGATGAAAGATTGCCCTTTAAGCTGTGTGGCTGATGAAGGTTTTACTGAAAAGATGACCTTTGCAAAGACTTGAAAGAATTGTCAAAGTGGGTCCTAAGTCCACAGAGGAAGAACATTCCAGAAGGAGGCTCAGTAAGGGGTCACATCGCTAAAGATAATCAATGCAGTTAGAGTGAAGGGAGAAAGCTGAGGGAGATGAGTGATAGACCAGGATATCTGGGCACGCAGACGGCGTGGGCCAAGGGCAAGGCTCTGCTTTCCTTTGAGAGGAAAGGAAGTCATTGTTGGATGCGCAGAGGCATGAGTAATCCTGATGTGTTTACAGGATGGCTGTACTTGATGCCACCTTGAGACTAGGCTTCCACAGAGGAAGGACAAAACGTGGGGCCTCAATGAGTCAGTTTAAGAATCTGAGTAGCCAGAGAATTGCCTGATCTTCTGTTCATTGGCGGGTTCATGCTTCCCTTCATAAAGATACACAAAGGAGCAGCCTGTAATTGCTTCTGTTCATGAAGCTATACCTGTAATTGTTGTGTAGACAATAATAAACATAATATATATAAATATTATATAGATAATAATATAATATATACAAATAGTATATATATAATAAATATAATAGATATAAAATAGAAAATAAAAATATTATATATATAAAATAGAAAAATATAATTTGAGCTTCATTTATCCCATGTTTTTTCTTGTTAGAGACTCTTCCCCAGATGATGGAAATATCATCATAATTCTTACTAAAGGTCGATACAAACAAGTGAGCACTTAATAAGCATTCATTCTATACAAGAAGCTAAGTCCCCCCTCATTCATGACCTCCATGCCTCGTGTGGAGGGGGAACTTATCACAATATGTCTCCCACCATCCAGTGGAGAACACAGAGGCTCTGAGTGTTCCAGTGGAGTCTACAAAGTGGCCTCACTCCAAGCTTCAGCAGCTGATATGGCTGAGGGGTCGGCATGGAGTTGTCATGGAGATGAGAGGCAGGCACGGAGTTGTCACGGAATGCAGACTTGCAGAATCTTCCTGGTTACCAACCATGTGTTCTAAAATGCCTCTCACCCGGCTACTTGGGACTCATTACAGAGACCTCAGTGGGTGACCGTAAAGAGTGTTGGAGTCCAAGATGGGGAGCTATTGGGAGGACATTAGAACCAATTCTCAACCCTAGAGGACATATTTGCCTTGTAAGTATGAAGGTCTGATTTGATCTCCAGAGCTCACGTGAAAGCCGAGTGTGGTGACGAGTTTTTACTTCTGGGGAATCACACACACAGAACTTCTAGTTGGGAGCTCTGCCGTCTGAGTCCATGACTCTCTGAACATCAATCACTCCATTCCCAGTATTAGGACAGCGATGGTATTGGTACCACTGTGTCCATCACCATCTCTTGCCTCTCACGTTTGCCCAGCTACCCATAGCAAACAGTTCCCAGCAGTTTGTCAGCCCAGCAGCTTCTTCTGGCTGCAGATCAGCATCCATCCACAAAAGGGTAGGTAGATGTTTCCAATCTCAGAGACGATGCCTCTGGGAACAACTTCAGGTCCCAACAGAGGGAGGCAGAGAAACCTCCTTCACTCCAGACTACCTTTCTTCCCTGGTTATTTAGATGTGTGTGTATCCACAGTGTCTCAGAAAGACCACATCAGAAGTGAGGTTTGTGACACAGGACCACCATACTGGCTACTTATTGACATGGTCTTTCTTCCTTTCCCCAGGCACACAACTGCTACTAAGCTCTTTCCTGGTTTGTTTTCTACTGTTGTGACAAAACAGTGACCACAAACAGCTCAGGGAAGGAGGGTTGATTTTTTTATCTTACGCATCCAAATAACAGTCAATCACTGAGGGAAGTCAAGGCAAGAACTCAAGGCAGGAACCTGGAGGCAGGAACTGAGGCAGAGGCCATGGAGGGGTGTTGCTTACTAGCTTGCTCCTCATGGCTTGCTCAGTCTGCTTTCTTACAGAACCCAGGATCATCTGCCCAGATATGGCTCCACCCACAATGGGCGGGGCCTTCCCACATAAATCATTAATCAAAAAAAGTTCCCCACAGACTTGCCTCCAGACAGGTTTGATGGAGGCAACTCCTTAAATGAGGTTCCCTCTCCCCAGTGTGTAGTGAGAATTTTGGTTTTCTTTAAAACACACAGAAATAAAATGGGAATATGTTTTCATTTTAAACCCAGGTGTGGGATTATGGGCTGTTTCAGATTGTCCACAGCAGCTGACTGTAATTTGCCTCATGCACTATCAGGGGTGTGATTTTGCCAGCTGCAGATAGTTTCTGCGATTGCATGACATTTGGAATTCTGGGAGCTTTTTCAGAGGGTATGTAAATGCTAGGGCCCTGAGACGGGGCATTGTTGTTGTTGTTGTTGGGTTGGTGACTGGTTGCTGTTGGCTGCGATTTGTTAAGTAGTCATGTGCAAAGAAGAAACAAGAAGAAAAGGAGAAGGAAGAGGAGTAGGAGGAGGAGAAGGAGGAGAAGAAAGGAGAAGGAGGAGGAGGAGGAGGAGGAGGAAGGAAGGAAGGAAGGAAGGAAAGAAAGAAAGAAAGAAAGAAAGAAAGAAAGAAAGAAAGAAAGAAATTAGATAGATATCCTGCCAGTAAATATCAAACTTGCCCCAAGGGACATGACACCCTAGTCAGCAGGAAGTAGTCTAATGATAATGTCACCCCTTTCCCTTCTATCCTTTCTCCTACCTAGTGTTAGGGGGTTGAAAGGATGGGAGAAAAGGGTGGAAGAAAGAAGAACACACAAAGTAGCCAAAGCCCAGTTACACAGATGACCCTAGCTTGTGTTGACATCACACACACATATAACACACACACACACACACACACACACTCCTAGCCATGATACTCCCCATTCTTCCCAGTGTTACCTACTGAGTAAAGCCTATGCAGAGCCTGCCCGGAGGTTTCTAGGGGATGAAGACATGCCAAGAGGTTAGGAATCGCCACCTTAAAATTCTGATGATTGTAGGAAAGTCAGTGCAGAAGGACACACATGGTCACATATGCACTTGTGTGTATGTGTGTGTACAGGTATATATATACACACGCACATATATATATATATACATATATATACAGATATGTATATATACATATATGTGTGTATATATATGTATATATACCTGTATATATATATATATGTGTGTGTGTGTGTTATATATGTGTGTGTGTGTATAGGTGTATGTGTGTATGTGTATATGTGTGTATATGTATGTGTTTATGTATGTATATGTGTACATATGTATATATGCATATATGTGAAACACTGGAAATGGCATGATGGTGACAGTGGCAATGAGTTAAGGGAGGGAGAGCCAAAGGAGGACAAAGGAAGAAGGAGAAAAGGGATGGAAGAAATGCTGGGCAGAAAGCAAGATGGTGGCATGCCTAAACAAGGCCAGAAGGGGTGTGGCCAGCGACAGGCACAGAGCACTGGCTCATCTAGGTCTGCAGCGGTGGGCAGTGTTCTCTAGGAGTCAGCCTGACCCTTGACCCCCATCACCTCCAAGCAGCTGACAGTCCACTAGTCAGTCAATGGACGCTTTGGAAGCCCAGTTCCTCACAAAACCAGGTCCTTATCTAAGCTGCCCTCCAGCACCCAGACTGCCAAGCCCCTTCATCCATGAAGGGTTCCCTTGCTTCACAATGTCTTGTACTTCACACTGGATCCTTCACCAGACACGAAGCATGTCTTCTTGAGACAGGGATTCAGCTTCCAGTGTCGGGTGGCTCATTTCCTGTTTGAGTCCTTTCCTCAGAACACCCTGGTCTCAGAACTACTAACGCATTAGTTTCCGGGTCAATGTTTTATGTATTTTAATGGCAGAAAACTTACTGAGTTCAATCCAAACGAAGGGACTACAGGCCACTTAGAGAAATGAATGCAAAACTCTTCACATTTGGTTCAAGAGAAGCTCAGAGCTCAGAGGGACTGTGGTGATCACCTCTTCCAGCCCTCCCTCACCCTGTAGGAGAAACACAGAGGCACAGACATGACTCTCTTACACAGATATGATCCATAACATAGACTCTCACCCTTCCTAACACCATGGCCCTTTAATACAGTCCCTCATGTTGTGGTGAGCCCAACCATAACATTATTGTCATGGCTACTTTATGACTATAATTTTGCTGCTGTTATGTAATGTAAATATCAGATATGCGGGATATCTAATATGTGACCCCCCAGGGGCTGTGACCCACAGATTTAGGACCACTATGTTAGCACCAGGTACTACCCAGCCAGGGAGTGACAAATCCCAGAATCCCCCCTCCTATGTATCTCCAGTTGCTTCATTTCCTCTTTTGTTATTGTCCCTTGTGATTCAAGCCATGGAAAAAGTCACTACGAGAGTTCTTTGGTCAAGGCCAGCTCTTTCTGTAAGTAGTTCCTTCTACATGTAGCTCTTTCATAAGCCATGGGTTTTTTCTTTTCACTTACAAGGTTTTTTTTCCCTCTTTTCTTTTTAAAAAGTCAGAACAACACTATGCTTTGACATAATGGAGCCCCAAAGAATTTCTATGTAACCTCAATGTCACGGGTGCGTGCAAATCTACGTGTTGAAAATGAATGGTTGATTTTTTTCATCCTGAATAAAGTGTGATTTACCTAATTGATTCTGTTGAATCTATGCCTTCTGGAGCCTTTCTTCCTCCACTTCACTCCTGTTTCTGAGTAAAATGGCCGACTTGCTGAGCTCTGACAAGTGGGAGGAGGTCTGGAGGGGACGAGAGAGAGAAACAGTGAGACCACCTGTCACTCAAAAGTTGTCTCCGTAGGCTAGAGGGGGCTCATTGGAAACTGATGGAAAACGTATTTTTTGCAGCTTTCTGAGCCTCAAATTATTTATTCGTGCTTATATCCTCCCCTATTGTTAAGGAGCCAAAGGCTTAGTGCCCCCTTAGAAAAGATTCTCGGCGTTTACTGGCCATCTATCATCAGCACAGAGTGGCCTGTGCAAGATGCTATGTAGCTTGCTCTTCTAAGTTGCAGGGCAGGGAAGCTGTTGCCATCTCTGTCCTACAGACAGAGGTTTAATGGTACCACTCACCCCCAAGAGCTGCCTACCTGGAACCTGGAATGCCTTTGGGCTTGTGTCTTTGCAAAGGGATCGTGTATGTATAATGTGTATGCATGTGTCTGTGTGTATGTGTGTGTGTATGTGTGTGCATGTGAGTGTGCATGTGTGTATATGTGTGTGCATGTGTGTGCAAGTGTGTGCATGTATATGTGTGTATGTGCGTGTGTGCATGTGTATGTGCGCGTGTATATATGTGTGTGTGCATGTGTGTATGTATATGTGTGTGCATGTGTTACATGTGTATGTGTGTGTATATGTGTGCATGTGTGTGTGCATGTGTGTACATGTGTACGTGTGTGTGTAGCCAAGAGATTGACATCAGGTATCTTCCTCAGGCACTGTTTTGAGATGTGCTCTATCACTGAACCAAGCACCTCATCTTTAGCTAGGGTTGTGGCTAACCAGTGATCTATCTGTCTCTGTGTCCCCAATGCTGGAATTACAGGTCGCTGCAATCATGCATGCCTGGTTTTTAGATGCTTCTCAATCTCAAGCTATCTCTTAAAAGGCTTGCTTTTCTAATCATGTTTTCCTACATGTAGGTATGTGTACCACACGTGTACCTGGTGCCCACAGAGATGCGTGGAATGGGCTGTGACCAATTGTGTGGTGAGAATCAAACTGGGTCCCTTAAAAGAGCAGCCAGTGTTTTTAACTGCTGAGCTATCTCTCCAGCCCCCAAACTCAAGTTTTTATGTGTGGTCTAAGACTTGTGAGTCAGCTACCTCCCTAAGTCTAAGTAAAAGATCTTGACGTGAGATTTTTCTGGATCTAGTTCTTTCCCACCAGGATGGATTAAATTCTCTAGGACCTAGAGTCACAATAAACCTCCCTGTATGTATGTAGGTGTGTGAGTGTGTGGGCCTCTGTATATGTGGTATGTGTATGTGTGTGTTCGTGTATGTGTGTGCATGTATATGCGTGTCTGTGTGTGCCTGTATGTGTATATGTGTGTGTGACTGTGTGTATATGTGTGAGTGTGTGCCTATGTGTGTGTGGTGTATGTGTGCGCATGTGCATGTATATTTGTGAATGTATATATGTATAAGTATGCATGTTCATGTATGTGTGTGTGTACATGTGTGTGTGGTTTGGGGGCCAGAAATGAGAGTTGTTGGTCACCTTCACCAAAAATGAAACTGAAGCCACAATGAACAGCCAAGCTCTCAGAGATGGTGGCAGGCTAAGATCAAAATGACATCCTGAAGACTGTTTTGAATATGGAAGAGAGATTTCAAGTAGAGAGAATGGTGTGTGCAAAGGCCCTAGAATCTGCAATTACATTCTTTATGGTCTTTATTTTATTAGGACAATACATACTTATTATAGACAGAGACAGACAAGTGTTACATGATTTTGGCAAATCTATTTGCTTTTATAACAGCATTCCCATGTCCCTAGAATGTCCTACACTGCCCAAATTCTACTTCATTGCCTTGCTATATTTTGGCTTTTATTGACGTAGATTAATTTCTATGCAGCCATAGGATGCATAGTTAGCCGTGCCTACTTTCTACTTTCAGTATCAGATCTATGTGATTCAATCCATGCCATTTATGTATTTACTGTCTATTTCTTTTTATACTGCTGCATACTATTCCATTGTATGGACGTACCACAGCGTGTTTCCCATCCTCCAGTTGATGTCTAGCTACAATGTTAAAGTTTGGGGCTGCTAAAGGAGGCAGACAGCTCCTGTGAATGTTTGTACACAAGTCTTCTGTCGGCAGATCCCTTCATTTATCTGGATATAATGCTTGGCTTCACAAGGTAGATGTGTGCTTTAACCTAACTGGAAATTATTAAAGTTTTCCACTTGAATTTTGTGGGAAGCAAGGCTGGGGAGCCACAGGATCAGAGGTTTTTCCAATAGAAACTTGCAAGTTCTTGCACCCGTTGCTATTTCCTCCACTCCCAGCTTCCTCGGTGTGCAGGTTTCTCTCTTGAGTACCAAGCACCCCAGAACAGCTGGACCCCACTATTAGTCACATGTGTAGCTACCTGGATAAGCTCTCCCTGCAGTCCTGGCCTCATTCCTCCTGGAAGAGAGTGTATATTAAATTGTGGGTCCGGGACTAATTCTTTACAGCTTGCAGGTTGCTCCATCTCCATGAGCAGACAGGAGGGCGCCCTGACGCTGTTAAATATCACATGCTTTGATAACCTACCCTCCTGATTTATGGTAGACCGGGTCTCTACGTTCACCTAATGAGGGGAGCTCTGGGTGTCAACCTGTTTATTAAATGCCCAGAACCATGTGTGAAACGGACCGGAGTAAGACGTCAATCATACTTTCATTTATTCTGCGTGTCCCCCTCCTGTTCCTTCAGCCCTCTCTCCTCTGGACGGGTCATCCCTCAAGGCTTTTCTTTTCATCTCCAAAGCTGGGGGCGGGGCAGGGCTAGAGGATGGATCGCTGGTGCAGGTCGGTGAGGGGGGCAATGTTTGCACTTTCCTACTGATTTCATATGTGTTTAGAAGTTAATGGTACTCTGCACCTCATGAGTCTTTCTTAGATGTCAAACAAAAACATGAAAGGGAAAGTGGACCGAGGGGAGGGGACTGAGCCCAGCTCGCAGGACAGAACCCCGTCCGTAGCCTGAGACAGGGCTGGTGAGTCTTAATGAAGATGGAAGATGGATTAATATTCCTGGGGTTGTCGGGGTCTAATGAGGCCTTAATTCATTTCCTTTAATTCCCTTTGAAATTAATTTCTTTTTTTTTTTTTAAGTACACAAATCAAAATAACGGATGGCTGGGCCGCTTTAATCTCCGCTTCTCACCCCTTCCCCTTTGAACTTGGTCACTGTCGTCTTCCTAATCTCTGGAGATTCCGCCTCGATCCCTTTCAAGAGCCATCGGCCCCATCTCTTTGGTTTGGTCTCCTGGATGTGGCATAAATATTTCTGTCCCTTTGAGGCCTCCAGCTGGATTCTGACCTTGGACGTGGCTGGGGGAGGGGCAGAGAAGGCCTCTCTGAGTCATCCAGGCAAGAGCAGTTCTAGGAAGCAGGGGTCTGGAGACACTGGAGAGTTCTGGAGACTCGCATAGGCCTAGGGGAAATGTGCGCAAGCAGAAGTCTGTATGTGACGCCATGTGGGGCCTCTTGTAATGAAGATTCTCAAGATCTATGGGGTACCCCTTAAAGTAACCTCAGCACTGAGCTCGGGTTGCTTTTGTCTCTGCTCACACTGACTCTGTCATCGCCCCTCACTTTGAATTCGTGTATCTTGCCCTGTCTGCTTTGGGGCAGATGCTACATAAATGTTTGTTGACTGCACAAGCAACGGACATAGAGAGAAATGAACCTGGCTGCACACGGCACCATCTTTGACTCAGACTTGCTCTCTATCTGTTTCTGTAGCATAGAGACAATCTGCCATGGTTATGTAAACTAAGCAGAGATCGGCATTCCATTGGTTATGTCTGTTCTCTTCCAAAGCAACAGAACATCCATGTTTATTTAGTTGGGCACTGGATGCCTGCAATAAGGATGGTTTCCTAGCCTTGCTTCTGATAGAGTGTGGGTCCTGTGAGCTCAGGCCATTGAAAAGTACTGGTGTGTAATTAGTGTCTTTGAAAGGCAGCTGGAAGGAGCTCTTTGCCTCTGCTTTTTCCTTTGCTATAGTTGGAAAGCAGCCATGAAGGCTGGAGACCAAGCAGCCATGTTGGTCTGTGAGGCAGGAAGTTAAAGTCAATGAAACAATGCGTGAAGCTCCTTAGATCTGGGTCAAACGTTAGGTTGGAACAGGACCCCTTTGCTTCCTGCCTGGGGATGCTTTTACTTGAGAGAGAAGTGGGCTTTTAATATGTTGAAGTCAGTGATTTGGGTATTAGATTGCATACAACCAAATATAAGTGTCACAAGTCCTGTGTGGCTTCATTGAGCTGACCTGACACACTGATGGGTAAATCCACCTACTGCAGATTAAAATACCCGAGCCACAGAACAGCCCAGGGTGGATGGAAGAGACACGGGTCAAGGGGGCATCGAGTGCTGACTGAGAAAGACTGAATTGCTGTTAATTACAAGTAAGTGTTGGGTGTGGTGTCCCATGCCTGTAATCCAGCACTAAGACATTGTCCCAGCTCAAGGAAGCAATGACCTGTGTCCCTCTAGGCAAAAATCTTGGGTCTTTGCACTCACAAGCTGTGGGTGAACACCAGGACCAGTGGAGAAACATGTTCTGATCTGGGCCAAGGAGAGGCTGTGTGTACTTCACAGATCTTGGCTCAGAAGACAGAATCACAACCAGAGCTTGAATGGATAGAAAGTGAGAACTGAAGCCTCCAGCGGATGTCGCCTGCTCAGGCCTGTGACACCCTCAGGCAGGAGGCAGTGACTGCTACAGGAAGGCTGTCAACCTCTGATTGGGAGAGCCTGAGGACAGCATCATTCCTGGGCTCAGGGCTATGCTCTCCCACATCTCTTTACCAGTGACCCCACGAAGCGTGTCTGTCACTCCCATGGTCCCCAGGCTTGCCTCTATTTTAAGATGAAAACAAACCCATCCCATGAATCTCTAGTGGATTTATTTATTTATTTATTTATTTATTTGCATCTTGTAGGCTGAACAGAAGTCTGTGCATCCCCCATCATTGTACAGTCCAGAATGTATGCAGAATTTCAACATCTACAGCTAGGGGTCCTTTCTCTCATCTTGCTGTTGCCGGCTGGGAGAAGAGAAATGGGCGCTCTTTTGGAATCTGTGTCTAGCCTCCCATCTCTGGAAGTCAGAATCATGGCGCGCTCTCTACGCATTTTTTGTACACCCCACGTGGTCACTTGCATCCTTCTGAGAGCCTTCTCTCCTTTCTCTGCTGGGCTGGGGTCCATGTCATGGGTGGCCACTCCTGGTTCCTGAGCTCCAGGAAAGGGTTGGTGGATGGGGAATAGGTTGGAAGGCTGGCATGTGCAGAAGAGAAGCAGGGTACACATCTGTTTCTACAGGCATCTCTAGTCAGAGTCTCCTCTGACTCTACCTTCAGACCAGTACACTGTGCACAGCCTCAGTTCTTTAAGAAGCCCCTGATAGGGCTCTAGTTAGCACAAGATGCTTCAGCTCTGGTCTCCAGGGAATCTTCCTCTTTTTGTCCCACCAGCCCAGGGGTGGAATAACGGAAGCTCCAGTTGTAGCTGATCTCTGAGCAGGGTCATCGGTTCCCACGGTCAGCTCAGCCTCTTTATCAACCAGTTGAAGTCTCCATATTTAACTCCTCTGTATTAAAGCCTTCAGTGGCTTTGTTTTTCTGACTGGACTTTGGACAGCATCCCACACTTCCAAGAGGCTCTCTGTTGCACAATGGTGTTTTGGTTTTGAGGTGGACCACCTCAGGGAGCTCATCAAAGCAGGTGCTATGATGCATTTCACAAATGTTAAAAGAATTTAAAAAACACAATTAGAGGGTAGGGGTTACTGTCCCTGAGCTGAAGGAGGATGGGGCCTGCCTTGCCTCGGTCTGAACCACAGTCTTACTGACTACCTGCAAGAGCTCTGGGGAGTCAGCCTCACTGTTCTGAACCTCAGTTTCTCCATCTGTAAGTTGGGCATAACCAAAAGGAACTGCAGTGAAGATTTGCATGGACATTGCTGTGTCACTCAGGGTCTGACAGGAACTGGAAGCAACTGAGCTGCCCATCAGCATGGCTGGGGAAACAGTTCAACTGGTAACATGCTGTCCAAATACCAAGACTGGAGTCCAATCTCCAAACCTACTTAAAAAACTAGATGTGGCAGTAGACTTGTAATCTTGGCACTGGAAAGACAGAGACAGGTGGATCCATGCGGTTCACTGGGCAGCCTGCCTCACCTACACAGTGTGTTTCAGGCCAGCAAGAGACAGCTCAAAAAGAAACAGTGGATGGTGTGGTGAAGGGCTACAAAGCGGATGGAGATTTCTAGCAACTGTGAACGTATGGCCTCCCAGAAACCTTGGAGGAACACTGCTTGCTGGCGTGATCCCAGACTTAAGCTCAGATAGTTTTTATATATAGTCTAGACACACTTACCTAGGGAATGGTTCTTCCCATGGTGGGCTGGGTCCTCCTACATCAAGGGTCTTCCTCAATTGTTCCTCATCTTATACACTGAGTCAGGATCTCTCTTTGAACCCAAATCTTATACATTTGGTTAGTCTGGCTAGCTGGCTTGCTTTGGGGGACTCCCACCTCCTCCTCCTGGGTGTCAGGATTACAGGTGGGCTGCCACACCCACCTGGCTTTTACATTGTTGCTGGGGATATGAACTCGAGTTCCTATATTTGTGTGGCAAGTACTTTACCATCCCCCTATCCCCCTGTGTTTACTTTTTTAAGGACTGACCACATTATATTCAGAAGCAGCTGGACTATTCAGCGTTTCCCCTGAGATGAATGAGTGTTCCAGATTCTCCAGATTCTCCTTGCTGGCACTTGGTGCTCATCTCCCATCTCTCCTGACTCCCTCCCACCCTTGTTCTGACTTTCCTCCAAACAGTCTCCCTTCTTCTTTTATGTCTTTTTTGAAATAAATATCCAGATTCAGGAGTTGGATGCACCATGAGGTCCTTGGCACTGTTTTAAATACAGATTCTTTACGTAAGAGAATCCATGGTCCTCGTCTTTGAATCTGGCTTTTTTCACGTAACATGCTGACGTCCATTTCTATTCGTTTGAGTGAATCTTTTTCTAAGATGCCCAGCCCACCCCTAGCCCCCATTTGGGAATAGCTTCCAAAAATGTTCCATTTCCCTCTGTGCCTGCTCTCTGGAGCTGTGCCTTTAGTGGCGCAGTATGAGAGCTTGTGGCGGCATGAACTCCAGGGGCATGAGGGTACTTGAAGAAAGACAGAGAGATTGACAGAGCCCCAAGCTACCTTGCTGAAAACCTGAACCAAATGCATAAATCTCTATGAGGAACAAAATCAATCATAAGAGACCTGGGCAGGACAATGCTCCAAGGATAACTCTAACAACCGGTGTGTGTGCTTTCTGTTCTCTCCTTTCTATTTGACTTGTTTTTGCACCTATCTATCCTACGCGTATGTGTGTGCACTTATGCATATGTGCCATGGGACAGTGTTCTCTTCTTCCACTGTATGTGGAACTCAACACTACTCACGGGTGAAGCTGGGCTGCCAGGCTTAGTCGCAAGCATGTTTACCTGCTGAGTCATCTTACTGGCCATCTTTGTTTTATTTGAGAAGAATGATAGGGTCTATCATATGGGCCACTAATGGTGGCTAGATCTCTGGGTAAACTGCATTTTTTTCCCCCCCAAACATTCAGGTGCTTTATCCATCATGCTAAAAATACTACATTATATCCTAGTCTTTGTATAGAAGATACTGTAATTCTTTTTTATTAGCTTGGGGGTTGAGGAGATCGCTTGGTTGGTAAAGTTCCTGCTTGGAAAGTATGAAGGGCTGAGTTTGATCTCCAGAACCCGTAGAGAAGAGCCAGGCACAGTGGTGTGAGCTCGTAACTCCAGCGCTGGGGAGGGGCAGATAGGAGATCCCTGAGGCTCCATGGCCAGTCAGCCTAGCCTATTTGATGAAATAAAATCCATGAGAAAAGTCCCCAGAGGAAGTAGACAATGCTCTCGAGGGTGACACACAAGGTTGGCCCTCAGCCTCCAAGGCATGGGCTCACATAAGAAAATGTCATAAAAGAAATAATGATTAAGCTTTGTAGCTAGGGATTTTAGGATGCACGTAATTTAGAGACATGAGGTACTGTATATTCGAAATACCGTGATCAGTTCCTCTGGATTTTGTGGCATCCACAGGGCCACTATGCTCCATAGGACACTTTAGCCAACCATGGGCCATGAATATGATGTCAGGGTTATGGACTTATGGACTGGGATGAATTTGCCTAACTATCTAGTTCTCAGAATCTCTTCCGGTCAGGAAGTGGACGGTGACTATTTTTAGCTTTCTCAAAAGTACAGATTTGTAATTTCTTTTCCCTCCAAAGAGTCACTGGCTCATCAAATTTTATATTTGCAATCATCTTTTCTTTGGAAAGGATCACCAAATTCCTAGAGCTCCTGAAGCTGTATTTAGATAAGCAGAGAAAATGTTCTACAATCCTGTGAGACTGGAAGACATAATAGCTGCGACCCACAAATGAAGTTGTGGATTTTGTTGTTGCTATTAAGCTGTGTTTTTCCACGCTGTTATGTCTGGCAAGAGGCAATGTAGTGGGGAGGGATTGACTTGAGCTCACAATTAACAAGGGACACAGTCCACCCTGGTGGGGACGGCCACAGCAGCATGAGGCCATTCAGAAAGATATAGGAGCCTGGTGTGCTCGGAGAAATGAGAAGAAGTGTGCAGAGCCAACACCTCTCAGGATTGTGGAAAGACGGACGACCTGGCATGAGCCACTGGAGTAGTGACAATTCTGTGGTTTTTCACTTAGCCATCAACAGGTGAGGAGGAGGTGACAGTGGCTGATGACCAAAGACATGACACTGACTTAAAACAAAGCCAATGGGATTTCCCGAGCAACCTTACACAGAGAGACTGATGACCCAAGTTCAAATCCTGCCTCTACCATTTACTGTGTATCATAAAGGATTCATTGTCTCTCTGCCTCGGTTTCCTTGTCTGAGAAATGGGGACAGGTATCATGGTAGCTAGAAGTTGAAGACTGAGAGAATTAGTCATGGAGGATGGCACAGGACTTGGCTCATGATGGATCACCAATAGATTCTCCCTCCTTCCCTGTGAGCCCCTTTAGTCCTCATTCAAATCGGCCAGACACGGCTGGTTTCTGGGCCAGATTTTAGGAAACCTGTATTGTGCAGATTATAAAACGTTTCCAGAGCTGAGGGTATCGACTTCTGGGCCTTGCAAGGAAGAGAAGACACACTTGGCCTTCCAAATTCACTGGGAGGAGTGTGCAGCTGGGAGCCCTTCTGTGGGGCTCACTAAGAGATTGGCCATTAATCACACACAATTACTCTGACCCTGAGGGAACTACGCCTCTCCTCTCCCACAGATGGACTTCCTTCTCCAGTGGGAGAGGCCTTTATGCATGCTCATGGAACACAGAGCAGCTGCACCGCCAGGGCTGGAGGTCGGGTCTGCTGATTCTCAGCCTCGGAGGCACCCTGTTTCCAGATCTAAATGCCCTTCCACAGGAAACACAGATGAGAGTCTGGGCCAGCCTGGGCTATGGGTTCTGTGGTAGAAAGTTTGCCTAGCATGCATGAGTCCTGGGATTCCATCTCTCATAGAAACAAAAATGTTAAGGGCTGAAGTTGGTAAAGTATTTTGCCACACGGACACAAGGACCTGAGTTTGTCCCATCAACATGAAACATAAATGTAAAAAAGGAAAAAGGAAAAAGAAGCAGACTTAGCGATTTATAACCTACCCTGACGACATGGCAGCAGATCTCCAGGGTTTGCCAGCTACTCAGTCTAAACTAGCGGGTAAGCCCTAGGGAAATAAAAGACTCTGTTCACAAAAGTCAAGGTAGCCTCCTGAGGCCAGGCATGACACCTGAGGTTGACCCTGGCCTGTTCACACATGAATACACACAAATGCACACATCTGAACATGCCTACACACATGCATACATGTACACACATGTACACTCATGCAGATACACACTCAGACACACACACAGACATACAGACATACACACACACAGACATACAGACATACACACACACACAGACATACAGACATACACACACAGACATACAGACACACACACACACACACACACACACACACACACATACAGACATACACACCCAGACACCCAGACACACACACACACACAGACATACAGACATACACACACAGACACACACACAGACATACAGACACACACACACATATACAGACATACAGACACACACACACATACAGACATACACCCACAGACACACACACAGACAGACATACAGATACACACACACAGACATACAGACATACACACACAGACACACACACAGACATACAGACATACACACAGACACACACACAGACATACAGACATACACACAGACACACACACAGACATACAGACACACACACACACATACAGACATACAGACATACAGACATACAGACACACACACACATACAGACATACACACACAGACACACACACAGACATACAGACATACAGACACACACACAGACATACAGACATACACACAGACACACACACAGACATACAGACACACACACAGACACAGACACAGACACACACACAGACATACAGACATACACACACACACAGACATACAGACATACACACAGACACACACACAGACACACACACACACATCAATGACATACTGTTTGGCTCATTACCAGTTAAGAGCTACATGCATAACCGTGCTCTGTACCCTCTGGCATTATCTCTGCATTTGTCCCTCTCTCCAGGTCCCTGTGAGCATGAGGATGCCATCTTGACGAGCCATAGAACGCAGAGGGGCCCCGAAGGAAGGCTCAGAGGGCTCAGGTCTTTGTGTTTCCTTGGGCTCTGGGTTGTAGACCTGGGGCTGATGCAGAGCCTGGACGAAGACCCCTGAGTTGCTCACAGGACTGTCCCATCCTGTCCAGGAGCAGGCCAGAAGTCACAGGCTCTGTACAGGGTGAGACTTTTCTCCCTCATGTTTTATCTCATTTTCCCTCCCTCCAGGGAGTCCTGACTTTCCTTCCCATCCCCCTCCCTCTCCCCCTTTCCCTTTTCCCCTAACCTTCCTTTCCTTTCCCTTCTCTCCTTTCTCCTCCCCCTCCCCTTCCATTTCTTTCCCTTTTCCCCTCCCTCCTCTTCTTCCCCCTCTTGCCTCCCCTTCCTCCCCTCCTTTTCTCTCCTTTTCCTCTCTTTCCTCTCTCTACCTCTCTTTCCCTCCTTCCCTTTCTCTCCTCCACCTCGTCTCCTCTCCCCGTTCTGCACTTCCCCCTCCTCCCTATAGCGAACTCTCCTAAGCCAGACAGTGCTCTTGGGCTCTGGTAACACAAGGCTGCATCCTCCCTTGTGTCCCCACAGTGTGACCTCCACTGTGACAGAGGTGTATGGTGCCCCTCTTGCCTCCTGTGCTGTGAGAAGTAGCTCATCAACCTGGTCAATCAAGGCTGATATGTTCAATTCTTTTTGTTCTGTTTTGTTTCAATAAAAAACCAAGCATTTCCCTCTTTTGACATGGGCAACACGTCAAAATGACGGGTCAGAGCAGGAACTAGGTATCAGAAGCTGATCATGGTCAGCAGCATCATTGCTGAATTTAACTTTTGCATTTTGCTAAATTCATGTCCAGTCCCTCCACCCCCCCTCTCTTTCTCTCCCTGAAGATATCTTTTTAAAATTTTATATTAAGTTCATTCCACGTTTATATATTTGTGCATCTTTTTTTTTTTTTTTTTATAGCAGACCCATCTGTCTATCAAACAGGAGTGCAGCTGTCATTCATCCCTTAGTTCCTTCACCTCTTCCTTCATGTAGTCACTCAGCAATTGCTTTTGGCAAGTAATTATCGTTGGTGGTGGTGGCAGGGGCTCCGGGGTCATCCGCGTTCACTAGCACACCTGCCTTCTCAGACGTCGTATTCCAGTGCAGTGAACAGCACACAAACCAGGCACATGCGATACCCAGAGATAAGACGGGTATCAAGTGCTGTGGAGGGAGAACGGGGAAATCCGACTGCACATGTGTGTGTCTGTAGCCAGCAATCACCTTTAAGCGTGACTCCTCAGGAGGCTTCCACACCATTTCTTAAGACAGGATCTCTCACTGTGACTGGTGCTCCCTGATTCTTCTAGGCTGTCTGGCTGGTGAATCCCAGGGATCCAGCACATCTATGACATGCCTCTTTGGAGACAATCTCACTATGTAGCCCTGGCTGGCCCAGAACTTGCGATATAGACCAGGCTGACCCCAAGCTATAAAGATCTGCCTGCCTCTGCTTATGAGCCACTACTTTTTAGATATGGGTTCTGGGGATTTACTCGGGTCTCCATGCTTGCACAATAAACACTTTTTTTTTTTTTTTGGTTTTTCGAGACAGGGTTTCTCTGTATAACCTTGGCTGTCCTGGAACTCACTCGGTAGACCAGGTTGGCCTCGAACTCAGAAATCCGCCTGCCTCTGCCTCCCAAGTGCTGGGATTAAAGGCATGCGCCACCACCGCCCGGCGCACAATAAACACTTTAACAGAGCTACCTCATCTGGCTTGAGAAGTGTTTTCCCCAAAAGATGAGTGTAAACAAACTGGTCTCTTGGAGAAGTGTGATATACATCTGGGGAAAATGGACGAAGTGGACAAGCAGTGTAAGTTTGCTGTGACATCTAAAGGCCCATACCCTCCTGCTGTAAACAGCCGAGATGTTGACGAAGGAAACTCTCTGGGAAAATCAGACGAGTCTGCGAGGGACTTTCCCTAACTTTCCAAAGAAAATCATTCTTAGGTCTTCAGTGTGATGGACGGGGAAGAGAGTGAGCATGGTCTTCCTTCCCCAGCCAAGGATCCTGTTTCAGCAGGGTCTTGGCCCTCCAGGCCAAGGTCCAGGTCCAGGCTGGCATGTCAGATGCCACCTCACTCAGAGTCCTGGAATGTCAGGAGGGAAATGACCTGAGCAAGCACAGAGGGTAGATTCATTTCCTCTTGTCCACTGGGAAGGGCTTGCTCACTGTTGCTGTAATGGACACTATGACCAAAAGCAAGTCTGAAAAGCAAGAATTGATTCTGGCTTGCTATTCCAGCAGGATAAGAGCCTGCCGTGGGGGAGACGCAAGGCAGCAGAAGCAGGTCACTGAGAGATCACATCTTCATCCAGAAGCATGAAGCACAGAGGGGCAAGGGGAGGGAGAAGGGGAAGGCCGAGGGGAGGGACTAGATAGACAGAAGGTACACACCCTCAGAGCCCGGCCTCCAGTGATATAATGTCTCTAGCAAGAGTACCTCTTCAACTTTCCCCAAACTATGCCACCAACTGATGACCAAGCCTCAAATGCCCGAGCTTATCGGACACATTCCTCATTCAAAGGATTACATATTTCTCAAAAAAACATCTTTCTGGCTGTTGGCAAAGCAGAAGCCAAACATCCCCTTACAAGCTATCCAGGCAGTTCCCAGCAGCCATTCCAGGGAGCCAGGCACAAGGCCCCTCTCCTCTCTTGTGTTGTGAATTCATTAAGAGAGCAAACCTCTGAGGAAATCTGAAGACAGTGGCTCATGTCACCAACAGCCTCAGAAGCTGGTGGTCCCCAGGAGGTAGGTGGTGGTATTGTCGAAGATATTAATAAAGTTCTCCTGGAAACTGCTGTATGTGAGTTTGCTTTTCTTGTATATGTGTGTGTTTGCCTGGAGTGTATGTGTGTGTGTGTGCGCGCGAGAGCGCGTGGCTGGGTGCTGATGTGAGCATGTGGAGTGAGCATACAGTTCAGAGGATAACTTTGAGTGCCAGTCATTAGACTAACTCATTTTGTTTGAGAGACAGTCTTATTGGCTTGAAACTTCAACCCATGAACCAGGCTAGCTGGCCTGAGAGCATCCAGGGATCTGTCTGTCTGTCTGCACCTCCCATCTTTGCTTTGCTAAGGTTACAGGTGTGCACCACCATGCCTGTCTTTATACACATTCTGTGGACGTAAACCCATGTCTTCAGCCTTGTGAGGCAAGTACTGAGCTTTCTCTCCAGCCCCTCTCTCAGATTTACATCCACAGCCACAAGATGGTTATGTCCTATATTCCTGGGGGCAGGGAGAGATACAGATAGAGGGGGGAAAGAAGAAAAGAAAGAAGCCTGTTAGCATAGCTGTTTCTTAAAAATAAATAAATAAATAAACTTTCTAACATTTCCCCTATGGACACCGATGCTTCCAGAATGAACCTTCATCCCATAGCTGCAAGGGAGGTGGATAGTGGAAGCAGTGAGTTTTGCATCCTCCGCCTTGAAAGGTGGCCAGGAAGAGGTGAATGGGAAGACTCTTGGGTCTCTGGTCTATATGCTGGCTCACTTGTGACAGACTGCTTCCCATTTCCCACATAGGAATCCCATCGAATAACTCACAACTTCAATATTCACAGATGTGAGACAACACCAGTCCCCAAACCCACTGGCAGGAACAGGGCAGTGAGACATAGCTCTGCTTTTGTTTTTCCTTATTTTTTTTGTTTTGTTTTGTTTTGTTTTTTCTGAGAAGCTCTAAGAGTAATATCTGCAAAAGACTCGTGTGGCAGAGGAGATTCTGGGCACAGGTTATCTGCTAACTTGCTAGGGATCATATCTGTGGTGGGTAGAAGGGTTCTCTATTGACTCCTTGCAAAGGTCATTATTAACTTGTCTCCATGACGGAAGGAGAGGTGCTTTTGGCCTGGTAAAAGGACTGGGCTTTGGAGATCTGGGGAGATGGCTGAGTGGATAAAGCAATGGCTAAGCAAACGAAAGGGTCTGAGTTGGATCCCCCGCATCTGGAAAGAAGCCACTGCGTCTCTAATCCCAGTGTTCCTACGGCGAGATGGGAAACACAGCAGGGAGACTCCAGACGCTGGCCTGGTGTACACACAACAAGAGACCGTGTCTCACACAATGTGGAAAGTCAGGACTGACAAGCGAGGTTGGGTGTTGCCTTCTGACCTCCACGCATGCGCCATGATGGGTATGTACAAACAGCGAGAAGAATACAAGGGGAAAAAAATAATAAAACGTAAGAAGGAGGCAGATATGGGATTTGGATGGATGATGCCTACTCCGAGCTGCCACAGGGATGAGTCCAGCTGGGTTCAGCGTGCCTGACTTTCTTGCCTCCAGAATCCGGCGTGCATGCCTCTCCTCTTAGTCACAGCTGCTCCTGGGGACCCTACGCCCACCTCCTCGCTTTCAGAGCCGGGTTTTGCTATTCTTCTAGGCCGGCAGTAAAATGACATTTATGAGGATATTTTTTCCCCTTTGAAGTGAGACTGTTTGCGCATTTCACTTTAAAGCGAGGGGAAAAAACACGAGCCCGGATAGATAAATAATGGCAGTCCGGAGAGGGGCCTGACGCATGTGGTGGGCGCCTGCTCTGATCTATCACCGCAGTCATCATCGAAGATGAAAAAAAATCCTTTGTCTCCTTTCAAGTGACTATTAATTCCTTTTCTCTATCTTTGCTACTGTTTGCCTACTAAGGAACTGGTTGGTTATCTCTGCCTCCCCGTCTTTCTCTCCCCTCCCCTCCCCTCTCCTCCTTCCTCTGCCCTCCCCTCTGCCCTCCCCCTCTCCTCTAGTCTCCTCTCTTCTCTCTTCTCACATGAACCTCGGAGAGCAGACGTTTTCATCTGCCATTCTTTTGTTTATGTCCAAATATCTATAAAAGGTTCAGACTAGGACATATCCTCAATAAATGTTGACTGTATGTGTGCACAAGAGTGTGCCTTCACGTGTGACAGCCGACATTATATAATGCCACAGGAAAGGAGCTTTATCAAAGGCAGTCTTGGGATATAAATCAAAGAGTCTCGGAGGATAAAGAGTTGGCTCCTCGGTTAAGAATGCTTACTTCATAATCGCGAGGACTGGCTTTAGGACCCCAGAACCCATCTAAGAAGCTGGGTGTCCCACAAATGCCTGAAACCTCTATTTGGAGCGACCAGGTTTTTTTTCTGGCCTTTGCATATGCACGCACGCATAAATAAAGCAGATCTTTAAAGTTGTTGTCAACCATTATCTACCCGGAGATGGCAACATTCGTTTTCTTTTTTTTTTTTTTTTTTTTTTTTTAAATGTGCCAAGAAAATCTGCATGGATTTAACACTAAAAACACTCATCTGTGCTTTGTTTATAATGGATTAAATGTGCTTGGGCACAAGAGAAATGTCCGGTCATTGGCAAATGGTTGATTTATTTAAAGATGGACATACCGGTGAAGCACTGAATCTATCCATGGGCTGAGGAGATGGCTCAGCAGGAAAAATAAACATGGCGACCTGAGTTCTGATCCCCATATAAAGCGGGGTGTTACAGAGCTTGGAGAGAAGGTATAGAGGGCGGACCCAATCATCCAAGGCAGATGGATCATGAAACACCAGCTCGAATGGCGGCTGAACAGGAAACAGAACTGGTGCGGAACCCTAACTTCAGGCTGTACTACAGAGCAATAGTGATAAAAACTGCATTTTGGTACAGCAACAGGTAGGTAGATCAATGGAATAGAATTGAAGACCCAGAAATGAACCCACATACCTATGGTCACTTGATCTTTGACAAAGAAGCTAAAAGCATCCAGTGGAAAAAAGACAGCATTTTCAACAAATGGAGCTGGCTCAGCTGGCAGTCAGCATGTAGAAGGATGCAAATCTTATCTTCCCTGTATAAAGCTCAAGTCCAAGTGGATCAAGGACCTCCACATGAAACCAGATACACTGAATCTAATAGAAGAGAAAGTGAGGAAAAGCCTCTAACACATGGGCATGGGGCAAAATTTCCTGAACACCAATGGCTTATGCTCTAAGACCAAGAATCGACAAATGGGACCTCATAAAATTGCAAAGCTTCTGTAAGGCAAAGGACACTGTCAATAGGACAAAATGGCAACCAACAGATTGGGAAAAGATCTTTACCAATCCTACATCCGATAGAGGGAGGGCTAATATCCAATATGTACAAAGAACTCAAGAAGTTAGACCAAATAACCCTATTTAAAAAATGGGTAAGAGGGCAGTGGTGGTGCACGTCTTTAATCCCAGCACTTGGGAGGCAGAGGCAGATGGATTTCTGAGTTTGAGGCCAGCCTGGTCTACAGGGTGAGTTCCAGGACAGCCAGGACTACATAGAGAAACTCTGTCTCAAAAAAAAAAAAAAAAAAAAAAAAAAAAAAAAAAAAAAAAAAAAAAAAAAAAAAAAAAAAAAAAAAAAGAAAGAAAGAAAGAAAGAAGAAAAAAGAAAAAGAAAAAGAAAAAATGGGTAAGAGTACTGTGCCTCTTCTTTCATAGCAGTATCCTGCCTGAGAGGATAAAATGAAGTGGGTGGTAGTGCTCTACTTACAGTTCCATCTGTCAGACAGATTGACCAACGGCCATCCTGTCTTCCCCAGGCAGGGGGCTGCATGCTTCCATGCTTTCTCTAGAAGGCTGCATGTGATGATACACATGCTGGGTCTGATGGGCCATAGGACCTTGGTCACAGCAGCTCAACTTTGCAAAGTTGACAGTGCAAAGCTGCCATAACAAATGTGCAGATAGACGTGCACTTGCATGCCGATCAAGGTTTATCTATGGATGCTGTGTTGGCTGGGTTTTGTTGTTGTTTAATTTAACACAAACTCTAGTCACCTGAACGGAGGGGAACTCAATTGAGAAAAATGCCTTCATAAGGTCCAGCTGTAAGGCAAATGCCTTTTTTTAGTGATTGATGTGGGTGGGCCCCACCTATTGTGGGTGGAGCCATCCCTGGGCTGGTGGTCCTGGGTTCTGTAAGAAAGTAGGCTGAGCAAGCCATGGGGGAGCAAGCCAGTAAGCAGCACCCCTCCATGGCTTCTGCATCAGCTCCCGCCTCCAGGTTCCTGCCCTGCTTGAGTTCCTGTCCTGACTTCCTGTGGTGATGAACAGTGATGTGGAAGTGTGAGTCAAATAAGCCCTTCCCCCACCCCCCCCATGCTGTTTTGGCTATGGTGTTGTTCACAGCAGTAGTAACCCTAACAGAGACAGAAATGATGCTGAAATTTGACTTCTGCATAATTGTCACATACTCAGCAAGTGTCTCACATGTATACACTTCTATTTCCCTTCCAGTCACTTAAAGGTATAAAACCAAGGGCTAGAAAGACGATTCAATTGGTACAATTCTAGCAGCTCAAAAAATGGGGATTTGAGTATAAAAAGCCTGGCCTTATGGGGCACATCTGTAATCTCAGACAGAAAGATCCCTGGGACTCTGTAGTCAATCCAGATATCTGAATCAGCAAACTTAAGACAAAAATCCCATCTTAAAGGAGGTTATCCTCTGACCTCTGTACACACACACATGCACGCACACACGCACGCACGCACATGCACATGCACTGCCCCTCACCCACAGATAAAAATGTTTAACTGTTCTGGGTTTGTGACCCTATGAAAGTGAGTGGTGGGCTGTTTGTGATCCATTCATGCAGAAGTTGGCTGCCTCTCGTCTAAGGAATTGAATAAGATTTATATTATTGCAATTATTATTTTTAATGATGTGGAAATATTGACGTTTTTAACCTTAAAATAAGTAAGCATATGCTTTTTGTGCCTCAGAGCACCAGACGTCATGAAAGCTTGTGTTTTTCGGACCCAGGGTACGTAATTTTTAAAGTGGCTAAGATACCGTGTCAGATCGGTTGATAAGTGCAATGTATAAAAGCATATGAAACTAATTCCAGGAAATACCTTGTATTTATGTCCGTGGGCCTGAGTTTCTGAGCTCTCTGTGTTTCGAGATGGAATTGGGTTTACTCAGAGTCTCAGGTTATATATCTTGATGGCTACACGAGTTCAGTGTTTGGACGGCTCGCTGGAGCAGGTAAAGTTTTGCAGTCTGTTTCAGTTTACGGCAGTTACATTTGCTTATCGCTCCGAAGGAGAGTTTCATTTGAAGCCAGTTATTAATGTCCAAAACGCACTTCCAGGAAATAATTTCCAACGTCTTATTTATTAAAAAGAACGCGCTGTTTGTTCAAAGGCATTGATGTAATTTATAAAGTTCGATATTAGGTATTTTATGAGGCAATATAAAGAACGCTGTTCTGTGGGGACCCCCGCTGCTTAATTACGCCACGGTGCGTTCAGTGTCAGAACTTGCTGCTATTTTGCAGGGAAACTTTTCTGCTACTGAGCTGTCCCCCCATGGTGCTAACTTTTGTACTGTTCTTGAGGCACAAAGTAAATTTAGTAAAGAGAGGAGAGAAAAAAAATCTTTTCTTACCTTTCTGATCTGTGGATTTATTTTTAAGAAACTTATTCAAGAGAGTCCACAAGGAAGCTGCTTGGGTCATACATTCTGTGCATGTCTGTGTGCACATGCTTTGTGTGGGTGCATGCATATGTGTTCATGGATACATACTGTGTGTGCACAGGCACCTTCATGTGTGTGCGCACATGCATATGTGTATGTATACAGTCTGTAAGCATGTGTGTTATACACTCACACCCTGTGCACGAGTATGTGTGATGTGTATTTAAGTGCATCTGCACATGTGTGCGTGCATACAGACAACCTAGAGTGTTGTTCCTCAGGAGCCATGCCCCTGCCTCTGCCTCTCCAGATCTGGGATGATTAGTATTCATTGCTATAACTGGTTTTAATTTTTGTTCTGTATGTTATTATTTTTTTTAATCATGGATTCTGGAGAGTGAACTCAAGTCTTAGGCTTGCAAAGCAAATGCTCCACCCACTAAGCCATTCCCTTGGCCCTAGTTAAACACGTTTAACAGCTTGTCTATATAGAAAAGGAAGGAGGGGGCTGGATCTATCTGGAAAGTAGGGCATTTGTCACCATGTCTGACATCTCAACACTGTCTTCTTCAATGTTCAAGAATGGCCTTTGGTGACAACTGGGAGCCTCCCTCTGAAGTCTTTCTCTTTGCCTGGGGGGGCGGGGAGGGCAAGGTGGAAATGCTGGGGAGATAGTCACCAGGAGTCCCCCTGTATGAAAGAACGATAGCTTTGGGGTAACAGTATCCCAGTTAGGAGTGGGCCTAACCCCAAGGCACTTTCTGAAGGGTCTCCAGAATTTTCCAGAGGACTGAGTTCTCAGTTGGCCTCTATAGGAATCCACTCTATAGCAGAGTGTATCGGCTATTTACTGCTGGGTAATAAACTATCCCCCAATGTGGCAACTGACAAATACAAATATTTATTCTTTCACATGGGGAGAAGCACTCTGATTTTGCTTAGATAGGTGAATCAGATTTCTCAGGAGGCTGTGCTGGAGACTCAGCCAGGGCTGTGTTTTTGTCCAACAGCTCATGAGGGGAGGACTATTCACTTCCAAACCTGCTTTCCTGGTTGCTAGCTGGACCACTCTGTTGCTCACCACACAGGGGTATTTGAAGATCTGATATGGCTGTGGGATTCTCTTAGCGTAACCCATCCCAGAGACCCCAAGCGTGAGACAGAAGTTGAAGAATATTTGGCTTTGCAACAGGGCCTGACTCTGTAGATATAGCGGAGAACTTGCTGTGTAGACCAGGCTGGCCTTGAACTCACAGAGCCCTGCCTGCCTCTGCCTCCCAACTGATGGGATTAAAAGTGTGTATCAGCCTTGTAGCCTATACACTCTTGTTTCATTGTGCTCATTGAAGGTAAGTGGCTAAACCCAGCTCAAACTCAAGGGCCTCTTTGTACACCTTAAGTCCTAGTGTTCAACAGCGTCTGCTTTCCAATAAACTAGCATTATTTCAGGGTCTGCTTTGGGAAATCCTAACCCTGGACAGGTGACAGCAGTGACTAAATCAGTAGAAACTATCAGGCATGGAATTCCAGCTAGGTTTCCAGCCCTAGAAAAGAGCAATTTTATACCAAACTTCTCATCTCCACAGTCAATGTAGTGTGTGTGTGTGTGTGTGTGTGTGTGTGTGTGTGTGTATGTGTGTTTTCTAAGTGACAGGATGAAGGAGTGATACTTGAAGCCAGCTGGCAAGTCTCCTACAACATCAGCTACTGCTCTAAGATCTACAGACAGAAGAAGAAAAACGGGGGCTAGCAGTAAGGCTCAGTGGGCAAAACACTCATTGTTCAAGCATGTGGACCTAAGTCCAGCCCCCAGCAACCACATAAAAAGCCACATGTGACCTCCACTGTGGAAGGCAGAGGCAGAAGGATCCCTGGAGCTTGCTGGCTGCCAGCCTGGTTCCAAGTTTAGCGATAGACCCTGTGTCAAGGGAATAAACACAGAGAGTGGTAGAGCAGGGTGCAGGAGGTCCTTCTCTGGCTCTGAATGTGTGGTTATAGGCATGCACACACACACACACACACACACACACACACACACACATGTGCATGCACATGCGTGTATGTGTGTGTGTGAATCACTGCAGAGAAATTGAATTTTATGACTGAGTATGGTGGTAAGACCCAATAATCTTAGTCCTTATTCAAGATCAGTCTTGGCTACAAAGAGAGTTTAAGTATATTTATATATAGTTCATTTACATATATTTATATATATTATTTATATTTATAATATTTATACTTCTTAATATAAATATACTTAAACTTCTCTTTGTAGCCAAGACTGAACTTGAACAAGTATGTATGTGTGTGTGTATGTATACTCTAGAGAGTGACAGCAGATGTAGCCATGAAGGGAAGGAGCCACTCATTGGTGACTCTATTCAGGGAGCAGGTCCTAGATCATCTCCTAGAGGTCCAGGTATTCACTCTGATGCAAGGACCTAGGATTCCATGTGTGGTGGGACCAAGAAGGAACCATGACTTTTTAAAAAGCAATTTCAGTGTCCTGTCCAGTTCACCTGTGGCCTGCCAGTACCTCAGGATGGGAACAAGAAGTAAAAGTTTGTCTCCCTCCCACTCCTGACCTCTGCCTGATCCCAAGGACCTCTTGCTGCAGAAGAGCATCTTGGGATTGGCCAGCCAGCCATGCTGAGCATTGAGGCGTCCCTTTAGAAGAAAAGAGGTACCCCACTGAGGGGAGGCGAAGAACCCAATGGCAGAGATAAAGTGTGCTATGTGCTGCTCTCTGGAAGGGGCTATCACTGGCTCACACTCTGGGTGAGCCTTGGGGCCTATGACCCAGGTAGCTCTTAGAGGCTTGTCTATCTCTAGGAGAGGAAATGCCATCTTAGAGTGTCCACACTATTCCCTTCGGGGCTAAGATCATAGGGACCGAGGATCAAAGTCTATGACACACCTGTCCTTTCCTCCCTGTAGTTGGATAATCTTCCTGGTGTGTGCCAAGAGACTCCCATTGACACTAAATGATTGCCCCTCCCACCTAAGCCACTGTGACCGTGTCTCATGCAAGGATGGTGAACTGATTTTTAAAAAAAGGACTTCCAAATGCCTGTGCCTTTGTTCAAAACAAGTTTTCTCCATGTTTGCATCAGTGCAGAATGGGGCAGGGAGGGAGGTAGGACAGCCCTCCCTGCATGACACCATGGTTTGGAGCCTGCCGGAGTTTACTTTTATTGCTATGATATAACATCATGGTCAAAAGCAAATTGAGGAAGAGAGCGTTTACTTGACTTACAGTTTACATCATCAAGGGAAGCCATGACAGGAACTCAGGATGGGTACCCACCCGGAGGCAGGAACTGATGCAGAAGCCACGGAGGAAGGCTTCTCATCATGGCTGGCTCAGCCTGCTTTCTTACAACTCCCAGGAATACCTGTTAAGGGGGTGACACTGCCCACTATGGGCTGGATTCTCCCGTATCAATCGTGAATGAAGAAAATACTGCACAGACATGCTCAGAGGCCAATCTGATGAAAGCATTTTCTCACTGAGGTTCTTTTCTCCTGGATGACCCTAACTTACGTCAAGTAGACAGTAAAGTAATCACCACAGGGCCCAGGTTCCTGTGCACTGTACTCTCTTTCTCTCTATTCAATCACATCCTCTCCTTATGACTTCAAACTGGGGGAGGAGCCTGCGCATGCCAAGAGGCTAGATACACATGTCCCTTCATCCCCAATCCAACCACTTGGTTCTGCCTTCATGCAAGGGAGGTTGGGAAATGTGATGCCTTTGGGTGTCCACAAAGAGGAAGGCTCAGGTAGATTCTGCTGTATGTTGGCATCATCCCCAAAGAGGTGGCAGTTAGTAATATTAAATCTTCATGAAGCATCCTGTTATGGTTGATATTGGGTATCAATTGGGCAGAGTCTAGAATCCTGGCTTGAAAGACAGTATATCTCTTGGCATGCCTTATGGGGGACTATCCAGGTTACCCGAGGTGGGAAGACCCACCATGAATGTGGACAGCACCATTCGGTGAGCCTCAGTCCTAGATCAAAGGAAAAGGAGACAGAGAACTAGGCCCAAACACTCACCTCTCAGTACTGTCTGACTGCAGATACAATGTAACCAGCTGCCTCAACCACCTGCCGCCATGCCTTCCACATAAGGGATTCTTCCTTTACTCTGTGGGGCGGAACACAACCCTCTTCCTCGAGTTGCTTTTGCCATGTCTCCTTTATCAAGGACTTAAAAAAATTGTTTACTTTTATTTCATGTGCATTGGTGTTTGGCTTGCATTTATACTTGTGCAAGAGGGACAGATCCTTTGGGATTAGAGTAACATGATTGTGATGCTGGAAATTGAACCCCAGGTTCCCTGGAAGAGCAGCCTGAGCCCAGTTCTTAACTGATGAGCCATTTCTCCTGCCCCTCATCAAGGATTTTTGTATGTTCTGACTTATGTTGGTCTGCCAAGCTATAACAGGAGAAAAGCGCATGGGGTTGACTCTGTCTGCCGTTTAGAGATAGGGAAACGGAGGCAGAGAACTCGTTCACTCGCTCAAGTCACACAGCTCATCAGCCACAGAGAAGCTGGGGTTTGAACCCAGGCTGCCTTGCTCCCCCAGTAAATCAAGTGTTTGCAGCATTTTGCAGATGAGAAAAATGAAATCCAGCCGCCTTTGAATCTCTTGCTTATGGTCACCGAGCCGGAGTCTGGATTTGCACTCAAAACTCAAGTCCCTTCTGAGCTATGCTTGGAGCAAGATGCTCCAAGCAAACTGACCTTGTTTTGATCCTCCTGGGGAGGAGTGGGTGCAGCTGAGCTGTCTGCTGTGATAAGATCTCTAAGGAGGCCCTGGGAGCTGGAGGAGCCTCTTCCCAGACCCCCCTCTTCCCCTTCCTAATGAGCTCGGAGACGCCGGCTGGCCGGACGCAGCAGGCAATGGACAATTAGCGGAGGGGCCTGTCCCGCACGGGCTGCGCCGGGCATCAGGGCCTTAAGTGTCTGCTTATGAAATCACAGCTAGGTCTGGAGCCTCTCTGCCCGGGCCTCCCCCTCCTGGGACGCCGCACACAGCCTTGGGCGAGGCAGCCCCCAGGGATGTGGCTCGGCCCACAGGATCTGGGGAAAACACAGGCAGAGAAACACAGGAAGACATTCCCACCCAGCACAAAGGCCCTGGCGTCAGCAGGCGACGGGTGGGCACATTCCTGCGGGCAGTGACAAAGAGGATGGCCACTCATCTCTGGGGATGGAAGCGATGTCAAGCCCGATGTACCTTCAGGCCTCGCTTTCTCCCTCTGAGTAGTGGAAGAATTTGGAATCGGACCAACGGGGATCCAAAACGGAGATACACGGAGAAGGCTCAGCACCTGGCTCATCCCACCTAGGCCAGCGGCCATTTTACTATCGTTTAATAATAATGTGAAGATTTCCTCTCTCACGTGCCACCAATGCTGGATACGGTACCTAGGAAACGCACACTTCTATGGACAACACTGGCACATGTTGACAGGAAAGGTAGAATGTCGCCATTCTATTTGTACCAACAGAGTCCCAAACGTCAGAGTGTCCGGCATTGCTGGCCTTTCCACCCCCACTTCTATAACAGTGTATCCTGAAACAAGCCAGGCTGCATTTCAATAAAACGTTATTTGTAGGCACCAAGTTTTAAAATTTCTTAATCAGTTTTAATGGGCTCTGAGCTGTGTACTGTGTGGTACACAGCTATACATGCAGGCAAAACATCCATACACATAAAATATTGCAAATATTTTAAAATTTGTATATTAGTGTTTTACCTGCAAGTATGGCTGTGGAACACATGTTTGCTTGGTGCACACAGAGGTCAGAAAAAAGAAGTAGGATTCCCTGAAACTGAAGTTACAGACGGCTGTGAGCAGCCATGCATAGAACCCAGATTCTCTGGAAGAGCAGCCAGTGCTCTCAATCACTGAGAAACCTCTCCAGCCCCTTTGGTTTATTTCAAGACAAAAAAAAAATAAAAAATAAAAAAAAATAAAAAAGATTAAAACCATATCTGGCTGGATGGTTCAGTGGGTAGAGTCACCGCCAAGCCTGAGGACCTGAGTTTGATCCCTGGTACCCACATGACAGAAGGAGAGAACAGACTTGCAGAAGTTGTCCTTTGACCTCCACATATAATAAGCATGCCATTATATATATAAGCTCCGTCATCCTTAGAAACACCACCACCTCCATGGAGACAGACTCTCATTGACCTGGAGCTCCCTCATGAGAATGGCTATTCCTTGGGTTCCAGGGATCAAAGTCAGGACCTCGTACCTGCAAGCCCAGCACTTCACTGACTGAGCCACCCAGGCCGAACTTTGTTTTAATGTGCAATCGGTTTTAAAGATTAATGAGATGTTATATGGTGTGTGTGTGTGTGTGTGTGTGTGTGTGTGTGTGTGTGTGTGTGTGTGAAGTGTTTGAGGCTTTGAAATAGGTCAAAGTCAAACATGGTCACTCATCCAGAGTTCTTTATTTGCTGCGTGGGGACCATGATTGGTGCCAACTAAAGTGGCATTATCAAGTCGTCACTGACCCAACATCTACATCTGTGTCAAGATGTAAAGCATGCCCCCCTCTGTGTGTGTGTCTTTGTGTTTCTGTGTCTCTCTCTGTTTCTTCTCTCTCTCTCTCTCTCTCTCTCTCTCTCTCTCTCTCTCTCTCTCTCTCTCTCTTTCTCTGGTTGTGTATGTCTGTTTATCTTTGTGTCTCTCTCCTCTCTCTGTGTGTCTGTCTTTGTCCCTCTTTTTCTGTGTATGTCTGTCTGTCTCTGTGTCTCTGTTTCTCTCTGTTTCTTCTCTTTCTGTCACTCTGTGTGTATGTCTATCTTTGTGTCTCTGTGTCTCTCCTCTATCTCCCTGTCTCTCTGTATGTCTCTCTCTGTGTCTGTCTCTCTTTGTCTCTCTTTTCTGTGTATGTGTGTCTGTCTGTCTTTGTGTCTCTGTGTCTCTCTCTGTCTCTTCTCTCTGTCTCCATGTATGTCTGTCTGTGTCTCTCTTTTTTTGTTTGTGTGTCTGTCTGTGTTTCTGTCTCTTCTCTCTCTGTCTCGGTGTGTGTGTGTGTGTGTGTGTGTCTGTCTTTGTGTCTGTGTCTCTCTGTTTTTCGCTCTCTATTCTCTCTCTGTCTCTGTTTCTCTGTCTCTCTCTGTGTGTGCACACACACATGTGTGTAAGATAGAAGAGCTATAGTCCTTCAGATATTATTTATCTTGTATTTTGAGACAGGGTCTCCCACTGAACCTGAATTTCTCTGAGTAAGCTAGTCTTGTCAAAGAGCCCAGGGAGCCATCTGCCTCTTTGTCCCCAGAACTAGATTACAAATACAAGCCGTCATACCCAGCTTTACCATGATCTCTCTAGAATGTTCTCTGTAATCCCACCTCCAACACTTCCTAGCCACGGAGGGCCCTAGACTCTCCTCTCCTCTTCTACTTTCTTATACCCTATCTTCATGGTTCAAGTCTCTAGTACCAGCCACCAAAGCCCCTGGCTCACATCCTCTCCTAGTTGGGTCTATCCTTATTGCATGCCCTGAGATAGCCCAGTCTTGCTAGTGGCCATACTTTTTTCTCTTCCCTTGCCTTGGGCTACAGACACATCATGATGGTGATCTTGGTGTGTCCCTGTGATTGGCTGTCAATCGCCAGTCCACTTGGGTGTGGCTAAGAGGGCTGGAAAACATCCTGGACACTACATGCTCTGCATGGGTCAGATCTCATCAATTTTAATCCTCAAGAGCCCAAACTGAGGTTTTTAGAGCCCATTGTCACCTCAAGACAGTGGCATCAGATCCTGACTCAGTTCCAGTTGGCTGGCTGCCCTGGGGCTTTGAGACCATGCCAATCCCCACGATCAGTTCCTTAGACTAAATCTCCCTGGAGACAGCATCTCACTATGTATCCTTGGCTGTCCTAGAACTCACCTTCTAGACCAGGCTGGCCTCAAACTCACAGAAGCCTCTGTATCCTCTGCCTCCTAGGTGCTGGGGGTTGGAAATCTATTTGGTCCCATTTCTCCAGAAATTCGTATACATCTTACACAACAGCCCCATACCTCATGGACTTCTTTTTAGTGTTCCTGCCAGTCACTCAGACAGCCATCCTGACATTTTGTCTGTCCCTTGGCTCTCTGTCTTGTCTACGTTTCCTGGTCTCAACATCTATCTCCCCACCTTCTTTGTCTACTAGCATGGAGGAACACCCCCCCCCCCGTCAACCTCCACCAAGTTTGGTGCCCCCAACCCTACTTCTGATTTCTTCCTATCACCCAGACTCCTCGAATGACTTAGAACCTGACTCATGTATGATTTTGTTGGTGTTTGTTCTATGATCAGCAGGAGGGAGGGGGTTTGCTTTTCCAGATAGCCTAGGAGGGCGTGAATTCTAGGTGTTCAACTATCAGCTATTAAATGAATGACTTGATGACTTGCTACATCTGCTCATTAGGTTTCACATTTGCCCTCCGAGGTAGGGCACACTTAGCAAATTTTTTCCTAGATAAGGAGGCTCAGGATCAGAGAAATTGGGAGTCATGTGTCCTCATTTGCAGGGACAGGAGTCGAAAGGGCGGTGGGTGGACCCGGGCACATCTGCCCAGCCGCCATGGTTGGCCCAATGCCACTGCTGACTTTCTCCCTGTGGAGTGTGAACACTGGGAGGGACAGGAGTGAGTCACACACCTTAGCTGGGGCCGAAGTCAAACACCGCAGCTGTTAGTTGTACGAACTCACCTGAGTACCCACTTAGCTGTGCCTCAGTTTCCCCATTCTCAACATGGGGACAGTCACACCGGCCTCATAAACTTCTACTTCTCCCCCATCTTCTGCAGTCTACTATATTCCCCTCAGTCTCCCCTTCTAAGCCTGCCTTGCCCCGCCCAGGGGTTCTCAGCTCCATATCCTGCTGAAAGACCCTTCAGCTCTAACTTGCAGGCATGGGCAGGGAGTTGCTTTTTTATTTCTGGACATCAAATCCTAAAGCCTTCTGGTTCCTCCAGCGCAGTAGCCATTCTCCTGTGGGCCGCTGTCACACCCTGACTCTTGCCACCTGCTGGCCAGATCCCTTGAATAACACTGCCCAGATGGGTTGGGATTTAAACTGGGAAAGGATGGAAGAGTGGAGACTGGTGTCACCTAGACACCAGTACATCAGGCAGCTTTGAGTCTGAATCCCAGCTCAGTTCTCTGCTAGCTTTTCGGCCTTGGGAAGGAGATATGACTTCTGGGCTTGTTTACTTTTCCTGTGAAGTATTAGTAACAACACCACACCACACCACACCACACCACTTTGGGAGTGCTACCTGGATTGTTGGTGGTGATGGTCCTCGAAGAGACCCCTGTAGGACTTCCCACCAGGACCAATGTGCCTCACTTCCTACAAACACATATAGTTGGCATTTCCCAAGATCCCCTTGGTTTGATGAGGGTCACCTGATAAGCTTCTGGCTAATGAAATGTGTCACCTCTCGTTAGGATTCCTCTGAAACCCTCTACAGCTTGTCTTCCCTCACCTGTCATTCAGACACAGGAATCTAGGAGTTATCATTGCCGATCGTCTTAATTCTCAGACTGTGGTCCCTGAACCAGAAGTGTGAGCCTGGATTCCATCCAAAAAGACTGCACCAGGAAGCCCGGAGGCTGAGCCCAGCCGCTGGGCTCTGACAAGTTTCCCAGGGGCTTCAGGTTTTTGTTCCAATTAGCTGCTTCCCTAAAAGATGGCAGAGGGGAGAAGGCTGGGTTTCTGGGGTAGCACAGCACACCCCTGTTCCCTCTTCATGTAGTGAGTACTACTGCATTTTGGGGCACTCATTACTTCCCTGCACCGATTACAGTCATTCAAGAAACTGAAGTGGACTGGGTGTGTATGGAGAATCAATGTACAGCAGACATAGCAGCTCCTCTTCCTGCTTTTCCTCCTATTCCTCCTCCTCCTCCTCCTCTTCCTCCTCCTCTTCCTCCTCCTCTTGCTCCTGTTCTTTCTTCTTCTTTTTCTCCTTCTTCTTCTCCTCCTCCTCTCCCTCCTCCTCCTCCTCTTCCTGCTCCTCCTCCTCCTTTTCCTTCTCCTCCTCCTCCTCCTCTTCCTCCTCCTCCTCCTTTTCCTCCTCCTCTTTCTCCTCTTTCTTCTCCTCCTCCTCGACAGAGTCTCTCCATTATGTAGCCCTGGTTAGTCTGGAACACTAGACCAGGCTGGCCTTAAACTCACAGAGACCCACTTGCCTCTGACCTCTGAGTGCTGGGATTGAAAACATGTGCCACCATTTAAACGTTTCAACGATATATTTATTTATACTTGGGAGACAGCACATTGAGACTAGGGGACAGCTTCGGGTCATCGATTCTCTTCTGCTGTCATATGGGTCCCTCTCTAGTGACCCAACTCGCCCCTCCAGAGTTCTTGGACTCCTGAGCTACGTTGCCAGCCCTCCACTGCTTTCTGAGACAGGATCTCTGACTGACCCAGAGATCTCAGACTCAGCTAGGACAGTGATGTCTGTGTCGGCTTTCCCAGCCTGGAGCTTACACTAGCAAGCCAGCATGCCTTACTCTTTTATGTTGGCTTTTGGGGTAGAATTCGGGTCCTCAGACTTGCATGGTGAGCGTTTTACCCACTGAGCTGTCTCCCCAGCCCCTCCTGCATCCTTTCTGCGACATGTGAGTTTGGGGATACATGAGGGGTGAGTTTGGGGACACATGAGGGGTGGGGGTGGGGAGCTCATATGTTGAAAGATGAAGCAAGATGCCATGCATTGGAGACCTGACAGTGTTGCAGCAGCTGGCCCTGGGCAGTTGAGGGCTGTGCTCATAGGGAATGACCTCCCTAGGGAAGGTGACAGGAAGCCGGAGACAGACATCAGCCCAGCAGCCTCCAATTAGCTATCATCCCTGACCCCATCAGAGCTGGAGGAAGTGCTGGCACATTCCGGCACTCGGGCCTACCTGCCTGGAGGGCTGGTGGCCTCAGCAGCTAGGGTGGTGGCATCCGAAGGCCCCAGACTAACAGAGCCTTGCTTATTCTAGAACCGCTGCAAAGGGTTAGTGGGTGGAGGGGGGCGGGTGGCCAGGCAACAGGGAGGAAGTGTCTATTCGTGAGCAATCACAAGAGGTCAGGTTGACCTCTTGGCCTGGCCTGGGGCTGAACAGGCTACATGTGGGCCAGGCCTCACTCTCCTGCATCTGTGAGCAGATGGCGATTCTAGGGCTAGGGGGGTTGGCTGCTCCAGGAGTTGGAGAACCTCTGCCTGTCTGTGCAACTGGAGAGAAAGATGCCTGTTGTGATGGCTTCCTTGTGTTATTACATGGGGTGACCTAGGTGGCACCTACAGTCCAGAGCTACTAGAGGCCCGTGGCTACCTGGAATACATTGCTCCTGCACCGCACCATTGAATACACTGGTGGGTGGCATGGGGTTCTTGCTCAGTGTGTGTGATTTCTCATTATCATCATCATCACCACCACCACTACCACCACCATCATCATCACTTTGTTCTTCCTACATCATGGTGAGATGTAGGGAGAGCATCCTTGGGCAAGACAAGCTTGAGGTTTGAGTGAGCTATGTGAGCTGACCCTAAGAAACCTAGCCTTTCCCTTCAAGTTGTGTTAAAATGCATATGGCATAAAACGTATCATGCTCAAACATGCAATAGAGGCGGTGCTGGGCCTGGCTCTCCAGCCTGGGGAGTGGGGGTGGGGTGCTGTGAGGCAGAAGGCATCATTCTCTCCTAGAAGGTCTGTGTCTGTGTGTATATGTGTATGTGTCTATGCATCTATGTGTGTCTCTATGTTATGTGTATGTGAGGTGTGTGTGTGTATCTGTGTGTATCTCTGTGTGTGTATATGTGTATATGTCTATGCATTTATGTGTGTCTCTGTGTTATGTGTAGTGAGGTATGTGTGTGTATGTGTGTATGTGTGTGCGCATGTGTGTGTGTGTGTGTGTGTGTGTGTGTGTGTGTGTACTCAGGAGCACATTGAGATGAGGCCCATTCCTAGAAGCCCCAAACATCCTAGGATGGCTGACTTGGGTATCAGGGCATCTGCCTGTTGCATCTACAATTCTTATGTCTTACTTCTAGCTCCTTTCGCGATGGCTTGATGACCCCTCCAGCCTGCATGCTACTTTCCAAGTTTCCTTCTGATAAACCCCTGGTTGTTTCAGCCTGTCTTGCAGTGTGCATGGGCATGGGTAATTCAGATGGATACCCACAACTTGTAGAAACTGATCAGCCTCTTTATCCAGGGAGGAAACGGAGTCCTGAGAGAAAGATGCTTTAGGTTAGTGGAGAAGAAGGGCATGGAAGAGTCTGATCTGACTTTCAGATCAGTCATGAGGCTCATCTCAGTGGAATGGGACACCATCTGATCATCTCCAGCCAAGGGCTTCTGCCATCAGACTTGTTCTTTAGCATCACTCTAGCATGATGGGAAGAAGTACAGAGCACATGGGTATCTCAAGTCACCTCAGGTGACGTGCTCACTTTGAGGAAGTAGCATCATGGTGGCTCCTATTGGGAAAGGACAGTGGAACTTTCCCATTATTCATTTTAGAATGAGGGTGACAAAGGGAGCCCCCAAGGCAATGGTCTAGAGATAGACCCTGTGACCCCCAAGGGAAAACAAAGGAATTCCCAAGTCTGGGGCCTCTCTTAGCATCTTGTGTGTTTATACGAGGAGTCATTGAGACTCTGTGCCTTTTAGAACTGGGGGCTGAGGGAGGAAGCTCTCTGCAAGAGCAGTCGAACTGGGTACAGACACAGTGAGCTGGTCATGACCCACTAGACGTCAAAGCACAGAAGGAAAGTCCTCAGTGACCATTATCAAAATAACTTACGAGCTGCTGCTTTTTTTAAATTGTTGTTGTTTTGTTTATTTGTTCTTGCCATTGTTTTTAAAAGGCTGTTAGGCTGTTGGTAGTTGTGGACCAAATGTTTAAACTGAGGCTGGGGTTGGAGTCCCACATACTGCCACCATACCCCTCTGGGTCACAGTCCCTGCCCCCAACTATAACTAGAAGCGATGATAACTTCTTCTTGGAGGTGACTACCTCAGGAAGGGCTGGGGTTATAGCACAGTGGTCAAGCGTGAACAAGGACAGGATCCCAGTACTGTAAGAGGAAAAGAAAATTAAATTACCCCAGGCTAGAACATGCAGATGGTTAAAAGATTCAAATATATTATATGTTTATATTTTATATGTTATTATGCATACATACACATACATATCTGTATAATTTATGTTTGGTGGTGTATTTTGTAACTGACGTGATTTACATAAAGTCTGGGTAAGAAAATTTTTGTATGGTAGTTTCCCTTAAATGTAGAAATATAGCTTGTTGGGAGAACACTTGTCTAACACACACAAAGCTGGGCTTTCATCCCCAACATTGTATTTTGGATAGCCTAAGTTCAAGGCTATCCTCAGCTACACAATTTATGAGCTAGCCTGAGCTACGTGGGGGGGTGGGTGGGTGGAGCAGTCTTTGTTATGCATGGCTATTCTAGTGACAGCAGGTGCTCTGTGGCCAGCCAAGGTTTGGGAAGGACCCATGCAGGAAGATGCAATATCTTCCCAGCTCAGGGTACAAATGGATGCCACAGAAATGTGGGCTGAGGGGCATCTTTGAGTAAGGTGTCAAGCTGCCTCCTGCTGAGCCTGTGTTTCCCCCACCCCTTTCTCTCCCTCTCCTCCATACCCATCCTTTATAAGCCAACAAGCACTGTGCATCCCCATCAGGGTTCTGGGTAGGTCCCCGAAGGAGATTAACAGAGATGAATATTTCATGGTTTTGATTGACAGCTGCTGAGGACCTGTTGTGGGTCTGGCGCCCGCACTAGTTAAGGAGGGGTGGGCTCAGGAGGGAAGCAGAAGCTGTCCACCCAGCCATTGATCCGCTGGGTCCAATCTGTGCTGATCAAATGCTCTGAGCCCAGCTCCTTGCCCATAGCAGCATGTAATGGCCTTTAAGAGGCATGGAGCCGGTGGCAGCCCAGTCTCTTGCCTCCCTGGGGGTCCATAGAGGCACCACTAGGCCCCCAGAGACCCATTTCTCTGTCTCCAGCTGTGGTCCCCATCTCCCCATGGTGCCAGCACTAGACACTATTCTAAGAAGCCCAACACAGCACTTCCCACGCCCCAGAGTCACTATGCCATTAAGGCCTGACGCCAAGATCCCTTCATTGGAGGACCCAGATGGCAGGGTGCCTGTTAGCCTGCAGCCTTCGCTGAGGTGGGTACAGCCCAAGATGACCTCAGTGACCCCACAAAGATGGCTCTGACATGGCTGAGTCCTTCCCTCAATCTACCCATGGATGCTAGAGAGAGAGAGAGAGAGAGAGAGAGAGAGAGAGAGAGAGAGAGCCTCCGTGTGCTGTGACTTTATACCTCTGTTGTCCAAAACGTCTTTACATCACAAGGCACTCAATGACTTCTCAGTAGGCATCTCGGATGTCTCTTTCAGTGTTTCCACCTTGCGGACACAGGAAGAATGTTTCCCAGCTGGAAGAGTTGTGAGTTTGGTGTTCCAGGCTCAAAATTCACCTAGCACGGCCAAGGGGATGTCTCCACAGATAAAGGTGCCTGCCTCCAAACCTGAAGACCCAAGTTCAATCCCCAGAACCCGCACAGCAGAAGGAGAGAACCAGGTCCTCTCCTAAGTTGTCCCCTAACAGCATCATGCTTGTGGTTGTTGAAAGTGTAGCCAGGAATATTTGCCTGCTGTTGACAGGAGCTTGGTGCTTTAAAACAGGACACACTGGTTATCTTACAGTTCTGGGAGTCAGAGGTCCAGCGTAGCTGTCACCATACCAAAGTCAATATCTGTGTAGGGCTTGCTTTTTTTATGGCGGCTGCTGGCAGAGGTCATTACTTGTCTTTTTACAACCTCCAGAAGCACTTGCACCCAACTTGATTATGGAATTCTCTTAATGACCTTGTGACTTTTAGGAGAACCTGAGGTCATCTCTCCATGTCCCAACCTGCTGCCCCATCTCCTAAAATGCTCTCAGATCACAAGGACTGGTATGTGGGTGCTTGAGAGACTGCAGTTTAGCCCTGGCCTTGGGCACACTTTCTAGTTACTGACCTGGACGGTGTCCTGATCATCCCATGTCCTTGAAATAGACTTCATTTCTGGGAGGTCCCAGTTCCTCCATACAGTGGAGGATCCAAAAGGCGGGGAGGACCAAGAAGATGTGGTTTGGGGATCAGTGCGAGCTAAAATACCTGTAAAAGGCCACGTGTTTCTAAGCGGTGTGACAGCCAGTAAATGTTCATCGTTTGTGCACTTACAAACCATGCCCTTCACTGACTGAACTATCTCCCCAGTCCAGAGATTTTCTTAAGGAGGCTCAAAGGGAGAAGGCAAGATTGGGACCCGGGCCAGGGCCGGGGCTAATTCTAGGGCCGGGGCCGGGGCTGAGTCTGGGTCTGAGTCTGGGTCTGGAGTTCTGGGGTTCTGGGGGCCTAGGGGCCTGGAAGTCTGGGGTTCTGGGAGTCTGAGGGTCTAGGGCTGGGTCTGGGTGTCTGGGTGTCTGGGTGTCTGGGGCCGGGGCCGGGGCCGGGGCCGGGGCCGGGGCCGGGGCCGGGGCCGGGACTGAATATGTGTATATGTATGCTTGCCCAATATACACATTGACTTGGGTTGAAGCCCCCATATGTCAGGACAGACTGTGGTCTGATGGCCCAGCAAGAGGGTTAGGATTCTGCCTTGTAATGACGGCTAAGTCAGCCCTGGGCTTCTCTTACTGTTGATGGGAGTCAATGACAATCTGTATGTCCTTCTCCTTTGGCCCTAGATGACTCCTGACCTCAGCTGGGACTCCCAGACATGAAAAAATAATGACACAGAAGGAAAGGAAACAAAGAGGAGAGTATAGACCAGGAGCCGTCTGTGTATTGTCAGATAACATCACCTATTTAACGTCAATTAGTGTTTTTAACAACTGACTACTGCACCATTAACTTGCAAAAGTGATCTTGGGGGCATGCCAGCATGCCCCAGCAGACTAGCTTGGGCAGTCCTTCAGGGCTGGGTGAGCAAAGTGGATTCAGATTGCAGGCTGATTGCAAGCTGGCATTGTTCGAGCAGGGTACAGGCGGCCAGGGCTGGGGAGTGGGTACCCGAGGAGCGAGGTATTTTGCTGAGTGAATATTTATAGCAGGGCCTTGTAATAAATGATCCACAGAGAGGGCAAGAGGCGTGAGGGTGCTGGAAGTTGGCCAAACCCTGGGTGCTGGGTCTTGCCAAGCTGAAATCTCAGTGGCTTGCTCTGTTCTGGGATCCAGGCCACTTTGTGGTAGGAAAGATGGGGAAAGCCTGTTAGGGGTAGGAGTTGAGGTCAAGTTCAGGTCTTTGCTCTTTGACTACTGAATGCAGATCTTAAACTCCTGTTTGCTGTCTGTGGACTTCACTCCCTTGGGTGGTAAGATGACGTCATGACTTAGTTGAGGCTCAACTCTCAGACCAACCGTTTTCTGGTTTTGCGTTCACTCACTGTGACAACTACCCTATATGATGGCCTTTAATGGCTCCATCTTCTGATACCCAAAGCCTTGTGTGGATCCCTCCCATGCAGACTAGGACTTGGCCTGGTCACTCACAGGATATTGTAGATATGACACTGATAACAACTTGTACTGAGTTATAAAACTGACTGTGTGGCTTTCGCCTTGCCCACCCTTAGTTCCTGTGTCCAAGAAGTCAGCCGCCATATTGTGAGCATGCTCAAGCAAGGCTCTGGAGAGGTCCACATGACCTAAATGAGGCTCCTGGCCTTCAGCTTACATCAGCCTGCCAACCAAGGGACTGCACCACCTTGGAAGCCCCCCCCCCCCCATGCCCACCTGAGCCTGCTAAATGTTCAGATTTATGACTTTCTGAGATCTCCTGATTTGGGGTGAAGAAACTCAGCCAATCCCTGAGTTCTGTGGTCAGTGGAGATTGTGTCAGATCATAAATGACCATTGATTTAAGATATTAAGCCTTGGAGAAACCTGCCACCTAGAAGGGATAAGATGTTATAACTTAATGAATCCATTCACAAGCTCCTCACACAGTATGGCTATCTGATAGATAGTTATTTATGAATGATTTCCTGGTACTACAACAAGTGACTCGGGACCAAAATAGATACTCTCTGGAAGTCCTTAGTGTGCTGCCTGACTGACATACAGTAAAGAGCTAACCATGACTGGTATCATCATGGCTGTCTTTCTCGTAACCAATGTTAGCAGCTTGGCTGGTTTGGGGTTCAGTGGAATCTTTATGGCTTCCTGAGGACGAATAGCAGAGGATGAAAGACACCAATGGGAATGGAGGGGAGATTGCGGGGGGCAGGGGACCAGGAAGATGAATGAAGAGGAGTCTAAGAGAGTACCCACCATGGCACACATGGTCAGAAGTCTCCACCCTTGCCTTCCCTGGCTCTTCACTCTGAGTCTTTGAGCGAGGCCCATCAGCTTTGGCATTGGGAGAGTCCGTAGTACATCCTGCCCATTCTGAGAAGCACACTAGAAAGAAGAGATGATCAGGGCCTGCTTTTAACCTTCCTATACCTTGGCTTCCTCAACTAAGCAGAGGGTTTTAGATCAATGAGCAAGGATTGACTGTCCAGCTCTGGATTCTGAGAGTGAAGTGAGTTTTGATCATGATATTCCTGTTGGGTGCCAAAGAGGACAGTTTGGTTGAACAAGTGACAGGGTAGACACCCAGAGAAGAAGGTATCCATTCAATGTCTGGGTTTTCCTCAGGACCTAAAAGCCCCGTGTCCTCAAGATGCTGTATTGGAAGCTTCTCCCGGGGCCTCTTCTCAGCTAGGTGGGTGTATACTCATCGATTCTATTTAATTCCATCTGCCCCTTCTACTGTGGTGGCTAAGGGATTTTGTCCATCATATCTGTTCAGAAGAGAATGTTGAACAGACACCTTCTTCTACCACCTACCACTTCTCTTTGTCATCTCCATCCTTGGTGACTCAGTCAGCCCTACCCATTTAAGATACATTAAGTCAAAAAGTGGTTTTCTCGTTGCTTCTCTAGACTGGGCTGGTCACTGAGAATTCAGTGGTGACCAGGATAGATACAAACACACTCTCAGGAATCCTGTAGCTGCTAGGAAGAGGTCATCAGGTGCCATGAACACTACAAATGGTGGCTCCTGTGTCATCTGGAGGTGGGGAGTCCAGGAGCATCTCCCCATGGAGGAGATGTTGACACGAAAAACTTCTCTTGAGCTTGCAACCTGGAGGATTTTCTTAACAAGGATTTTGCAGTCCAGAACAAGGGAGAAAGAGGACAGAGCTTGAAGTAGCCTGAAAGAGATGCCTGAGTTCCAGAATTTCAAGGTCACAGAGTGAGCTGAAGGTTCTAATTCTAGATTTTTCTATATATATAGGACTCCTTATATTGACTTGACCCCCTAATGGAAACATTGAGATAAAAGGATCCAGAGACGGGGTGACCTCAGAAACTGTAGGGACTCTAAGGCTGACATATGCCCCGCCCTCTGATAAGTGTGAGTGTGTACGTGTGTGTGTCTGAGTGTGTCTTTGTGAGTATGTGTGTACGCATATATATGTGTGTGCATCTGTGTATGTGAGTGTGCAGATATATGAACGTGTGTCTGTGTATGTGTGTGTGTGAGTGTGTGTGTACATATGCATGTCTGTGTGAGTGTGTGCATTTGTGTATTATGTATATACATGTGTATGTGAGTGTGCGGGTGTATGAGTATGTGTGCATGTTTGTGTGTGTGTGTCTGTGAGTGTGTGTATATGTGCATGTTTGTGTGAGTGTGGGCATTTGTATATTATGTGTACACATATGTATGTGAGTATGCAGGTTTATGAGTGTGTGTGTATATGTGTGCACTTGTCTGACTGTGTTAGCATATGTGGTTATCAGTGTGTGCATGTGTGTAAGTGAGTGTGTATGTGTGTATCTAGCCTGGACTTTGCTATGCACCTTTCCATCAGGATGGGCATTCTATCTGTCCATGAACTGGAAGAGGAGCTGGCTATGAACTGCCCCAAGCACCTTTGGATGCACAACATACAAAATCTCAGAGAGGGCCTCCAACTGGTCTGGCTTGTGTCATCACAGATGAGCCGCAAGTGACAGTAGCCCCAATCAGGATTTCTGGGAAGGAGAGGGAAAGCACTGACCCAAGCAAAACCATCTTACTTTCACCCCCACTCCCAGATGAGAAGAGAGCGATATGAAACACTTCATATTTCCCACTTCAACGTGCCTAGTTCAGCACTCACTCTGGCTGTAATGATGGCCAGAGATTGCAGTACGCTGGCCATCCCATAAGCATCAAATATGACATGGTTAGGTGGGAATGATGTCATGTTTAGACCATTCGAATTCATTTTCTGCTTAAGACAAATGCTTTTTAGGAATGATCCGCTCCATGAGTGTGGGAGAGCTGGCCCCGCCTCCTGTTTGCTAGGCAGTGGTGCTGATGAGGGAGAGACATTCTCCTTTCTCCCTCATCCCTTGCCATCTATGGTAGGTGAGAAAGCTGGCCCTGGTGTCACAAGAGCAGGGGACTGGGCCATGTCTCTCACTGACTACAACACTTGGGAGAGCGAGCCCTGAACATTTCCTGGGCATCAGGGTAGAGCTGGGTTGCCGATGAGCTGGCCCCAAGGCATGAGATCGGGAGAGCCAGCAGGCTGAACAGCTCAGATAGCTCTCAGGCACAGATCCAGGGCTTTGAATTGGCTCATCCTAACATCTACCCCATTGAGGGAGCTTGTCCTACAGATCTGAAACTATGGAATCTCTATTACATGGGTAACAACAACATATCTGAGACTTTAGTACTGACGAAGTAGCAGAAGCCAGGGGTCTCAAACCAGACCAACGAGTCATGGCAACGAATGTTTGCAAGCAAAGAAGTGTTAACAAAGGGTGACTGTGGGACACACCGTGACACACTTGGGACACACCATGACACACTACAGCTTCTACAAGGTTTTCTTTTTCTCTATTGGGAGGAAGATTGCCAGGGTGAAGGGTGGGTATGAAGGGAGGGGGAGATGAGTGGGATTGGGGGGTACATGATGTGAAACTCACAAAGAACAAATAGAAAGTTTAAAAAAGGGTGGGGTGGGGTGGGGAATGGCTGTCTCGCAGACCAAGTGATGGGGTTGTGGTGCCATGCACTCTCCTTTCACTTAGAGATACAGTTGAAGTATAGGCTCTGGTTCCGGAGGTCTGGAATGTGGCAATCTTCTATATCTCCATAAAGTTCCCCAGGATGCTCTTATCACCCAGGCATGGACCACTTTTCCTGTAGCACGGCTTCATATCAACTCACTTTCGGAGGTGTACAAGGGGCAGGAGAGAGACACGGACTTGCTTTAACAAAATTAAAGCAAAACACAATGTCAGACATGGGGAGTAAAGAGTGTATTGTTAGACACTCATGCCTAGTTCTGAGGGCCAAGAAATGCCCCCTCCTCTGTGAGGTGTGTGTGTGTGTGTGTGTGTGTGTGTGTGTGTGTGTGTCTGTCTGTCTGTCTGTCTGTCTGTATATCTATCTGTCAGCTTGCTTGCTTATTCAATACCTCACTTCCCTGGATGTCTATTGCTCCAAATGTGCTGCACTGGACAGCCGGGCTGTGCAGCAGTCTTCGGAGGACCCCAAGAAAGAGTTAAGCCTCTGGGACGCACAGTCTGACAGTCGCGGGCAGATGCGGAAGGGGTTGACCTGGCCCCAAGGGTTAATACTATTTTGTTTACCAGGATTATATGTTACATCAGGTTAGAGCAGGCAGGAGGTCACAGGGGTCAGCAGCCCCCCTCCCTATCCCCCTCCCTGCTGTCTCCTCTGTTTCCAGCTTCGCTGCCTCCTTTAATCCGATGACCCCAGACACGAAGCTTTCCTTGAGGTTTTCTTGCCAGGGCCCTCAGACTCCTTGCAGCCGACGCCAGCCGTCTCTCCCTGCCCGGCCCTCAGAGGCCCGTGTGTGCACGCTAAAAGGCACTTTGTGTGCGCTCGAGGAAAACGGTCCAGTGCAATTTGCACTGCGGTTGCTTTGGACAGGAGCAGATGGGAAACGGCCCTCTGCCCTCTTCTGCTTTTTCTCGATTTTATTCTTGTTGTGTAACTTTCCTCTGTTTTCCTGCTTCTAAACTCATCTTTATTATCTTTTTTTTTTTTAAATCCCCTTTATTTGGACAAAGGCAACTTTCTCCCTTTTTCCTCTGTGGTTTTTTTTTTTTTTTTTTTTTTTAATTTTGTTTAGTTTTCATCTCATCAAGCTGGTAGCATCAAGACCAATCTTGGAGGAAGCTTGAAGGAAGGTTGAATCCCAGATTTGCACCCAGACTTTAAAAGAGACTGCGGGCTCTATACTATCACGGCTTCACGTCACATCCCTTTTTACAGAGCCCAACCCTATGGATTCACTGTCAAGAACTTGCCTCGAAAGAATACCAAGGCACCAAAATAAATAAGAATCTTTCAAGGTCCGATGCTTTTCCTCTGTTCTGTTTCTCTTCTTTGTTTACCTATGGTTCTTTTAGTGAAGCCCCCACCCCCAGTTCTATTTCTGGAAGACTCTCTGAAGGTTGAAATGCCTCCCTGAAAAGAAAGCATTCATGTTTCATAACAAGAACATGGTTGGGGATAGAGAGATGGCTCAGCAGGCAAGAGAGTGCTGCTTTTGTAGAAGGCCGGAGTATGGGTCCCTGCACCCAGGTCGGGTGGCCCACAACTGCCTGTAATCCCAGCTTCGGGGGATCCAGTGTCTCTTCTGGATTTTACATGCATCTGTGTGCACATGCATGTATGTGTGTACATGCATGCAATTAAAAGTAAGACAGACTTATAAAAAAAAAAAGAAAGAAAAGCTGGTCCACCAGTGACTCAGGAGCCATGCATCTGGGGGTGGTGTCTCTGATCTCTTTGCTCTTGACTGTCCTCTGCAGCACCACAGGTATGGGAGAGCTTCTCCTCCGGGGCCATGTGACTATTAGTGAAGCTACATTGTCTTCTTCTTGGTTCTTAGTACCTCTCAGTGAGGTGTTCTCACCACTGCTGAAGACTGTGCCTTATATTTGTGTGTGCTCTTAGCACGCCAGCACCACAGCCATCTGTACATCCATTTGCCATCTTCCAACCATTCAGCATCTGTCTGTCTGTCTGTTTATCCATCCATCCAACTTCCATTTGTCTAGCTATTTGTCCATCTAACCTACATCTATCTAGCTGTTTATCTATTGTCTACCCACCTGTCTATCCTCCACTCAACCCATCCACTGGCCAGCAACCCTATATCCTCTATTTGTCCATCCATCCATCTATCCATCTGTCTACTCATCCTTCTTTCCTTTCATGCAGTTATTGATTATTTTATTTATCTATTCTTCCTTCAACCACCTGACTATCCAACCGCTGTGTCCCCATTTATCCACTCACTGGCCATATATTCAGTCTGTCTGTACCCACAAACATCTATGTATGTATGTATGTATGTATGTATGTATGTATGTATGTATGTATCTATCTATGTATGTATGTATGTATGTATCTATCTATCTATCCATCCATCCATCCATACAATTGTGGATCTTTTTATTCAACCATCATACATCTATCCATCATTCATCCATTCATAAATACATACATACATGCACCCATCCACTGTTGACCCCTTCAAAGCCAATCAACAATTAACCAACCAACATATCTATTATCTATCCATCCATAGGTCACTTATCCACCCATTCATTTCTCTCACTATCACTCCATCCCTCTGTCCATCTTTCCATCCATCTGTCTATTCAGTATCCATCCATCCAGCAGGAATGACTGGAAGCCTTTCATCCATTCACCCACCCGTTCATTCATGTTTCTGTCTGTCCATTTACTTATTCGATTGTCTTATAATAAATGCGACTGCACTAAGAGATAATGTCTCATAAGATTCTACTTTACTATTCTGGAAGCACAGGAATAACAGCAGTGTGATTCTGGAGACACAGATCCAGCTTCCTTCTTGAGCAGGATGTCCTTGGACGCAGGACCTATGTAAGCACCTTGTAGCTTTTAAATGGGCTTCTGTGACTGTCCCAGGGGAGGTGGGAGACAGTGAGGCCACTGCAAACAGCATTGCTCCCCAACCCACCTGCTTTTATATCAATCTCTGCTTAAGATTTTGAGTGGGAAAAACAGTACTCCCATGCTATGCAATTTTCTTCTATTAGTGAGACAACTGCTACCTGACAGCCTGGTGGTGTCAGTCTGAGGCTGGGACACCTATATCTCCTCATCCAAGGGAGGCTGTTTGCACAGGAGCATCTGCTAACTCAGTTTCTTAAACCATTGGTAATTTTATGTACTAAAGAAAAGTGGAGAAAGAGCTGCTGTCTGTGTTGTCAGTCATAAGAGTGAAGAGGTAAAAGTTGACCCAGTGTTTGTTATACACCCAGCAATCTGCTTATCTTTAAATGAATGCTCTCTTTAAATCCCCAAACTACAGATGAGAGCAAGCTGCGGCTAAGAGACGTCAGTACAGCTACCCAGAGTCACACAGCAATTACACTGAAAGTTGGGATCTGAATCTAAGAATGATCATAAGACATGGAATTCTTCATGGGTCTCCAGAGAGCATGACTAGAAGTTCATCATTTCAGTGTGGATGCTAGGTACATCTGGTTTCATGTCCAGGGTTGACAAGCTACAAACTGGGTGACCTTGTGGAAATGACTTTTCCTACGGGAATCCCAGCTTTATCATATTTAATAACGAATTAAAATAATATGGTATGTCTGGTGTCTGATTAAAATAATACGGTATGCATCTACAATGTCAGTGAGAGACATCACCTAAAAGTCTACCACCATCACCATCAGCACCGCCATCATCATCATCACCATCATCTATGGCTCCGTGTAAGACTCTGTGTGTGTCAAAATAACACTACAGCTGAAGAAACAGTTGGGAAATCAAAGACCTAGGCTAATCCGTGTCAAACCCTTGAGCATAGCATGAAGGCAGAATGTGATGTTCAGTCTTCTCCAGGTAAGGACTATTTCTCCACTACGTGTTAGTAGATATTGAATGGCTTTCAGCATTACCTCTGAGGTTTCCTGATGCCATTGCCACAGACTAGGGACATTTCAGGGCTGAAGGCTGGATCTGGATGGTGAGTCTTGCTGCATTTTCTTACAAGGTTCCTCTGGACATAAGATGGACATTTGCCCCTTTGCAAGAAGTGAATGTATCCCTTTTTAAAGAAGGAAACGCAATGTGGGGTGTTTCTCCTTACTTCTCTGATGAGGGAGAGTGTATGTTCTTGAGACAAGAGTCTGGACGTGTTCTAGAGACACTCTGAGTCCTCTTCCTTGCCTGGAAATAGAAGCAAATACTCCCAAGGGTGTTCCATCGCAGAGAGTATTAAATTAGAAATGTCCCATTTCCTAAAGCACGTCTCTGTGCTAGACCAGCTGTCAGCACCGACATCACCTCTATCTTCCCCCACAGTTCTGTTTAAAAGATGTGACCAACTCAGAGACTTCATGGAGAGAGAGCTGAGGCCCATCCAGGTCTAGGAGTAACCTGCTCAAAGACAGAAAGTTAGGACATATCCCTCACCCCACTTTGTACTTGCTTAGTGCTATGCATTGGGAATGGCTTCCCCTATGTTCCATCTTGGGTCCCCAAACAAGCTCAGAAGCAAACTATAATGCTTCATTGAGATGGATGTGACTTCTCTCTGTGGTTACACTGGTGCATGTTTGCGATCTACTGATCAGCTTGCAGTATTGGGGGCTCTGAGCTAAGGATCAAGCTGGGTTTATTTTCTGCATCAGACCATACCCCTACTGTTGTTTGACATAACCAGGGGTTTGTTGAGGAGGAGCCAAAGTAGGTGCCTGAGTGAAGACTCTCACCCAGACAGCATAAGGGTCAGTTCATCCCCATTTTGCATGAAGAGCTCACTTTAGTCCGCAGAACATTCTCTGTGGAACTCCCACAACCTGCCAGTCTGCTACTCCAGGCCCTGTAGTGTTGTAGTGACAAGGACACGGTCACTGTCATCTAGGAGTTAAGCTGTATTTGATGGACAGGTGAAGGCAGACCAGGAACCTGTAGATGAATGAGATCACTTCTGGCACTAGCTTGGAAGGAGGTCACTAGCGGCCACAGCATTCTAACCAAAAGGTCCTTTTGCACATGCAAAGGTCCTGAAGGAAGCATAGAGTGGACAGAGGCAGATGTCCCGTGTCTTACTGGTTCTCTGCATTCTGTGGGCTCTCCCTTATCTACTGAAGGTCATTGCAGCCGGATCTTGCTGGGCATTCGCAGAGAAGGGACCTATGAGCAGTCATTTCCCAGCAAGCACAGTCTCAAAGATGCTTGTCCCAAAGCCAGGCCTTGGATGACCATGGCTCTTGGTCAGCTGAGAGACTCACAGTCATATCCATTATAATTAAGTGGAATAGGCTGTCCTGGTTTGGGGCAGCTGGGAAATGCCATGCTTGTCCTAGGATCTTCAAATCTAAACTGTGAAGCCATTGTGCTGGGAGACACTGTATCATCTGCATCTTCCATATGCACCGGAATCTTGGAGAGACAGAGACGTCATGGCTCATGTGACCGAGTCCCAGGAAGGTCCCTGGTAAGGTGTGAGATTCCCGTGTCCTGAGAAGGTCTACTTATGCTGGGGGCACAGGTTTGATGAAGCCTACTTCTAGTATCAAGAATACACATCATAAAAATACTCTAGAACAAAGCAAAGGGGCAAACCAGAAAGATCGCAGCACCTGCTTGTGGTCTATACATTACTCTCTAGCTGTCCCTTTATTATCACCCTCATAACCCCACTATGGGTTCACATTGGCGTTACTCTTGTGGGAGGAAGCCCAGGTACCCAGTGGTCCAGTGTCTTGTCCAATGTCAGCAAAATGATAGAAAGCAGGCATTGGCTGTCTAACCCCAAAGTGCTCTGGGCCACCTGAATCTCTTCCCCTTCTTCTGGAAGATGGTGTCTGGACACCTCTGCATGTCCATGCTTTAAGCAGGCACACACCCAGAAACGTTGGCTCACCAGTGGGGTGGGAATACTTTGGGCCTCTAATGGGCAAGGCTAGGGCTCTATGAGAAAGCACCTGTGGGCTGTGAGTGGGGGTGAGTGCCTGTAAGGCCATCATCACTCGGCTGAGAGGCTGAGGCAGGGGGATTTTAAGTTTGAGGATAGCCTGGGCTACATAGGAGGCCCAAGGGGACTTATCTGTCACTTCACATGCTCAGATTGTTCCCAACTTGGAGTCACAGCCTCTACCCCGAGAAGCCAAATTTGATCACCCTTCCTTGAAAACCCTAATTAGAAACAGCTAAAGAGTAAATATTGGCCAGGCAGTGGTGGCCTTTAATCCCAGCACTCAGGAGGCAGAGGCAGGTGGATTTCTGAGTTCGAGGCCAGCCTGGTCTACAGAGTGAGTTCCAGGACAGCCAGGGCTACACAGAGAAACCCTGTCTCGAAACAAAACAAAACAAAAAGAGTAAAGATTGCAAAAGGGAGATTTACTCATCAAGGCCACAATAAGAAGAGATGCAGAGATGAAGCAACGCTCTCACTCTAAGTTTAAGACTTAAGGTGAGATTAACGTTTAAAGTTTTCATAGAGGGAGAAGTGGTGACATGTGTATCTGTGCCATCCTGCTCAGGGTCTGATCTATCAACATTGACCCATTACTGTCTTGGCTCCAGTCTTCCCAGCAAGAGAGTCTGAGAAGCTGTCCCTACTGTGTGAAATCCTCACCCTGCCACCCCTCACCCCTCACTCCCAACCCCCCACCACCACCCCCACTGGCACCATCAGCATTTTCCTTCTCAAGCATGAGGCTCCAGGGGAAAATTCCAGCTTCTTGAGGTCTATCGGTTCAATACTCCGATGGACTGAGGGACAGGAGGACATCTTTTAAGACATCTTCATCCTTATCAGGCCCCTTACAGGCTCACATTGTTCTCTCCACACAGAGATCCAGCTCTGGGTGGACAGAGGGATTCTGGCAACATCACAGGCCAACGTAGCTCCTGGGAGACAGCCAGCCTCCTCTGGCACGTGTTGTGTTTTGTTTTGTTTTGTTTTTTGAGACAGTGTCTTAGGTAGCCCAGGCTAGCCTCAAACTTGCCATGCAGCTCAGAATAACCTTGGACTCCAGGTGTTCCTTCGTGGACCGCCACATTTAGTTCTAACCAGACCTAGGGATCTAACTCCACCATCCCCAAACTCACCCAGGCTTTAGTTTACCCAGCATCTGTAAAGAAATCCTTTCTTTTCTTTTTCTTTCTTTTTTTTTTTATTATTTCCAGAAATAATAAATAAAATACAACAATAAAATAATAGTAGGGGTTACCCTCCTCAACAACGGGGCCAGAAAATAAATGTGCAAAGAGGACCGGAAACACAGAAGCATCAAGGATTTCCCTCTCCCACCTCTTCTCTGCCTCGCCCCCCCCCCCCCGCCCCCCAGGAGACTGGAGGGACTTGGCAAGCCATTTCGTCGCCAATCAACCTGTGGTGTAACAATTAGCACTTAGACACCACTCACGCTAAACACACGCTTAGAAAACACTTTAAAGTGTGTGTTGGGGAGGGGGGTCATCAAAGCTGGAGCCAGGCGGCCCAGGCTGGGAGAGGGAAGCAGGGAGCGGAGCCAAGAGGAGGCAGGGAGGGAAACAGATCAATGCTTGCGGAATGGAAGCGTCTAATACCCTGTTATTGACGAGGCCGCAGCACTTTGAGGCGTGTTTGCACCGTGAGCAATTAGTCTGGGAGCCGCAGGAGTTAAGCTAACATGGGCGCCCCCCCATCTTGTTCTGGGATGGGACTTGCGCGGGGTGGGAGCCCCCGCAGCCCTGGCGCCAGCCTGCAGCCCTAATGGGGCCCATCCGTGGAAGGCAGAAGGCTCCAGCCTCCCTGAAGGCTCCCCTGCCCCCCGCCGGGCCGGCCCCCCAGCCCCAGTAACAGAATCCAGTCCACACGGAGTCTGTCTGTGAGCACAAGCTACGCAAATTGATTGTAATGGCTTCTCCGCCGCCTGTTTTCTCGCCTCTGCTGTCGCCTTCCATAAACCGGGGCAGGAAGAAGCCAGTCCCGTTGCTGCAGTGCATCAGATGAAAAGAGACTTTTGTGGGTGGGCAAGTGACTGAGGGGGAGGGCAACTGCCTGTCTCCAGCTCTGGCAGCCTTGGCTCCCGTCTCCTGTGAGCAGACAGACATCCAGATGCACCCTACCCAAGCTCTACAGGATTGGCCACTGTCCCCTGTGCCCAGTTCAGGGGTCACCTCAAATGCTGAAGTATTTGGGGATGAAGTTTCTAAAAAGTTGGAGAGGAAGAGAGAGGGAGAGGCAGAATATGAATGTATGTATCTCTTGGAGCTGGAATTCCAGATTGTTCTGAGCCCAACCTGTGTGCTGGGAACAGAACCCAGGTCTTCTTGGAGGGCAGGAAACCTCTACTCTACAGCACCCGACCACCAAAGCCCCAGCATCCCTTCTGTTTCTTTCTCCATCTTCCCATAATGCCAACCCAACCCCTTTGCATTCGTCTCCATACTACATTGAAAGGTCAATAGGCAGATCTTCCTTCCATGTCCCCAGCGCCTGGTACCAAGCAGTACCTAAGTACTGTGCCTTAGTACTTCTCAGTTGCAGGAATGATGACCAAGATCCACACTCCCCTTTTGGTGCTAATAAAGTTTTATTGGCGCATGACAACACCCTTGGTTTGGGTGTTGCTTACATACTGCAGCAGCACCCTTAAATATGTAACTAGGACAGAGAGAGAGCCTGTGTCTTGCAGTAGTTTGGCTAGCCTCTAACCAAGAGGGTTAATTAACTCCCCATTTTGCTTTTTGCACATAGCAAGCGTATGACCTGTGCAGTCTCTACATTCAATTGAGGGTAGGTACAAATGACTCTGATTTCCCCCTTCTCTGGGCCCATAACCCCGGGATAATGCCTGGATTTTGTTAGCCCTCCAAATTGTGGTGCAATTGCAGCACCAACGAATCACCCAGAGATGGAATCTTAAAGGTACTGTCTTGTAGTTCTTGTTTAAGACACGCTGGACCATAGGTCTGCAAAAAATCAAAAACAACAAACAGTGCTGTGTGGGTCTTTGCATCCCAAAGCCAGCAACCAAGCCAGTGACTATATAGCGGGCCCTATATCATCCTTCCTGTCCCTTCCCCTTCCTGGATCTACCCGCTCTTTCCCCTGATTTCATCTTCTTGGGTTTCCATGTGTGTTTGCAGAGCGTTCAGAGTGATGTAGCAACTGTCTTGGGAACACCCAGCATCATCAGAGGTATGGAAAACATACCAAATAATCCCCAATGAGGGGTTTCTAGCTCCCTGCTTTTTAAAGGAGGCTACGGTGGTCCTCACTGGCTGCTTAGTATTGTCGTGAGTTTCTCACCTACATCAGGGGTGAATTCAAGAGTGGAATCTAGGCAGAAGCAGGGCTGATATGAATGAAGTCTCTAGGGAACCGAACCCCAAGAAAAGAGAAGACAAACATGGAGGTGGGGTGGGGGTAGGGCAAACCAGGTCACCCAAGACCACCGGAAAACAGGGATATTTACATTATGATTCATAACAGTAGCAAAATTACAGTTATGAAGTAGCAGTTGAAATAATACATGGATGTTTACATTACAATTCATAACAGTAGCAAAGTTACAGTTACGAAGTAGCAATCAAAATTCTTTTATCACTGGGGGGTCACCATACACCAGGAGCCGTATAAAAGGGTCAAAGCGTTAGGAAGGTTGAGAACCACTGCTCTAAAGGCAGAGACGTGGCCTCCAACCCTCCACACGTGGCTACATCCTGACCTCTAGAACTTGTCAAACTTAGGGTGAGAATATTCTAAAATGTTGGCACAGGTCCTAAAGGACATGTGTCTCTTATGAGGGACACACAGAGGAAAGGTGAACAGAAAGGGTGTTTGAAGTTGAGGGCAGAGACTGAAGTTACATGTCTGTTGGGTGTCGGGGGTTGGGATACACATGTGCCAAGGCATACATGTGGAGGAGGTCAGAAGACAACTTCCATGTCAGTCTTAGCCTTCCACCTTGTGTGAGACCTTGTCTAAGACAGGGTCCATGGGCTTCTCTTGTCTCTACCTCTGATCTCCCCGTGGAAGTGCTGGGATTACAGGTGTGTGGGCTATGATTACAGGTGTGGGCTATTGCATCCGAGTTAATGTGGGTGCCCAAGATTCGAACTCAGGTCTTTACCAACTGAGCCATTTCTGTGTCTTCAGCCCAGCTTTTATAGACATAGTGAAAAGACCTTGGGCAAACCCTTGCTGAGTTAGTGAATGCTTTCTCTAGTTCAACAACTGTTCTTGCTTCTGCCAATTTTGAGGGACCCTGGAGCTGAATTCCAGCTGCTTCCTGGGGGAGTTTTTAATGTGTAGTCTCTCCAGCTGAATTGGGAGGACTCTTTAAAAAAAAAAAAAAAAAAAAAAAAAAAAGACATTTCCAATCCTTTGCAAACACCCCTCAGAGTTTGAAGCCACACTAGGCAGAATATCTATCCAGTTCTGCCTATGTCGAGCCAGGAGCTGAAATGGAATGTATGTCTGTTGTTGGAGTAACGTGGGTCCCAGACTCACCAAGCAGAAATATCCACCCAGGCAAAAACATTGCCTGCTAGTGTGTCCCCTCTGGTTACCATTTTCTGCCTTGAATTGCTAAGAGGGGGGAAAACAAGTGTTTTACACCCTCCATGACCCTCCTCCTCCTGAGCACCTTCCTCTACACTTAACCTAGCAAAGTTTGGAGAAGGCAATTGGGGGGGTGGGGGCTTGTCAACAGGTGCTCCCAGTTGAGTAGGGATGAGGTAATGAGAGGCAAGGCCCTGTGCAGCCAGTGAATTCACCTCACCTAGAAAATATTTCAGAAGTCACTGGGGCATCCTGAGTGCTGACAAGACATGCTGGGGAATCCACAGAGTGCTTTTGGGAAAACAGCCACCTTTCCTGGCAGACTCCCCCTGCTGCTGTATTTAGGGTCCCTGGGAGAGTTTCTGACATTTAAGAATTACTGGGGCAGCAGTGGTAAGAGATGCAGCACCCCCGAGCTGGAGAAACTGTTTCCTTCAATCCCGTTCTCTTCCAATCTCTCCTCCCTCCTGTTAGTGCTGACTCCCCTATTCTCAATGTACGGTTCAAGGGCTCCTAATGTGGGCCTCACAGCACATGTCTTGGAATTGGGACTCAGTGTGGCCATCTGTGAGCTGGGTGACTTTCTGCAGGTGACGTGACTCTGGCTCGGTTTCCTCCTCTGTAAAAGGTGAGTAGTCCTTCACGGGGTTTCATGAGGGTTCAAAGAGTTAACTCAGGGTTTATACACCATCACAGAGGGGAATGGAGAATTGGCTCAGAGGTGAGGGAGAGTAATGAGCACTTGGAGAGGACCCGAGTTCAGTTCCCAGCACTCACACTGGGCAGCTCACAGCTGGCTGTGACTGTATTTCCAAGGATCCAATGCCCTCTTCTGGTCTCTACCAGTAACTCCAAACACATGGCATATTATTTCACACACGCACACACACACACACATACACAACCAAGAATGATACGTATCTTTAATAAAATGAAGGACATGAAAAACATTGAGGTTTATGATGTATACACACACAGACACGTTTATTTATGTTTTAAGTATAGTTTGTATCTGGTGAGGTGTACACTTTTCTAATGGGCTTTTGCTATCGATGCTATTGTTCTTTTAATTTGCTTATTTGTTTGAGAGAAGATTTCATCAAATAAGAAGTCTGGCCTCAAATTTGCCATCCATCTGCCTCAGCCTCCTAAATACTGGGATAACAGGTCCAACAATGAGGATTTTAAGATGTGTGTGTGTGTGTGTGTGTGTGTATTGTGTGCCCACAGAGGCCAGGAGAGGGCATTAAATCTCCTGGTACTGGAGTCGCAGGTAATAGTGAATCAATCATACAGTGTGGGTGCTCGGAATGGACCCTAGGTCCTCTGCAAGAACAGCAGGTGCCCTTAACCCCCAAGCCATCTTTCCAGCCCCAGAACACTGAGTTTCGAGGAATGTGGTCTTCTAGCTGCTTTGAAATCCAGTACAAACAACATGTTGACCAGTTTGAAAATGCCCTTCGTGCCTCTTCTCTTCTAGCCCAGGGAACCTGACCACTCTCCCAAGGATCTCATCTAGGTAGGCCCTCCTCACAAGTCCCGTTAGGCACCATAGCCCGAGGCTCTCTGCTCCCTTCAGTTTGCAAAATGTTTCACGATCCTCCGTGTTAGTATCTCTGCTCTTCTAATGGCTGAGCAACAGTGTATTGTATGCACGTTCTACAACTTTGGATTCTAAGGGTGGGTAAGGCCCCTCTGACTGTGGGTCCCGCTTGCTCTGCCTTATGTCCTGTGAGAAGCTGGCGCCAATACAAGAGTATTAAGACAAATACTAAGAAGCTGGAGGCAGCCAGAGGTGGAGAGTCTACCGTTTGCTTCAGAGTCCCACCCAGAGGCAAGGCAGTGGGGAGGGAGGTTGGGCAGAAGGGTCCTGTGCTACCATCCAGACCCAGGAAATTCAGTAAGGCCGCGGGGAGGAGGAGGGAGGCCTTGAGCTGACCCATCAGTGAAGTCTCTCATGTGCCCTAGGGCGCATGCTCGTTAGTGTCTTTGGCGGGTTTTTTTGTTTTGTTTTTAAATTGCTGGTTGGAGCGCCTGGCTGGGAGTGGGGGGTGGGATCATCCCATGGAGAATGTGGCCTCCCTCCCTCCCTCCCTCCCTCCCTCCCTCCCTCCCTCCCTCCCTCCTAGATGAACACAGGGGTGGACATGGTCTCAGCAATACGATCAGTTCATTCATTTCATTTCTGGGAGTCCAAGGCCTTCGGGGAGAATTCCCAGGCCTTCCACACCCTAAGACCCAAATACTAGCCATGGATCCACCCCAATCTAGAGACCATGTTTGGAAACGCGGGATTTGGATGCTGGGATAGTGGAGGCCACCCACAGTGAGCAGAAACAAAATAGCCTTGGCTCCACAGGCATCCAGAAGACTCTGACGTTCTAGTTGGAGGGTCTCTGGAGAGTTTATGACATCGAAGAGTTAGCAAGCACCGGGCCAGCAGTGGTGGGAAACACCACACAGTAGAACAGGGTTCTAATGGATAAGCCTGGATGGCAGAAGCAGGCGCCATCTTTCCTAGCTCCCAGTATTTGCTACTGCTGCTGGGGCTGACGTGGGTCAATCCCCAGATTAGGTGCTGGAGAGAAGGCAGTTATGCCGATTCATCGTTTTTCCTGCATGGCCCTTGGGCTCAGTCTCCCCACAATGTTTCCAATGGGGTCGCTTCTGAAGCACCACTGCCCACTCAGGCACAATGAGGTGACAGGAGACAGCCAGCGGCCAGGATGGAGGCTAACGGCCATCATGTGCTTCCGAGCCAGGTGTGGGGAAGCGGGAACAGCTGAAAGGGAAGCTTGTAATTGGGAGGGAAATCCCTGACTCAAACAGGATGCAGGCGGAAGCCTAAGCCTCCTCCTCGAGGCTCTGCTGCGGCCTTGGGGTCTCTTACGAGGAGTGAAGGAGAGCAGAGCCAGGAAATCAGACGTTTCCTGCCTCTGGACTTTCCAGAGGAGGGAGCTGTGGATGCCAAGTGCTCGGGTCGTGATCTTCACTACCCAGTGGCTCGAGTGTGGGCAACACCAGTACCTTTTGGTTCCCAGGATGGATCCAACCCTTGGCTGCAGAAGTGTTTAATTATTTTTTAAATTATCCGTGCACTTTCCACGGCTGTTGTAATAAACGACCCCAAAGCCTGTGGCCTAAAACGATACAAGCCAAGCGTGGTGGCACACACCTCAAATTCCACCACTCAGTTGGCAGGGATAGGTGGCAGGGATAGGCAGGGATGAGAATTTCCCTCTTGAATTCAAGGCGAGCCTGGGCTAGATAGTTCTAGATAGTTAGAACTGCATAGTGAGACCATCCATGGGCAGCTCTGGGAGGAGAGGCTTCTTGTTTGGCTCATGGTTTCAGAGCCTTCGGCCCATGGTGCCCGGAGAGCTATGGTGAAGCAAATGGTTGAGGAAGCGACAGATAGAGGCTCTTAATACCACCAAGGACCACCTACATGAAGACGTAACCATCAAAAGCCACCCCCTGTCACCCATTTTCTCCAGCCAGGCCACCTCCCAATGGTTCTCCAACCTCCCAAAACTTCATCAGCTGCAGACCAAGTGTTCAAAACACAAGTCTTTGGGGGCACATTTTACAACCAAACCATAACGGGGAAGGACACTATATCTTCACGCTGAAATGCTGACCAAGGATTTAGACTCCATACCGGAAAGATTGATCCAACATTTAGTTAGGCAGGAAAGAGATGGGCATGGGAAATACTTCTAGTGAATAATATGTCGGATGTGTTAGCCAAGGGAACATGGGTGGGGGCCAGAAATTCTTTGATTGCCATGTGCGTTCAGATCTTGTGACCACGGGAGATGCCAGGCTGAGCACCTCACATGGTGCTCCTGGCAGGGTTCACCACATCATATGTAATGCCTCATGGTTGCAATATGGCTGCTCTGCCTCCGTGCATTGCATCTGCTTCTCCTGGTTAGATGGAGAAGACAGACACAAGAGACCTCAATTGGCTGCATCTGTTCCTGTTTTGATCAAGAGAGGAAATGTCTTCCACAACCTTCTCTAGAAGGCACCTGAATGTCGTCTCTCAGACTGAGGCCATAAAGCTGACACTGCTTCAGGGAAGGCTGGGAAATGGAACACACACACACACACACACACACACACACACACACCCCACAAGGAAAGGCTTGGGAATGGAACACACACACACACACACACACACACACACACACCCCACAAGGAAAGGCTGGGGAATGGAACACATACACACACACACAGTCGGTTCAATAGCGGGCTGATGCTAAGTCTTGAAGATGAATTTGGGAGGCTGAGGCTGGAAGGAGGAACTTGAGTTTGAGCCAGCCTGGAACACATAGTGAGGGCTTTAAAAAAAAAAAAAATGAAGGACAGAGTTTACATTATTTTGAGGGTGAATGAAGGAGGTGCTTGGTGATGGTAAATCATGGAGTGTCCACCCCCCCCCCCCAAAAAAAAAAATGGATCAGATCTCAGCCCCTGTGGTGTCTGGTTTTCACAGCAGGCTCTGGCTTGGGGCAGGTCCGTCTTCGGATTGGTTAGCCCTGCTTAGAAGCCACTTGGGCTGTGTGCAAAGGAACGCAGGCCCCTGGGTGTCTGCAGCACAGGGCAGCAGAGCTGCGGGCCGGGTCTTGCTTTCAGTCTTAATTAGTTCTTTGTCCTTGTCCGGCTCCCCAGTTCACCAGTGTTTTGCCCTTGAGCCCCGAGTCCCTGCAAAGAGGATGGAAGTTCAGTTGGATTGAATTGGGCCATCTCTGCCCACCAGCTGCATAGCCTAGACCCCTGGGGGAAGGATGCTGAGCCAAGACCTTGTCCCAATGGGGCATCTTGATCCAGCAGCCTTTGCTGAGATGCCCTGGAGAAGAAGTGCCTGGCTGCTTGTCTGGAAGTGGAAAGGGTGAGGCGTGACCTTGGCCACATTTATGAATTTCTCTGAGCCTTGGTTTCCCCCTCTGCACCGCCTTTCTCTGAAATTCCAATGAGGCAGAGCATGGAAGGATAGACAGGAAATGATTATACCAGTCTTCCTCCTCTTCTTCCTCCCCACCCCTCCTCATCCTCATCTTCTTCCTCCACCCTCCTCTTCCTTTTTCTTCCTCCTCCTCTCCCCCACTTCTTTCCCCTCACTATTATGACACTATGAGGCAGAAACTTCTAGATTTGTAAGTGGGATCCCTTCCTCCCCCCACCCCTTCCCTTCTCCTTCTTGCTCCAGCCCTGCTCACTCCAGCCCAAAGTACACTGTAGCTATCTTCAGACATCCGTAAGAGGGCATCAAATCTCATTACAGATGGTTGTGGGCCACCATACGGTTGCTGGGATTTGAACTCATGACCTCCTGAAGAGCAGTCAGTGCTCTTAACCACTGAGCTCAAGGGGATCTCTTCCTTATTCTTTAGATGCCATTCTCTCCCGTGCTAATGCCATGTGTCCTAAGAGTTCTTTATACGTTCAAGATTTAAGTGCCTTACCAAACCCATGGGTTTAAGACATTCTGTCTTTTTCATGTGTTTGATTTCCTGCTTTTAGTTTTAGTAACTTTTTTACATTTTTGGCCAGAGTTGTTGGTTTTCTAGTAAGGTCCATGGTATGAATTTCACATTTAACCAAATTCTCTTATGCAAAAAGGCGGATTAGTGATCCAGATGTTTTGTGAATGGGAAGACTGAGGAAAGACCAAGGCAATAAGATGCCCTGGCTAGCCTCTGCCCTTTCCATGCCAAAGTAAGCCTCTTTGCTGGGGCGGAGTTCATGCACATCAGAGTTCTGGCTGCCTCACCCGATGCGCTCTGTGTTAGAAGGCGGCAGAAAACACCTTATGTGCACTGCTGCAGGTGTCTGGGGACAGAGTCACCTACAGACCACATGTCCAAGAGATGAGTCTGCAGGTGTGTGACAGAGCTTGGATTCCTGTTATATTGCAGGGGTAATCATAGGGGCCTTCCAGGCCCAGACAAAAGTGTGGGTGAGCATGCACACACGCTCTGTGTGTGAGCTCTCAGATGAACCAGGTAGGAACTGTAGGTGAGTTTGAACTCTGTGGCTAGGAGCCAAGAAGTAAGCCGGGCTGTGTGCTCATCTCTACCCGACAGAGCTGGCTGCTCTTTGACCTTCAGCTTCCTGAGCTTCTCCATTGTAGAGGAAGGAGAGCTGCCGTAGAGCAACCCTTTGTCCCTTCCTCCTTTTAAAACTTATCCGCAATGGGCACTCTCTCAACGCCTGCCAGGTAAGCGACTACAGCCTAGCACACAGTTGCTGAGAGAACTGTGGGGTCCCACAAGGAGTCAGCTGACATCTCCACCAAGGTCAAAGGAGAAAATGGGTTTCAGTTTTGAGTTCGATTGCTCAACTCCACCTTCAGGGTAGCAGCAGCCGGAGGTTTTACACAAGTGAATGGGCTGGATTTACCTAGTATCCAGTTATAGACATGGGATCTGTCCTGTGTGACCTTCGGTGGCCTCACTTGTAAACAGAAAACAGTAATTGGTGTTCATTAAGTGTGTGTGTGTGTGTGTTTATATGTGTGTGCATGTGTTTATGTGTGTATGTTTATATGTGTATATGTGTGTGTATATGTGTGTATTTAGGTGTGTGAGTATGTATGTATCTGTGTATGTGTATATGTGTGTGTGTTTATGTGTATTTATGTGTGTTTATGTGTATTTATATGTATGTGTGAGTGTGTATATTTATGTGTGTATGTGTATTTATGTGTGTGTGAGTGTGTGTATTATGTGTGTATGTGTATTTATGTGTGTGTATATTTATGTGTGTGTATGTGTATTTATGTGTGTGTGAGTGTGTGTGTATTGTGTGTGTATGTGTATTTATGTGTGTGTGTATATATATATTTATGTGTGTATGTGTATTTATGTGTGTGTATGTGTGAGTCTGTGTGTATGTTTGTGTGTGTATGTGTATTTATATGTGTGTATGTGTGTGAGTGTGTGTATATTTATGTGTGTATGTGTATATTTATGTGTGTGTACATGTGTCAGAGTGTGTGTGTATGTGTTTGTGTGTGTGTATGTATGTACATCTGAGTGTAGTACCTGTGGAGGCCAGAAGAAAACATCGGATACCCTGGAGCTGGGATTGCAGGTGGTTGTGAACCATTCCTATGGGTGCTGGGAACCGAGCTGGGTCCCTCTGCAAGAGCAGTACACACCGTTCACTGATGGGCCATCTCTCTCCATCCCTAAAGGTAACCATTTTTAATGAACATAACCAGTCATTCAAAACGACTGGTTCAATAGGAAATTTGCACAGTTCATTGTTGATCATAGCCACCCACGCCTCCCTGCTGGCCCCTCTTCCTTTTTCCTTCTCTCTCATGCTCTTTTCCCTGTTAGGTTCCATATACCAGAGATGGAATCTGTATAATATGTGAAATTAGTGCCTTTCTAAGTCCAGCTTATTTTGCTTAACATGGCAATCTCCAGTCCCGCCCCTTGCCCTGCAGATGGCTCATCTCCATTCCTCTTCTGGCTGTCTACTACTCTACCATGTATATGTACACACTTGTTTATGGAGTCACCTGTTGACGGGCCTTGACGCTGGATCCATATCTCAGTTACTGTGAACATGTTGGGATTCCAAGCATGCTTCACGGCTCAGGTTGCTCCCATCTCATTGTATAGATGAGACACTGAGCCCCGTGGACTTAGACATTTACTCCTGGGTACCGGGGAGAAGGGACTAACTCTTAGGTCTGAGATGAACGAATGGTATTGGACATTCATTCTTCCAGACACCTACTTCCCTACCCTGGTCTACCAGCTGCTCTGTCCTCCACCCACAAAAGATATGTGCTACCCACAGATGGTACCACACTTCTGGTTGGGCTGACCTCGGTTTGTGGGTTCTGCCATTTCCCAGGGAAGGGACATGAGTTAATTACTGTCTGCCATTGGGTTTCCCAAGGAAAGACACAACTCCATTGACTGCCAACTCCCTGTGGCAGCACTGTGCACGCCAAAGGCGCTCAACCAAAGGGCTGGTGAAAGAAAGAGCCCTTTTCATACCAGCCCAAGGCTTCTCTCTGGGAACACTGAAGGGTCTGTGGGGCACTCATAGTGAAGGCTTTTCTCGGAGGAAAATGCCAGGCCTGCAGGAGTCTTGCATCTGTCCACCCAGGGATTATCATGTGCCGAATGACCCAGTGGTGACATTTTGCAGTGTGTCACCAAGGAGCCCTTGTAGGAGGTGGCTTCATCCTTTCTTATTAGTCATATTTCCTCCTGGGACACTCTGTGCTCCAACAGGGCAGGTCTACTGTGGTGGTACTTGGCCATCTCTTCACTTGGCTAGGAACACTTGAGGTGTTGGATATATGAGCTGGGGTCAGTGGCCAGGTACCAAGTAGACAATTCAGAGGGTTCAAGAGAGAGAGCCTTCTGTGGGCAGGCAATAGTAACCTATTCCACAGGCTCTAGCTCCTTGGAGACCAGCTTTAGCAGGATGAAGATTCTGACTTCTACCCAGGCTTCTAAGTGGCTGGAAGCCCTTAAAGAGACACAACCAGGAAGTGATCCCCAGGAATGGGGCCAGTGGGGGGTGGCTGGCTGGGTAAATTGCTTGGAATGAAAGTGTGAGAACCCGAGTTTGATCCCTGACTCTTGGAAGTTTTTTGACAGAAAGTGTATACAGTCCCAGACCCAAGACGGCAGACACAAGGAAGGTCCCTAGAGCTAGATGCCCAGCCAGCTCACCAGAAATAGTGAGCTCCTGGTTTGCATACCACCATACAGAAGGATGGTGTGAACTGAAGTTGGCCCAAAGGCTGTGCATGGCCTCTGAGAAGCAACAGGAAGCATATATAAGAACCCAGTTTTTCCACAGGTGCTGGGGATTTGAATGCAGATCAGGACAGTACTTTATTTACTACATGGTAGTCTCGCCAGCACCACGGACTGTGTGACATCTTTTGAGTAGGAGGTTTGTGTTTTCAGGTTGCACTGTCCACAGAGGCACCAGAGCAGGTATACTGGGTGGGTATCTCTGCTGAGTAAGTGAAGGGAGGGAGGGGGAAGGAGGGAGGGTGTTTGGGATTTTATCCCAGGGCTCTCTCCCTGTTTCCCCAGCCCCCTGCCTGGGTTCTCCCTCCTCTCTTTGGGAGGAGTTTGTAGTGATGAAACTAGACAAGGAAGGGAGTCGGTCTGGGGACCAGGGAGCCTGTAGATCGCCTGCAGCCAGGGAGAAGACACAATTACCCCAGCAACTGTCCACCGGGCCTCGGCTCCCAGCCTCCACTTAATGTAATTGAGTGTGAAGGCCGGCTGGAGACAGAGGCGCCCTGCCGCCCCCTCTTCATAATATAGACACTATTGGCTGCTAATTGGCGCCAGTGGGCTAGCGCTAATTGTCCTAATGCACCGGGCTTGATGGAAGACCAGGGCCGCGCAGCACGGGGGTGGGGGCTCCTGGGGAGATGGTGGCAGGGGTGGGCGCCTGGCACCAGCTCATAAAAGTTGGAACAGGGCTTTGATTTTGCATCAAATATTTAAGTGGCTTTGGGGTGGGGGTGGAGGGGGAGGAGGATGAGCTGCCTCAGGCTGCGGTAACCCACAAGGGGCTTGGGGACTAGGCCCCCTGCCATCCTCATCAATGGGTTATCCAGATGGCTGGGTCCTCAGTATTGGCTAATTAATTGGGTGAGTTTCTAATGCCCCTGTCTCAGCTCTCTCTCTCTCTCTCTCTCTCTCTCTCTCTCTCTCTCTCTCTCTCTCTCTCCCTCCCTCCCTCCCTCCCTCCCTTCCTTCCTCCCTCTCTCCCTCAAGATGCTTCTCTGGTTCTGGCTGTTTATGGTGATCAGAAGGAGGCAGGAACCCTGAGGAGAGCCTTGGACTCCCTCCGTGCATGGTCTCAGAGTTCCTAGCAAATCGACTGTTGGGGTAATGAGGTTAGAGGAATGTGATAACCTCCTGAGATACCTAAGGTCACTTAAAGGATCTCTCTCTCTCTCTCTCTCTCTCTCTCTCTCTCTCTCTCTCTCTGTGTGTGTGTGTGTGTGTGTGTGTGTGTGCACATACCCCATCCCATTCCATTTTGTTGCTAGGTTTGTTCTAACATGTGTTGGGGAGATGTGACTTGTTATCCACACACATTGTATATTTCTAATAAAGCCACAACGGTGTGAAGGGTTAGTGACTAGTTCCTTAGGGACTGAAGAGTTCAGGCATTCACTGAGCTATGAATCATTCCACCACTGTCGACTGAGATGCCAGCAGGACATCAGCAAACATCATGATGATGACGGCTGGCAGTGTGACATGCTAGAACAGTCCTATGACAGATGATGTGTGGGAAGACCCTCAAAACCAGAGGGGACGCTAGCGTTCGTTGTCAAGTCACAAGAGTGGGAGCTTTGAGTACTACGAACTTTAGTTTTTTTGGTTTTTGTTTTTTGTTTTTGTTTTGTTTTGTTTTTTTTCCAAGACAAGGGTCTTATGTAGCTCAGGCTAACCTCGAACTCACTGTAGCTGAGGATGACCCTGGACTCCTGAACCTTTTGTTTGCCCTTCCCTAGTACTGGGCTGGCAGTCATGTGTCGCCATGCCTGGTTTTATGCGGTGCAGGGGATCAAACCATGCCTCATGCTTGCTAGGTAAGCATTCTACCCACCGGGCTGCATTCACAGCCCTTGCTTTTTCTTTAAAATAAATTCATTGTAAATTTATGCAACTTAGCTTAATTTTTTTTGAAATGGAGTCTTGCTAGGTAGCTCAGGCTGGCCTTGAACTCTCAGGTCTTCTATCTCAGCCTCCTTTGAGTACTAGGATTCTAGTGTAAATCTCTATGCTGGGTTCTATAACTTTACACACACATGAATGTATATATAATTATATAAATATTGTTATATTTATATATTAAATATAATTATATAAATATTGAACCTCAGTCAGGGTCTCACTATGTAGCTCTGGCTGTCCTAGAATTCACTATGTGGACCCACCTCATAATTTGCTTTTTTAACAAGTTCAATAGTGAACCAGCAAAGTTTCCTACAGTTGGACCAGGCCTAACACAGCTCTGTAGGATGTAGATTGGTGTGAATTTGTGTGTGTGAGTGTGTGTGCATTCACAGGCCTAACAAATTACTCTAGACTGCATAGTGTCTCAGAGGGTACTACATAGAAAACAAAACAACAGTAACAACAAACTTGGTTTAAAAAAAGTAAAGTGCTCGGCTTAAGGGCTGGTGAGATGGTTCAGCCAGCTGCCTGAAAACTTGAGTCACATGGAAAAAGAAAAGAAACAACTCTGGTAATTTGTCTTCTGACCTCCACAGATGGACTATGGCAAGCCCTCATTCACACAACACACTTATTATCAATTATTAATTTAATCATTAATTATTAATTAATAATTGTTAATAAATAATCATTAATTAATAATTATTTAATTAATAATTATTATTAATTAATAATTATTGATTAATAATTATTAATTAATAATTATTGATTATGATATAATATATAATAATAAGTAGCATCCCACTTATATTGAATTTACAAAAAAATTAACAAGTAGCAACCAAAGCTATTTATGCAAAACCACACCCATGAAATCGGCTTTCAAATGACTGGGGAAGTCATGCTTGTGGCCACAAGGGCTTCTGTTTACATCCTGGAACATTTTCCTCTGTGTAAAGAGACAGCCTGGGGATGATTTGTTGCGTACCTGTCTTACGCACAGAGCCTGAAGATCACGCCATACGATATCTTTCGAGTGCCTGCCTTTTGACGGGGACCTGTCACAGGAGGCCAGGGTGAGATTTTTCCACTTTCGACACCATGTCCTTGGTGCTGAGAAAGTTCCAGAGTTTGGAGGTCTCACGCTTGGGTCTTTCAGAGTAGGGATGTTTTCTCCATGGTCATAGGCAATTTATTCCTCTTTACTGACCACACAGAGGCGCGGCGTCCTGTTGGATGCTGGTAGCGCATTTTTGCTGGTGACTGAGAGGCAGTGGGCATGGCCAGTGAGGCCAGGGTTCATTGCCCTCCGCCTTGTGGTCTAAGAGGCGTGAAATGGCCATTCCCCATGCTTTCTCGTCACTGACATCTCTGCCCATTCTCAAACCGAGACGACCCCTGATATGGCCGCCTCTGCCTCTTTTATTCCCACTCTGGGCACGTTCCTTCATCCGATCACCCTTTCTCCTCCTTATCTAGGCTTGTCTGCGTGGCTGGTGAGCCTTGCTGGCCCCATGGTTTGTTACTCATGGTGTATCTTTGGGAGAAAGGTTGAGATGGGCACAGATGCCAGGATGATGTACATTTTAACTGCCCTTCTCCCCACCAACCTGTGCTGCTCTGCCTTGGTTTTGTCTCATGGGACGGTCAGAGCTGCTTGGCAGACATATAAGAGCTGGAGACTCAAACTCCACAGGGCAGGCAGGAGCATAAATGCAGGGGTGGTCAGCTGGTGTCCGTAGCAAACAGGGGAACCCGGACTTCTCAAAAGAAGCCTGGTTTCCATTTTCTTCCAGCCAAATGGGACTTTAGGTACCCAGAAACCTACAGAGATACTGAAAACGACAACTTCAGTGGGAATTTTATCAAGCGTAATCATCACCAGGATCCATACCTCTAGACATGACTTGGGGGGGGGGGGATCTTAGAAAAAAACTGAAAAATAGATAGAAGAAAATAACTCATATCCATAGCAACAGAAAAGAGAGTTTGGTACTTGGATAAGATTGTCTATAATATTATTTGTTCTAGTTTTTTTAAAAAGATTTATTTATTTAATGTGCTTATGTGTGCCTGGATGTCTATGTGCACCAGGGGCATGCAGTACCTGCAGGGGCCAGAAGAGGGCGATAGATTTTCCCCTGTGTCTGGAGTTGCAGATGTGAGCCACCATGGGGTAGTGATGTCTAAAACCAGGCCCTTTGCAATGGCAGAGCAGGCTACTACCTACTGATGTGAGCATCCAGCAACTCCACTTACACAACCTAGCATGCAGCATGCACACTGTTTCTCTGTCAACAAGGTTATCAAACGTAACATGACATCAAATCATAACAACAAGAAGACCACAGACAATTACCTACGGCAGTGTCCATTAAGAGATGGGACCCATCACCCCAGGTTTTATCCCTGTGTATATTGATCTGTGAGTCCAACTGATCCAGATGGACAAGGGTCACCTTGTGCCGTCTATTTCCTGGGACAGACTTTAAGACATGGGAGGGTTTTGAACCTTTCACTGAGAACATGGAATCTTAGAGTCTTCAGCCTTAAAGGGAGAAAGTGATTCCCTGAGGTTTGCACAGTGGGGACACCATGTCACAAGATTCTAAGCTGAGCCAGGCCCTGACTCTGTGGTACCACCCATCTGAGCACAGCTCATGAACACACAGACAAACAACAACAACAACAACAACAACAACAACAACAACACACACACACACACACACACACACGAGACATAGAAAGACTGAACTTGAGTCTTATCTGATGTCACAGCTTTTGCCTTGACAGTGACTCCAGACAGGACGAAGCTGGTTAAGGATGTACCCGTCGGGAGCCACACTAGCCAAAGGCTACTCTTGGCCAAGGTGGTAACCTGCAGATGAGGCACTGAGTAGGTCACCCAGCTCCTTGTTTTGCCATGTATAACTGACTCGCCTTAGCTAATAGCTAATGACCTCTCTCTGTGTGCCTCTCTTTCCTCATCTGTGGTATGGGGATAACCACAGAGATGGCAGTGTGTGTGTCAAACATTACAGGACGGTGCCTGATCTCAGCGTCATGAAGGTGCTATTAGAAGCTGCTCATGGAGCAAGCCAGCGGTGGCGCAGCGGCTAAGGTAGCTGCCTGCAGAGGGCGAGCCCGTGCGCAAGCCCGTGCCCTTTGTGCTCTCTCTCTCTCTCTCTCTCTCTCTCTCTCTCTCTCTCTCTCTCTCTCTCCCAGTTCGAATCCCACTTTCCCCGTGTGACTCTGCCCGAGTTTTGATAGGGGTCCTCTACATTTGGCTGGGCAGTGGTGGCGCACGCCTTTAATCCTAGCACTTGGGAGGCAGAGGCAGGCAGATTTCTGAGTTCGAGGTCAGCCTGGTCTACAGAGTGAGTTCCAGGACAGCCAGGACTACACAGAGAAACCCTGTCTCAAAAAAAAAAAAAAAAAAAACAAAAAACAAAAAACAAAAAAAAAAAAAAAAAAAACAAAAAAAAAAAAAAAAAAAAAAAAAAAAACAAAACCAGAAGCTGTTTATGGGAACAGCAGGCCCCTGCATGCCTGCCCTCTGTGACCTTGAACTCAGGTCTTATGGCTTGGTTCAGCTACCAGATGGACCAGACAGTCTGGTAAGAGGAAGCAGGTAGAGCTAATGGGTACAGGCCTGGCAGGTGTGAGACCTCTGTCAACAGTGGAGGGTTGGACTGTCACCAGCTGTCTTCCAGTGGAACGCCTCCCTTGTCCCTCCCCTGACATGAAAACTCAGGAAGGCCCAAGTCTGAGTCAAGTCTGAGTCAAGGCCTGTACCTGCCTTTCTGAAGAGACATAAAGAATGGAAGGGTCCCTTCCCCATCACCTGCCGGTCCCCACTCTAGGGAAGGGCAACAGTCTGGCTTCCTTTATACTGCTCAACAATGACCAAGGTCCAAGGGGCCCCTGCTGGCCTGCACCTCTCTCCTGACTGTTTGTGGAAGGGATTAGGCTGCTGAATTCTGGGAAGGGCAAGACCTGCAGGGGAAGATCAAGTTAATCCCAGCTTCAGGCCAGTGGAGGTGGGTCACCTTTACAGCCAGTGTTTGAGTCTCACAGAGGTGGTGTGTGCCTGTTGGGGATTGTTAGAAGGTTTGTTCACTCACTGATTCATTCGCTCATTCACTCATTCATTCATCCATCCATCCATTCACTGACCCCTGGTCATTACCGTTCTCACTCATTCATTCAGTTACCCATTCATCCAACACACTAAAGGACAGCTCCAGCTGTCCTTGCTGTCCTAATTAGAAGGCATTTGGGTGGCAAGAGAGGTCAAGGTAGTTGTTTATCGTACATTAGCTGGAGCTATGTGGGTTCCTTGTATTTCTCATGCTATTCACCCAACAAACCAATGAGATATTTTTGTCTCTACCGAACAAGTAGAAGGAATGAAGCTCAGAGAGGTTAAGCGGCTTGCCTAAGGCTACACAGCACGATCATAGAACCCTCTGCCTCCCACCCTGTCCAAATTCCCTTTTTCTTCTAAGCCTGAGAATCTCGCTCTGTCCTTGACCATTGCAGAGGTGGGAGGGGCCAGGGAGAAAACAGAGAAGCGTTGTTCTGTCGCAGAGGCAAATAACACGAAGTTCCCAAATTCAGGCCAATAAAGGCCAATTTGTCACAGTCACTCCAGAGGAGGTGCATCTGGGTGGGTGGGGTGCAGCAGCGTGACCCCCCAGAATGACTGAGAGGCAGCATGGGTGTTGTTAGCCAATGGTGTCACACTGTTAGGAAAGGCAAACAGGCAGCCAGCGGGTGGAAGCCAGGGGCTCAGCATCACAAATTCATTACGGGAGCTAACTGCTTCCATCCGCTTCTGTGACCGAGGATTCTGTGGCCCTGAGCTCAGTTGCTCAGTACATGACGACTCTGTCCTCTGGAAGCCAAGTCCTGGCCAGGCCACGCCTCCTGAGAGAATTAAAGCAAACTGCTTAAGACAACTGTTTTTGAGTCTATGGTGTCCTCTGTTTCCAGGTAAGGGTGGAGAGCGTGTTATGGGCGTCAGGCTTGTTCTGCTTACTCTTGAACCCACATCTGTCTCTAGAGTCCCAGGCGCCGTGGGCGAACGATCTGAGACCACGTGATCTCTTCCTTCCCGTGTAGCTAGGGCGGGGCTTCAACCACCTTGCTGCACCGGGATGGCCAGCAGGCAGCTACGCCCAGCATGGCTCTCTCTGATTCGAAGAGATGAAAAGAGAAATTCATGTCTTACCTGGGAAATTAAGTTTGAGAAATTGAGACACTGGCCCAAGGTAGCTGTGAGGGACCAAATGAAAGACCAGAAAATGGATATTGGATTGTAGAGATCATTTTAGGCCACTTAGAATTCACATTCAATAGAGATCTGACCTAAGAGAAGATCCTACAGGCTCAGGAGAGATGAAGACGGAAGTGCCGTGGAGAGAGGGGACGGGTGCAAGGCGGCTATGGGTGCCTGAGACCACGTTCTTGAAATAAACAAAACACCCTAACTTCTCAGTGTTTTTTGACTGTTTTGTTCCACCAAAGCACTTTAAGAAAATGGCAACCATAGCCGTCTGAAGAATCCGCATTTCCTGTGTCAGGGGCCAGAAAGACACAATGAATACCCCGTGTAGCCGGGATACTGAAGAAGTTAGAGGTGATGTAAGCCAGAGAAATGGAGACCATCCCCTTGCCATGAAGGGAGAGTCTTTCCTAAATTATGATCAACATTTGCCATCTGAGAACGCAGGCCTGTGTGCTACAGTCCTGGATCTTATGCGAACCACCTTTAGTATTTAAATGTTAACAGCTAATCTCAGAGTAGAGCAAGGGGAGTAAGCACCCCTGTGGCTGTCCAGTCAGGCTCATTATTGGTAATCTTTTGAGATCTCCAGCTGAACACTTTTCAGTGGGGGTAAGGGACAGACGGTCTGTGATACCCACTGGCGTTCATTCTGTCAGGGAAGAAACAAAAGTCACTATGATTCTTTTTCCAGACATTTATTGTGTACGAATACACAAGTTTATATGTGGGATCTGGTGTGCATGGTGTGTGTGGGATTATGAGTAGAGACTGCTTGTCTTCCATAGTCAGTCTCCACCTTATCTGGGGGCATGAGATTTCCCACTGAACCCAGGACTCTCTGCATTGGCTAGGATGGTCAGTCAGTGATTCTAGAGAGAGCTCCCTGCCTCTGCCTCACCCCCAGCACCATTGGATTAGTGGCCTCTTTCTCTTGGGTCCCTTAACAGTTTATCCCAGTTTGAGAGGTCTGAGCTACCAATAATATAAAAATCTTTTCCCTGTGACCAGAAATTGCCAAGTATCAATAAGGGTGCAAGATTATATGTGTAACCCCAACCAGCACCCAGGAAGTGGAGACGGGACCCACTGACATTTCTCCTCACCATGTCCTGGGTGCTTCAACCCATCCCACCTCCTCCCCACAGAAGCCGAAGCCGAAGCCTCCTGACTTTAGAACAAGGTCACTAATAGGAACAGAGAGGAAAATACATGTGACATGGGACAGTCCCTTGTTGCCTTACTGAAGGGTCTCTTCGTCTGGCCACTGTCCCACAAAGGAGGTCACCTGCTTTTCATTCCTCCCTGTCCCTGAGTTCTGTGAAATTTCCTTCTGTTGTCCCCTTGGACCCAGAATGGCAGCAGGTCTGGAGCCATCTGCCTATGTTTCTCTTTGGATTCTCCTAATACCCACCTCTTATTATCCTAATACCTACCTCTGTGCTCTTTGTGTGGTCAATTTGTGACATTCATGAGTTCTGAACCAGCAAAGTGTCCTAATTTCAGATGGAAAAATATCCAGGAAAAGGCCTCATTTTGTCCATACTGAACGTGTCTGGATTTTCTTCTGACTATTCATCTCTGGGCAATATGGTACCCCGTGGTTTTCACTTACAGTCTGTATGGGCATGCGGGGGTCTGATGCAGACCCACCCCCTGCCATTTTACATAAGGGTCTTATGTATCTTAGGGTTTCTGTAGCTACAGAGCCTTCTGGAAACAAGCCCCTCAGACACTGAGGCATAACCATGTTTTGGAAACCAGATCCTTCTTGGACCCTAGTTTCTATGCACGTCTGCTTCTTCTATTGGGGTTCTGAGGGACTCCCTCAGAGGCCAAGGCCCAGAGTGTGATCTCAAGCTAACATATCTCTGTAGAGCAGCGAAAAATCCTAAGATCACCCTGGCAAGCTGAAACACGGCATCAACTCTGCAGAAGGAAAGGTTTCTTTTGGCTCACAGTTCCAGAGGGGTCCATCTACCCCTACCCCATCTCCACTGTTTCTGTGCTGGGGTCGTGAGGGCTCAGGTCCTGGGTTCCCCAGCCCTGAGCATTTCTGTGTCAGCTTTAAGACTCAAACCCCTTTAAAGCTATACACTAGAATACTATAGACCTGTTTGCTTAGGATATTCATGGGAACACAGCCACTGGAGCAATACAAGCCATGGGAACATCCTTTGGCACTTCATACGTTGAAGCGTAAGTCATGTGGAGAACAGCCATGTTTTCTTTTCATGTTCTAGTTGGATCCAGGGTGCTCTATGAGGGCCTTGCCTTCATACACCCTCCAGGGCTTTGCAACACCTGGAGGGTGTGTCCTGTCTACCATCCAAGGGTGTGTCCATCCTGTCTACCATCCAGTAAGCTCAATAGTTTGGTATTTGAAACCCCTCCCCCTCTGTTTTTTACTGGAGTCACTTTTGCCTAGGGCATGCATGTCCTCAGTTTCCTCCATGAGGTCAGGCCTTGCCTCTTGCTGTCTGTCTTGAGTCTGTCACAATTCCTGTGTGCCTACTATGTTCATTTCTCCGATGGCGCCCTTCACGTCTTATACAAATTTCACCAAGAGTGTTAATTGAGTTTCTGTATACCACCTTTGCCTTTGTCAGTCAATTTCTCCTTTCTGATTGTCTAGTTTTGTAAAATGTCACATAGCTTCACACCCCAAGGGACAGAAGGTAACACAGACACCCGCTTTGCAGGCATGTGAACTGAACTGCAGAGCTTCTGTGGCAGGCCACCTTCAGACTTTGAAAGGAGATGGGCCATGGCTCCCGAGTCACGTGGGTGATCTCCACAGTGGTTGGAGCAGCGGAGCTGACTTTTGTACAATTACATGCAATTAATAGGTTGTGGCCACGGAGACCAAAACCATGTCATTGGGGACTGATGCTGTTTCAAATGCCCAGTGAATGAAATTTGTGTTCTCTGGAGTCCTCCATATGGAACTGTGCACACTGGAACTAACCAGCTACTTTCTAGACTCTAATTGAGGGTTATTTTGTTCCGGTACATTACCATCTCCTTGAAGGCAGAGACCTGCCTTGCTTGGATTTTGGATTTCCGGCATCTAACCCAGAAGGTACCACAGAAGTATTTGTTGAGTGACTGAGAAACATACTCTACTCCTGGATTATCTCAGGTCATGAGAGACACCTAAGACAGATGTAAGCTTTGTCCACAGATGGTCAGGAACCCCGGGTGTCTGCTGACTGGTGTGCTACTAGCGAAGGCTCCTTTCTTTGCTTGTGTGCCTCCATTATCCTACGTGCAAGAATGGATTCACTTTTCTCTCCAAATGTTTCTCAGGCCAGTAGTTCTGAAGAATTCTACACCCAGGTTTTTTTGGAAAGTATCAGTGCCCTGGCTGCCTTTGGAAAGAGGTGATGTGTCTCAGACAGTGCAAAAACTGAGGGACTTTGGGAGCAAGACACACATACTTGTTTTTATTTGTGTGTGTGTGTGACTGAGTGCATATGTGTGTGATTGCATGAGTGTGAGTGCATGTATGTATGAGTGCATGTGTGTGAGTGTATGTCTGTGAATGCGTGTGTGTGAATGTGTTTGTGAGTGTATGTGTGTGTGAGTGCACGTGTATGAGAGTGCATGTGTGTGAATGTGAATGTGAGTGCATGTGTATATGAGTACATGTGTGTGCATGTATGAGCATTTGTATGTGTGAATGCGTGTGCATGTGAGCATGTGCATGTGTGTGAGCACACATGTGTAAGTGCATTGTATATAAATTATTGCATGTTACTGCACATATTTAGAGACCAGAGGTTGGCATCAGGAATTCTCCTCCATCGCTCTCCACCTTCTCAGAGTCTCTTCTTCATCTACTCAGTGACACTGGCTGGACAGCATCCCCAGCAAGTGATCCACCTGTGTCCACTTCTCTACCACTGTTCCTGACTTTTACCAACCCAACGCCTCGGGCTTATGTGGCAAGCACTTTAATGACTGAGTCGTCTCCCTAGTCCCGTGCCCCGTGCAATCAAGGTCAAATTTTCCACCTACCTGCTCCCCAGTCTTATACCAGTTCGCACGTAGCAAGACTGGTATTTTCTGTAACACATTTGGGGGAGTTTCTACCACTTTTCACTCTTAGTATTTCATGGTTCTGGAAAACGGGGGTGCTTCTGTAGCCATAAGATGTCATCCCTGAGCTCCCGGCAGAAAATCACCTTGGTGCAGGTTGGCTGAAGTAGCAACATCTTGGTGTCCCTTTGACAAACAATAGCCATATGTCTGTAGAAGCTGACCACACACAGTGCCCTCCAGCCTCCCAGCCTTTCTGACAGGAAACTGTGTGCCAGCAAGGGGCTGGCACATGTGCTGTGCACATGTGGGCATGGTTTGCCCCTTCCTGCTACAGAGACAACTTTCTAATTTAAAGCATGCCCTGGTGCCTCCCTGTTCTTCCACCATGAACTCTTGAGACCCACCTTCCCTAGCTCTGATACAGCTGATCATGTTGGAGGGAGATGCTAAGATTGGCCCAGAATGCTTTGCCTTTGTTTACTATCCCTTGCATATGTCAAGTGTAAGGATGTATCAGACAGGAAAACACACACACACACACACACACAATTTTTTTTTATGCAAGAGACCTTTTATAGATGCTAGAACAAAGGAGAAGATGGGTTTTGGACAAAATAGGAGACTAAAGATAATATCTTTAGTGAGAGGCCAGAGAAGAGCCAAAGGACCAAGGTAAGATGTGAACAGTTGGGGCAAGCGGCATGTGTCTATGATCCCAGCACTTGGGAGATTGAGGCAGGAGGATGGAAACTTTGAGAGTAACCTAGGGTGGGCTACAGAGTGAGAGCCTATTTCAAGAAACAAAGAAGCAAGGAAGGAAGAAAAGAAAGAATAAGGAGAGAGGAAAAGTTAATGGGCAAGTAGGAAGGAGGACATCAGCTAATTAAGTGAGCTAATTAATGGGGTTGGGGTGAATGACGAGGGTGGCCTCATGTGCTGTCACCAGCCCTCTCCTGTCCCTGACGATGTGCACGGTGTGTGCGGCTTGCCTAGGAAAATGTAGGTCAATTTGTGTGCTGGCTTTTCCATGGTTCATATGGGTCTCATGTGTGTTCATGGAATAAGCCATGTTTTGATGGCCTTCCTCTTGCACGCACACGTGTGCAAGTTCACGCATTTGGTCTGCGATCCTTTGATCCCCCCAAGCTTCCGTTTGGGTTTGTAGGATGCATCTGTTTTGTTTTGTTTTGTTTTGTTTTGTTTTGTTTTTCTGACCAATTCTCACCAGACATTTCCAACGGGCCAGATGACCAGATGGCCACTAGTTGCCTACATCGCAAGACTTCCTCAAGGATCACCACCGAGGTCTCAAAGTCATCGGGACAATACTGCTACACAGTTAAACTCACTCTTACTAACATGGCGGTCAAGTAGCTAGAGAGAAAGACTTATCAAAGGGCTAGGTGGGTGGGGCTCAGACTGAGTCGATAAATGGAAGTTCTAAGGAACCCACTGCCCAGGAGGGAAACACAGAGGTGGATATTATGATTGAGACAAGAAACGATCTTATGTGTTGAATGTCTGGTCCTAGCCGTGGCACTCTTTAGTGAGGTGGTAAAAACAAGGCCACGGAGCTGGAGGACTGAGATCTCCTAGAGGCAGATCCTTGGACGATAAATGATCCCTGCTCCTCTCCAAGTGAAGATGCTCCTGTCACCTCTATGATGCTCTGCCTGAGCTCATGAGGGCCAAACAGCCACAGAGAAATCCCTCTGAAACTGAGCCTCCTAAGTAGAGCTCACTGGTGGAACAGCAGCCACCAGAGACCCATAGACACTGTCAGAGATCGGCTGAAACCATGGAAGAGCAGAGCATCAGCCACACGGGAGCCTCTGCTCCAGGATATCCCGCCCACTGGAAGATGCAGGGTCCCAGGCATGCCCCAGATTTGCTGACCGATGTCTCCTGCCTGCAACTTGAACTCAACCTCCAACCACCCATCTCCCCAAGGTGTTAGGAAAACTGGCTCAGAATCACAGGATGAATGCTAAAACATCTTCGCATTGGCCAATGGATCTTGTAGTTGGAGGCTCCTCCCTGCTGCCATGTCCTTAGAGTCAAAGACAAGAATGTACACTTGCTGTACCTAGGAGTAACTTGGGCACTATCGGTGGACCTGGAGCGGACCTGCTTGGGTTTATCTTCTAGACTTGTAGCTGAAGAGCAAGGAGTGAGAGTCCTTTGCTTGTCTGTCTGTCTGTGTATCTGTGTGTCTGTGTGTCTGTCTGTGTGTCTGTGTGTCTGTCTGTCCGTCTGTCCGTCTGTCTGTCTGTCCGTCTGTCTGTCTGTCTGTCTGTCCGTCTGTCTGTCTGTCTGTCTGTCTGTCTCTCTTTTTCTTATGACTTTCTGACAGAAGGGCAACCTGGCATTTTAGAAGCTTCTCCCATGCCTTGTATGTCCAGTGTCTGTTGGCAGCGAAAGCCTGGAAGTGGAGAATGGGAGTCAAGGTTGACTTTGGCCCTGGGCTATTTAGACAACAAACTCCGAAGAGCAGCTTCCCATGCCCCATAACCCAGCCCAGATGACTCTGCAGCCCTGCCTTGCACTCTGGCACCAGAGTCACAGTTTCACAATGCTATTTTTGCTTTCTCTGTGTCTAGCCATTTTCCTTTGTTGACATCCCTTTCTTTGAAGGAACTGTTTGGAACATGGTGTTTCTGGTTCTCTGTCTGGAATGCTCTAGAAGTGAACACTCAGTTGTGCCAAAACTTTAATGTGAGCATTTGGCACAAAGTGGAGAATACCATTGATCTGAAGACCCACTGTGAGCCAAAGTCTTTCAACCATCTTCTTCCTCCAGCCCTCACAATATCCTTGAACCACTGGCATGGCAGCCTGTAGGATCAGTGTATCAAAGAATGCTTATGTTCTTTTCTTGGAGGGATGCTAAAATGACAGAACTGGGATATGAGGACCCTTCACTGTGTGGGCAGCTCCAGCCTGGCAGCCTCAGGGAGAAGCCAGATGAATACAGGATGACTCCTCGGTTAGGCTGAAATCACTTCACCTTGGACCCCACCCTTGGCCAGGGTCCATGCTCAAACCCCTAACTCCACAGTGTCTGAAAGTTGGATTATGGAGACCACAAACTGACTCATTGGTTCTGGCTGTTGATGGATTAGCCCCCCTCCAGAGGGCAGAACAATGGGAGTATTTGGGGGGAGGGGTACACTGGGTGTGTTGGATCTCATACCACAATGTCACTTGGTTTTGACACAATATCTTCTTGTCATGAATTGGGAAACAGGTTTGCTATGAATTGGACAGAGAGGAACTTGTAAATTCGGGTTTGGCAGTGGGTTGCCGAATCAGGGTGTTGGGGACCGGGTAACCACAGCGCGCCTTTGAGCGTCTCCAAGTTCAAAGGCTACCACTGTTCTGTCAGCTTGCTGTTTCTGCCTCCTCTGTGACACTCTCAAGATCCCAGGGATGCCCCTGGGGTATCTCCCACCCCACAGAGCTGGGTTGTATAGTGTTTTCTCAGAAGAGAGTTAAGGACCTCTTTCTTGGAAGCAGGGCAGAATGAGGTGGTACTCGTCCTGTCTGTGAAGATTTTCCTCTCAAAAGCCCTGCAAAAGTCATCAGTGGGTACCATGGAGATGTGTTGGTGGAAAGGCTAACACTGTGGACTCTGGAGCCAGCTACATGGCTCAGCAGGGAAAGCTGCTTGTGGCCAAGCTTGACCACCTGTGTGGATTCCTAGGACCCACATGCCAGAAGAAGAGAGCTGATTCTCTCAGTTGACTTTTGACCTCCATACATGTGCTGTGGTACAGAGTTTGTCTCCAACCCAAATACACACACACACACACACACACACACACACACACACACACACGAAAGAAAAAAAACCTTAAGATTAAAGTGATTTGGGAACCAAGACGGAGTTTTTTTTTTTTTCTCCCTAGATTTATATACTTTATTTATATGAGCACACTGTCACTGTCTTCAGACACACCAGAAGAGGGCATCGGATCCCATGACAGATGGTTGTGAGCCACCATGTGATTGCTGGGATTTGAACTCAGGACCTCAGTGCTCTTTACCCCTGAGCTATCTCTCTAGCCCCCAGACAGAATGTTTTATTTTTATTTTCTACAAGTGTATATGTGTGTGCAGGTGCATGTGGGCATGTGTATGCATGCGTGTGAGTGTGTATGTGTGTGTGGGGGGGTGCCCTAGGAGGCCAGAAGACGGCATCTAATCCCCTAGAGCTATAGATATGGGTAGTTATTGGCAACCACCCAATGAGGATGCTGGGAACTGAGTCCAGGTCCTCTGGAAAACCAGCAGTCACTCTCTTCTCTTCAGCCTGTTGGCTGGTGCATCTGACAGAGAGACTAGAGATCATGGCATAGGCACTTAAAAACTGTACTGCGTAAGACATGGCTAGTACCCACAACAGCGCACACACAGCCCCAGAGTCCATCTGCTGTCATGTGTTCTGACTGTACCTTTCCCTTAGGAAAGTCCCCTCCCTGTTCTGAGCTATAGTGTCCTCAAATGAAGGTCAGTGACACTTGGCTCCTTAGACCAATGTGAAGATTAAACATAGAAAACTTAGCATGGTGCCTGGAACCCATGCTCCCAGTAACACCGGGGAAAGAAACCCAGGGAAGTTGAAAGAAAATGAGAGTGGAGATGAAAGATGCCCCCAGGTCTCTCTATGCTTCGAACCCTTTGTCTACCCTGCCTTGGGACTGAAGGGTTGAACATTGTTTCTAGGGGTCCCTCAGATATGGACTTGACAAAACACCAGTTTCTACCTAGCTGTTGCTCCACAAGAAAGTGGAACCCAGATTCCTCTCTGGTCTAAGGCAATCACAGTGGCCACTTCCTGCTGTCTCAGACCTTGTGGTCAAAGCTACCTAATTTTACCAGTTCTGTCTCTCCCTGCTCCTTGGGAGTCTCTAAACGAGTGTTAATTAATTGTTCTCTTACCCATCCCTGAGAGCTGAGACCCGAGGATGATCTTGGACCACAGAAGAAAGCATCTGTCTGTCCACCTTGGCTTTTCTCACTTGGCCTGGATTTACATCCCCAGATCCTTCCTCCTCTGCTCCTCATGTTTCTCTCCATTTCCTGTCCAGCAGACAATGTTGGATGAAACCTGCTTGAACCTGCTGAGTCCTGTGCAGTTGTCTTGATGACCAGAACACACTCACTGATGTGTTTTGTGAGCTTATTGGAGTTTGACTTTTGCAGCTCCCTGTCTGGAGAGGCTGTGGGGTTGGAGGTCAGAACATGGTTCTTAGTTTGGATAAAAGATGGCTGAATCTGGACTCACTCAGGAGCCATGGGATCAACTCATGGGAGTGAGCAGATACTATGAAGTCAATACCCAAGACGGATGAGCAGTATCTTAGGGTCACTATGGCTGTGATAAATACCATGAACTAAAGCAAGTTGGAGAGGAAATTCTTTATTTGGCTCACACTTCCATATCACTGTTCATCACTGGATGAAGTCAGGACAGGAACTCAAGCAGGACAGGAACCTGGAGGCAGGAGCTGATGCAGAGGCCATGGAGGGATATTACTTACAGACTTGCTCATCATGGCTTGCTCACCCTGCTTTCTTATAGAACCCAGGACCACCAGCCCAGGGATGGCTCCACCCTCAATGGGCGGGGCCCTCTCCCATCAATAAATACTAATTAAGAACATGCCCTGCAGGCTTGCCTACAGCCTGGTCTTATGGATGCATTTGTTCAATTTGGGTACCTCCTATCACATGACTATACCCGTGTCATAACTAGCCAGAACAATTGACCCCTTGTCAGCCTGACGCACAAACACATCACTGTTAAGCCACAACTTTTACATTCTTGCTCATCTCCAAGGTCACACATTCGTGTAGACATCACAATGTAAAACGTTTTTCAAAATTAAAAGGTCCCACAGTCTTTACAATTCCAAATGCTTTTAAAAAAATCAGTCTCTTTTAAAATTAAAAAAAAAATCTCTTTTAGAAGTTAAAAATATCTCAACTGTGAACCCATATAAAATAAAACCTAGTTATATAGAATTATGTATGTGATGTATAAATATGTACATGTATTTACTTCAAGAGGCACAGCCACATTTAGATCAAAGCAAACCAGAAGACCAGTAGAGTCCTCAGTGTGTAAGGTCTGGGGTCCACTTATGATCTTCTGAACTTCTTTAAAAGGCTCCCGCCACTTCTCTGGCTCCGCCCTCTGCAGCACACATAGCTTGTCTTCTAGGTTCAGGCTGGCTCTCCTCCGCTGCTCCTGCTGCTTCTGCTGCTGCTGCTGCTGCTGCTGCTGCTGCTGGTGGTGGTGGTCATCCCACCATACTGGCATCTCTAAAATCTTGGGGTACCTTGCTGCAACTGGGCTGCACCTTCACCAATATTCTTTCCTGGGGTCTCTTCAGGGATTCCACCCTGCCACACAGTGCCAAGCCTCAGATGCTTACCATGACCTTCCCATGCTGTCAAAACCAGTCAGGACTGTGTGTTCCTTACACAGGAGGTTCAGCTGCCAACGTGAGGTACAAACTTGGCCACCCCTGAAACACAGCTTCCATGTGCTGACTGAGAAAACACTTCCCAGGAGATTCCATCGTGATGATGATTTTTTTTTCTTAATCACAGCTGATTCTTCAACCCCTGATGACCAGCATCCGTTGTCCCAGAAAAACAAAGGTTTTACTTTAGTAGATCTCATCTCTTGTTAATTGAGGCTTTATCCCCAGATGCCCAGACACTACAGACCCGTAACTCAAAATATGCAACGGCACTGACAGAGTCCTTAAGTGACTCTCAAACTTCCCTCTGGAATGTCACAAGCCAGGCCTTTATCCTCTGCATTTCTCTGTATATTCCTATCTTCCAAACTCCCACAGAACAGCCCACCAAACTTTGAACATTCAATGGCTTTTCTAGCCCAAAGTTCCAAAGTCCTTCTACAGTCCTCCCCAAAACAACATGGTCAGGTCTGTCACAGCAATACACCACTATCCTGGTACCAATTTCTGTCTTGGTTAGGGTCTTTGTTGCTGTGACAAAACACCATGACTTGTAATTAAAGGCTGATACCATTCTTTGGGGCTGTGGAGCTGAGGGTCTCACTTCCTCTCTGGGAGCTTGGCTGGAGGTGACCTCAGTATCCTGTACATGGGAACCTTTTCACTGTCTTCATCTCTCATCTCCTGATGTGTGTGCACCACAAGCCCAGAAGCACCAAAGTAGGAGACTCTGGATCAAAACATCCAAACCCAGACACAAAATAAACTCTCTGTCGTTGGAGTCTTCCCTATCAAGAGAATGGAAAAGGGCAAAGGTTTTCCCTATCAAGAGAATGGAAAAGGGCAAAGGTTCTAATGAAGTCATCTGACGTGCTGGGCATTTCCTTTTGGGCCTGGAAGCTTTCTCTTGCCTCACATAGACACATAGACACACACTGAGGTGGGTACATGGAGAGAGGAGAGTCTCCTGGCTGGCAGAAGTCTCAGCCTATGTATGGTCCTTCAATGCTACCCTGTTCTATTCATTAGAACCCCTTGGCTTAAGGAAAGCAAATATTAAGAAGCCACAAATAGGAGGCTGTGGAGAATGACTAAGATGATCTTAGAAGTCTAACAATTGGCTTAAATGTCACTCTTGTTTTGCCTGCAGACTCCACTAAACACACTTGCTTATGAGGGCGTCTCTATGGGACACACAGTAGGTATTTTATGCGGTTGCTTCTATCTCACACTCTCTGTTGCACTTGGTACCACAAACAATATAAACAGCCATGTTTTCCTGAGTGACTCGGGACAACTTTAGGGTCACCCAGGTTCTGTGGGTTCCTCTCTACTGTTCCTGGTTTGATTAACGGAGTAAAAACATGAGTGTGACCATAAATAGTAATTAATCCCCACCCACAAGTTCCCGGGGCTGTAATTCGCCCAGTCGACCCCTGACATCGTGATCGAACTTCCCCAAACACCTAGCTCACATCCCCTGAGTAAGTACCCTGGTTCCTGCGAGACACTTCTAACTGAAATAGAAGTTCCCTTAAGGAATTAGGTGGAAAGAGCCCAGATGTTAAACCCTCAACGATCCAGGAACTAGTGCTCCCATCACACCTTTCCCTAAGTCTCTATTTGTGTGTTAAAATAAAACAGTCTTGAAATAGCTATTAACTGGTACAAGAGGCCCTTAGCCCAATACCGCGGGACAATTTCTCCCCAGTACCTCAGGGGGAAATAATTTCTTATTATTTTTCTATCTACCTCATAAAACGGGGAAGTGATTTAATACGCAGAGTGGAAGGCAATTGTTTCCAATTGGTTCTCTCTCCCGATGTTTCAAACGCCACCTTCCTCCTTCGCATGGTTCCAATATCCTCTGACACTTTGAAAGGATTCTGGGGGACGTCACCACGTGTAGCTTGGGCCCTGGCCTCTCTATGTCCCTCGGTAGAGTTTCCCAGAGTTTCCCACGTGTGGGACCCGAGAGAGAGTAGTCCAGCTGCCACCTGCAACCGCGTCTCAGATGCAAACTCTACTGGTTTTCTGACCCGTGATGTTCCATCCAGGAAACTATCTCAGCTCGACTTAAGTCCACACTGTGTTGAAAATACTCATGAGTGGTTTTGCTCAGCCTGGTGAGGGAGCCCATTTCAAAGAACAGCTGGAGGATGAAGACCGCATGCGCAAAGGCCAAGCGAGTAAGAGGTAATGCTGGCACGTGACTTTCAGGGTCATGCTGGTACGTGACCTTCTAAGCACTGGCTATGAACCACTTTATATATCACGGATTCCTTATTTTTGCGTTAACCTTAACTGTAAAGAAACTTGTGCTTCCCCATTTTTCCCCCCAGATAAGCAGGTGGAAGTGAATAGGCTTGGTTTGCCAATCTACCCCTCTAAACCGTGATGCAGTTCTGCTCTTAAGGGCAGAAACAAACTCAGCAATAAATGACTTGCCTTAGTCAAACGCCTGCCCCAGGCAGGGCTCAGGGTTTTATGCTGAAGAGGAGGAGAAAAGATTGTTAGAGCCCGAGAGGACGGAAGTTTCCCAGCCAACTGCCTTCTAGACACAGCAGCGGTACTGTGATGCACGTATGAACTCACACAAGGTTCAAGCCAGATGGAAGTGGACACAGGCTCCCACCCGTAAACAAGAAGCTATCTGCAATGTATGCCAGCTGGCAAAAATAAATAAATAAATAAATAAATAAATAAATAAATAAATAAATGTCATGGGGTTGATCTTCCACATGGAAGGACAGCCCCATGTCCAAGAATAGTTGGCCAACACAAAAGGAGCTCAGTGGTTTGGGTGTGTGTGTGTGTACTTTTTGTTTCGGTTTTGATTTTTTTATTTATTGGTATTTTGCTTGTTTTGATTTTCATTTTAAGGTTTTGTTGTTGTTGTTGGTGGTGGTTTTTTAAGACTTGGAGAACATGATGTTCAGTAGACAGGGAGGAGTTGGGGAAAGGAAAAACATGGTCAGAATATATTGTATGAAAAATTCAACTTTTAAAACTTAAGAACTTTAATATACATATTAAAACTTTAAAATATATATGTATATTCCCTGGAGAGTTCTCAGCAGTATGGCTAACATACCAGCTAACAAGATTATTCTCAGCCTCGGATAGAGCAGTGAAATCCCACCCGCCCACACTAAATTTCTTTTTTCCATTGTGTTAGATTCATGAGCTGATGGAAGCAAAAAGAGGGTTGTGGTAAATTAGGCCTGGGGATTTCTCAGAATTCTCAAATCCTTCCATTTCATTGGAGAGAGTGTTTCCTGAAAGCTGAGCACTGGGTACAGCCGTTGGACCCCCTTCTCCTGCACATGTCTCCCCAGGAGACACAGGTTCTTCCATTGGCATTATGGGACATGCTGCTTCAGAGGTTTTTACACTGTTGCTGAAAACTCAGCAGGTGTTCTGTCCTCTGTGGACTTGTAGAATGAAGACACATACCCTCAGCACCAGAACACCTCAGGACCCTGCTCTGTGCTCTGTTGGAGCAGGGTAGACCACAGAGGAATTTCTTCTGGTATTGGATGAACATTTTTGATTTATGTCTGTCTGTCTGTCTGTCTGTCTGTCTCTTTCTCTCTCTCTCTCTCTCTCTCTCTCTCTCTCTCTCTCTCTCTCTCTCTTTAACTCTTTGAAACAAGATCGCACACAGCCCCAACTGACCTTGAACCCCAAGTAGCCCAGGCTGGCCTTTGAACCCTCTATGCAGCCCATACTGGCTTTGAACTCTATACTTTAAGGTGGCTTTGAACTACTGTTCCCCTGGCTTCCATCTCCCAAGAGCTGGGATTCCAGGCATATACCACTGTGCCTGGTTTATGAGAGGGAGAAGATTGGAACCTAGGGCTTCACACATGCTAGACAAGCATTTCCAACACCCACCCCCACCCCCCCATCCACGTCAGGACATTCGTGAGCGGACAGCTGTTACTGTAGACTGTAGACTGGTTTTTTTGTTGTTGTTGTTGGTTTTTTTTCTTTCTTTCTTTCTTTATTATTATTATTATTATTATTATTATTATTATTATTATTATTATTTGCTTTGCTAACAAAACCCTGATTTCTTTCAAGGAAGCAATGGGAATGATGCTACCAATAATCCACTTTAATGTCAGCACACCCCCACACCCCTTTTCTTGGCTAGTGATGGATGAAACTGGTCAAGCCACTTCAATCCAACCAGGAAAATGAAGGCGACATTCAGTTAAAGGCTTTCTGCGGAGATTTTCTTCCCTAATTCAAGAGTTGTCAGGAAGAGAGCTCTTTCCCATGAGCCTCCTTCCCTCCCACTTTGCATTTTATCTTGTTAGGACTTGATGGCAACTGTGGCAGCAGCCACTTTGTGACCATGAAGACAAGAGCAAGAACATATACACATTGTCCCTGACTTTACCATATAAGACCACTCTGAAGACCCTGAATCAGCCACTGGTGGGATTCTTATCACATGAGAAAAGTAGTCTCCCATCAATCCACTGGGATGCTTCTTCCTTGGATGCCTAAAAATTTCTATCTTATAGAAGAACACATTTCCTGTGAATCCCAATGACTAAATCCAACCCGACGTAGCCATTCCTGCATGGCTTCTGCCTTTGCACATGCTTGGCCCAGCCACAAAGAAGACCCTTTGGTTGACCACACTTGGCACAACAGTAGCAGCCTGAAACCCAGGAGTTCCAAAAAGAGAATAATCTGGTTTCCATTGCAGTGGCCAGGCTGCTCAGGATCCATGTAAGCACCAGAAGGGGAGCTACCCAGAAGGAACCTGTCACAGCACAGAGGTAGATTTCAGTGGGTAGGCGGGGTAGGATGGAAAAGATGGCTTCAGATTCCTGGACAAGGGTCAATGGTTGGGATGGGGCTCAGACAAGAGATGCAACAAGGTCTAGAGCTCGAGAGAACAGGAAGACGGTGACTCATGCCCACTTTCAGCAAACTGTAATGTTCCCAGGGAGAAACAGGTGATGCCTGGATGTGTTCCTTTAAACCATCATCTCAGTAGCAAGTTGGCTAACGAGGCAGGGGTCCTCACGACTGCTTTGCAGACAATGATGACAATTAGAGACTCGTTATGCTACCGGCTTGACACAGGTCTGGAGCTCACCTTACTAGGGTTCATGGTACAAGCACCCACATTTTCTCCACCCTTTCTCAAGGGCCTCCACAGGGCTTCCAGAGTTTTCTCTTCATCTTGTTGGTTGAATCTGGAGGGACCTGGAGTACCCAAGTCAACTCCTTGAACAGGTGCTTAATGACGCAGCAACAGGAATAAAAGATGCTGACAGAGAGCGCTGGGCTGCGATGGACAGATGTTTATAGCCTGTGCCAAACATCTCACTAATAACTTCGCCTGAATTCTCTGGTTCCAGTCTCACTAATGACCAAGGAAGTGGTTTGGAGAGATCAAGGGACTTACCCAAGGTCCCAGAACTTGGGAGCCAGGTGTTCAAGGCTGGACCCAGAGCATGAGGACTCGAGTGGGGTATTGCCTGAATTCAGATGATTGTCTCCCCTCTGTCTCCATTTCTCATGTGGCGCCGAGTCTTCTAAAAGATCTGTTGCCTTTTCTGTCCCAAACTCTCCTGATGAGGCTTATGCCCACACACCCTTTCTTGCTCCCTGAGCATGGATTCCAGGTAGTCTTGAGTTCATGTGAGCCTCCCCTCCCCCTTCTCCCTCTCCCCTTCCCCCTCTGGTGTTTTGCGCCTGGCTCACCCAGTGAGATCTGAGCAGAGGAGGCAGAGGTTCCCTGGGGACCAGAGGAGGGGATGTTATTAACTCTGAGATCTTCTAGGGATCCCGAGTTAACTACTATGAGCCTCGGGTCAAGTGCCGGAGACTGTTACATCTGGCTCAGATCATTGCTTGCAATTTGCTGTGGGGAATTATTTCCTCCTCTCTTCTTCCATGGAAAAGCTGTAGAACTGGAGGCTTAGCAGAGAGGTTTGAACGGTGAGGGTGGAGCAGCCAGCACGGGTTTTGACAAATGAAAGCATGGTGTATGCAGATCCATGAGATTCCAGACGTAGCTTGTTCCCAATGTCTGCCTGTCCTGTCTTCCTCCCATCTGGTAGCAGAAGGCAACGAGCGAAACCTGCAGCTTCCTCTCCCTCCTCAGCCTGTTTGCATCAATGCTGAGGCAGAAACTCTCAGTTACTAATTGGGAATGGGAATCAGGAAAAAGATATCAGCTTCCAAAATTAAAGTTTAAAAAAAACAAAAAACAAAAAACAAAAAACAAAAAACAAACCAACTGGATGTGGTTCCATGGGCCTATAGTTCTGGTCCCCAAAGTTTGAGGCAGGAGGATAACCAGTAAAAGGCCTACCTAAACTCCAGAGACAGTTCAAGGCCAGCCTGGACAACTTAGTGAGACTCTGCCTCAAAACCTTAAAAGTCTGGACCATCAAGATGGGTCAATAGATAAAGGCCATTGCGGCCAAGTCTAACAACCTGAGTTTAATCTCCAGGATCTATAATGTAAAGGGAGAGAACAAACATACCTACTAGTGGTCCTCTGACCTTTACATGTACACACACTCACACACACACACACATATACCATACACAAACATATACACATATAACAGATACATAGATAAGTGTTATAAAAAAATAAGTAAATAAATTTTAATAACAGGACTTGGAAATCATTCACTGCAAGAGTGTTTGCCTAGATCTTCAAAGGCCTGGTGTTTAATCCACTCCGAAGCTACAACAACCCAAACTTGAAAAAAGCCCGCTACTAGTTAGCAGTAAGGAAGATAGAAGTTGTGTGGCTGGAGAAATGGCTCAGCAGTTAAAAGCAATGGTTTTCCTCCACAGGACATGGGTTTGATCCCCAGCGTCCACATGGCAGCTCACAACCACCTGTAAGTCCTGTTCCAGAGGATCTAGCGCCCTCTCTGGCCTCTGCAGGCAATGCACCCATGTGCCATACCCACACACAGGCACATACTTAAATAAAATGTGTTCTCTCCTGTACTGTCTTTGATGTACACACTGGTTTTTTGTTTGTTTGTTTTTGTTTATTTGTTTGTTTGTTTGAGGTTTTTTGGTTTTTGGTTTTTGGTTTTGCTGCAAAGGCTATCAGCATCTTCCCTGTGTCTGTTCTTGATCACAATGGGGTACTGCTACTATGATAACCCAAAGTTGCCCCAAAGAGTGAGTCTGGCTGGGATCCAAGAACACTTGATTCATTTTTGCAAACACTGAAATTGTAATGACGTATACTTTCCTTGAGTCCTGAAAATAACCCTTATAGGATAATTTTCCCTATAACCATTAAACAAATATGGAAAATCATTCTTAGTTACAATCTACTAAATGTGAAACCAGGAGTTGCATAGGACACACGCCTGTGACCCCTGCCTGTGGCACTTCTGTACAGAGAAAATTTTCCATGCCAACAAACCCAGGAAACACTCACTTTTAACACTCACCCAGTGTCCCAGAATATATATCCAGTTCTCTCTTTCATTGCAGTATAGGTCATCTATAACTCCATTCAAAACCATTTTCCTTTTTAATCGACTCAGAGAAGTGGAAAAGAGCCATTCTAGACAGAAATTTCTGAGTAACATTAGAATATGTAGATGGAAATTTGTATGATTCAGGTAGGCCCTCTCCAATAAATCATCTCAAAGCATGATTTTTGGAGACACCAAAAGTCAGCTGTGGAAATGAGGGGTTTGCATGGACTTAATATTATATCCCTAAATATGGTTATGAAGCACCTGCCTGTCAGGAGGTCTGTCCCCACACCCCCCACCTACCTATCTTCCACACAATTTGGTGTATATAAACCAAGTTCCCAGCAGTTGCTGTTAAGGGAAACTAAGGTTTATCCATATCAACCAATTTGCTTCCTTGATAAACTAGGCAGAGCGGTAGATTTTGAAATCGGGAGACCGTGTTCACTACAGATGTTGGTCAGCATTCTGAGAAGAGCAGCTTACACGGAGGATCCTAAGAGATAGAAAGAAAATGACACCAGTTAGGGACATGATTCCTTGCCACACTTGCACGAAGGGGCCTCAGAATCCACATAAAGAAGCTGTATGTGGTGGCTCACACTTGTGATCTCAGTGCTGGAGGCATGGGGGTAGGTAAATTGCTGATCAGTTAACCTAGCCTCCTGGTTAGTTTTTTCATCAGCTTGACACAAGCTGGGTTTGTGTGGGGAGAGGAACCTTAACAGAGAAAACGCCTCCCTCATGATGGCATAGATAAGTCTGTAGAGAATTGACTTGGGAGATGCCAGTCCACCGTGGGCGGTGTCACCCATGGCAAGCTGGCCCTGGGGTGTGTAAGAAATCAGGAATGATTTCCTATACACAATGAACACACCAGTAAGCAGTGCCCCTCCATGGCCTTTGTATCTGTTCCTGCCTCCAACTGCCTGCCTTGAATTACTGTCCTGACTTCTCTCAGTGACAGGCTTGCTTTGGCTATAGGTTTCAACATGCCAATGGGAAGCAAACTCACACAGAGGTCCAGTGAGAGACCTTGCTTCAAGAACTAGGTGGGCAGCTCCTAGAGAATGACATCTGAGGTTGACCTTTGGCCTCCATCTGCATACACACGCCAACACTAATATACCTGCAGAGACAAGGGACAGAACAATGATGGCGGATACACAGGCACATGTGGGCAAGATCACATGCACATACGCACACAGACACACACACATACACACACACACACACAAATGCATACAGACACACACGCACACCCATACAAACACTCATACATGCGTACACAAGCACATGCACAGAAGGGAGAGAGGGAGGGAGAGAGAGAGAGAGAGAGAGAGAGAGAGAGAGAGAGAGAGGCTCTATGCCCTGAGCTCTTACACATGCACACATGCACACACACACACACACACACACACACACACACAGGAGGGAGGGAGGGAGGGAGGGAGGGAGGGAGGGAGGGAGGGAGAAAGAGAGAGAGAATCTCTATGCCATGAGTTCTTACACACACACACACACATGCATGCTTGCATGCAAACATGCATGCATACACAGGTACACACACATACACGGGCACATGCACAAGAGAGAGGGAGGAAGAGAGCAAGAGAAACGAGAGAGAGAGAAATGAGAGAGAGAGAGAGATGAGAGAGAGGGAGAGAGACCCTGAGCTCTTTTTCCCAGCCGGCCCCTCTGTTGGGATTTAGCTTCGTTCACCCTTGTGTCTTGCTCACATGAACATCAATTTCCTCCTTCCCCAGAAACAAATCGAGGCGTCTCCTGAACCGGTGTATACTCTTACTTCCCTGGCCTCCCCACTTAACATGTTCCATATGTGTCAGCCTAGCAGGACCTCGACCCCCTTGTTTCCCGAGATATCTGATGCCTGGGGAATGTTCCTTAGTGTTTAAACCTCAGAGGCATGAAAGGTCCCTCGCCTCTCCCGCTGCACTTTCATAAGCAGGGGTGTTCTTGGGAATCTCATTTCCTTTGTGTGTGTGTGTGTGTGTGTGTGTGTGTGTGTGTGTGTGTGTGTGCACGTACATGTGCACGCGCGCGAGCAGACACTTTTATTATTATTAGCACACGAATGGAGCCGACAGCTCATTCGCAGGCCCCTGAAGTAGCTCCGTCTCCACCACTAGGCGTGAGAGAGTTCCGAAGATGCCGAGTGATCCTCTCAAGCCAGAGAAGCCAAAGGTGAGGATTCTGACTACTGGAAAGTTGTTTTTGACTAAAATAACACGTGAGACAGTCAGTACCAGCAGACTGGGAAACTGAGGCCCAGGGAGGCTGCTTAGCTGCCTCAGATTTGCACAGCTTATTAGAGGCGTGTAGCCAAGTGTGCCAGACAGACCTAATCGCAGACCCTCCCCCAACCCGGTAAGGAAATTAAGACTCATTCTCAAAGGTTAGGCAGTGTGGGAAGCTGTAGCCTTGACCTTAGGAATTTGGCTTTCTGCTTCCAGTGACAGACTGCGGTGGTGATAGGGACCATGTGTGCTCTGTCATGTCCCACCCACCCACCTCCATCTACCTGTTTATCATTTCCCATCCATCCATCTGTCATCTGTCAATCTGTCAGCTGTCCATCCATCAGCTGTCATCAGCTAGTCTCTCTTCTATCATGTCTATCATGTATTGATCTATTGTATATCAGTTATCTATTAGCTACCATCTGCCTATCATCTATCATTTATATAACTATCTATCTATCATCACCTATCTATCATCTATCAATCATCTTTTCATCTGCATACATACCTCGAAAGCTAACCTATCATCTGTCTTTGTGAGTGTGTGTGTGTGTGTGTGTGTGTGTGTGTGTGTGTGTGTGTATGGTGCTTCTCAGGAAAAGTGTGTCACACTTTTCCTGAAGAGGGACCAGAGTTCAATCCCTAGAATCTATGTTTAAAAAACCAAAACAACAACAACAACAAAACAAATCAGGGCTGAACAGGTAAGAGTACTGGCTTCTCTTGCAGAGGACCCACATTCAAGTACCACAAAGTGGTTCACAACAGCCTGCAATTCCAGTTCCAGGAAATTAAATGCCATCCCCAGGACTCCCCAGACACCAGGCATATATATGGTGCATATACATTGATGCAGGCAAAACACCCATACATATAGAAATAAAAACAGACAAGTTAGATTGAAAAGCTAGGTGTGGCAATGCTGGCCTGAACCTAGCACTGGAGAGAGCACACTGGCGGCCTAACCTGTTTGGTGAGCTCCAGGCTCCTGCCTCAAAATAAAAAGGTGAATGATACCCAGGATGAAACCCAGAGTCATCCTCTGGTTTCTGCACCCATATATACATGCACACATACACACACATGAATGTGCATACATCCAGACAGTTACAAGTGCATAGACAACACTACTATGCCAAAGTTCTTCTCCACCAACACAGTCCTTGAACAAAAGTGTTCACTTCCACGCTCCCTGACCCCTAACATGATGTGTCTCCAGTGACCCATCCATCTTCTTCTGGTCACCCCAGACACTTTGTGAAGAGTCAGGTGGCAAGGCTTGCTGCCATGGCTGATGCCCTCTGAGCCGTGTCTGGGGTGAAGAAGAAGTCAGAGCCAGCAGGAGCCTGTACCAGCTTCCTCTCTCAGAGTCTGGGCCCCTACCCAGCAAGGCCCTCATGGACAGAATGTGGCAACTGGAGGAGCAGCCTTGATTAATTAAATAGTTCACCCCAAATTTGCAAACCATCATCTCTTTGTGTGAGAAACCTACTGTGTGTGAAGTCTGTCCCAAGAACCCTAGTATCCCTGTAAAGATGGGAACCACTAACATAACCTTAGTTGAGATGCTAGAGACATTGATTGTGACAGAATCTCATTACTGGATCCTGTGAAACTGGCAATGATCTTGCTCTCTGGAAGTGAGAAGCCCTGGAGAAAGCCAGCTTCAGGAAGGGGTGGATCCAGGACCCACCTACTGCCTTCCAGGCCACACCTCTCCCAAGCTGGCCCGTGTTGTTTCTTCAACATCATCTCTTCAAGGCCACTGCCTCCTGCTAGGACTCACATTCTAACAGGACTCTTAGGGATGTCACTGACTCTCAGGGGACTCTCTGAAGCTAAGCCCTGGGGCCACAAATATGGTTCAGTGTGCTAACCATGCCAGGCTGAGCCAGACTTCCCTACCCACATGGAGAAGTTTTTTGGAAAAGGAAGGAACTCAGAGTTCTGCTTTTAAGCTGGATTCGTAGATGTTGGAAACTGGGGTGTGTCTCAGGTTACCTCAGTGTGATGATTCATCCCCAGGGTTAACAGACTGCATTTGGAATCTCCTGGGAGACACACCTTTGAATGTGTCTGTGAGGATGTTTCCAGAAAGGTTTAACTGAAGTGGGAAGACCCACCCCAAATGTGAGCGATCTCATCCCACCAGCTGGGGTCCTGGGCTGACTAGAAAGAAGAAAGTGATCTGGGCATGGACATTCAGCTCTCTAATCTGGATACAATGTAACCAGCTGCCTGTGTCTCTCTGGCCATGCCTTTCCCACCATGATGGGTGTCATGCAATCTTCCAGTCGAAGTGAACGTTTCCTCCCTGAGGCTATTTAGCAACAATTTTGTTACAGCAATGAGAAAATTAATATAGCATCCAAAATTATATTATGGCCGCATACTTTAAATCCAGGTTGGGTTCTGCTCCCAAACTGACACCTTAATCATAGTCTCCCCGATAAGACCTCCTCATCCTACCCATGATGCACTTCTGTTCCAACATCCTGTCTTATTTGTAGTTCTTGATCCTCTGCTTCATAGAAAGGGTTCACTGTCCTGCAGCAGAAAGCACCATGGGGGAAGGGGTTACACCAGAAATCACTGCCTCTGCATGTGAAATATCAGTCAGTTCCTTCTGCAAGGCCGTGACCACATACATGACCTGAAAACCATAAGGGTAGGAAGGTATCTCCAGGCTCACAGTTTCAGAGTCATTACAGTCCACCGATGGCAGGGAAAGCAGAGTGGGCAAGCAGCTCCATCTGCAGCCACAGGCGGATGAGGAGGCTGCAGCTCATGCTCTGGTTGACAGGAAGAAACTGTGTGGGTATAAGTTTGAGAGTCTGTCCATCATTATTATTCTATCAACCATGTGCCATCCGATTCCTGAACAGGACCACCATCTAGGAAAAAAAAATTGCTCAGAAAGTGAGCCTGTTGGAAACAGTTCAGACTCAAACTGTATCAATCAAATAGAAGGTCATTTATACACTGTGTGAGTTTTTGATTCATTTTATCGAGATGGTAAAACATAAACACAAAGTGGCATTGGTAACAACATTACTACAAACTCTTGCTAGTGGGGAGCCATCCTCTGATAGGTACTCTGCTAAGGATGTCTATATTTTTTTTTTGATCAAAATTTCCCTTAATATAGCAACTACTATTATGCCCATCTTACAATTAAGGAAACATGTATCGAGAGATTAGTCATCTTGCCCAAGGTCACACAGCAGCAGAGGTGGGATTCCAACCCAGTTGGTGTGACTCCGAAGCTCCTGTCACATTCAGCTGTTGTTCAAGACCGGGCTAAGTATAGAATGAAAAATTTGTAACATAAGAATAAATCTTGTGGTTGCTGCCGTGTGTCCAGATGCTGAGGTGAAGTACCTGGAGAGGCAGACATATTCAGATTGACAGGTTCCCGGAATGAAAACATTTCAGGATCTACAAGGCCCATGTGAAACAGCCTAGCTAACAGTTACAGAATTCTGAGATAGAATCCCCCACCATGATGATAACTTTCGCACCTGGGCAGCTGCTGACTGTCAAGTTTGTGAGACTTCCTGTCACTGTGTCAAAACATCCGAGAAACAGCTTGAGGGAAAAAAGGTTTATTTTGGTTCCTGGTTTCAGAGCTCTTTGGCCATTTGTCTTCATCACCCGCCCAGGCCCTGTGAGTCTGTGGTAAGACAGAGCATTGAGACAGGAAAGGTATGGCTCAGTATCCTTGCTCCCCTCGTGGCTGACAGGAAGCAAAGAGAAACAGACAGGAAAAGGCTGGAGCAACACACCCCTCACACATGCGCCTCCAAGGACCCGCCTTCTTCAGCTCCGACTCTTTTCCCTTAGCTTCACCAAGCTCACAGATGCAAATTTTGAGACACCCCCCCCCCCACTCCCCCTCCATTTGTGAAACTGTTCCTTAGGTTAGAGCCCTCTTAGGCTAATTAAACACTGAGTGTTTGGGTGATCTTCCCTGCCATCTGGCTGCTTGCAGTTCAAGGCAGAGGCTGGACTGAGGAGCCCCAGGGATGGATGGATGGATGGATGGATGGATGGATGGATGGATGGATGGAGATATATACACATATACATACTACGTATACTTCTATGTGTGTGTGTGTCTGTGTGTTCATGTTTCCCTAAGCTCAGGGTCTCCCAGTCTTAAGGACATGTAGGATACCCCTGGCCCTTTCTGTCTGGGAGACCCCATTAAGTTTCTTTCATTCATACTCTGTGACTTGTGCACTTGGCTTGACCTCAGAACCCCAATTCTTCCCAGAATGAGGTTGCATGAATGGAGGAAGAAAGGAATGCCCTGGGGTCTCCCAGCAGCCACAAGAACCTCTACCATGAGTCAAGCAGCCTAGCCTGGACTTCTCCCCTTCAAGGTCAGCTAAACCTGGCTTAGAGATTTCCCTGTCAACAGCCCAATTGATCATTTTCTCGGGCCGCCGGAGTAACGGATTCCCAGTCTTGGATGGCTGCCGTGGAAGCCTGTCTCTTCTACCCAATGCCCCGGGGCCTTGTTAAACCTTTCTCTTCAGCCCTCAGAGTCAATGTCCAATCTCAGAAATGGCCCCATCTTGAGATCCATCCCGGTCAGCGGGCAATATTGAAATCCCTGGTGTCACCCTGCAGTCTCCTTGTCTCTCTTCAGGGTCGATGGTTAAAAATTCATGGTTCTCTTCAAAGGAGAAAATTTGCTTAAACTGCTTTTCCACTTGCAAGCGTCCCTCCTTTTTGATTCAAAATCAAATGTTTGTCTAGACAGGTCAGGGCTTTTTGCTGACATATCTTGCCAGCTCTGAAACCTTGAGGTTCACCCAGATCACCCCTCTTGCCCCCCTGCCTCTTCCCAGCCCTGGCTATGGTCTACACTACAGGATTTCCTGACACAGGCTCCGAGCAGCTCAGAGCCCAGCTCACTGGCAGGATGCCTTGGGCTCTACCACACCAACCCAGCTTGCTTCAAAAACCTGATAAAGGAACCTCATACCCAAACGCTACTCTTATCTCTCCATCTCCTCCTTTCTCCTTCTTGACTTCTCTTCTGTCCCAAGTTATTATGTGTTTCTTGAAGAGTAGTTAGTGATCCAGTGAGGGCCAAGACAAAAAATTAAATCAACTCCCTGCAGAACAAGACAGGGGCATACAAGTAATCTCAGAACTCAGAAGGCTGAGGTAGGAAGATTTTCAGGAGTTCAAGCCTGGGCTACATAGTGAATTCTAAGCTGACCTGGACTAAAGAGTGAAACCTTGTCTTAAAAACAAACACAAATTTTAAATGGCAATATAGATATAGATATATAGATATATACATATATATAGCATGTATAAATGTATACTTATATGTATGTGTTCAGACATAATACATTGACTACCTATCAGATACATGATATGCATATATATATATGTGTGTGTGTGTGTATATATATATACACACACATATACACACACATATATACACACACATACACACACTCATACACACACTCATACACACACACACCACGTACACATTCATATCAATATAATAGAGATGTCTATAATCACTCGTAAACTTTCCAGGTGAACAATATAATTCACTTTCCCTAGTCTCTGTGGTCAGTTATTTGACCAGCTTGTCTGTGTACCTGTGACTCACACCCTTCTATGAGATACCAAACTATGCTGGGCATTCTGGGGTCACAGACTCACCTGACGGCCTACCTGGGGCTGAGACTTCTGTTTCCAAGATGGACTCCTCCATGGCTGTTCCTAGGTGCTTAGTGTTAGTCAGGTACTCACTCTCCCACAAGCAGGACCTGTTCTCACAGGCTGCTGGCTCTCCTGAGAACAAACATTCTGAGAGGAAGGCAGCAGATGCTACAGTGAGTTCCGAGGTGGCTTTGGCCTCTCTTCAGGACTTCAGCCACATTGGGTTGGCTGATATGCTGACCGATCTTGGTCATCAACTCAGTGGGGTTCAGAGTCTCCATGAAAACAAACTGGTGCATGTCTGAAGGAGTTTCTAAATGGGGTTAACTGAGCAGAGAAGACACAGCCTTTTCTCCCAGAGTAGGGAGGTTCCAGATTGAATAAGGAGAAAGCTGAACACCAGCGTTCATCTCTCTCTATCTTCTTACTGTGGATACAATGTTGCCAGCTGCCTCCCAGTCCTGTGGCCATGCCTTCTGCACAGGAGTGGGTACAGCCTCAAACTGTGAGCCAGAACAACCTTTTCCTCCCTCAAGTTTCCTTCAGCAGGTGTTCTGTCACAGTGATGAAAATGTAACTACAAAAGTTAACTGAGATGTGATATGAAAATATGGCGTTAAAGTGCCCATGGATTAGAAGGCAGGGAACACGAAGGCCATGCTGGGCCTGGCAGCCATTATAGAGACTTAATAGTCATCATTTGATTATTTTTTTGTTGTTGTTGTTGTTGTTCTTGATTTTCTGAGGCAAAGTTTCAGAGGACAGCACTGGATGGCCCAGAATATGTTTTATAAACCAAGCTAGCCTAAAACTTGCAATGACCTTCTCAAGTTCTAGGATCTCAGGTATGTGCTAACATGCTTAGTTAACTAGAAAGAAAAGAAAAGAAGGAACGGCAGAAGGAAGGAAAATAAAGAAGTCACTGTAGCACATTACCAACTGGCCAGTCATGTAGGAGAATCAGCTGGTTGTTGATACTCCATTTCACTAGCAAGATAGGTGTGACTACAGCCCCAGGGACAGTCCTTTGCGGCCAGGCTGCTGATGTCCCCTGAGCCACAGGAACACAGCAGGAGTGAGTTTCCATAACTTGCTCTTTTCAGGGTCCACATATTAGGATCACCATTGTTTGTAAATAGACATGGCCTCGCTTCTAATGGTTCCCAAGGAAGCAGTTGGAGATGCACACCCACTGTGTATCTGTAAATGGGTTAGGTTGTTATAGAAACTGTCATGCGCTCTGCTGTTCGCTGGGAGCCAGATGAAAGCAGGAGACAGTTGGTGCTCACCTGAGCTTCCAGTATGTGTCCTCTCTGGAGCATGGGGTGAGATGAGTTTCCCACAGGATTTGCTCCGAGCACATCCAAGTGGGAGCATGTACGGTCCAGCCGGGCTCAGCTCTCTAGCTCTGCCTTGCTGGGAATGTCATGGAAGTCCATTTGTAAACACAGCCTCCCTCCGTGAAAGCCAGAGCTCACTGCTTCTATGGCAGACGAACAGGAAAGATTTCTAGTTACATTGTATCTTGGTCTTTTGGCTAAGACCATGTGTAGAGTTGTCTCAGGTCACTGGGTCAGGGTCTTTTCCTCCATCCTTCCTTCCTTCCCTCCTGCTTCCCTCCCTCCCTAACCTTCCCTCCTTCCTTACTTCCTCCTTTTCACTTCTTCCAAGGTCTCATCCCAGACTGGCCTTAAACTCCCTCTCTATAGCCATAAATGATCACGGATTAGTTTCTGATCCTCCTCCTGAGATTTGCAGACACGCATGGCCATACCTAGTTTACATGGTGCTGAGATGAGAACCCTGGCTTCGGGCAGGCTGGGCAAGCACTGAGTTCATTCACTGTCCAGAGGTAGGGGCTGTAGTCACACCTACCTTGCTAGTGAAACAGAGTATCAACGACCAGCTGATTCTCCTACATGACTGGCCGGTTGGTAATGTGCTACAGTGACTTCTTCATTTTTCTTCCTTCTTTCCCTCCTCTCTTCCTCCCTCCCTCCCTTCCTTTTTTCCTTCTTCCCTTCCTCCCTCTTTTCTTTTCTTCCTCCCTCCCTTCTTTTCTCCCTCTCTCCATCCCTCCCTTCCTTCTGTCTTCCTTCCTTCATTTCTTCTTTCTTTCTTTCTTTCTTTCTTTCTTTCTTTCTTTCTTTCTTTCTAAACTGTGTGATGCTTCCTCCCCTCTCCCTCTTCTCTGCTCTCCATCTTAGAGGATTATCTCTCATGCCGCCAGCACTCTATGGCTCCCAGCTACCCTGTCCCATAGCTCCCTTCTGTCCTCAGGACTGCCGTGGAGCAGGAGAGAGCAAGAAGCCACACTCTTTTCTTCTCCCATTCTCTCAGGAGACACTCCTAGAAGAGACTCTTATGTCATGATTGTGTTCAGCCTCCTGCACAGGACAAATGGAGGTTCTGCCCCCAGTATGGGACCAACAACCAGCTTTGTCTGTGTCTCTCCTTTCTGGTCTCCAGTCTTAGGGTGGCAGGGCCTACTTAATGGCTGCCTTCACCATTGCCCAAGTCACCTTGTGTTTTCCATCTCATGGGCAACTGAGTCCCTGTATTAGTCTCTAGTTTCAAACAGCTGGGGTGGTTTTGTTACCAGGATTGTATTGGGAGCTCTGAAGGATAAACAACAGTCCCATTCGGTAGAAGTTTCTAGAATACTGATCCATTGCCCCACTGAGGTACCAATGAGCTGGGCATTCGCAGTGTCTCTCTCCAGAGAATTCAGGCATCAGTCACGGCAACTTGGTTTACTCAAACACCCTTTACCCAGCTGGGGCTCATCTGGGTGTGAACTGAGCTTTCTGGATCTGAAATGATCAAGTCAGAAGAGAGCCTGGGATGGCTGGGAAAGGAGGTCTAAGGCCCAAGTACTAGGAAAAGGGGCATTTTATGAGCAGAGGCGGAAACAGGCTCCACAGGCTGATGTTAGAACTAGGGAGGTTGGAGGTCAGAGGTCCGAGGTCGGGAGGCTGATGAGGACAGGATACCAGCGCAGGAACAATGGGGGCTCATCACAAAAGCAGATAGCAGCAACACAGACCTTAGGTAGGTGTCAGCTCCCACTGGGGCCTTGAGAATCAGATAAATATAATCTACAAGGACCAAAGACAGAAGAGCAAAGCCTGGCAGCTGGCTTCCAGTCAGGGCACATTCCTTCTCTAAATGTCCCATCTTTGTCCATTAGAGACCTTCAGTCTCCACAGGGTAAACAAACCAAGGTCTATAAAAGGCTTCATCTGGCTCCTACCCTCTTTGAGTTCAGCCCTCCCCCCAGCCAAAAAAAAAAAAAAAAGGTGTTGTATAAATAAAAAATACTGTCATTCTGATGTGCTGGACAAATGTGTGATAAAGATCAGAGCAGGGGCCAAGGCCCTCCTTGGCCACCGTGGCAGGGGGGCTAGACACAACTCTGCTTTAAACCGCTAAGACAAGCCATGTTGCAGAGCCTCTGAGATGGGCAAAGAAATGAAGGAAATTCCCCATTTCCTGGCAGCAAGGGTGGGCGAGCCTGGCCGTGGTTCTGACTTTGATGTGGAGTGATATGACTGGCAATGATCTCTGAGGGACACAGTGTAATGAACTGACACTGGCTTTTCCATGCAGAGCACTGGAGGAGCCTTGTGCTAGGAGACAAAGACATTCTGACTGGTGGGACCCAAGGAGGGGAGCTTGATGGTGTCCAGAAACCTAGCATGTGGAAATTAAGATGGAGGGTAACCTGAGCCCAAGTGGCATTGTCTGGGGTATTCAGTTCTGAGATGTTTGGGAGAAGCATACGTGAGTCTGGGTGTTTACCTGTCTGTCAATATGGAGATGGGTATAAAAGTCACAGTGTATGGAAATGGTCAGAAATGATGGCATTTATATACCACCCGACAGCAGCCAGATGTACAGCAGGCATTGTATTCCCAGAATGGAATTCTACGCAGCCCTGAAAAGTGAACAGCTACATTCCACAGTGACCAAGATTTATCCCCCAGAGAAGGTAAAGCATGAAGCTTTAAGTTAAAGCTTAAAACGGGTAGCTGCTGAACGGTCAGTGAGGGGGACTTCTCTCTTCTGGCAAAGAAGGAAAACAATTCTGATTTTTTTTTTTTTCCGTAGAGATCTCATGTCTCTTCACTTCCAGTCTTTAACTGGTAAGGGAAGGTTTTGGGTTTGGTGCCTCAGCACATACCATTGCTAGACCCTTCGAGATACTTTGCAGGAGTGGTCATGTGACTCAAAGGCAGCCCAAGCACTGACTCCTACCCCTCATTCCCAGATTCACACACAATGGAATCAAGATTTCTGGAACTTACTAGAGAGAGCTTAAATAGAAAATAAAGCAAGCACCTTGAGAGGTGGTGTATGAAAACCATCATGGCTGGGACACGAATCAACCCAAGCTGAATCAACCAACCCAAGCTGATTTCCTGTGTCTGCCTGCTCCAACATCCACGCCAGCAGGACCACACTCCTGGTAGGTGTCTCTGTCAGGGTATGAGCTGCCGTGACCCCCTACCCTAACTAGGCTCCAGAAACCTTCCATTTTCTGGCACTATTCCCAGCCACGCATGTCAACGGTACCACTGAGATAAGATTCTGGGTCCTGGAGCAACCCAGTGAACTTTATCCCCACTGCGCCCTCTATAGGTAGGGGAGGGAATGACGCAGGGTAGGGAGGGACACTGAGGAGAAACAAGAGCCTTTACTCTTTCTCCTGGCTGGAGGGGATCCTGAGCCTCACCCCATACCACAAGACCTTAGATAGTGTCTCTCCCGCCCTCACACCCTCACCTGTCATTTCCCCTCCTAGATCTAAATCTCTTCTTGAGTAGAGTGGGTGTCCCTCTGCAGGCTAAACCCTGCTGTTAATATTCCTCAAGGACATCTGTGTCTGTTTCTGGCCTGAAGGGAACTTGGGTCTTTTAGTGTTGTTGATTTGGGGACGGAGACTTACTCTGTAGCCCAGGCTGGCCTAGAATTCACTGCTTAGTTCTGACTAGCTTCAAATTCATAGCAATCCTATCTCAGAATCCCTAGGGCTAGGGTCTTCGGTGGGTGTCAGCACGCCTGTCTTCATCTTGTATGTGATAGTACAACCCTAGTTATCGATATTGAGTATTCGGTCCACACTAAGCCCTGTGCTGAGAGCATCACTTGAGCCCTGTGTTGTCCTCTGATGTTACCTATGGGGATACTGGCCCAAGCTGTCAGAACACCTCGTCAGAGTGAGCTGCCCCCTGGAGGTGATCCAAGCTTAACTTTTTCATAAGATCCTGCTCTCCAAATTGGCAGAGTCACATCTCCTAAAGTGTTTACTTTGTTCGGGCTCTGACTCCTGGGAGGAAGGCTTGTTCTCATTTGGCAGGTGTAGAAACTGAAGTTGCCTAAGGCCCAGAGAACCCTCCCAGAGCCATCACTTCACTTATGTGCCCTGATGTCAGTCATGCAGATTGACACACTTACAGGATTTAGGGGTCACAGCCTTTGTCCCAAAAAGCCAGGTGTGGCCACCCATCCTCAGTAATACAGAGGAAGCAAGCAAATTAACAGCAAAGAAGAAAATGGAGATTGATCCAGTGGGGCCATGGACATGGGATCTAGCGATAGCCTCCACAGCACCATGTCCATCTTCTGGATCCTGACTGGAGAGGTATGGTTTAAGTAGAAAGCGCAGAGCCTCAACGTGGGGTACCCCATCCACCATCCACAGCTCCAGCTTCTAGTCCCTAATGCAAGGGCATCTAACAAGCTGTCAATCTTTCTTCAGGAGACATGCCCCTCCTCTGGCAACCCCCACAGCCAGACCATTTCTTCTCCTACCAGGAAATTCTGGGAGGAATCTTATCTTTTCTTGGGGGCACATCTTTCTTTTAATTATCTGATAGCTGGAGGGGACACAAGTATCTCTTTAGAATCTATCCATAGGAAAGCCTGCAGGAGGTCTTCATTGGGCCATTGATTTGAACTTTAGAGGAGGGGCTGGTACCCTGGAAGTGGACATTTTACTGACAAGGGAAGGAAGTTTACCACAGAATGAAGCCCTCTTACCCTAGCTCGAGTCAGGGAGGAGATGGAATGTGCACCCAAGGGGGCTGGATGCTGCAGCTCAGTTTGTAAAGCACCAGGCTCTAGGGTGAGCCAGCCTGGATACCCACCCCATTGTTCCCGGCTTGGCAGCCAGCTCAGATGCAGGTAAATAGAAATGATGCCGTCATTGTTTGTCCCTGGTCCTAATGACTTTAGGCTTTGTGTCTTAGGAGCCAGACCTCACCCCCGGGAAGCTGGCCCGTGGCCTGAGAGGCACCAGCCGCCTCTGAAACAATGGCCTTTGTTCTTCATACTTTCCCTATCAAAGCCTCACAGCGGGGATGGCCCTCGGAGGCGCTGGGCGCCGGGATAATTCCTGTCCCAGAGCAGGGAGGGGGAGCCAGGAAAGGAGAGGCCAGGTGCAACTTTGACCCAGTTAGGTTAGCTGGGGTTACAGACCTGCTTGTTAAAAAGGGGCTTGTGAGTAAAGAGTCTGGTAACTTGTCTCATTCCATGTTTTCTCTCATTACTTTCAGGGAATTGAAAGTCTTGGAGTGACATTGCTGAGAGGTGTCTATAGCAATTTCAGTTGTTAATAATAATAATAATAATAATAATAATAATAATAGTAATAATACATTTCTATTAGCTCTCTTATGGCTTCTCTTCTAAGTGTTACACATATTGCTGTTTCGATCCCTGGTTTTTCAATGAGGAGAAAGAGGATTAAGGGAGAGCTGTCGATAGCCACAGAGTGGGGTTTTTGAAGCCAGGTTGTAAGACTCTATATAACCTTTGCTCTTTTGTGTGCTCAGGAAGAGTCCTGGGAGCACGGCACAACAGGAAGAGAAGACAGAGTTCGAGGCAACTGCACCTGAGCTCTGATGCTTAGGCCATGTGACCTTTAGAGGCTCTTGCCAACTCTGTCAGCCTCATTTTGCTCATCTGTGAAATGGGATGAGGTTTGTTAGTACTTGGGTGTAGTTGGCTCCCTGTAGGAAATAGAAAGCACCCCTCTTCTGACTGGTCCAAACATTGAGAATTTAAATCCTACAGTGGAGGGGAGGGTGGGTCCCTGGAGCACCCATAATCTATCAGGGGTGGGTTGGTGGTTTACATGCAGTCTTAAATGATGAGATTTATGAACCTCAGGACAAGGAAAGGCTTAAACTTTCGGGATAAGGAGGGATGCCTCTGCACTTGCTGGGGTCTCCTGCCTGAGGGAGTCACTCTCTCTTGCTGTGGGAAAGCCTTTACTAGAGCCAGGCATCCTGGAGACACACTGTTTTTAGGAGCAAAGCCTCTGAGCACCACAGACAGAGAGGAGGAAAATGCAGACACAGAGAGACCAGGGTCCAGCCTTCCAGAGTCCTTATGAAAGTGTGTGGTCAGTGAGAAAACCATTTCTGTGTGGAAGACCTACTCAGTACCAGGGACAGGAGAGAACCCTGGCACATCGGTGGGTATACAACGTAACATTTGGGGTGGGTATACAACGTAACATTTGGGGTGGGTATACAACGTAACATTTGGGGTGGGTATACAAGGTAACATTTAGGGTGGGTATACAAGGTAACATTTGGGGTGGGTATACAAGGTAACATTTGGGGTGGGTATACAAGGTAACATTTGGGGTGGGTATACAAGGTAACATTTGGGGTGGGTATACAATGTAACATTTGGGGTGGGTATACAATGTAACATTTGGGGTGGGTATACAATGTAACATTTGGGGTGGGTATACAATGTAACATTTGGAACACTTGTTCAAAGGGGTTAAAAGAAGAGTCTGATGAGGGAGGCAGGCTCTAGAAGCTTCAACTGTCTCCTGACCCCCAGGGAGGTCTTAACCTCTCCACCTCTAGTTTTCTTATCTGAGGTGACCACTGCGTCCCCACACCCTGTAAGGGCTTCTTGAGTTAAATACATGGAGTCCTTGGAAGGCTCCCAGACCCTTCCATACGAAGCCTGTTCCAGCAAGCTCAAGCCGCTGCTGTTGAAATGATGACCTCGGAGATGGGCTCTCAGACAGATGGGCTAAGTAGAGTGGGTGATATGCAGCTATCTCAAGAGCAACTATCGATTGGGCAGCAGAGATGGGAAGCCTGTTCCTATCAAGTGGATTGAGAAGCCCTCTCTCTAGCTCTCACGACTGTGCTACCACCTGGAGGGGGATGAGGGAACCTTGAAGACCCAGAGAGAAGCAGCCATGACAGAGGATGCTGAGGCAGAGACAGCTTGAGAGGCTCAGGGGACAAGGGAAACACCAGGCAGGGGCACACAGTTAGAGGTTGAGGTTAGGGAAGGGCTGAGTGGCAGGGCCCTTGGAGGCCTGCGTGAGGAACTAAAATTCCTCATACAAATCCCCAACAAAGACATAGTCATGAGACGACATATAGCCAGGAATTTTTTTTTCATTCGAGTTTCTGAAAAGGTACAATGTAGGAAGGAATTAATTAAATATGGAAGGGTTTTGTTGGGGCCAGGTGTCCAAGCAATGGAGAATTTGAGAGGAGCTGGGAGGAGGCCATAGAGCTGTGGTGCTGGCATGCTGGCCTCCTTCATAGGTAAAGAGAGGGGGCCACAGGTTGTTATGAAAGGCAAGGAACTCTCAGCTGAGCCTTGATCTCAGATGAGGTCCTTGATCTGTCCAAGAAATGGTGTGTTTTCCAGAAAACTCCCTACCTGGGTACCCTGCTGTTTGGAGTTAGGCTTTTGTAAAGGTACAACCTGTAACACCTGGCAGGACATCTTTGAACATGGCTCTCTTCAGCCACTGCACCAATACCACCAACAGGATATCAATCAGTCCTGGCCCAGACAGACAGGCGATAACATCTTCACCTCACAGATTCAAAGCTGAGGCCCAGAGGACTCAGAGCTTTGATCCCAGCCCAAGGCTACATGACCAGGAAATGTCAGAGCTAGGATTTGAACCTGTGCACATAGCTCTCACAACCCACACTCTGTATGACTACAGACCCGGCCACAGGTACAACAATATGGAGAGCCTGGTACCTCTCCTCTTGTTCCCCTGGGCTCCCTGGGGTACTCCCTGTCTGCAGGTGTGAATGCAAGGTGGACCCTTATTTCTTCTGCATTTTTCATCCATGCTGTTTTGAGGAGACCGGGCAGGAAAATGGGCAAGAGGCTACGGAAGGTTTTATTGCAGAGCCCCACCCAGGGGCTGTGTGGGCAACCCCAGATGGAACTCACGGGAGGTCACACAGAGATAAGAGCTTGCTGGTGAGTCAGGAGCTGCCTGGCTCCATCTCTGTCCCTTCGGGGCCACTCTACTGACACCCTGCAAATCCCCTGCCTCCCAGGAGGAAGTCAGGCCTATAGCCTTGCTTCCTGTTATTATACCGTTTTTTACAGCCTGGAATTGATTTAAGTGTTACGCTCTTGCTAAGAATACGCCCTGACAGTTGAAAGGAACCCTTATGATTGTCTTAATTTGTGAAGAATTAGTTGTCGCTAGGTTGTTTTTTTTTTTTTTTTTTTTTTTTTCCCTTTCCCCTCTCCCCTTTCTTCTCCACAGGGTCAGGCTGGAGCCCGGTCATTGTTGTTAAATTTAGATCTGAAACTATATTGGGCCTGGTCTGGTGTCACTAAGCTTTCACTACCTAAAACAGGAAGGAAGGCTCCAGCTGAGGACTTTCAGAGAGCCAAGGAACTTTCTGAAGGCCTTGAGGCAGGGAGACTGAGTAGAAAGCACTAGATTCTGGTAGGGGGAGATGCAGGGAGTCTTGTTTGTCTTAAATTTTAAAAGAAAAAGGGAAAAGAAGAAATTTTCTTCCTCCAGGTCTTCTTCTTCTTCATTTGTTTTTCGAGACAGGGTTTCTCTGTATAGCCCTGGCTGTCCTGGAACTCACTCTGTAGACCAGGCTGGCCTCGAACTCAGGAATTCGCCTGCCTCTGCCTCCCAAGTGCTGGGATTAAAGGTGTGTGCCACCACCGTCTGGCCTCCTCCAGGTCTTCTAATGTACCTGTGCCGTGATCTGCAGCCACAGTAGAGTGTGGGAAGCGATAGCTGCAGCCCTGAGTTCAAATCCAAGCTCTGCTGCTTTCTAGCTATGTGGCTTTGAGCAAGCTGTGAGATCCAGCTTCCTTGGGGCCTCAGTTTCCCATCTGTGACATGAAGATGGTGTTACCTGTCTCTCGTGGCTGGGAGTGGACCGGGGTAACGCAGGCGACATTTGCTTGCTTTGATGTAGATGCTTTTGAAGACAAGTTGGCAACTTTGAAATCTGAACTGCCCCTAAATCCAGAACTTTCTGAGGGCTAACCTGATGCCACAAACAGAATAATATTCCAGACCACGAAACAGACCCAAGCAGGTTGACTCAAAATATTACATAAAATTACCTCTAGTCTACGTACAAGTCGTGTTTAGTCTTGAGTCATGTCCCCAGGATGAGTCATGGCATAGACACAAATATTTCCAAATCTAAAATTGGGACACTTCTGGCCCCAAGCATTTTGTTTACAGGGTATAGAACCCTAAACTAGCTCCAGATTCCATGATTGGTGGCATTTAAAACTTAGATAATATCAAGGAAAGATTTAGACACACACACACACACACACACACACACACACCAGTTTCCATGACAGCTGGTTGCATTCACTAACTCTTTAATAAGTGAGTCTCACTATTAAATAGCAAAGGTAGTGGCCGATGTTGACTGAGTATCCTGCCTGGCACTGAGCTAATAAATCCTTTATATATGAAATAATAGACAGCAACTGTTAAAAGCAGCCTGGGGTTGGGGTGGAGGGGACTCACAATCCTCATCACAGGGACTTTGGAAATCATACTAAAGAAATTTTATCTTCAGGATAATTGGGGCCATTGACGATTTTAGGTCCGTGCTGGTCACAAGATTTGACACAAGAGATCTAGTGTCGGTGTTCCCTGGAAGGTTCTAGCCTATTTCTTCAGTCTCTTGTCTCCACATTTACTACACAGGAACAGTCACAATTATGAACTTATTGTAGGGACAAGGGAGGGAGGGTTTGAGGATGAATGTAGGACCGTTAGCCTCATAGGTGACAGTCCTCTAGTGATGTTGGTGTGGCCCCAGGTGGAGCAGGAGGCTGAGCAGGTGAGGAGGGGAAGAGTTGGGGATGTGTGGACTTTGTTTCACAGGCTCATCCCTCCCAGCCATACCCTGTTCTCAAAACTCCTTGCTCACGCAGCAGTGAGATTGGATACAGAGACAGACCTGGGCTGGTTTTTCAGAAATTGAAATCTGGTCCAGTGGAACCTGCCTTCTCTGTGTGCTAGTAACATGACTCGGGGTCATCTGGCAGGCCTGCTGACCCAGGGATACCAAGTAGACCCTTTGATCTGTATCTCCAAGTAGTCTCTCTTACCCTGGGTAGACCTTCTGACTTGTACCCTCAAGAGACCTTCTCTCTGACCTGTACCCCCAGGACCAGTCTGTGAACTTCCTGAGACCTATTGGTCACTGTTGGGTCCCCAATACTAAAGCAAGATTGGTATATACAGTAAGTGCTCATTTTATGTATTCTGCATGAGGACAGGGGTTCCTAATCCATGTGTCCTCCAACCTCTGTGTGAATACCTTGTTATACATACACATCTACACATCACACACACACACACACACACATACACACACACACGGGGAGGGGTGGGGAGAAGAGAAGAGGGAGGAGGAAAGAGAGACTAATTGGAGGAGGGGAGAGGGAGAGAGAAGAAGGAGAGGGAGAGGAATTTTTAAGGGGTGATTGAATTGATCTGGGGAGTTTATTCTGTCTACAGAAATTGGTATATAAAATTAAATAAACCAAAGGGACGGCGAATCTACCCTGTATCCCCATCTTCGTGGCCTCCTGTGGGATCTTCCATTGGTTCTTCCCTCCCTGTCCACCTGGCCCCCTCCTGCTTCTTCCACCTTCAAGTGTTTTTAATCGCCCCATTGTGGAAACCTCGAACCCTGCACAACTTCCTCAGAGCCCCAGAGCTGACCCCTCTACCCTGCAAGGATTTGCAACACAGTCAATACCCAGTTTTCACAAACCAGCTACAGACTTCCAACCTAGCTCCAGGTCCCAGGGGATGCCCGGCTTGCCCTTCTGGTCTACCTGTTTAACTCAACACTCCTTTTAAGGATGCGGAGAGCCTGAGTCTCCCGGCTGGGAACAATTGATCCTTTTCTTTCCTGTGGTGATCTCTTTAATCACTCTGAGTTGCCCTGGGCATCTCTCCTTCCTTGCCCAGCTGAGGCCGACTTGCTCTGTTAAATTCCGTCACTCCAATTGATCAGGCAGGTATTTCTGGATGTGGCAGTCAGATCCCAGGTCCTCACAGAGACAGAGACCATTGTGATCCATCTCGATGCCTACAGCATTCATTTCAAGCCCTGCTGAGGTGAAGACACCCAGTGTTCCTTCTAGAACTGCATCTTGTCCTGAAGGAGCAAGCCTGGGTGAGGAGACTGGCTTGAGTGTCTCTTACTGTGTAAATTTACTGGTGTAAATTGCTTGAATTTACTGTATCCCAGCATCCTCCTCTTTGGAAGGGGTGAAGAGACACAGGTAGGTACAGATACTTTCACGTGTACATGTGCATGCACACACACATACACACACATATGCATACACCTTTATGTGAGAATGCTCACATATGAGTGAAAAAAAAAAAAAAAACCTCTGCCAAAAGAATATATTTATGAAATTTGACCCCTTGCTAGCAAACTTTAAGTAAAAGCATTTGGACTGAAAATATGCTGAACAGGGCGGGGAAAGAAACAGAATTCAGGCATTGTGTTTTTATCAACCAGTGGGGCAGTAGGATACATAGCCTCTAACTTGCTTCCGTCCACAGTACCGAGGCCACAATCACAGGACCTTCAGAACTTGGTGGTGGCGGAGGGGGGTTGAATTAGCTCAGACCTGGACCATACTTGCAAGAATTCCCGGCCCATGTGTGATAGCTGTCATCATGGCCTTTACTAAACTTCTAGAAGACAGAGTGAAGCTTCTGAGGTTTGTGCAAAAGAAAAAGAAAAAAACCTGGGAGGAAAGAACATGGTACACATTAAGCATTTTTATTCTTGATAATCGTTCTGTGCGTTGAGCTGGAGTTAGAAGAGTGCACCCCAGACAACTGTGGGAGATGGATAAGAGTGGGTTATGTTTGCAGGGCAGTGTGCTGGGACTTCTGAGAGGAGCACGCTTGAGACAGATAGAGAGCTGGCAGGCAGAAAGTCCTTTGGCTTGGCGAGTTATGGCTGATTCAGACACCAGAGCAGAGGGAAATGTATTCTCGAATCTGGACCTCTCCATTGGCGATAATAAGTGATACAAATGATTAAGGCGAAACGGCACACGTTGCTCTTAGCTCATCCTCAGCAGATAGATTCTTTCCATTGGTCAATATTTACCTCCCGGAGTTATGGGAGTCAATACCTACTTCCTGTTGTTAGTCCATCTATTTTTCTGTACACTACAGGTAAGCAGCCTATACACATAGGCACCCGGCGCACTAATAGCTATATCAATAGAAAATCAACAGTAATCATTTATTTTTAATGGTCATCACTGTGAAACACCAAACGGAGCAATATTGTCCAAGACGGAGAGGAAAACACTTAGCGTGACAGATGTCTGTGGGTAATTGATTCGGGTTAACAACTTCCCGTCTTAATGGTGCTAATTGCGTTAATCAACGGGCTTGATTTCATCAGAGGCTTTCAAAAGCACCTTCTTGGGTTGAGGACTTAGCTCGCAGGTGAAACACCCAGGCTGTGTTCATAACCACCAGCAGGACTGGTTCAGTGGTGGCTTGCCAATCAACCCACTAGTTAGTACTTACTCCCACTGGAGTTCAGGGGTCTGGTTAAGTTCATCGCTCAAGCACAGAGCTGGTAGTGGTGGTGGAATTGTTTGAGGCTGTCCAGAATTGCTCTTTCTACCATACAGACCCCTCTCCAGCTTCCCTTTCTGGTACTCATGGCATTTGACTTTGTATTGTAATCCTGGGCAAAGGCTCTGTATCAAGAGGATGAGTGCATCCTTGGAAATTAATGTCTTGAGCAGAAAGACCTAGAAATAAGGGGAAATCAGGTTTAGAAGGAATTACTTTCAGGGGGAGTGACCTGCAAGCCTTTCAACTTAGTAGATACCTATTCTCAGTCTCCAGGCAGTTTCCGGCTCTAGAGCGCCCCCTCAACCCCCCGGGGGCTTTCTCATGTCCCACCAGCAGAGTCTTCTGTTTTGGTAGCGTGTACCATGGTTCTGCCTGGTTTCATGTCTTTACCACACACGCCAATTCCACTAGACCGACGACGGCTACAGCCGTGGAACACTGTGCGGAGGACTCAGACGATCTAAGAACGATGGAAAGAAGACTAATATTCAACCGGCAACATCCATAGCTGGTCAGAATGACGTTTCCATGTGGTTAGGGTTGTGGGCGACTAACAGGATCTTAGAGACCTAGAATGCAGGGCCTAAGGGGTTGGGCTCCGAGGCCACACCTCTTCCGTTTCTTTGTGGTGGAGTCGTGGATACATCACTGAACTAACTCTCTGTGCCTCGGTTTCCTCTGATTCGTGATGTAAGTTTTGAGAATGCAGTAAGTCAATAAATAATAGGTCAAGGGTTAAAAGTATGTGGGGCTAAATGCTGAGTTCTTTGCCGTTTTGACTGCTGGGTCATTATTCTGCTTGGGGTACAGATACTGTGAACCCCAGCGATGCATGAAAGCTGGAGAAAACGGGACACACTTGTGGATATGCATCAGATTATAGGCAGTGGTCAGTGGGCGTGGCCATGATGTTCTCTGCCTGTTGTCTGAAGTCATCTTTCTCCCAGACACCGCGTGCAAGATGAGACCAATCCTCCTGTCCCATGTTTTCTCATCAGGTAAAAAAAAAGTTTGCCTGATCAAACTCTCTCCCACTTCCTCTCACTTCTTCCCACCACTGCGATTAAGCCAGTGTATCTCTTATCTGTTTTATTTGTTTTTAATTGTGTGCTTGTATATATATGGTGGGTGTGTGCACATGTATATGTATGCATGTACATGTGCATACATGAGTGCATGTATGTATGCGCCTGTGTATGTGTGCTTTCGTGTGGTGCATATATGTATACATATGTGTGTGCATGTGGCTGTGTGTGCGCATATATGTGTGCATGTGTGAGTATGTGTATGTGTGCCTGTGTATGGTGCACATATATGTATGTGTGTATGTGTGTGCCTGTGTGTATGTAGCATGTGTGGGCTCTGGGAACCCCGATTCTGGTCATCACATTTGCATGACTGATCTATCTTCCCAACCCCTATCTTCCCCAATTCTTTTTTTGTTTGTTTGTTTGTTTTGTTTTTTTGTTTTTCGAGACAGGGTTTCTCTGTGTAGTCCTGGCTGTCCTGGAACTCACTCTGTAGACCAGGCTGGCCTCGAACTCAGAAATCCACCTGCCTCTGCCTCCCAAGTGCTGGGATTAAAGGCATGCGCCACCACGCCCGGCTTCCCCAGTTCTTAATAAGATTATTTTAAAAGTTTTGATTCTGATCTAGAAAATCTGTCTATCTATCTATATTATGCATTAATCTATCATTTCTCTAAATGCTTCTCTCATCTATCACCTATCTGTAATATTTATTAATGTGTCATGTATCTATCTGCTATAAATAATTTACCTATCCACCTACCGTCTATCAATAATATTTATCTCTCACTTATCTGCCTATCATCTCTTCAGCATCTATTAATTAAGTTAATTTACGAATCCTCCTTTCATCATAAGAATGCCTCATCACCCTCTCTCCCTGTGTGCCAGCCCCTGCGGCAAGCACTTCAATGTCATATGCCATCGGGACTTCCCAGATAAAGTATCTTTTTCCTCCACTGCACTTGTGGGGAAACTAAGGCAGAGTGTGTATATACCCGGCCCATAGCAGGCAGCGGTGTGGTCCACACAGCCAGGAGGCCCCTGCGTTCAGTGACACCCTGTTCTGCATATTAGCTCCAGGCACTGGACAAAGGCTTCCTAGTATCCAGTTATGTAATTCATCCATGATGCCTCTCGATGCAAGTGCTGTTTTACAGATCCCATTTTACAGATACAAGAAACAAAAACTGAGGACAGAACACTAGCCGTGAGGCTGAAGGTGGAGCATGGGGAAACATCAGCCAACAGCTACAAAGTTACAGTCAGGAACGGGGGGTGGGGGGTGGTCATAAGATTAACTGGTATCATGTGAGGTGTCCAGCAAAGGGGATCCGGGCGCTCGCCTCACAAAAATAAAATAAAGTAAATAAAATGTATTGGTTAAATTAAGCGTTCCCTGTTGATTGTCCAATGTGGCCTGTCCATAAATAGCATGTGTCACCTCATCAAGAGAATTATCATGTGTCCATCAACACTAGCTTGGAAAAACACTAGTATTTTGAGGCTTGAGAGAGGAGCCTGGGAGAGGCACCTCAAACCTAGGCAGGATTTTAAGTGAAAGGTGTTTATCTGGGGGCGATCGTTTAGCTTCAGGCAAGAGTGAGCACATCCTTGCTTGGGGGTTCAGTCCCATCGAGGGCAATGCAGGACACATTCTAGCAATAAGCCTACTCCCACCAGCTGAGGGCAGAGCCTCCAGACTTCAGAGCTGACATGCTGGGAGCTGCATGCATAACCAATGGCACTCAGATGCAATGGCTGTAGAGAGGTGGGCGTGGTACTCACTTTGGCTTCTGCTGTACTCCAGGTGATGTGTTTTCACACTCTGCACCTGCTACCTGAATCTGCTTCAAACACGGAGTCTTTGCTAGTTGGCACAATTGGGGACCAATGCTGTGGCCTTTCTTGGTCCCCTGCCTTTTCTCTCTTGGCTCATCTTTACCCAGCATGCAGCCCAGGCCAAAGGTCTGCTCTCTATCAAGCTCAGCAATTCAAGAAGTCTCTGCTTCTTGGGGAGACATTTCAAAGAGATTGCATGATGATTTTGCTTGCTTCTGATGCTTTAAAAATGCTTTCAAACCAATTTGGCAGCACCACATCCAGCTGCCTTACTTAGTCTGTCCCCTTCCACTGAAGCCTGTGTGTTGTTGCTACTATGGAGGATATTGGTATTTACAGATGAGCCCGTGGCCAAACATAACTAACAGATAGCGAGCGGCCTGTGCTTAAATATTTACTCTGTATGATCCAAACTCTCAGCTCTTCCCTGCCTCTGACGTTGGACAAATGACTGACTGTCCTTACAACTCTCATCTCCACAGCTTCCCAGAAGGGAAAACTCAAAGATCATCACAGGATGTGGTAAACGTGGGGAATGAGTAAATTTGGGACAGCGACCTCCATGTGCAACTGACATTTATTAGGAGAGGTTGTGTATCTCATTTCATTGATTCATTTATTGCTGGGCTCTTCACTCATTCATCTTTTCATTCATTAATTTGCTCATTCATTCTTCACTCACTCATCCATTCATTCACTCACCAATCCATTCATTCACTTATTCACTGACTCATTCACTAATTCACTCATTCATTCATTCCCCATTTCATTCATTTATTCACTCACCAATTCATTCATTCACTCGTTCACTCACTCACCCATTCATTCATCCACTCACTAATTAATTAATTCACTCATTCATTCTGTGACCATTACATTCACACAGACAGCAGTGTGTAAAGCCAGCTGAGGGGAGGTGAGTATATACTTCCCTGCATTGTTCATGGTATAACTTGTTAACTCAATGTTGGAACTGTAAGTCCAAGACGGGTTTCTGGAAACTTTGGGGGTCACGGGCTTCCATGAGAATCTGATGAAAAGAAGCCTCCCATTCTTCCTGCCACTCTGGAGATGGAACACAGGGCCACAGTTGAAAATCCAGCTGTGGTTTTGAGTACTTTATTTCTTTTATTTTGATTTTGTTTTTGGTTTTTGATCTTAAGAATCAAACCATTGTCAGGTGAAGAATGCATCTAAGTTTAAATTGTTTCTAAAATTAGTTTCAATATCTCAAAACTAGACTCTTCTTCCCCCTCCTTCCCTCTCTCCCCCTCCCCTCCTCCTCCTCCCCTTCCTCCCTCCCTCATTCTCTCCATCCTTGCCTGTCTCTTTCTTTCCCAGGCCTTTATTTTTTTTAAGACAGGGTATTCCAGTGTAGCTCAGGCTAGCCCCAGACTCATCATCTTCTTGGGATTACAGGTGTGGATCATCATGCTACACTCAAAGCTGGACTGTTCGTATGCATGTGTGTGGGTGTTCATGTATGTGCGGTACATATTCACACATGTGTACACATACATGTTCAACCTCAGCTGCCCTCCCTCATACCCTGCCTCTCCCCTTTGAGACAATGTCTCTCACTGGCCTAGAAGTAATATCTAGCTAAAATGGCTGGCCAGTGACTCCCAGGGATCCTCCGGTCTGTGCCTCCTCAGTGCTGGGATTACACCAAATTGGGCCTTTTTGTGTGAGTTCTGGGATCCTGACTTGTGACTCAGTTTCCTGCTTAGCCTTTTGTCTAGTCCCCAATGCTGAAGTCGTGAAAAAAAAACAGGCTCACCTTTTCCACATTCCTTGTGGTTATTTTTTTTTTCCCCATCACACTAGCCTTGCAAAGAGGACTTTGCAAAGCCCTTTGGTGGAGGCTATCTCATGGCATCTGTCAGTATAGAGATATGAGGCATAGCAAGTCTAAGGAACACACAACGCTGACATATGAGGGCCAACCCTGGAATGCCCTACAGACATCAGCACAGTGGATTCCCCCAATCAGAAAATCATTAGCATTGTCTGCCTGTCCCCTGATTCCATATTGAAGGATTAGAGAGCCATTTACTGTATAGGGAAAAAAAAAGTCCCTGTGGGGTTTATTTAAAACCATATCTGAGTAGACTGTGTTCAAAAATGACATGCTATCTCATACATTGTATGTTAACTTAAAAGTGAAAATAAGGTATTTACGAACAACCAAGGCATGGTGGCACACACCTGTAACTTCAGGACTCTGGGGCATGAGACAGGAGGATTGCCTCAAGTTGAGACCTTGTCTCAAAACGCAAAAAGCCAAATCCAAAACAGACCAAACGAAGCCAACCTGAAGCCTTCTCCACACAGTTTGTCACAGTGTCGTGTGGTAGAATTCCCTGTAGACCTTCCACCTCAATAGGGGTTGGAAAAGGCTGGGAATGTTCCTCTCAAATCTGTCCTCTCCCAGGGCCTCATGACCTGCTAGCTACACACAGTAGGCAGGCAGATGGTTATGTTAGAAAGGAATGAAGAAGGGGCTGTGGAGAAGGAAACTGCTTGCCACAAGAGTGAGGACCTGGGTTCTGATCTCCAGCTCTCACTAAAAGCAGGATATAGTGGTTCACCTCTGTAACCTCAGCTCCAGATGGAGGGTGGACACAGGAGCATCTCTGGGGTTTGTTAGCCAGCCAGTCTAGGGGAACCAGTGAACTTCTAATTCAGTGAGAGACCTGGGCAACGAAGAAGAAGAAGAAGAAGAAGAAGAAGAAGAGGAGGAGGAGGACGAGGAGGAGGCGGCGGAGGCGGAGGAGGAGGAGGAGGAGGAGGAGAAAAAGAAGGAAGAGAACAAGAAAAGTGAAGAGAAAGAAGAGGAGGAAGAAAAAGAAGAGAAGGAAGAGGAAGAAGAGAAGGCAGAAAAAAAGAGAAGAAAAGGAAGAAGGAAGAGGAGGAGGAGGACAGTGACTGAGGGGAATGTAGTGGTGATGTGGCTGAAACCCTTCACCTGTTAGCAGGCACCTGGGCGGAGTTCTTGCTGTGTGGGCAGATAACATCAATTGGCTCTCACCCTGTAACAGTTCTCTGCTGCCTGCCGCCCTTTATCTCTGGACAGGAATTCTTTTATGGCGCTGTGAAATGCGGGCCTCGTGGAGGGATGTGATGGGTTAATAATGCCCGCATGCTTCACCCTTCTCACCTTTGGTCCTGATGCTGATGTTTACAGTACAGGTTTGAACTTGAGAGAGGGGGCAGAGGCGGAAGAAGATAATTAAAAGGCTCCTAGTTGCCTGCTCACCTGTCTGGAGCAGGTAAGACCTGCCCAGGTGTGGGCAGGGGCCCTTCACCCACAGCCATATCTCTCCAGGGAGATAAATTCACGGCTAATAAATATGAGAAGACCAGGGGAGGCTATCAGCCAGCACTGCACTGCTGGCCCAGCCCAGTGGATCAAAGAAAACTGACTCTCTCAGCGGGATAGAGCAGGGTTCGAAGAGTTCCTGTCTAGCAGGAGAGAAGTCCCTGAGTCCTCATTTATCTGTAGTAATGGGTCCTTGAGCAGGTGTTTTCCTCCTTGTGAACCTGAACCTGCTTAGGTTTAGACGTCCATCTCCTTTGTCCTGGGGCCCCTGAGAGGATATTTAACAAAGAAAAACAACCAATTCATGTCCGGTGCAGAGCAGGTGCATGAGAAGTGGAAATGCCCACCCCACTTTGTTTTATTAGAAAAATAAAACAAAGAAAAAATATTTATTTATTCAGTGTGTGTGAGGGTGTGCACATGCGTGTGTGTGTGTGTGTGTGTGTGTGTGTGTGTACGTACCAGTATCCTGGCTTATGGGTGGAGGTCAGATGATAACTTTAGGGAGTCAGTTCTCTCCTTCCACCATGTGGGATACCTGGACTCGAACTTGGGATATCAGGCTTGGTGGCAGTTGCCTTTACTTATTGAGCCATCTTTATGAACCCCCCCCCCCACTCCACCCCCTTTGCTTTCTAAAAGTGGCTTTGGATGCAAAGTGGTGTGGAATGTTGACCCATGAGTAGATGTAAGAAGCAGGCTTGTTAGTGCTGGGCTTTGGGTTCAGATCAGAGGACTTGGAAAAGGAAAGCCCATGTAAGAGCCAAAGCTGCCCTTGCTGGCCAGAGTCTGAAAGGAGAGAGAGACTGGCTGTGGTGGGGCACGCCCTGCCCTGAGCACTTGCTGCACACAGGGCTTTTTTTAGGGTTCCTTGGATTTATTTTGGAGCGTGGTTTTGGAGACTTCCATTGGCAGTTGATTCACTCCAAAGGCTTGGGCAGAACCCCACGGTGATAGGCTCCTGAGTGAAGACTTGGTGTTCATGTTCTGGCCAGCCAGGAAGCAGATTGTGCGACAGCTAATATGTCTACTACAGACTCTCCCCGACTGGCCCACTTCCTCCAGCTAGGTCACTCCTCAATAAACTTCCACAAACTCCCCAAATAGTGCCACTGGCTGATGACTGAAAGCTCAAAACAATTCAATACAGTGTGACACTTTAGATGTTAGAAAGAGTATGCCGGAGTCCCCCAACCTCCACCTGTTCAACATCCCCTCATTGGAAGGCTGTTGTAGAATTTAACTGATCCTGTAGGCTCCTCTTTCTATAATCCAAAGTGTGTGGTCCATGGACCCATTCCGTTGATGTCAACCAGCTGGGCAGTTTCAGGCCCCGCCCACAGCTACAGGAACAGCTGCACCTTGACAAGAGCAAGGTGTAAACCATTTCCTTACTCTGTCAGCTGATAAAAGCCATCAGTCTCCCTTTGGCTGCTAGAAATTACCGTGTTTTCGAATGCCATTTTACAGGTATATCTATCTGTTTTGTCGTCCTGTCTCTGACCAGGATCCTCCTGCCTTCCCCTAATAAGGACTTCAGGAGAACACAGCCTATCCAGGAAGGCAGAACACATCCCCTACAGAATCCCTCTCTCTGTGTAGGTTAGGTTAACACATCTGTAGGTTTGGGGGCCCCAGGGGTGAGGAGATGGACATTTGAGGGGTCATTATTCTGCCCACCAAATGTCTTTATTGTTTATTCCTTCCTAAATAAGGAGATTGGTTGTTCTTGGAGTTGGGGTCTTCTGTCTATATGATGACTGCTCAGTTCTCCCAAGGCCTCCTCTATGTCTCTCCATACTTCTCAGAGATTTCTTCTTCCCTCCTAGGCCACCATTCTCGGAGATTTAGATTCTTAGGCGGCTTAGGCTGGTAAAGCATTCAATTTTTAAAATTATCATTTTTTTTTTTCTGTTAGGACAGAGATACTCAGCTCTTTGGGTGTTTGTTAGTAGAAATCACTCCGTTTTGAATATGACACCACATGCTGTACAGATGTTATATCTGTTTTCTTTGGTTTGTGTGACTCTCATAGCATCCATGGAGACATTTGTATACACCCAACTGGGTCACCAAACCAGTCCAAGGTCATGGAATGCTCAAGAAGAAACTGAGAAACCAAGACATTCTATCTATCATATGAGAAAATGGTCTCTTCCATCCCAAGCTTACTAAGCAGACCCTAAGGAGAAACAGGAAGTTTCAGCCAAGCTTGGATCCTCCTCTGCTGAGAAGGAACCAACACTCCATCATCACAGCCTGTCCAGGTGGGGAGCCTTTCCTCCCAGAGAGGGTGAGTGACAGTCCTGGTTTCAAGAAAGGGCCCACAACCAGGTAAGGTACTGAGACGCAGCTCTCAGTGCCAAACGTTTCTGAGGTTCTAGAACTTTCTTTATTATTAAGGTGGCACTGTTGGGTGGAGTCTGTGCAGTGCAGGGTGGGATGCTCTTATCACTCCGGGATCCTGTCTTCTCACCTCTCTGCGAGCTTCCTGGCTCTTGAGGGAGGGCTGTGTCAAGGAGGGTGTGGTGTCTGTGTGCATGGGCCCCTTCCTCCTCTCAATGGTACTATCACACCCTGATTAGTATTAATAATTGATTTATATAGCACCTTTTATAAGCCTCCAAGTATTCGGCACAATCGGTCCCTGTGTGGACACACGCGTCACTTCATCCCCGTTGCCCCACCTGGGAGGAGCACGGGCACAGTGGCGCCAGTCACCTCCGTGGCGCCACTGATGTGACATGGAGACAATTTGATGGGGGAAGTGGGGCAGTTCGTTATCTCCCCTGGCGGGGGCGGAGGCCACACTAGGTTTATTAATAAGTCAAAGGGTTCAGCCACAGAGAGGCCTTCTCCAGGAAGCGAGGTGTGGTAGCACCCTCTTTATGGAGATGAAAAGAAACAGAAGGGCTGATGGGATAAAATAATCCTGATGATGGCAAAGATGGTAGAGGATCGTGCTCGGGTCATATCGACCTGTTGCCCCTGCTAAGCAAACTGGGAATTGGGGGGTGGCTATCTAAGACTTAGGCCACTGGCAGTCATGTTTGAAGGGACTTGTCTGTATCTAGTATTTGAAGACATCCTGGGCTAGGATTTGTACAGCCCAGTCAATGATTATCATTATATTACTCTCTGTGTGTCTCTCTCTCTGTTTCTGTCTCTCCCTTTGTTTCTGCCTCTCTGTCTCTGTCTGTCTTTGTCTGTCTCTCTGTCTATCTCTGTCTCTCTCCCTGTCTTTGTCTCTGTCTCTTTATCTTTGTCTCTGTCTCTCATCTCTGTCTCTCTGTCTCTGTCTCTCTCTGTGTGTGTGTGTGTGTATACATGTGCACATGTACAACTGGTAGAGGTCTGACTCTGCATTGCAGGTCCTGGGAATTGAACTCAGGTCCTCAGGCTTGGCAGCACAGTTCTTTATCTCCTGAGCCACCTCACTGGCCCCATAATGCAGTTGGAGCCAGAATCTCTCACCGACTTGGAGTGTACTCATTTGCTAAGCTGGCTAACGTGCTCCCAGGAATCCTCCTGTCTCCACTTCCTGGTGCTAAAATCAGAAGTGTGTATACTACATCTGACTTTTCATGTGTTCTGGAGATTGAACTGGTATTCTGATGCTTGCTGGACAGGCACTTGATTGACAGCCATCACCGCAGCCCCAAGAGCCCTCCATTACTTATATTTGTTTCCAAGTCACCATGGCATAGCTTAAGAACATGAAGGACACCCAGCTGGGATCTTTCTTCTAGAGACCATTTTCTGAGGGATCTTGGGGAAGAAAACAAATTGTAGATTCTTAGCTCAACTCAGTTTTCTTATTTCCCTTTGTGGCTACTCTGCAGGAGTGAAGCATCTTCTGATATGTGTTGCACGCTCCATCAGGACACGCTGTCTGTTATTTTATTGCCAGCAGCACCCTCCTCATCATCTCCATCACTAGTGTCATCGGCATCTCCACCATCACCATCATCACCAGTATCACCATCCAGCCCCATCCCCATCACCCTTCAGCATCTTCATCCACTAGCAACTCTCTTCAGAGAAACGTTCTGTCTAGAAGAGTCTTCCCAGAAAGGAGATCCTGAAACATGGAGAAAGAGTCTCCTGGGTGTCTGAAGCCTCATCTGTTTCCTGGGAAGTCAGGGGGAAACCTAGACTCACCCAAGGAGTAAAGATCAAGCTTAGAAATGAGTCAGAGAAGTTGTTTGGAAGTGAAGGGACTCAGACACCAGGACACGTGACTGTCCCAGGAAAGCCAGGTCACAAGGTGAGGACTGAGAAGATGTGGAACCTAGGACTTTGACAATGGAATCCATGCTGGGGTTGTCTGAATTTAGCCCACCTAATGCCAGTGGGGTGATCCAGGTTCTGGGAACAAATCCCTACAGGAACATGTAAATGAGGGGGTGTGGTTACAGCAATCTCCTCTCTCAGAGATTCTGAGACCCCACCACTGGGAAGCTGTGGGTCACCCAGTGGGTACTGGTTGTTTTAGGAGGCTCCCACATAGGCACATACATGCACATTATGTGTGTACACGTGAAAACCCAGATGTTGAGCAGGTATTCCTTTTTGTCAAGAACTGTCCCAGCTTCAAAGCCAAGTCTCAGTCCTGGGAAACATCAGGACCTGGTGACCCAGGACAGCTGATCACCCTCCATCCATATTTTAGTGAAAACAGGTATTCAATAGTCAGACTTCAAAGCTCTCAAAAATAACCATTTGTTTCCAACATAAAAATACAAGAGAACAAGTCAGTTCTATCAAAAAGAAAAAAAAAAAAAAAAAAAAAAAAAAAAAAAAAAAAAAACCAAAAAACAAAAAAAACTCAAACCTTCATCAGAAAACAAACAAAAAACCTCACAAAGTCTTTTCTTCTTTATACCAAACCTTTTGCTACATCAACAATACTACTTTTAAGATGTATTTATTTTTATTTTATGTGTGAGTGCTTGTCTGCATGCATGTTCTTTCACCTTGTGGGCACAGTGCCCACAGAGGCCAAAAGAGGGTCCCCTGGATCCTCTGGATCCCCTGGAACTAGTGTTCCAGATAGTTTTGAGCCTTCGAGTGGATGCTGGGAACTTAACTTATGTCCCCTGGAAGAGCAGCCAGTGCTCTGAACCATGGAGTCATCTCACCAGCCACAATCCTGCTTTAAACTAATACTCTTCCAGTCTCTTGCCACTCACTAGATATCTTAGTCAGGGTTTCTATTCCTGCACAAAACATCATGACCAAGAAGCAAGTTGGGGAGGAAAGGGTTTATTCAGCTTACACTTCCACATTGCTGTTCATCACCAAAGGAAGTCAGGACAGGAGCTCATGCAGGGCAGGAAGCATGAGCTGATGCAGAAGCCATGGAGGGATGTTACTTACTAGCTTGTTTCCCATGGCTTGCTCAGCTTGTTTTCTTATAGAACCCAAGACTACCAGCCCAGGGATGGCACCACCCACAATGGGCTGGGCCCTCCCTCCTTGATCACTAACTGAGAAAATGCCTTACAGCTGGATCTCATGGAGGCATTTCCTCAAGGGAGGCTCTTTTCTCTGTGATAACTCCCGCTTGTGTCAAGTTGACACACAAAACCAGCCAACACAGCTAGGATAATGCCAATATTGCTCTATCCCCATTGGCAATGTCCTACATACAAGGCTCCTTCCTCAGCTCTTCCAACTGCAATACGTTGTTGAGATTGCATGATGATCTCTACAAGGTAGGGAGTGTGGAAACTGAGGCTGGGGAAACTTGGGTCACCTGTGGGTGGCTTGCATGCAAGTGACCTGAGAGTAGACCCCTGACACAGATATACATGCCACACTGGGCTGCTCCCTCTGCTAATGAGGTGTGGGGAGGGGGCCTGTTCATCTCACAAATCCTGTTTGCCTGTATGGTTTCCTGAGGGCAAGTCTCAGCAACACAGAGGATCCAGATTGAGGCTGAAAACATCTTAGGGGCTCAATTAATCTGTGTACATGAATCGAGGGTCAGTGAGATGTCTCAGAAGGTAACAGTGCTTGCTGACAAGGGTGGCCATCTGAGTTTTGATTCTCCAGGACCAGGAGGGAGAGAATTGATTCCCTCCCCTGTCCCCTAGTTACTCTGAAGCATATGCTCTCACCAGAAATCATGCGTGCGTGCGCGCGCGCGCACACACACACACACACACACACACACGCACGCACACGCACACGCACGCACGCACAAAATGTAATAAGATACAATTTAAAATGTTAAGTTGCATCAAGATGAAAACCTGTATCCTCCTTGCACACCACAGAACTATGTTTGCAGATGCTGCTCTAGTCAAATGATTGGTACCCTTTCTCTGCCACCGGAATAAGAGATCATTTTAATGTGTCAGTCTCCCACTGGGTTTGAGCTTATTTTATATCCAGCAGCCTCCTTTTGCTGAGAAGTGTGTGATGCATGATCCCCAGTGGACACCTGAAGCTGTGGGCAGGAGGAAAGTACAGGCCTGAGAAAGCTGTCGCAATAACCAAGGTGATACACACACAGGATGATAGTGTATGCATCAAGGACATTCTGTACAAATGAGAGAGATTGGGGGGCGGGGCGGGGTTGGCCCAGGATATACACAGTTGCTTCATGCCTCATGAGTTTCTCATCTGGTGTTTTTGGATCTCAATGAACCATCCATGAGAAGTGAAGTGATGAATAAGATAACTACTGAGCACATGGGTATAAGCACATATCAAACATACATCTACATATATGTATATAATACGTATATCATGATAAGAGTAACCTCATATACTAGCATGGTGTATAGATATTGGGTAATATTTAATGGAAATCATGAATGCATAATGATAAGTCTAATGAGAAATCATGACGTACAGCTGCTGAAGACATCTTGCCAATAGATTTAGAAAGATGTGGCTCTTATCTGAGTCGGGTGGTTGGGGAGAGAAGGGAGGTACTTATCTCAGTGGGGAGGATACTGGCTCAAGGTGCAAGATTCATAAACACCACCTTCTCCCGAAGCCATGAGTGACTGGCAAGGTGCAGCATATGGGCAGGAACATTTGGATCACTGGAGTATCTGTGGGTGAAGAAACCACGAAGTGATGGCAGCTAACACAGTCCTTTACAATGGCTTGCCACTCTTCTGACATGCTAGGTGTTAATTAAGCCAATCACACCTCACTGCAAGGCTACTAATGAGCCTAGTACAATTTAATCCCCCATTTAGAGATAAGGAAATGAAGGTACAAGAGGTTATGTAACTTGCCCAAGGTCCTAGATCTTGGAGGCCACTGTTTGGCTGGAGTCCATGCCTGACCCCTGCAGGGCTTTTCCCACAGCCTATGAAGAAAGGCCTAAGGATGCCCTGTGCCACCATGTTGCTGATTGGTCCAGGGAAGGTGGTGAGTACCTGTCATTTCAATGCTTGGAGGCTGAGACCGGAGGATTATGAATTTTGGGCCAACCTGTGCTTTCAGAAACTTCGTATCCCCAAATAAGAACAACAAAAACATTGCTAGTTGGATTTATTGGCAAGAGGCTGACAGTCCCAAAGATAATAACCTCCTTTCTTAAGCGGCATACTTGTGGCTTCCAATGAAGTTCATTCTCTCTAACTGAGATACTCGTAAACATTTATTTCTTGACACAATAAGGGGATGTTATACACAGCAGTTTCTTTTGTTGATCCTCGTTTTGTTTGTTTATTTGTGCATGAATTCATTAGCTTTTTGAGACAGGGTCTTGTATAGCCTAGGCTGGCCTTGAACTCACTATGTAGTCGAGGCTGGACTTCAACTCGTGCTTCTCCTTCCTCCACCTCCTAGGTTGGCAGATCTGAGCCCCTGGGCCTAAAAACCAAACCTATTTGAGTTCTCCTAAGGCCTTAACACATGCTTGCAAGCTTTCTTCCGGGAGCTACCAACCTCCCAGCCCCAGAATCTTCATCTTGAAGGTGAAGAGACTAAAGCAGATCCAGAAACCATGGCCCACTCAAGATCAGATGGAAATTTCTGATGTCTGTGAATAAACACAAGCCTTACTCTACTCTCTTGGAGACAGCAGAAAAACAGGGCTCAGTGAATAAGGACAGTCCCTAAAGCAACACACCTTCTGCCTTGCAGTGGTCAGGATGTGTCTTGACAAAAGGTACTCTTGGGGGGAAAGCAGGGTCACCCTTTGCCCTGAAATTCTAGAACTCCTTTCCCTTTCCACTATTTTCTGAGCGAATAATCTTCACTCACAACTTGGGGGTGTGACTTCCTCATCCCTCACTTCTGAGTATCACCTGTTTAGCTAGTTTTTCTCTGTCTTCAGGGTAGTTCAAATGATTAATGGAGGCCAGAGGTCAACCTTGGGCGTCATTCCTCAGGGGCCATCCACCTTGGATTTTTGAAGCAGTGCCTCTCACTGACCTACAACCTAAGTATGGAGTCCCAGCGATCCCCCTGTCTCTGCCTCCCCATCTCTGGGGGTACTCAAGCATGAAGACCTGGGTTAGAGGCACAGAACTCACATGTAAAAAGCCATGCATGGAAGCTTGAACCATGTCCCGTGTTCCATGCTCCATCTCCCAGACCACAAGGCATGTTCTCTAGTTGTATGTAGTTCTAGTCTCCTTTATCCAAAATGCCTCTAACGTGTGTGTGTGTGTGTGTGTAACACAGAGCTCTAAAAGCAGTGGTTTTCAACCTTCCTAATGCTGTGGCCCTTAATATAGTTTCTCGTGTTGTGTGATTCCCCAAACTAGAAATTATTTTATTGCTTCTTCATAACTGTAATTTTGCTACTGTTATGAATCATAATATAAATATCTGATATGTAAGATATCTGATATGCGACCCCCACCAAGGGATTGGGACCCGTAGGTTGAGAGCCATGTTTCTCAAAGGTTTCTTAGACAAAAATACTCTTTTTTTTAAAAAATAATAATAATAACTTAATTTATTTTTGTTTTTTGAGCGTTGGTTGCTGTTTTGCCTGCATGTGTGTCTAGGTAAGGGTGTTGGATTCCCTAGAACTGGAGTTACAGACAGTTATAAGCTGTGATGTGGGTGCTTGGAATTGAACCCAGGTCCTTTGGAAGAACAGCCAGTGATCTTAATTGCTGAGCCATCTCTCCTGCCTCATCAAAAAAATATATATATAATTTTTTTTGGTTTTTTTTTTCGAGACAGGGTTTCTCTGTGTAGACCTGGCTGTCCTGGAACTCACTCTGTAGACCAGGCTGGCCTCGAACTCAGAAATCCACCTGCCTCTGCCTCTCAAGTGCTGGGATTAAAGGCGTGCGCCACCACCGCCCAGCCATCAAAAAATATTCTTAAATCTCAGATATAGCTGGAGACTGCTGCTAACTCTATCCAATTTGGGGAAATTTACGGAGAGACCCATAAAGCGGGAGTGTGACTAATTCACTTAGTACATATCGACATGTAAACATGGCCCTAGGCTACTTCCTCACCCAATCCTGACTTTTTTCCTCTCTGGCAACCGCAAAGGTTTGTGGAGGGTAGAGCTGAGGCCGCTGGTTCACAGACCGCTCCCTGCATTTGACAGTGGTCAGGTCTTTGCAGATATTATTCCTTTCAGAACTTTGACGGCAGTGACTTCTTTCCACCCAGTTTGTAGAGCTGAAACATTGTTTCCTCGTGGACGTTCCACACAGACTGGGTTAGTATAACATGAGAAAACAAAAGGCAGAAGCCCAACAAAGTCTGGCAAGCTTATCATGCTTTATTCTTTGAGAGACAAAATTGAAAAGGACACACGATGGGAAAATGTAGCAAAGAGAAAAGGAAAAGAAATCAGGTCACTCGAGTTTTCATATCACGACAGGGATCTAATGCTACGATGTTGCATGAGCACAGTTCTTCACTTGGGGCTGCTGCCCTGGACTTTGCATCCCTGGGACCATCCTGATATTATCCAAGATGGCTCAGATCTGTGGCTCAGAGAACAGAAGAGCATTCAGTGGGATGATAAAGGCTCCAAAGGGGGTCCAAGCTGCACTTGCTTCCCCATACCAGGGCCTGCTGGGTGACTTGCAATAGATTGCTTTAGACTGGGTATTGTTTTGGTAACTTCGACATCGCTGTGCCAAAGTACCCAACACAAACAGGGGAATGGGAAAAGATGGGTTAGACTGGTTTTGGCTCATGGTTTCTGCGAGTTCAACCCATAGTCTATTGATTTCAGACCCATGTCTGAAGATAGAAAGGGAGGAATCAGAGCAAGGCAGGGATTGGGTTGCTGTCAGTGTGTGTTTCAAGGAAATCCCCATCTACTAAAGTTTGCGGCACCTTCAAAAACAGTGCTGAACACACCAGCCTGTAGGGGATATTTCATATTTGAGCCATAGCTTCCCTTCTTAAATCAAAACACACCGAGAAGGGGCAAGAGGACCTGAGATCATGAAGGCACTCAGCAAACCCTGCTTTGAATGGAAGTCAGGGCAGAAGCTGGAGAGGGTCGTGTTTTTATGACATCAGTTTTACCTCGTGAGTGCAATCCATTTTATCCCTGAGGTGAGCAGATAACGGGAGTATGAGGGACAGGGTGTGGGGTGCCCAGGATAAGGGAACAGAGAGTGAGGTGTGGCATGTGTCATAAGCACATTTCTCAAAGCACGTGGTTTTTCTCATATTTATCTCTGTGATAGCAGGTTTCTTGGTAACTAGGCTCCTGATTGGTTACTGAGCCTAACGAACCTCATGCATTACAGACTTTTGATAGGCTGATGATAGATTCGTGCATGCATTCATTCATTCATCATTCATTCATTCATTGGTTCATTATAAACTTTTGGTTGGAAGGAGGTCTTCACTCTTTCTTTTATTTATTCATTGGCTCATTTTATAAGCCTAAGGAGTCTGTGAGCCACGTGGACTGAGCTAAGGTTCCTCTCTCTGTAAACTGAACACTGTCAGGAAAACCAAAACATGACTTACCCATAACTCAAGCCCTTTATTGGTAATTCTTGACATAGTGACAGGGACAGAAAACACATGGGCTATAGATGGAGTCCCACATTCCACTTTTTCTTCGTGAGTGTGAGGGACATGGGATCTCCCTGTGCAGCCCTGGCTGGCCTGGAACGCACTATGTGGTAGACCAGGCTGTCCCCAAAACTCACTGAGATCTTCCTGCTTCTGCTCCTTTAGTGCTGGGATTAAAACTGTGAGCCCCCATGCTCAGCTCCTTTTTTTTTTCTTTTTTTTCTTTTTTTTTTTTTTTTGACTCTGTAGAATCAATTGGAATTAAATGTATGACTGGAAGACAGAGCAGGGCAACAGTCAGGCTTTGAGAGAAAGGGGGAAGTAAGTACAGGTGGAAGAGGATTCTCTTTGGCATGCAGAATGGACAGGTGCCTGGGAGGTATCCAACACAGTTGAAGGGTTTGGGAGACCTCCTGTCCATTTTATTGCCTCAAGTCTTGTTTCCCCCTCACCCTCAAAACTTGTTTGTTTTGTTTTTTATCTACCTTGGAGCAGGCTAGCTGGCATCATTTCTCCCAGCATTTCTGGGACATGGATGAGACTTGTCACCATTATGAGGAGTCATAATGGGCGTCAGTAATGGCCCCTATTTCCAGGCTGGGACCCACCACCCTCTTTTCCCACCTACTTAAGCAGTAAGGACAGTAAGGAAGACTGTTTCTCTCAAGGTGCCTGAGCTCCTGACAACCCGGGTAGAGGCTGGAGTTGTGATTTGTCTTGGACCAAGGCAAACTTAGGTGGCAGACTGAAATTTTTGAGTAATTCTTTGGCTCCAGCAGCCAGGGCGTTCAATCCACACCCAGGCAGGTACTGAAGACCCTGGAGATACCAGGGAAATGGAGACGTGTACTCAGTTTCAGGGGATGTGCATTCCGTCAGCGAAGACTCCGAGGTTCTCTCGGATCATCTGGGAATCAAGGGCAAGGGAATCCTACCTGTCCCATCTTTGGTGAAAGCACTAAGGTGGAGTGCGTACAGATAAAGTAAAAGGGTTTTGTGTTTTGAGACAGTCTCTTGAGACACAGCTCAGGCTGGCCTTGAATTCGTGACCCTTTTGCCTCTGCCCACCCCATCCCCCGAGTATTGGGAGAGTTGTATCTTAATGGAATGTGTTAGAGAAAGTCTTAACAAATATGTCAGATGAGAATAGTAAGGGCTTCACCTTATAGAGTTCTCTCGAAGATGAGATAGAGCTCTGTTTTTGAAACCCTCATTCCAGGGAGGACTCTGTATGACAGGCTGGCTCTTATGGGCTGTAGGAGGTGAGAAGTTGTATCAGGGCTGAAGCTGGAGTTGGTATGAGTAAAATCGAGGAGGCCAGAAGGGCGGGAGCTAAGACGAATGACAGTAGGTACAATCCTGAGAAAGTAGGAGCGGGCAGGGAAGGCGAGGAAGCCGAGGCCAGGAGGGGTGCTCTGAATCTCTGTTCCAGCTCAGGGACTGAAGCTACCCAGGCTGAACTCAGATCGTGCCGCTCGCCACCACACTGGCGCCTCTTCATATCTCAGCTGCTATTTCCAAGAAGCTCAAAGGGCTTTCCGGAAGTTATCTGCACGCTGGACCCAACAGTCCAGCCTTATCTCTCCATCTCACAGATGGGAGAGCAGGACACCACGTGGTTAACCTACTTATCCAAGATCAGAGTGTGAGCCGTGGTCTATGTGTAATCACATTCTAGATTTCTCTGCCGCAGGCTCTCCCCCGGCTATCACTCTCAGCCAGAACCGCCAATTCGGCGGCGGTCCCTCTTCCTCGGAGACAGTGCAGACTCCTCCTGCAATTCAGTTATTAGCAAGATCTTGATCTTTGATGACAAGAAGTTTGATTTATAGACTCAATATTCTCTTCAGATCTCCTGGACTTTCTATGCTTTGCTTCCTGGCGTTGATTAGACAAAAGTTCGCACAGGGCTTGGCAAGATAGCTCAGCAGGTAAAGATGACAATGGCGGTCAAACCTAGCGGCACCAACTTGATCTTGGGACCCACATGGTGGAAACAGAGACGTTGCTGTAGCCAGTTGTCCTCTGACCTATACACATAAGTGTCACATGAACACATATACAAATAAAATAAAATAACAATGCCTCATACAAATAGAAAACCAGACTCCATGGTGAATTTTTATCTACCTGGGATCTGGATTCAAGCACAGCCTGTTTGTTTTATTTCAGTTTATTGCCTGGCCACTGTTAGACAGGCAGGGGAAAGTTTGCAATGACAGAGAAAGCTGCATTGTCAAAAATTTCTCCAAATATCTGCAAGTCATGAGAAAATGTTGTGGTTTTGTTTTTAGGTTTTGTGGGGTTTGATTTTTTTGTTTGTTTGTTTCTTTGACTTAAAAACAACAACAACAAAATTCTCAAATCTTTAGCTTTCGGATAACAGGTTACTTTGTTTTAATACAATTAGGTTTGTGTCTGTGAAAGTGTGTGTTTTATGGGTGTATATAGTCATGTATGTATGTGCATAAATATGTATGCATGTATGTATGTGCTTGTGCATGTATGAATGTGTATATATACATGTGTATTATTCATGTGTACATATTGCATAGGAATGTGTGCCTGTCTATGTATGTGTATATGTGCATATATATGTATGTGTATATTTGTGCATGTGTGTATATGTATGTGTGCACATGTATACATGTGTGTATATTTGTGCATGCATGCATGTATGTGTGTGTATTTTAAAGCTTGCTTCCTCTCTAAGAAGGTAAAGGAAGACAACAGGAAAACCATTGATGTGGTTCAGGGAGAATGGCCTGAAATTCGGAGTAAAGACACTCTCGGATATCCTCTGTGATGAACTGTGTGGTCGCGAGGCAGAAACTGCATGGTCAGGGTCCTGAAAAAACCAGGGGAATCTTGATGCACCTGAGGCAGGCAATGGCTTATGCCTGTGATCCTAGAACTCTGGCTACTGAGGCAAGGGAATCATGAACTTGGGCTAGCCTGAGCTCCAAAGCAAAACCCCATCTTTTAAAAAGGATTCTTGAAATCCTTAGTTTCTTATGTTACACGGGGAAAGCTAATGACTTGGCTATAAGCTGCACAGTGAGAACCTTGCAGAGGTGCCGTGGGGTCTGTGATTCTTTACCCTGGAGGCAGAGTTGGAAAAGCACTCAGGGGTATGAGGCCTCTATGTGTATATAACTTTGTGTGTGTGTGTGTGTGTGTGTGTGTGTGTGTGTGTATGCACACTCCTGACAGAGTCAAAGAACAGGTTGGCAGGAGTTGATTCTCTTTCCACCATGTGTTATCTGTCTCTCAGAGGTTGAACTCAACACACCAGGCTCGCTGGCAAGATCCTTTACCTTTTGAGCCATTTACAGCTAAATGCCCAGTGCTCTTTATTTTAGTTCATCTTATTTTATTTTATTTTTATAACCTTCCCCACAGGTAACAATGCTAGAAGGTATCGCGCCCCCCCCCCCCTTTGCCTTTGCTTACAGGGGAATCTGTGACTGCTTCCACCAGAGCAGGCGTGAGAAATATCCCTGCTGAGCATCTTGGAGAAGAAATCCTTTTGGGAAGTCCGTCAGCCTTTGGATGGGAACTTCCGACAGAAGGCAAGTCGACTGCAACTTGAACACAGGATTGTGGCACAACCTCATCAGCAATGCTTTTGCCCTGGGTCCAGCTCCTGAGGTTGTTCTGCCAAGTGGCTCAGCCAAAGTTCCACAAGAGATGCCACACACCAGACCTGAATGCCTAGGTGTCTGTTTTCTCACAGGCACCTCTGGTTCTCTGCCAAGGGCCGTGCCTAGAAACCCAGCTGTGTCTGGACCCCTGCTTGGAGAGCAGAATGAAAGGTAGTTTCTAAGACGGGAGCTGAGGCTGCCCTGAAGAAAAGAAAAGAAGCATCAGAAACCGGTTCCTGCTCTATCAGAGAGCCATCTCCTGCCTGTGCAACCGCAGAGACCGTAATCTCTGGGGTGTCATTCGTTCGGGACCTGTTCCCTGCACTAAACTCATTTAAAGGAGGGGTTGCATATTAATAAGGAAAAATAACTGAACAGCCAGGCTGCCAGTCTCATGACCTGCCTCCAGGCGAGTGTTAATCACTGTTTGCGAAGGGCAGCAGCGGGAGCTTCAGATGAAAGGCCCCAGGTAGGCAGATCCTGCCCACTGATGTCAGGACACCTGCTGAGCGAGCCACAGGGGTCCAGCTGTTGAGCTCTCTAGCAGGCTCCAGCGGTGACGGAGGAAGTGTCTCAGGGTCCAGAGACCAGGCTCAGGGGGACAGGCAGGAACATGGGGTGAAATAGGGTGGGGGCGGGGAGGATTCAGACAAGGCGTGTATGTGTGTGTGTGTGGGGGGGGGGCTGTTGGTATACAATCAGAAAGTGGAAGAGAGACAGCCAGGAGGGACAAGAAAGAAGCCCAGGCAGGCAGGAGGCGACTTCAGCAAGTCCATTAGCAGTGCTGGAGGAGGAGGGGAGGCATCCTGTCGTTCCCCCCCCCCCACCCCCCCAACACATACACCTCTTATCAGCGCAGCCGTGGCCCGCCGCCTTATTGCAGGTGCGCTGGCGCCACCGAGTCTGCGGGGCCGCGCGGTGGCCTGGACCGGAGGCCGGGAGGGTGGCGGCGGCAGGCACGACAGCAGGCGGCGGGTGCGGCCAAGGCTTCTCACGCAGCAGCAGGGGGTGGAGGTGGAGGAAGAAGAGGAGGAAGATAGAAGGAGGAGGAGGGAGGGGAGGGAGGAAGAGGAGGGGGAGGGGAGGGGAGGGGGAGGAGGAGCCAGCTGCCCTAGGCCCACAAAGCCCCTGCAATGAACTTGTCCAAGCCACCTGCAGGCAGAGAGGGCTGTGGCACCTGACCTGACACCATGTCCCAGGACTTGTTTGGGGGCCTACAGGGGCAATCTTTACATAGGTCACATTTCCCCCAAGATAACTCGTGGGGACTTTCTGCTAGGCTACTTCCATTCTGTGGCCCTTGGGCGAGGGCTTCATGTCCCACAAGAGCTCTGCGGTAGTAGGGAGGAAAGGAGGGGTAATTCACCCACAGGTCGCTTAAGGATTGCCTGGTGATACAGTCCTGACTGGGGACAGGGAGGGATCGTGGAAGGAGAGGCTGACGCTAAACTCAGATGGAGGCACTTCGGGGTCTCTTTCCTCTGGGTTCTAGAGCAGGTCTACGAGCCTCACTCCTTGGAGGCTAAATCATTTCCTGGGTCATAATTTCATCTTCCTCCTGAGTAACATAGAGATAGATCAGCCATTACTCTCTCCTTGAATCGAGAGTCACAAACCAGTCTAACAGCCTGAGAGCCAGGGAATGGAGATCTGGCTCCCCCCCCCCCTTTTTTTTTTTTTTGGTTGTTGTTGAGACCTTAGTTCACCTCTGAGATTTCTCAGCCACCACTGTAACTCCTGGGAGTGGTTTGGGAGGACACATCTGGAAGAAAGCAGCAGCTGACCCTCCAGATGAACCAAGCCGGCTTCCACAGTAACCACCCCACAGGGGACACACCCTATCACAGACAGAAGCTGGCCAACATGCTTGCTCCTGCCTTCCCAGGAATTGAGTCTCCTCCTTCCAGGGGCAAGCTTTCTCAGAACACTTGACTGATGTCACCAACACCTGCAGGTTCCAGCTCTCGGTGCTCCATCCTAGCTCCTGGTCTGTCTTCCCTCCCTCCTGCTGGCTCTTGTTACCAGCATCTGATATCTTCTCTTTGATTCTGGGAACAGTTCCCAAGAGACCCCCTCCTCCCTCTGGTTCGGGAGCATCATCCTCTGCCCTCTCAAGAGCTGACAGTCCAACAGGAGAGGCCATGAAATCCTTTTCAGTTCAGGGTTGGGGGAAACAAGCTGCAAAAGGCAGGGGCAGGAGGAGGGAGCAGTGGGGCTAGGCTTCCTGGAGGAGGAGACATCTGTGTTGAGTCATGAGGGATGAATAAAGTTAGTCAGGTAACCTAGATAGAGTTGTCTTACCCAAATGAGTTAAGCAAATGGGTCACACACCTGCAGGAAGGGCAGGGGGACGTTATTTTAAGAGGAACGTAGATATTTTTGTGGAGGTGGTGACCTTTGGTCTGTTTCTATAAAATAAGTAGGAGGTTTGTATGGCCTGTTACAAAGTGTGTGTGTGTGTGTGTGTTGTGTGTGTATCTACGTGTGTATGTGTGTGTGCATGTATGTGCATGTGTGTGCATATGCACATATGTATGTGGTATCTTCAAATCACACTGCTCCCCAGATGCAGGGGCACAGAACGGTCAGTAATGGGGACAAAGTGGTTCCCCATCTGCCAGCAACGGCCGCCGTATGAAAAAGGGACCTAATAGCTGACACGGTCAGCTCAACAGAACCTGAAATCACGCTAGAAACACAGAAGGTTAACTAGGATGGTTAACTCATCCTAAATGTGAGTAGCCCCTGGAAATGGGCTTGGTGGTGTCCCAAGCTACCCCAGCTGAGCTCTCTGCTTCCAGGACTACAGACACACTGTGACCATCTGTTTTCAGATCTGCCTCCCCATGTCTTGCCACTACGAAGGATCTCGACTTCATACCAGAGCTGCAATAAACCTCTCCTTTCTTAAATGGCTTTGGTCATGTGTTTTGTCACAGCCAAGACACAAGTCACTAATACACAGGACATGCTGGGACAGACTGACGTTCTCAGACGCATTGGCCGGCTTCAGCGAAAACTTTCCATCTTATTTGGCCCCCCTACTCTGCAGAAAAACATGCAGGAAAAAAAAAATACTGTTAGGCACTGGGAAGACTGAAGTAAGCATTTTCTCAGTCCAGACTGAGCCCTGGAAAGGCCATCTGCAGACCCCGGGGAATGGAGCCCGGATGTTAGCCGAGTGGGCAGACAGACCTTCTGTAAAGCAGGAACCTCAGGATGAGTGAGACGGTCCTGGGTTCCCTCAGGTATTCACAGGTGCTCTCAGTTTCAAAAGTCTGCACTGTTTTTAGCTCCTCCTTGAGAGAGCATCCTTCACTGTGACCCTTACAGCTCCCAGTTCAGAAGGAGGCTGCCAGCATCTGGGTCTGAGCTCTTCCTTCCAGTGCCAAGTGTCCTTCCTGGGGCAGAAGGATGCTGAGCTTCCCCCATCTCCTCCAAACCAGGGTCCTTTCTTGGGGCTAGTTCCATCTTTTCCAGTTTTCATCATCATTAAGACAGGGCATGTTGAGCGACACTAGGAACCAAAGTGAATGAAATCAAGTGGGAAGAAACTCCGTCAACATTCTCTCCAGACAGCCAGAAGGAAGTTTCCCCCTGCCTCCCATCCAAACCCCCAAATTAAGGCAGCGCTGGGAGCAGAATCTTCAGGAAGAAAACCTTTTAGCTGAAACCAAGAACATGCAGGCTGAGGTATTTCATTAGAATAATGGTCTCCCTTGGACGGGCAATTTAGGAGAAAGGTTAGTAGCTAAGTGTGGTCTTACCCCGAGGATGCCAAGAGGCCGTAGGGAGAGTCTGTGCAGGCTGCAATTTGAGGCTAGGAGTTTGATTCAGCCCTTGGTGCCTTTGGGCTTATTTTTCTGATTTTGAGGCCTACGCACTGAAGATAAGCTTTGTTTTCAGCTATCCAGAGGAAGCTTGGCTTTGGTACTCCGATGGAAGTCTCTGATTGCCCTCAACCATCCATTAGTTAATTGCCCAGGGACAGGTCTCTAATGATCCTCAGGGTACCCCACTAGCAGGGGGGATTAAGGGCCTTCTAAATTCACAAGATCCTTGCCAGGTGTCCCAGTGATTGAGAATCCTGGAAGGAAAAAAAAAAATGGACACAGCCATGACTATGTGGTCTTGAGGCCTGCTCAGGGGGTGTCAGGATTTAATGATGGTCACCTAGGTGGAAGAGGAAACTTCCACACATGCAGGTGAGTAAAAGCTGATTTGGGGGGGCCTACTATGTGCTCACCCATGCTTGTAACAGTAGGCAAAAACGGGATACATGGCTCTCTGGTAATGGTTCTCAACCTTCCTATCGCTGTGACCCTTTAATACAATTCCTCATGGTGAGGTGATTTCCACCCTGCCAACAAAATTATTTTTGCTGCTACTTCATAACTGTAATTTTGCTAAGACTATAAATATCTGTGTTTTCTTAGATGACCCCCGTGAAGGGATAGTTTGACTTTGAAAGGGGTTGTGACCCACAGGTTGAGAACCACTGCCCTGTGTGATTTGTTGACACTCTTCATGGAAAGTGGCCATTAAATGCCCAAATAACATGAATGTTGTCATGGCAGCTGCTGTAAACAGATGTGTGTTCATTTCCCAGTGTTGTCTTAGCAATATCCCACAACCTGGGTAAACTGAAGCATAGTTATCAATTCCCTCAAGGTCCTGGAGCCCAGAAGGTCAAAATCAAGGTGTCAGCAAGGCCACCATTCCCTACAGAGGCCCAAGGGTCAAATCCTTCTCCTCTGCCTGCCCCTGAGACATACCATGGCGGCACAACTTCAGGGTCTGCTTCTGATGTCCCCAGACTTTCTCACTGTAACTTTCCTGTTATCTTCTGATAAGGGTGCCCAGTTGTTAGGTGAGGCACTGCTTGAGGCCAGCCTCTTACCTGGATTCCATCAGCAAAGATGATTTACAGATAACGTCACATTCATGGGTAGTAGAGTGAGTGCCTTCTAGTCTTTCTAGTTTGGGCTGAGGTGAGGGAGCAGAGGGTGGAGGGAGATGAAGAGAGCCCAAGGCTTGTTGGCAGGTAGGTGCTTCAAGAGTAAATAAGACGTTTGTTTTGTTTTATTTTGTTTTTCGAGACAGGGTTTCTCTGTGTATCTCTGGCTGTCCTGGAACTCACTCTGTAGACCAGGCTGGCCTCGAACTCAGAAATCCGCCTGCCTCTGCCTCCCAAGTGCTGGCATTAAAGGTGTGCGCCACCACTGCCCGGCTAAGATGTTTGTTGATGGAGTACCCTGAGCCATTATGGCTGTGATCTTTGGACCAGAGCATGAGACTCTGGAAGGTCACATATAGTAGCCCATGTTCTTAATTCTAGGAGGGGGTAGCATTAGGATCAGGAGTTCAAGGCCATTCTTGGCTCTTAATATATAATGAGTTTGAAGGCAGCTTTGGACATGAGACCATGTCTTAAAAAACCAAAAGCACTACCACCACCACCATCACAATCTTCACCACTGCCATTACCCTCATTACCACCATCATAACCATCATCATCATCACCACCATCATGAACATCATTACCACCATGATTATACCAACACCATCATAACCATTATATCATTATTATCACTGTATCATGACAATCACCACCACCACCATCACCATTAACTCAAAAAAAAAAACAAAAAACAAAAAACAAAAAAACAAAAAAACAAACAAACAAACAAACAAAAAACCCCTACAAAACCAACCAACAGAACCGGGAGGCCACTGCTTCCTTCCCAAACTCTTCAAACTCTCCTGTAACTGGACTTCATTTTCTTCATCAAATCAAAGTGTTAACAAGAAATGTGTTAAGATCTTCTTAAGATTTTTTTTTTCATGAGACTCTGATGTCTTAAACTAAAACCCCACATAAAGGCATTAAAAGCCAGTCAGGGTTGACAGATTCAATTAATATTAACAGTATTCTTTGAGCACTCTGAGTGAGATAAAGGAAATGCTTCTAAAGGGGACAGTTGGGTTAGCAGAGAGGATGGACTGGCCTTAGGATGCAGAGGTAGAAAGAAGTCAGCATGGGCTCTAAGTCTCTATGAACTTGACCGTCCAAGGTGGCTCATTCGTGTCTTAATGTTTTTGTTTTATCCTGTGAGACAGAATCCTTAAGGTACTAAAGGGCCCACTGTGGGCGGCGCTATTCCCTAGGCAAAGAGTGCTGAGCTTTGTACCATCTTTTCTGTTGCTTAAAACTGCCCTGGCAAAATGAAACTTAGGAGAAAAAGGGGTTTACTTCGGCTTACAGTTTCAGGCTACAGTCTATTATTGAGAGCAAGTCAGTGTAGGAACTTCCAACCTCCAGTCTCATCACATCCAATGTCAAGAGAAGAGAGAAAAGAATGCATGCTCAGTAGCTTGCTGGCTCAGCTTTATTTCTTTATTCGTGCACAGCCCAGCACTCCTTGCCTAGAGAATAGTGCTGCCCACAGTGGGCTGGGTCTCTGCACATCCATCAAGACAACCCCCCCCCCACAAAGAAATTCCCAAAGGCCAACCTAAAGTAAGTGGTCCCTCATAGAGACAGAGACTCTCCTCCCAGGTTATGCCAAGTTTGACAATTAGAGCTAATAGGTCCAGTCCAATTGTGTAGCCCAGGCTAGCCTTAAACTCAAGATCTTCCTGACTCTGCCTCCCAAGGGCTGGGATCACAAATCTGTGTCAGCCTACCTTGCCTTGTCCGAGTTTCCTCCTGGCAAAATGAGCTGGTGACCTCCATCCTTCCAGCTTCTTTTCCATAGAAGGTGAGTTATTGTTGCTCAAGAACCCAGTACTGAGATTGACACATATTGAAAGCCCTGTAGACATTGTTTCTGGGGATGCTTGACCCAGGTCCTAGAGAGATGACCTATTACCATGAGAGAAATCAAATCCTAAATGCTGTCAACCACCTAGCAAGACGGACGGGGAGACTTCGCACCTTAGACTCGATGGCTTAGAGAAAGATTGCTGGCTTACTCTTTGGCTCAAACAGCAATCTGCTATCTGTGTGAGGAAGAGGTTTGAGCTGCAGAGAGGGTGTCCTGGATGAGCCAGACTTGCAGAGCCAGGAAGACCTGGTCACACAAGTGATGCAGGAGAGAGATCATTTCTCTGGGAGGTAATGGGGCGAAGTGCGTGTGAGGTGAAACTTCCTGGTTTTTCCAAGGCTGGATCATACTGTCACGAAGAAACACAGTGGTTGTCCCCCTGAGCTTGGGGCTTGTATTGCTGCAACATTAGAGCAGGACACGGCGAATCAAATAGACTTAATGGGTGTAATCTTGTCAGCCATAGCCAGCGGGAGCCCGTGGAAGGTGTCTTGTGCAGCGCCACACAGGTGACACTAGATCGGAAACTTCTGCCAGAGATGCAAATGAAAGCACCTGTTGCTAGGGTGGTGGGGGTATGCTACATCCCCCTTCTTCCTCCTGAGTGCCTCATAACCGTAATCCCATCCTGGGACTTGATGACATTCGTCAGCAAGTACAGCCCTGCCTGCTTTACGGAAGGGTGTGTCAAAATTGCTCAAGGAGGGCTGACAAGGAGAAAGTCAGAGGTGGAGACAGGGATATGGAGACTCCGTGGGAGGTCCCCAGAGCCTCAGTCCTCTCAGTCAGCCGCCAGCTCTGGGATTGGGGGAGGGGGAGCGGGTGTGGACACAGTTGGTATCTTAAGTGAGTTTAGGATTAGAAGGTGAATCGTGGTGAAATCCCAGGTGTGTCGCTTACCACATGAATCACCCCGGAGAGCATTAACTCAAAACTCACAGCCTGGGGTGGCAATTAGTGTAATTAAGCAGCCTGGGTTTGCTGGAGTTGGAGGCAGCTTGGAGCAGGCAACCAGGTGGATGAAGTGTAGGAAGCTTTGGTCGGGGGGATGAGGCCTTTGGAAAGAGACGGCAGCCTCAGGCTGGAGGATGTCCAGAACCCCTTCTGAAAAATGCAGTTGTGGCTGGGTCTCTGTTGCTGGAGGGGCTTGCCCAGGATGCCTGAAGCCCTGGCTGCCATCCCCAGCACCACATACACCAGGTAGTCCTAGCACTGTGGAAGCATGGGAACGCAAATTTGAGGCAATCCTTGGCTACATAGAAAGTTTGAGGCTAGCCTGGGGTACATGACAATGTTGCAGACAGAGAGGGGGGAGGGGAGAGAGAGGGAGATTTGTGGGAGGTCAAGGCTTACAATTGTGTTGTTTTGCTTCCCCCTCCCCTATCCTTTCCCTCCCCCTCCTCCCCTCCCCCTTTCCTCCCTTCCATCACTTCTTTATTCTCTCATTCGTTCTTTTATTCTCTTCTTCCCTCCCTTTCTCTCTCTCTCCTTCCCTCCCTCCCTTGTTTCTCCTTTCTCTTTGGAGACAGGGTTTCCTGGGCAGGAACTCACCGTGGAGCCTAGGCTAGCTTCAAACACACAGCCCTTCTCCCTAGAGAGGGATTGTGGGATTGAGAGCTCACCTCACCATAACTGGCTTTTCTTACAAAACCTACAACCCTCACCAGGAACAGCTGTCACATGACTGGGAGAGACAGACTGTCATCCAGGACTGGTCCAGTTCCACCTGCAGGGGACTAACCTGAGGACATGTCCCTGTCCTCAGAACAAGAGTCTCACACACCATTTCAAAGCTGTTGCCCAGAGAACTGTTGTGGAGGTGAGTGTGTGTGCGCGCACACGTGCATGTATGTGTGTGCACGTACGTGTGTGCTTACCTCAGTACATGTGTGGCAGTCAGAGGGCAACTTGCAGGAGTCAGATCTTTTTTTATATGGGTCTGAGGAATTGAACTCAGGTTGTCAGGCTTAGCCACAAGTGCCTTTACCCTCTGAGCCCTCTCGCCAGCCGCTTACTCTAAATTTGGAGAAACTTGGTCAAGTATTGTAGAAACAAGGATTGTTTTTTTTTTTTTTTTTTCCTTAGAAAAAAAATAAGATTATAGTATGGGTGTCAAAAACTTTTGGAAAAAGAAGCAATGGCCGAAAGCAGGATCCCAGTAACTAAGTGTATCTAACCTGCTTTGAATCGGAAAATGCAGAGGGAACCTTCTAGAATGAGTCATATGCAAATGTTCGTGGAAGCATCCCCTCCTTCCCAGTATGCATCTCTGATTAGTGATGACCCCCCAGGATGACTAAAGGGACAAGAGGGCAGGATAATCCTAAATTGTCACAGTGACCACACATGATTGCTCTCCAGGACAGCTGAGCAAAGCCACAGTTGCATGGACACCCAGAATACTTGGGGTTGGAACCAGAAGCTCGTGGGCTGGGGGAATGACTGGGAGGGTGGGGTGACTCCCTAGCAGGCAGGAAGTTCTGGGTCCCACCCCAGCATTGCTTGAAGCCTGGCAGGACCCGCGGCCCACTCTTATACTCCAATTCCAGCCCGGCCCGTCACAAATTCAAGATTGTCCTTAGCTGCGTAGTGAATTAGAGGCCAGCCAGGACTACCTGAGACTCTGTCGCAAACAAACAAACAAACGAACAGATACCCAGTAGATTATTTCAGTAGATTATTTGTGAAGCACAACTGTGCCCCCCCGCCCCCCGTGTTTCCAAGATGCTAAAGATGCAGCAGCAGCAGCAGCAAGCAGATCCCTCAGTCCTACCCAATTCTGCACTCTTCTAGAAAGTCGCCCAGTGTCTTCAGCTGTTCCAGAGACGTTTAGGTCCCAGGGAAGATTTGCAACCATATCCAGTCCCTCTTCAGGAGAAGAACCTGCTCCTCAAGGACCTTCTCTCTAGTTTGAGCAGAAGTGAAATTCCAGGAAACACAGATGTGGAGTCTGAACTGCTCGCTGCCCCACAGAGCAGCGCTTGGCAGGCTAAGGCAAGTGGCTGACTCTGGACTCCAGCCTGACTTCCTGGCACACAGCCACAGGCTCCCACAGGCCCATTCATTTACATGCCACCTCTAGGTGCTTGGGGGGGGGGCACGAAGTGAGGGGTGAGAATATTGAAACAATGACCCTCTGCTCCAAAGAGTCAAGACATATTTGTTGTCTGACCTGTTCCGGGGTGTGTGTGTGTGTGTGTGTGAATATGTATTTCTGCTGTCAGGTGCCCAGTGCTGCAGATATCTTAGTGTTTCCAAGGAGATGGTAGGATCGGAGGTAAGAGCTGCCTCACCCTGGGCTCTAGAGCATAGGAAAATTTTCCTCCCATCTTACTGGGTCAGGTTCTCTGAGCCTGGGGAGAACAGATGTCAGCGGAGAAGAGGAGTAAACCTTCCATGCTCTGCGGACTTTGCTCCTTCCTCTGTCCCCTCATCTGGGTCTGAGGTAGGAAGGGCATGTCTCCTTAATCCTGCAATAAACCCTGGCTGGGTATCTGGACCTTGTTTGGCTTCTCAGTCCAGGCAAACAGATGTCTTCGGATAGGAAGGAAGCCTTTCCAAGGGTGATAAGGTGAGGTAGGGCATTTTGCTGGTGAGCCCCAAGGCATGGCTGTAAACCAAAGTGTAAAGCCATGGGCCACACAGTGACAGGTGGGATCCCCCTTTACCCTCCATCAGCCTGCTCGCATCTTCATTGCGGCTGTAATTACAGGTGTAGCGTTGGGGTGTGGAGAGCTCCTTAATCCACACTCATCGGGCAGATTTATGCCCCTTGATGCTCTTGGTCTTTTTTTCTCTCCATTGAATTCATGTTATAACCATACGAAGCCCAAACAGCTCCAAGCTGATTTCCCACAGGAATGACTTGAAGGTCCCTGCCTGTGGGCATGAGTTACGGACAAGAGCTGAATGCATCCTGGACAGAAGAGACAGTCAGGCATATGACACCCTTGGAAATCTGCTGGCTCTACACAGGGACCGGACCTTGTGTAGACCTCTGCTTTCTCACCTGTAAAAAAATATAACTGTGGCTGTGGAGATGGCACAGTCAGTAAGGTGCTTTGTCCTGCAGCGTGAGGATTTGAGTTTGAATTCCAGGATCCACAGACAAAAGCTGGATATGTGGTCCTTGGAAGCCTGGAGCTTGAAAGGCAGAGACAAGTAGCAAGCCGGGCTAACCCGTGAGTCCTTGTAGGTCCCTGGGACTCACGGGTTAGCCCTGCTTGCTACTTGATGTGGTTTAGGATAGCGGGAAAGCCAAAGGGGAAAGAGAACAAAGAGAGAGGTGCCCTGATATCGGGGATCTCATGGCAGTGGCAATCTTGCTGGCATAGACCGGCAGAGCCCAGGAAGGCGTCTTCCACTTTGGCAACAGAACCAAGGCTGAGGAGTCGGTGTGACTTCCTCCTCCTCCTCCAGGAAGGTCTCCTTGAACACTCTGGGCTCAGTAGCTGTATCCTCCTGTTCCTGCATGCTCCTGGCTGTGCACTCGGCAACTTCGGTCATAACACGTGGTGTCCAGAAGGTCCCGTAGCCTGTCACTACACATGGAGTCTAGAAGGTCCCCTAGCCTGGAGTACCAGCAAAAAGAAGAAAGATCCTACCTCAACAGGTGGAAGGTTAGACCTGCCCTGGGTTGTCCTTTGACCATTACAGGCACACTGTAAGCACAGAAGCTGATTTACACCCTCCTCCGCATGAACACATACATGCACACTTTAGAAAGTGTTTGTTGAGTGAATAATGGATGTAATGGTACCCTGAGCCTCAGGAAACTTCTTTGTCCCCCTCTGTTTCCTGCTGGATATATCATTGAACCTGCTCCCCACTCCAACTCTCTAGTTGGTTAGCCACATACGTGTTCTAGTGTTCTTCTAGCCTGATCAGCATGAAAGGCAGTGACCTACTTTGGATGGAAGTGTGCCCTGTAGTTGCTCTCTGCTGGAGACTACATTTACTTTTTGAATCAAGACATTCCAGGGAAGAGCAAGGGCCAGCCTGCTTTGAATGGGTGGAGTGGGTGGAGGGGCAAGCGGTTCTAACCCAAATTCACCCTTCTGCCCCAGCTCAGAGCACACTCTAGGGAATCACCCTACCCAGCCAAGAACAATGGCAGTACCAGGGAGGGGCGCGATGGATTCAGGGCTCTTTCCCCCTGCTGAGATCTCTCAGCTTTGGCGCCAGCAGCAACCCAGGCTTGCGATCATCTGTGAGGCAGGTGGGGATGCAGTCACGTCACAGAGCCAACTGGGAATGTTAGCAGTGAGGCTGAGGAAAAATCCCTTTGGTTTCGAACCAGGGACAAGGAACCTAGGTGCATGTTTTACATATCAAAGCAGGCCTGGCCTCTGGGTTCTCCCAGCATCCCTCAGTCCCTACCTGGCATACCCTGTCCCCAACCTTGAACTTTTGTGGGGGGAGGGAAGAGTTGGATTGCTCCTCCCCCAGAGGCTCTTTCCTATACAAGCCAGATGTTTGGCCTCTCCCTCTCCTCATCTTCTTTCTTTGTGCACTCACCCCTTTCTCTTTCTCTTCCCCTCTGCTACCCCCTCTTTCTCCATGAGTTTCCTGGCCTTGGTCCTTGGGGCCTGTGAACTCGCCCACCTGAGAGTAGCTTCCCAATAAACCTGCCTTTAATATAATCTAATCTGGTTTAAACTGGCTCATTGAGAAATAAACCTATCATAACCCACCGTGATTTCCCCTCCTTTCCTTCCTCCTCTTCCGTTTTTTTTTTTTTGTTTGTTTGTTTGTTTTGTTTTGTTTTTTAATTTGGAAACACAGTCTACATATTCAGCTCGGACTGGCTGGGAGCTTCCCACCCCCCTGCCTCAGTCTCAGCCAATGGCTGAGGTTACTGCTGCACGTGACCGTCTTTGTAGCCTGCCCTCAAAATTAGCCCTCGAACGTTTTTTTCTGAATGAGGGAATAAGAAAATAAATGAAAGTAATTATTACTGCTTTTTAATGTTGGAATCTGAGGCACAGAACCCATCAAACCGCCTGTCACAAGCAAGTGAAAACAGATCCCTTATGCCTGTGCTGACCTAAGAGGCACGACTTTTTTTTTTTTTTTTTCCTGGCCCCAAAAAGACAGGATGCAGGTACAATGGAACTCAGAGTCAGGCCTGAGTTTTAAAAGCTCTGCTGCAGATAGCCAGCTGCGGGAATCCAGGGAAAAGTCACAGAGGACAGGATTCAAACATTTAGGGTCACTTACAAGATTGCTTTGTGTTTCTTAATAAATAAAGGAATGGAAAAGGCAGATTCCGCACAATAGTGTTCATTGTCGTTTCTGATGTGGGGAAAAGCGTAGTCGTCAAGAACATGCGTTTATCTTCATTGTTCCCGGCCTGACCCAGCCCCAGCGGCACGGCATTCTGTTTTTTAAATAGACTCTCTGGAAAACAACAACATCCGACTTTGTGCGAACAAAAACCTCCATAAATAGGACTTGGGAAGCAATCGCTCAGGGTTACTGGGCTGTCTCCAGTGTGAACAGTATAGAGTTCAGGGTGTGTGTGTGTGTGTGTGTGTGTGTGTGTGTGTGTGTGTGCGCGCGCGCCCCCCCCCCCCCCCAATGAGTGTATTTTGGTGGGACTGGGAGTGATTATGAGAGCCTTTTAGTTGTGTCTCCTGAATGCTCACGTGATCAGAGATGAAGAGACACAAAGCAGGAGGCTCCAAGGCCATGACACCTGCAGCTACTGACAGCATCACAAAAGCCTGTGCAGGTGGCCTTAACAAAGACTAGTCTAATGCATGGTGCCTGGCCGCCCTTGGAACCACTCCTGTCATGTTTTCTGCCTTCTTGGGTGCCTCACGTTATGGTAGGGATTGTTTTTCCGAGGCAGGCTCAACTCCAAGTGCTAGGTGTAATACCGTGGCCCATTCCATCCTTAGGACCTCGGGAAACAGGTTTATCTCTGTGCCGCTCTACAGCTAGGAAGTGACAAGCACACAGGTGCTGTATTTCTAGGGGCGAAGGCTAGGAAGTGGCCGAGCTAGGATTTGCACACAGAGAATTGTGACCAAGGTGACACTGTAATCTTCCCTTCTGGAGGATCCTGTGGAAAATATCCATTTCTTGGAAGCTGCCTATACTTCTTGGTACCTGGGCCTGCACCACTCTGTTCCTCTGGCTCTGACCCTGTTCCCTGCCCCCACTTTTTGAAACAAAGTTTCTCCGTGTAGCCATGGCTGTCCTTGAACTCACTCTGTAGACCAGGCTGGTCTTGAACTCACAGACATCTACCTGTCTTTGCCTCTTAAGTGCTGGTATTAAAAGTGTGTGCTGACACACTGGGTTCTGTCCGTCCCTCCTTTAAGGATTTGTGATGCCATTGGATCGGTTTGGCTGGTCTAGAATGAGCCTGAGGGTCCTTAGCTCAACCACATTATACAATCTCTAATATATGTAAGGTAATGCAACCTAGTCACAGGTGCCAAGAGTTGTTATGTTCGTTTTCCTATGGATCAGTATTTTACCTCCAATGGGATGTTAGTATGTATCCGCAGTTCTTTAAAAGAGAAATATCCTATGGCTTAGAATAACCTGTATCCACCAAGACATGGGGTCTTTTAGATGCCCCTTTGGGGCTTCTGATACTAGCCCTTTTAAATTTTGTTACATTTATTTATTTACTTATTTTGTATGTATAAGTTTGTACATGCATGCATAACATGCATGCGTATATGTATTTGTATGTATGTGTGTATGTATATATGTGTGGATGTGTATATGTGTGTGTATGTGTGCCTGTGTGTGTTTCAGTGGGTAAGGACTGAACAAATTGATAGATGGATGGACTAGACACTTGTATGTAGTTTTAAGTGATGACAAGGCACGCACATATGTGTGTATAATGTGCTTTTTAATTGTTGATTGAAACTGTTTCTCAGGCTGGCCTAGAACCTGCAATCCTCCTATCTCATCTTTCTAAGTGTTGGAATTGAAAGTGCAAGCCACTGCCACACCCAGCTTATGTAGGGCAGGCTTATGTATGAGCCAAAGAGCCAGGAGGGAGCTGGTGGCTGCATTCCTGTGTGTATGAAAGTCACATGCTTACCTGTGTAGGTGGCTGGAGAGTTTGGGGACAAATGGATGTCACTTAAGCAGTTACATTCTGGTGCTCAGCACAGTGCTTCCGTTCCATTGTTAATATTCTTTGTTTTAAAAATCAATTAACTGAATTTCCTTGTGGTGTGCTCGCTGGGTTTTATGGACTCAACGCAAACTTGAGTCACCTGGGAAGAGGGAGCCTAGATTGAGAAGTTGCCTTTAACAGGTCGATCTGTGGGCAGATCTGGAGGACATTTTCTCAATTGATGGTGAATGTGAAGGAACCCAGCCCACTGTGGGTGGTGTCACCCTGGTGCTAGTGGTCATGAATGGTATATGCAAACAGGTTGCCAAGGGCAGCGAGCCAGTGAGCAGTGCCCCTCCATGGCCTCTACTTCAGTGCCTGACTCCAGGTTCCCGCTTGAGGTTCTGCCTTTACTTATCTTGATGATGGATCATGATTGAGACCTGTCAGCTAAGTTAACCCTTTCCACCTCAAGGTGCCTTTGGCCAGTGTTTTATCATAGCAACAGAGAAGCAGGCTGGTATGTGTGGGTTTTAAAATACAGTATTTTATTTGTACTTTGAGAATTTCATGCATGTATACAATGTATTTAGTCATATCCACCAGCCCTTACTTCCCTCCAACTTCCCCTGGACTCTCTTTCAACACCCTCTTTCTCCTCCTTTCCCTCTTACCCCTCCCCTTTTTCCCTCTCCCCTTCCTCCCCCTCCTCTTTCCTTCTCTTTCCCACCTCTCCACCTTCCTCCTTCCTCCTCTCCCTCTTCCCCTCCTCCTCTTCCTCTTTCTCCTCTCCCTCCTCCTCCTTCTCTGCTTCTGCTTTTCTTCTTCTTCTTCTTCTTCTTCTTCTTCTTCTTCTTCTTCTTCTTCTTCTTCTTCTTCTTCCTTCTTCTCCTCCTCCTCCTCCTCCTCCTCCTCCTCCTCCTCCTCCTCCTCCTCCTCCTTTTTCTTCTTCACAAACCACATATTTCAGCCAGTGTTGCCCATCTGCATAAGGGTGTGGGGTCACCCACTAAAGCACAAGTAATCTAGCAATGACCACTCCCCTCAGAAGAAAGCACCCCTCTTCCCCCAGAATCCATCAACTGCCAGCAGCTCCTCAGCCAGGGGTGGGGCCTCCTGAGCTCTTCCATCATCTGTGTTGGAATTTTTACTGACTTGATCTTACACAGGTCACCACACCTGCTTTGAGTTCCTGAGCGCAATGCCACATGTCCTGTCCAGAAGATATCACCTCACAGTTTCTCCCCTCCTCAGCCACACCCCTCTTCACCTCCATCTTTACCAAAGAGGTTCTGGTCTCTTCTTTACACCCAAGCATGAGGCAAGAGTACCATGAAACATCTCTACTCTGTGTCCCGTGAGAGACAGTGTCTGTTGAAACATGGCGGTGTTGTAAACGAATACAAATGGCTGTCTCTGTGGAAGGATCCCATGAACTCTCCAAATGTCAGCTCGATGTCATGGACCAGTGGCTGCTTTGGAGAGTACTCCAAACTTTCTCAGGACAGAGAGGGCCTAAGTACAGTCAGGTACTTCCCTCTTGTTTGTTTGTTTTGTTTGTTTGGCTGGTTTTTTTCTTGTTTGTATGTTTTGTTTTGTTTTGTTTCCAAACACATATGCCAAAGCCCAGAGAGGGAAGAGACTTACTCAAGGCCACAGAGCACATGCCTATCAAATGGGAACTAAGAACTCAGGCTCTTGGGTCAGGGCTTCTACAATCTGTCTTCATTGATCCTAGCTCTCCCTGTCCTCAACTGCCTCTCATCCCACCCTGTGTCTCTTCGGCTCCAATTCCTCCAGGACTCATGAACCAGCCTGACCTCATTCATCTCCAGGGCGTCGTCATTCAAGTTCTGTATACTGCCGGCACCTGACTGCTGGAAGGATTTGGATGCCAGGAATCTGCCTTGTGCAGACAAATGCACAAGATACCCTCTGGAGTTTCATGCTTCCCCCCTAAGGCTCATGACTCTAGAGGAAAATCTTCCTCCTCCTTCCCTTTCGTGGCTGGAACAAAAGAGAGAGAGAGATACACACACATAGGGCTTGGTTACTCAACAAAGGTTGCCACAAAGATTATGTTTGTTCATGCCCGGGGCCTTGGGGCCCTAATCATCTTCCTGTAATTTTTTTGAGTGGCACCAATGTACTCCAGGTCCTTCCTGCTTGCCTGTGTGGCTGACTCCCTCCCCTTCCCTTTCTCTCTCCCCTTGCCTTCTGAGCTATAGAGAGTTCTGGGTCCCTGGGAGACAGTCATTGTTGCAGTGGCTTTGCAAGCTAACCCGTCTCTGTTTGGATCTCTGTGCATTTGTCATCTAGAGCCCGGCAGGAGGAGCCCTCTCAGCTCTCAGGTCACCTCACCTGGCTCAGTGCTGTGAGCACAGCAGCTGTCACTTTGTACTGAGTGTTGTTCTTGGCTCAAAGCGAGGCTTCCTCATGGCTGTGTCATGGATGTACCTACCCACCATCAGCACCCATAGGTAGGAAAACTGAATCATGGGGAAATCACCCAATGTGGGGCCTCCTATGCTTATTACTAACTTGTACTAGTTGCCCTAAACCAGGTTCTTTCCACAGATTAGCTGGTTTGATCCTGTTCATGGTCTGACCAAGTAAAGACTTTTATTTTCTGTATTGAATCTTTTTTTAAGACACCCAGCACGTAGGTGGCCAAGCTCACTGGTGATGCCGTCAGTTCTAACAATGTGTTAGATGGATGTGCTTGGCTTCTCTATCTCTCCTGTTGCCGTGGGAACATGGTGCCCAGTGGCCTCAAGTCAAGAGAGGCTGGAAGCCTTGGTAGATCACCTGTGAATTCTGAGCCTGGAATCCCTTCTTTCCTCAAAAGCACAGATGTCTTATGTCCAAAAGTGCAGATATGCAGTGCACAGCTGCTCCTCCTGACTACCGAGTTCTCTGACAACTCCCCTAACACTTCAGTGAGTGCTTTCTTCTGAAGAGTTGGGGTCAGAGAGTTTCCTTGCAGGGATGATGATTGGAATTAGCTTTTCTTAAAATGTTGAGCATAGCCTGTCCCTGTCTAGTGTAAAATAACCCACACATCTGCCCATCTATCTACTGACCTACCATCTGTCCATCCATCCATCCATTGATCGCCTACCCATTTATCCATCTACCCATCCATCAGTCCATTTATCTACCCCACCACATCTGCTTATCTACCCACCCAACCACTCATCCATCCAGCCAGATATACATCCATTGATCTATTCATCCATATCACCACATCTAGTCATCCATCCACCCACCCATCCAACCATTCACCCATCTACCCACTTACCTACCCATCCAACCACTCACCCATCCATCCACTTACCTACCCATCCAACCATTCATCCATCCACCCACTTACCTACCCAACCATTCATCCACATCCCTCCATCCCTCCATTCACCTATCCACTTACCGACTCATCCATAGATACATTCATCTACCCCATCCATCCATCCATCATCCATCCATCCACCCACCCACCCATTCATATATACAGCCACCTCTGCCCCCCACTTCCTATCCATCCATCTATGTAACACATAGAAGATCACAGGATTTTCAAAGTTCATATTGCCCTTATTTCTGTGGTATCTTCATTCTTTTATTTGCTTTGTTTGTTTTGAAACAGTTCATGTAGCCTTGAGCTCCTGATCCTCCTGCCTCAACCTCTACGTACCAGGAGTACAAGCATGCATCACCACACGTTCATCTTTAAACATCTTGGGAAATTGTTAGTGGTTCTGACATTCTTGTTCCCTAGACCTCTCCACCACCACATCACCACATCACCACCACCCAATATCATCTTCTTCTACTTGGGGTGTTCTTATAGCTCAGAACATATCACTAAAGCACATATCCTTAAATGGGCCTCTCAGAATATCTTCCTATGTTACATTATGTCTTCTGAAACCCTCCATGCTGTATTCCTTCAACAAAGGAGGACACAATAGGCTCATGGCTTCTCCCTTAGCACCTACAGTGTTCTTTCTGGAGTGGCAAGGAGGTCATTGACAACTTGTGGCCTCCTGGATCCACATCTCTCTCACAGGGGCCTTCTCTGTGCTCAGCAAGCCCAGGCAAGGCTTATAACATGTCTTTAAATGTCACTAAGGCCAGGAGACGCAACCTCCTCTACCTCTCTTTTTCATGTACCTGTTGGGGGTGACTGATTATGGGAGATTTAGGGAGAGAGGAGGAGAGGTGACATGTCTATTTCTAATCAGCCATCAGTCCAGATTTACACAGGAGAATGTCAAAGAGATTAAGTCACTCTTGCTGCATCCATTAGAAACCCAGTCTGAGATCCTTAGCATGGGTGTGGACCTAGAGTTTCTGTCTTCTCTCAAGGCACATGACCGATTCCTAGATGCTATCATTGGCTATTCCTCTGTTAGGCTGCTCCTGGAGATTTACCCCATCCTCATCCTATTCTGGATAGTGGGAAAGAACAGAAGAGCCTGTGGCAGACACCGATCTGTAGCTACATAACCACTTCTCAAGGCAATAGTAAAGGGGGCTGTGGGTGTCTGTACAGAGCTGTATGTCAAGCTAATATCAGTAGGGTCCCAACTCTGCTGGCCTTTACCAGACAAAGGGATGACATGTAGCACCAGGACACCAAATTAATATCTCCCCCAGACCTCCAGACATCTCATTTCCCAATCTGACAAACGATGAACCCAGTCTTTCACGGTTCTCCTCAGGATAAAATGAAAGGAAATATATTACAGAAGTATATGGTTCCTGTTCTGACATCAGTGTTTGGAGGAAATGATGAAGTGGTGGAAGAAGAGGGGAAAGCATGGAGAAGCTAAGATGAAACAGAACAAAAATCAGGCATTTGAAAGTGGATCCAGGGTGCTCCCAAAAGGGCTTCATCCTGCAGATGGGATAGCACAGCCACAGAGCTAGGAGCTGGCTGGTTGGGAACTTCAGGAGTATGGGCTGAGGGCATGATGGAAGGGGGCTCAGCCTGTGCTATAGTAAGAAGGAGGCCATGGTGATCAGAACCAGTAGAGAATGATTACACAAAGACCTGACCTTCCAGGTGTGAACGGGAGGCCTTGCATGCCAAGGAGGGCAGCTGGGGACACGGAATCAGACACACCAGCCTTCCGCTATGTCTGGAGTTACGTCTCTCCCTAAGCTACAGTCTGTAAAACCTGGCATGAAGGCACCAATGCCTTGCAAGATGAAGGAGCAATGGGGAAACTGAGGCTTCAGACCTTACTGTAGGTGTTCTCATACAATACCACCCAGCATGTGCTTCCCATGTAAGCACAAAAAAATTTACTCTATCACAACACAATCTCGAAAAACTTACTCTCAATCGTAACAATACATCTGGGCACATCGAAGCCCTGGGGGCTTCTTTGGTGATATGATAAATGTTGAAACTGGATATGTGTGAAAGGTATTGAAAGATCAGTGTAGGGTCTGGAGAGATGGCTCAGTGGTTAAGAGCACCGACTGCTCTTCCAGAGGTCCTGAGTTCAATTCCCAGCAATCACATGGTGGCTCACAACCAACCATCTGTAATGGGATCTGACGCCCTCTTCTGGTGTGTCTAAGGGAGAAATGGTAGTGTATTCATATACATAAATAAATAAATCTTAAAAAAAAAGAAAGATCAGTGTAGGTTTAAGAGTTTGAAGATGGTGTCTTAGATCTATGGTATTCATTCTTTCAACACAGTATGACAGGACAGTCCATATGTGGGAAAGAGGAGAGACCACTGTTACCAAATCTCTCCATCATCTCTATCTCCACCTCCACCATCTCTGCCCACAAACCACCATCAGAAATAGCTCCCTTAATACTGACATGGCTCTCAGCAATCCAGTACCACCATCACCGCCATCACCACAGCTACCACTACCATCAGCAGTTCCACCATCATCATGACCATCAACCATAGCTACCATCACCACCATAACCATCATCATCACTACCAGGATCACCATCAGTAGCACCCCTCACTACAGCCTCCCCATCACCACCACCATTACCACCACTGTGGTCACCACCACCATCACCTTCACCATCACCAACATCATCAATCACTTAATATAACCACCATTGCCATCAGGACCTCAGAAGCTGTCAATCACAACTGTACCAATACCATACATCACCACTATCCTTCCCCCATGGTCATCCCCCTAACCCAAAACACCAACAGTATCAAACAGAAACCAGGCAGCCTCATTTTTTTGCCTCTGAAGATAATGCTTAATCGCCAACAAGAACATAAAGGCATTAACAGGCTAGGGACCAGAACGTCAACTTATATCTAGGAGTGGTGACGGAGTAATGTGGTCCAGTTTGACAGAAGAGAGAAGACTTGACAAGGCAAAGTCTCACCCTCACCAGGAATAATAGACAGAATGTTTCTACTTCCTGTGTTCTTCCCCTGGTAGACATTCATAATTTATCAGGCCCATTGAGCCTAAAAATGGTCCCAGACCAACCTACCTTCTTAATTGGTAGATGTCCTTGGCTGGGTGATGGACCTGTCTCAGAGATGGAGTACAGCTTCATTGATGAAGGAAAAGGATGAATGAAGAATGTGAGGAAGTCTGTTTTGTATGTAACCACTGAGGGTTTTTGAAACAGAAGTAGAATGTGGACCAATGAGTTAAAGATCCCTAAAAAGATCCCAACCAACCAGTGATGAGATAGACAGCCTGCCTAGAGAGACCCTAACAAACCAGTGATGAGATAGATAGCCTGCCTAGAGAGACCCCAACCAACCAGTGATGAGATTGATAGCCTGCCTAGAGAGACTCCCCCAACCAACCATTAATGAGAGAGATAACCTGCCTAGAGAGACCACACTCAACCACTGGCTGATGGTAAAAGTAGTTTAGAATGGTAACAATTACAGTACTCAATGTTAATCACTCACAGTGTTCAACTGTAAGTACAAAATAAACACGGTTGACCTTTGAGTCGGGTGGCATGGTTATTTCTATTTTACAAATTAAGAAAGGGTAGAGACAGAGAACCATGTCCCCCTGTTCCACAGATACAGTCCCTGGAAGTGAATGGCTGAATGGGTTAAACCCCTTCCAAAACGGGATTGGGAAAATGTTTCTTCCTCGCACTACAATATCTTAGCTTAATTTTCTTTATTTCCAGTTAGAACCAAAGGATTTGTTCCCTTCCTTTCATAGCAGCAGGGGGTGAGAACCTCATCTTTTATGAGGCTGAGGGCAGCTGTTCTTCCCCCCACCCAGCTGTCCTTTCCTGAAATAGGATAGGACAAGAATTCAGAACTCTCGGATACCAAGGAAAGGAGTTGGAGATCTTAAGTTTTGAGTCTCAGCTCATCCATCATACTGTCCGGGTAACCCTAGCAACCAGACTCAGACTCAACATGCTGATTCTCCTCTGTACCTGAAGACAGGTCCCCAGTGCTGCTCGGTTCCTAGGGTCATGGTAAACACCAGTGAGTCTGTCTGCATGTGGGAAGTTGTCTTCTACTGTGTGTTTCTATATCTGTACATCTGTGACAAGTTTACAGCCATTCCTAGAGATACCTGAATACTGAACTCAGCAGGTTACTAACTGGGTCAGGGGCAATGCTTCTCATCTCCTGGCCTCAACTGTCTTTGCTTCAAGCTGCCCTGCAGCATCTGGCTCTAGGTGGAGTCTGACTGTTTCTCACGGAGATGAGTTGCACAGGCTCAGAACCACTCAACTCAGTGAACACCTTCCTTCTGGTTGCAAGTCTTTGGGTGTCACAGGATGAGACACATCAGACAACAATGCTGTCTCTCTACAGCATTCATGTTGAAAGTGGGAACACTGTTTCTGGGAGCCTCTTGGACAAGATGAGTTAGCCTCAGGCACTGCTTGCCTAGCCTCAGATACTCTCCTCACTCTTTCTCATAGCTCTGCATTCTTCAGGGACAACATGGTGTCCCTGAAGACAATCGGTGGCAACATGTTCCTGTGCTGCCTCAATCTCCCTCCCCACCTCGCCCCTCTACCCCTTGCCTACAAAGGACTAACATCTAAGCTTAAGTCTCACTCTTGGGTTGGTTAAGTGATGCTGAATCTAGAATTCCAAAGAGTGTTTATTCTTTGTCATTCCGTCTTGCAGTTCCTCACCAAGGCACCTACGACAGTTTCTGGTACATAAAAGGGGCTCGGTGAACACTTATGGATGTGTCAGTGAGCAGAGAGTCCAATTCTACTATTACAAAACAAATAATAACTTCATCAAGGTGGGGTTGGAGCTGGCAAGGTACTTGTCACTGGAATTAGTCATCTATTCATAATCCATGTGTTTATCTATCTATTGATCATCTAGTTAGCTAGCTATCATATGACTATAGCTATATAATTATCTATAATCTATATTTTATTTTTTATCATTTACCATCCACCAGATAATCTGTAATGGATCTATTGTCTATCTGTTCATCAGATCTTCCTATTTGTATCTATTATCTATAATCTATATTTTATTTTTTATCATTTACCATCCACCAGATCATCTGTCATGGATCTATTGTCTATCTGTTCATCAGATCTTCCTATCTGTATCTATCATCTATGTGTCTATGTATCTATCATTATCTATCATCTATATGTATATTATCTATCATCTATCATTTATTTATCTATCTTTATCTATCATCTATCTACCAATCTTCTATCTATTTATCATCTATCTAATCTATCATCGATCGTCTACCTATCTATCTCTCTTTCTATCATCTATCTATCTATCTATCTATCTACCTATCTATCATCTATCTATCTATTATCTATCTATCTATCTATCTATCATCTATCTATCTATCTATCTATCTATCTATCTATCTATCTATCTATCATCTGTCTATGTGTCTATCGCTGTATACGATATGATATATGACATATTTGCTTTGTTTTATGGACCTAGGTAGAAAGCCCACCAAGCACAGGTTAAGACTGTCTCTGAGAGTGAGGTTATTATACCACCACCATCACACGTTACACCGTCACATGTTACTTGTGCTATATCCAATGAGTGACTCAGTCTCCACTCCTCAGCGCCACTGTCTGTGGGAACAGACAGGACAATACTGGGCACTGACATTCAGTATTAGCTTTACGTGAAGAGCTTGACAATAAATCAACCCACATTATTTTTACCACTAATTGTCACCACACTACTGGGGATTGAACCCAGGGCTTTGTGCTCACTAGACCCCAACTTGATGGAATTGTTATTTTATGGTAATGGTAGAATTGCAAACATCACATGAGAGAATATCCAGGAAACATTTAGGACAGGGTTCAAAAGGTGTGTGTTTGTGAGTGTGCATATGTGTGTGAGTGTGTATGTGTATGTGCATGTATGTGTGTGTATGTGTGTGCACATGCATGTGTGTGTGTGTGTACATGTGTGTGTGTGTGTGTGTGTGTGAGTGTGTGTGTGTCTGTGCTTGCAAACACACCCGTGTGTCTGACTGTGGGTATTTTGTAGAACATTCTTATTATTTATTTCATGGGTGATAATTCCCTAACCATCCACAATTTCTGAGGACGCTGCAGGCACTGACAGCAGTAGATGTGGCAAGAACTTTTCTTTTTGCACTATAACGATTGTGGATGGTGCCATCCAGAATGTGTGGCCGGTGGCTGGGAAAAGACCTCTCCTCTGGGAAGATGGAAATCCATCCATCATTTTCAAGTTGTATCTGAAAAGTGATCCCCCTCACTGACCACAGGATGGGCACCTGCTGAGAAGTGAATCCCCAGGACTGGAGGGAGGAAACAAGGCTCCCCAGGCCTGAAAGGCGAAACCACAGGCTTGTCACACGTGGCTCAGCCCAATTAGTGATGATAAAAATGGTTTCCTTCAGAGATGGGGTTTGTTCACCCTTGATGTGGCTCAACCAACCCTGGACCAGAAACTAGTACACTGAGCACAGCAGCTAGCTGCTGGCCTTTCCCACGGAGGTCACCATTCTGACACATGGGTAGGTTTCCTTGCAGCTCAGATGCAGGTCAGAGGTGATCATGCTTATTAGGGGATGACAAATGACCACCTGTCCCAGGTCAGATCACTCTGTGAAGACACTGGGTCCTGTGTGTTGGGCTGCACATTGGGCATGTGATGGATTCTATAGTATGTACTGCGTGTGCTGCATATAGTGTATACATTGTGTGTGTTGTGCATACTGAAGTATGAGCATTTTATGAATGCTGTGTGCTTGTGTGGTATTGGCATAGATTCAACTCTATTATCATATTGTATATATTATATTGGTTATTGTGATGAGGGTGTTGAATGTATCCTATTGTGCATATTGTCTACATTATATTGTATGCACTGCATTGTATGTATCATGCATGTTGCATGTATATAAAGACATGTAACCTTCCCTATCCCTCTTTCCTCTGAAACATACCCTTAAGCCCTTTCCCCTCTAAAACAGTGTGTACGTTTTGTGTGTGTGTGTGCATGTGCGTGAGTTTGTACACACGTGTGTGCTTGTGCATTTGTGTGTGTGTGTAATTTGGAGGATAGTCATTGGTCTGTAAATTCCATTCTGCTCATGTTTTAATTTAAGGGTTTAGAACCTCTCCCTACAGCTGTTTGGATGAGCTCACATACATTCATCTGGTCATTTGTACCCAGCTTATGACCTAGCACTCATTCTCACACTTACTGCGTGCTACCCCTCTGTTCCCAGCTTCCCACCAGCACGCTAAGTAAGACTGGCGCAAATCTTTCCCATGTGTATTTTTCTTTTGAGACCTATGACCCTTCTCCTTGAGAGTCAACTCGAGTCAAATTGAAACGAAACTGTCAAAGCCACTCGGAGGGAATTCTCCGTGGTCCTCCATGTGTATGTGTTCATCTGTATTCTGTAAAGTGGGCTTTGGCTGAGAAAAGGTGTCTTTGAGGACACTCTCCATACAACCACCTCATCCCTCCTTTGCAGGCCAGCTGTGTTTATCCAACAAAAGGAAGGGAAGCTAGCCAGAGTACGGTAGTCTGCTATGCAAATATTTGGAAAATAGTCAGATGTTCAGTGACTTGTCTGCACTAGGCCAGTGTTCCACGGGGACATCTTGGGGCATCTGTGTTCTTGTGTCTCTTAAAGAGTCTCTTCTTCTCAGAGAGCTGGAACAGAGGCGTGTTCCCAAGGATCCTGCTCTCGACTTTGCCCAACCCAGGGTTATCATCTACTTTTTCCCTAGCTGTCTTTCACCTATTTAATGTTTATCAAAATCCCTCTGGTTGTCTACAGCTCTTTTCTGATTTTCTTTCCTCCCTTCTCCATGTCTTTTGCTCCTCCCTTTTCTCATTATAGGCCATCTCTTCATCCCTGTATATATGTCTTCATTTGAGGGCAGTGGGTACCCAATGCCTTGTGGTTAAGGGAAACACTGATACTGGAGCCAGGCCACTTGCTTCAGACATATGTGGTTCGTGTGACTAGCTGCTGGCCTTGGACAACACGCTCCTTGCCATCCCACTGTCTTTAGAGCTGCAATATGGCATTCAAGTGGTAGTCCCTACTTCTTGGGTCTTTGTAAAGGTCAGATGTGATTGTGTACAATTTACAAGCTGGGTTTGGTGGCATAGGCCGATAATCACAGCTACTTGAATAGCTGAGGTGGGAAGATTTGAAGCTCAAGCCTCTTGGGGGCTACAGAGTAAGACCTAGGGAGTGTGTCTAAGCTGTACAGTGCTTGCTTTGGGTGCATGAAGACTCTGCTTCAATCCTTAGTTGTACAAACAAAACCAAAACAAAGCAAAGAGGGAACAGCAACAACAAACTCCAAAGAAGCTCAAGCTTCTTGACCAGGAACCCGTCAACACCATGGAGGTGGTAGCTGGGTCACCACTGAGAAGTTATACAGGCACCTGGGTCATGGCCTCTGCATCAATGTGTGTGTGTGTGTGTGTGTGTGTGTGTGTGTGTGTGTGTGTGTGTTTGTGTGTGTGTGTATGTGCGTGCCCTTACCCTCAGTAAGACATTCTGCATGGCATGGATGCCACACGCTGACGACACCTGTGCAGAAAGCCTGCGAGGGGCATCACCAGAAGCAGCCTCAGGAGGAGAGCAAGGAGACAGAGTGATGCTTCTGGAGCTCAGCCTTGGGTCCCTGGAGTGTGCCATGACTTTCAGGAGACACTGGAACTTCCAGGCTTGGATGAGGTCTTCAACTGCTGGTTGCAGCTGGGGTGAGCTTTAAAAATACCACACTCTATATGGGGTCCTTTGACTCTTTCCACTGCACTCTTCTCTCTCTCTCTCTCTCTCTCTCTCTCTCTCTCTCTCTCTCTCTCTCTCTCTCTCTCTGTATGCATGTATGTCTGTGTGTTTGCATGCATGTGTGTAGGCCAGAGGACAGCCTCTGCTTGTCAGTCACCTTTTCTTTTTTTTATTTTTTGAGACAAAGACTCTCACCAGCCTGTAACTTGCCGATTAAGCCAAGAAAGTGGACCCATGAGCCCCAGGGATCTACCTGTCTCTACCTCCAGCTCTGGGATTCTAAGATGCCACCCCAGCCAGTCTTGCCCTGCCCTGCCCTCTCCTTCCCTTCTCCCTTCCTCCCTCCCTCCCTCTCTCCCTCCCTCCTTCCCTCCTTCCCTCCTTTCCTTCCTCCCTCCTTTCCATTGAATTCCTGGGATAAAACTGAACTCTGTGTGCAAGCAAGGCAGGCATTTTGCACAGAGTGGTATCTGAAGCCCTGACTGAAATAAACCTGGGACAACGCCAGAGGACATTTCAGCTTGGAACCTGACATAGAGCAACATTATTTGCAGCCCTGTGTGCCTTAGGCATACTAGGCCACACATGTGTGAGTGCATGCACATGTGTGCACGTGGGCACACGCATGCGCGCACACACACACACACACACACACACACACACACACACACACACACACACACAAGCTTTTGGTAGTTTTCTCTTAGGGAAACGGAGTCTATGAGTCTTCCATGTAAATCTGTGTGGATATTAGACTCTATGGCTGGGCAGAGAGAAAAAAAAAAAAAGGATAACATGCCGTTTTAGGGCTAGATCATTAAAGTCAAATGAAGCATTTGTCAAACTGAGCTTCCAGGGGCAAGTTCAGCTACCCTCAGGCCTCTATCTTGTCAACGTCCCCTGCTCAGCTTGGCTGCCAATAGGGCCTGCTGAGTCAGCTTCTAGGTACAGGGGTTTCTGGTCCTGTCTCCATCTCCCAGGTGCTGGAGTGACAATCCACTATACCTAGTTTATGCAGTGCTGGGGATTGAACCCAGGACTTCAGGCTTGCTAGGCAGGCACTCTACAGAAGAACTACACTCCCCAGACCTAGTCTAGTTTTTCTTTTACAGAACCATTTCCTGAAACTTGCATCTTACAAGTTGGTCAGCTTGAACTTGAACTCTGACCTCTTGGACCCACACAGCATTGGTTTCCGGTGACTTCAAAATCATTAACTGTGATGTCCATAGACCTTTCCGTCCTCCATACTTAAAGACTATTTATTACCCCCTCCGCCTCCACTTTCTACTCCCTGCTTGAAAACCGAGTGGGTTTTTCACAATAGACACTGTAATGCTCATTGGTCACGGTGTGCAAAGGCAGCTTTCTAGAGAAATCCCAGAGTAAGAAAACCAGAAGATACAAAGCCGAGTATACAATCCCCTAAAACAATGAGAATTACCCACAAAACCATGGGTGCTGAGGGACATGATCAGTGCAGGTCCGGAGATGGGCAGAGCGACTCTCCCCACGCTTTCAGCCTACATCTTCAGTGAGTTGTAAGCCATGGGTAAAAACATCCCCCGGCTCTATTTACCCAGCTGTGTGGCTCAGCATCTGCCTGTCACAGTTTAATGCCTTCTCCTTTCTCTCTCTTCCACAAAACCCAGGCCCCTCCCACGGAAGGAGCCTGGAGCATGCTGGGTAAACACTCCCACCTGAGCTGCACAAAAGACCTCAGGAGTGGAGGAAGTTGGCTTGAGGCCAGATGGAGGCATCCAGGCTGCTGGGCCGAGCAGGGAGGTCTGGTGGTAGAGCCTCCGATGTGATCGCACATCCTCCACAATCCAAAGGCAAACAGCCCTGGAGGGTTTTTGAAGAACAGAGTTAGGGGTGGCAGCTACCGTGGGGTCTCCTCATTGCTTTAATCTGTCTTATGAATGAGCGCAGACTTAGAGAAACACACACTGTAAACATAGCCAATGTCTTAGTGAACAGACTGGGCTAGCGTCGGTCCACCCGACTCAGAGAGCTAGACTATTGTCTGTTCTATATAACTAGCCCATCCCCCCTCCAAACTTGAATCCATATCTCATTATGCATCTCACAGAAACCAATTGTATTCCTTTATAATCGGCTTTTATTTGTCAACACAAAAACACACCTCTCACCTCAGAGAGGACAGGAGAAATTTATTCTGGAGCCAAACACAAGTGGTGAGGTCACAGGCTCAGGTCACGCCCAGTTCCACACTTCGTGGTAACAGCGTCACGGGCGACGAAACATGAATCAAAACACCATTCAAATACCTTGGTGGGGTCATCGGTCAGGTAAGTTATGCCGAAGAGGGGAAATTTCCGCTCTAGACCTTAACTGTTATCGGACCTTCTCATGGCTTTTTTGGTTGGTGAAAGCTGATGTGCTATTAGATCAATACATTCTAAAAGGTTTTACCTGCTAGTCTCCAGATGTTAGGTCAGACATAGTGGTAGTCAAGGGATGGCCATTAATGAGACTAATGATAGCCCTAGATAAATTAGATTCAGGGTCTAGCCCAGCAATGTTCCAGCTCTTCACAATTCCTGAAGTTCTAATCAGTCAATCATCCTTGCAGAAGGTTCAGGGCAGTGTGGCTTGTTTCTGTGGGACCTTTCATACTTTCAACACCACTTGTAAATTCACCGTCAGGGAGTCAGAGAACTTTGTTTCTGTTGGGTGTGGAGGTGTTTGGTTCTTGCAGGGTGGTCATGGCACCCTGTGAATCCACCCTGCCTTACAGGCAAATTTGACAATGGCTGGACACTTGGTGGTTGTCACTAGTTTGGAATTCCTGTGAACGGAGTCACCATTGAATGTTTTTCTCTGTGTGCCTTGGTGTGTTCGTGCCTTCTAGGCACCTTCCGAGGTATGAAGTGGCTAGGGTAAAGGGTGTGTGTGTGTGTGTGTGTGTGTGTGTGCATCCATAGGAATGACCAGTTGTTTTCAGAAGTATTTGCATTGAGGTATGACTCCCACATCAATGCATAAGAGTTTGTGTGCTCATCTTATTTCTTACCTCACCTCAACTTTGGTACCCTTTTTTCTTTAAACTGGCTGTTCTAGTAACTAGGTGATATAGTCTCATGTTTTTACAAGGATTTCTTGAGGTCACTATAAAATGAGGTCACTAGAAAAGCTGATAACCTTTTACATGTTGATTCTCTCTCTCTCTCTCTCTCTCTCTCTCTCTCTCTCTCTCTCTCTCTCTCTCAAACTCTGTGTGTGTGTGTGTAATATCTAGGTTGGGTGGTAGTGGCACACACCTTTAATCCCAGTGCTCAGAATGCAGAGGTAGGTACATCTCCAGGAGTTCAAAGCCAGAGTGAATTCCAAGGGTAGCCAACCAAAAACCAAAAACCAAACCCCAAACCCTAACCAAACCAACCAACAAAAAAAACTATAAGGGATCATATTGTCCCTCACAAGGGCAAACCAAGGTCATTGGCTTCTACGTTGAGAGAAATATCTGATTATATCTCATGCAGCCCATGCTAACCTCCAGCTCACTCCGTAGTCAAGGTTGATCTTCAAGGCCTGATCCTCCGGCTTCCACCTTCTGAGTGGTGGGCTTCCAGGCATGTGTGCCACCATGCTTGGCCCAGAGTTTATATTTGTAAAGAAAACATTCTTAGGTGACCCACTGCTGCTCAGTGCTTCATCCCTGAAGTGTTCAGGGCCTTGCTGTGTGTCCTCAGGGCTGGGATGCCCTTGGTCTTGGGATATCTGCAGGCTGGCAGCTAAAGGAACCATGTAGAACCCTGGAGTCTCTGTTAGTGACTCTTCTCATGGCTGTAACACAGTGAAACTTGGGAAGAAAGGCTTAGCTTACTTCAGAAAGAGGCTACAGTGCACCATGGCGGCAGCCCCCTGAAACAGGTGGAATCATGGCATCTGTGGAAAGGGAGATGAACACTGGGCTCAACTCACTTTCTCCTTTTTAATCAGTCATGAGATGGCACCATTCCTGTGGAGCGGTGGGCTGTGAGAGGCAGCTGGGTACCTGCTTGAGCTGGCTTTGAACCCCAGAGACCCTCAAGGACGGCAGGGGTTTGGCCTTGCTCCTGGGCCCCCTGGTTGTTTTCACATAGCTACAACCCTCCACAGCACCTTCCACAGAGACATTTGTGGCCATCAGTCATGTAGCACAGGTTGGGGGCGTGACACAGGCTGCAGAGCCTCAAGACAGACCTCCATATTCATGAGATACCTAAAGGCCAGAGGGCGTAGCCAATTAAACATTCCTTCCCAGACCCTCCTCCTTGCAAAAAATTTTTAACCTCAGGCCTGCCCTGAGAACACGGGGTATGGCTTCATCCATTTTCCACCATGACAATAAACATCTTAAGACCTGGACTACCTCTCTTCTTTGGCACCCACCGTGGGGAACCATAGAGAAAGTCATCAACTACTGAGCTGCCTTCTAACCTTCCACAGAGGATATCTTCTACGGTCCAGCCATGGAGGCCACCAACTCAAGTGAGTTAGCCAAGCCAGCCATGACCCAGCCAAACGAGTCACCAATGCCCAAGAGTCTCCTCCCTGTGGGACACAGCCGTAGCTCATCATCTCCCCCTCACCCCTTCGGCTGTGGGTTGATCCATCCTGTATGCCCCCATCTTGGTCCTTCTGCGACCTCTCAGCAGTGCCTGAGAGCCCAAGGACTGAGGCCAGTTGGTTCCCGCCTGCCTCCTGGCCCAGGGATCCCCAACTCAAGAGCTGCAGCCTCCGAAGGGGTCTCAGACTGTGTTCTATCCACCCACAAAGTGGTGCCCTTTGGCTTCTTACAGCCCGACGTCCTCCCAGTGAGGCATGGAGTGAACACAGTCAACTTCCTGTGCTTTGGCCTCTCTGAGCCGTGGCATCAGCCCCTTGGGGGCAGCAGACATGGGACTCACAAATCAGCCCAACAGGACCCACGCCCGTGCGCATGCTACAGCCACACACATCTGCATTCAGGATGGCACCATTCCCACTTCAGTTAATCTAGACTGTTCCTCATAGGCATACTTAGAGGCCTGTCTCCTAGGTGACCCTAGATCTTGTCATAGTACCAACCATCAACCATTATCAACGGGTGGATCACAGGGTCTGCCAAGATCCTCTGCGTTGGCATGTCTTTTTTGACAGGATTCCCAGGAGACTCTTGCATATTTAGTTGGAATGTTCTAGAACTTCTGCCTTAGTTTTCCACTTCACCCATTCATCCTTCTAGAAGGCTTGAACATGAGCAGAGTGAATGTCCTCAGATCCTGGCGCGGGGTGTACAATCTGTGACATGCATGGGACTGATCGTCATCACTGGATGCTGTTTCCAGGCTGAGAAGGAAACAGATGTCTGTGTGTGTTTCTCCCACAGATGTGCAAAATGAAGTTCACACTGTCCTAGGAAAGAGGCTCGAGGTCTCATCCAATGGGGGAGCCGGGCTCCCTCAAAGAGGTCATGAACTTGAGGTCCTCACGTTTCCTGCAAAATGGTTATCATTTCATTTCTCTCCAATGCTGAGGACCTCCAGAAGCTTCTATTTGTGGGTTGTTTTGCTCTGAAGTCCTGTGGTAAGGGGCTGTCTCCATTTAAATTGTCTCTAAGTAAAACCACCCTGATGTCATATATCTACAATGCATACACCCAGGAAGGTACACACATGGCTACCCACTTTGGTCAGAGGAAGAGGTAAGGGGTTGTAGCTGAGAGACAGGAAGCAGCATCTGGACTTCCAGGCCAGGACGGTCTATTTAAAGCTTTGTGGATTCTGAGCCCAGAATTCATCTCCCCCAGTCTCTCTGCATGTGGAAGGCAGAGGTGGACTTCATGAATCTTCTTCAATTCCTCTCCACTTGCCACAGAGCTACTCATCTGGAGATCACCAATTGGCTAGGCTGGCCACCAGAGAGCCCCAGGGACCCACCTGTCTTCTGCCTCCTTGGCTCTGGGAGCCCAGCTGTCTTTTCCAGTGCAGAGCTTTTGTGTGGCAATGGGAACCACACTCAGGCCTTCAGGGTTTCAAAGCAGGCTCCTCCTTTACGGACGGTCACCTTTCCGAGCCCATGTACAGGAACTCATCAGTTTGAGAATATTCTAGCTGCAAGAGGCCAAGATGTTCTTCCTTCAACTTGGGAGGGAAACTGATCATATTCCCTGTTACGACTCTGCAGGGAACCTGAAGCTTTTGACACCCAGAACCCAGGGCTAAATATAGTCTCCCTCCACTTAATGGTGGGAGTATGTTCTGAGAAATGCTTCCTTAGGCCTTTTGGTCACCACGCCCACAAGGTAGCTTATTGTGCATGTATGCAAACTCAGGCCTTTAGGTCAGCCACTTTATGTGGCTTTATAGAGAACACTTTGCCTTAACGAGGGCAGCTGTCTTCAACTCACCACCAAACAAGCAGCAGGGAGAACTCAGCTGGCGATAGTCACGTATCTTTATGGTCAATTATTAGAACTAAATTGTTAAAGCGCTATACTTTCATATAAATGGTCAGTGCTTATAGAACACTTGTTAAAAATTACCTTTCCCTGGACTGAAGATAGGGTTTAGGTTTACAGCATTTGCTTGCCATGCACCAGGAAAGCCTGTCACCTCATGCAAAATAAGACATGACACATCTTGCCTTTTTCGTGAGCATGTCTGTGGTGGAGGCTGGGGGGGGGTCAGGTGACACTAGAGGTCCATGTTGGGTGTCTTCCTTCTCCACTCTGTCTTCTTTGCTGAGGCAGGATCTCGCTGAACCTGGAGCTTCAGTTTTGGTGAGTGTGACCAGCCAGTGAGCTCCTAGGATCCACCTGTCTCAACCCCCCCCCCCCCCCAGTGCTAGGGTTTCAGAGTGTGGGTTGTGCCTGACTTTTATGGGATTTCTGGGTACCCGAACCCATTTCCTGCTTGAGCAAGAAGTTACCTATTGAACTAAAGTCATTTAGTGATCCATTCTTAACCAGCTGTTAAAAAAAAATTGACTAAACATTGTTCACCAGTGTTAAAACTGACACAAATATATATCACATGCCGGTGTTAAGATGGCTGCGGTCTTAATACTCTTCGTTCAACCATTCATCAATTCATTCATTCATTCATTCATTCATGCATGCATTCATTCATTCATTCATTATAATTAGTAGTTGCCCTAATATTTAAGATAATGTCTTGCTATAGCCCAGGCTGCCCTCAAAATTTCAATCCTCCTGTCCCAACCTCCTGTATGCTGTGATGATGGGTGCGTACCACTATGCTCAGCATCTCCATATAATCTGAGGGAACCGTTGTGGTATGAACTGTGTTTCATTGAGCAGAATGCCAGTTACCCTGAAGCACATGAATGCATAGAGTAGAATTCCCAGTAAAAATATGTAAAGGGTTGGAGCTGGGGCATTGTGGGATATGCCTTTATTTAATACTAGCACTAGATAGGCAGAGGCAGGCAGGTCTTGAGGCTAGTCTGGTCTACAGAGTGTGTTCTAAGATAGTCAGAGCTATGTAGAAAGACCCCATTTCAAATAAAAAGTAAGTAAGTCAATAAATGTGTGTGGGGTTGGAGATATGGCTCAGTAGCTAAGAGTATTGGGTGGCTCATAATTGTCTGTAACTCTAGATTCAGGGTACCTGGTGCTCTCTTCTGGCTCCTGCATGTACCTGTGTTCTTGTGCACATATACACACATGCATAGGCACACATTTTAAAAATATATTTAAAAGCACATACATAATTTAAAAATAAAATATATCTTTAATAAGATGTTCATCATAAGAGGGCACAGGGTGACAACCTTTTTCATACTGGGCTTTCCTAATGATGATAAAATCTCCAGGGTCTGTGAGAATTACTCAGTTTGACTTACAGTTGGTTAAAGCATAGGGGCCTGGGGATATGGCCCAACTGGTAAAGCCTTCACTGCACAAGCATACAGACCTGGGCCTGATCCCTAGAACTCACACAAGGATGCAGAGTACAGAGGGCTGTGGTTTGTCTAAGAGGCAGCAGCCTATCAGGAGCCACGCCCAGCACTAGAGAAACAAACTTTAAAATGAAAGACACCCAACACAGTGGCATGTATCTGTCATGTCAGTAAAAATGAAATAGGGACAGGAAGATCCCTGGGGCTCACTGGCCTCTCTTCAATGAGAAACTGTCTCAAAAGATAAGGGTGGAGCCAGGCATGGTGACTCACTCCTTTAGTCCCAGCACTTGGGAGGGAGAAGCAGGCAGATTTCTGTGAGCTGAAGACCAGGCTGGTCAACATAGCAAGTTCCAGGACAGCTAAGGCTGTATAGTAAGACTCTGTCCCAAAATTAAAAAAAAAAAAGAAAAAAAAAGAAAGAAAGAAAAAGAAAAAGAAAGAAAGAAAGAAGGAAGAGGCTGAGACTGAGAATGTGAACCTTGGGTCTCCAGCCATAAGGTATACACACACACACATACACACATACACACACACACACATACACACACACACACACACACACACACACACAGAGAGAGAGAGAGAGAGAGAGAGAGAGAGAGAGAGAGACAGAGAGAGAGAGAGAGAGAGAGAGACAGAGATATACAGAGAGAGACAGGAACAGAGATACAGAGATATACAGAGACAGAGAGAGACAGTGACACGCACAAAGAGGGAATACATTATTATTCTTTTTCTTACCGATCTGGGGGTAGAACCCAGGGCCTGGTGTGAGTTATGCAAGTGTACTGTGGCTGAGCTGCATCACCAGCCCACACAAGCACCATTGTCAACAATGCTCTGCTAACGATCAATACAGGATATTATCTGACCAATCACAGGACACGTTCCATGAAAGCTACAGGGAAGCCTGGTATGGGAACATACAAATTCTTCAAAATGCTTGGGTTCCAAGGCGTTAGCCAGATGCAGAAGGGTGGTCAACAGCTCGGGCATGCTGTACCGCTCTACCGTCTGTGTGGGGGTTCTGAATGCATCATCTCCCTGAATGCTCACCGTATTCTTAGTTACTATCTCATTTTTACCGACAAACAGAGCTCAGATGAACTGAGGCTCCCTTTATCCACAATGTTGAATACGCTGGACAGTTGCAACTTGACGTAACTTAGAATCACCTGGAAAGAGAGTCTCAATGGGGAATTCTCTAGATCAGATAGGCTTGTGTGCAATGTTGGGGAGGATTGCCTTGAGTATTAATCGCCCACTGTGGGTGGCACCATTCCTAGGCAGTGGAGGAAGTGAGCTGAGAACAATCAAGGTGTGTTCCTTCCTCTCTGTTCCTGAGTTTGATATGATAGGACTGGCTGCTCAAGTCCCCGCCTTGACTTCCCCTCAGTGATAGACTGTGACCTGGAATTGTAAGTTGAATGAACCCCTTTCAGCCCAAAGTTGCTTTATACCAGGGTGACAGATGTGAAATGAGGGCAGCCTCTGAATTTAGTCTGCCACAAATACCCCAGTAGGTAGTTACTATTGGACAAAGGCAAGGTTGTGAGCAGCAGCTAGCTGCATGGGGACAGATGGGATAACAGGGAAGACGAGTACATTGCCCTGTTTGGTCCCTGTCTTATTGGTTTCACCATGAACATATCCTCCAGCAAGCCTTCCCTGGTGATACAGACAGGCTTAGCTGCCTCCCTCCTACTCCTCCTTGGCTAACAGGAATCAGCACTGGACGGGTCACGATGCTATGGTGTACTTAATCCTCTCTAGACTTCACTGGACACTAGACTCCATCGAAGCAAGCACTGCCCTCACCTAACTCGACACTGTTGTCTTTCCACAGTGCGCCACCCTCAGTATTCAGTTACTGAGTTTGTAAGGAAGAGTGCTCCTCAGAATCCAGCCCCAGCTTCCCACAGTGCTTCATCTCAGGAGCTTTGAGACAGGGACACAAGAGATCGAGATACGTCTTCATTTGTGATCACGTTAGCACGTTTTTGACCACTGTAAGTCAGGTAAGCTCTGAGGTAGAAGGGGTATGTACCTGTGGGTAGGTTTGACTGCTCTTATGGGACTCAACAGGCCAATAACAATAAACCCTAAACACATCACAGATATGCAGGTGTGAGTTCAGGAAATATTGCTGCTTCATGGGAATATAGGTGGGTAGAGATTTTATTGGGATTTTCATGAAACTTTCCCTCCTGAAGAGATTGTTCATTTCAGCAAGTGGCCCTACTCCTTCTTGCATCTACTCTGACCTCAGATTCTTTGCATCCCATTGCAAAGTTTGGGGGCTCAGATAGTTCAGCAGGTAAAGGCATCTTGAAAGTAGACTCTGTTGCATCTTCAGTTTCATGCTTACACGAAGTGGTCATGATGCAGAGACCCGCATGGCAGGATCTTAGAGTAGATTCGAATCAAGGGCTATCACAGAACTGAAACCCTCAGTTCAATAGTTTGTAAATAGCTGAACCTTGCCAACAGTCCAGTGGTCTTGAAGGGGGTGGGGGTGGGGTCCTTCACTACTCATCTTTAGAGGATACTTCAAACCCTGACAGCTTCCATGTAGCCTTGGGAGAAACCCAAAGTAGAGAACTCGGTGGCTAAGTCAGATCTAGACTCTTGACCCACCCAAACTGGGAAATAATAAAATACATTTGTGTGAGCTAAGCTTTTAAAATTTTTATTTGTTTATTTTTATTTTATGGGTATTGATTGGTGTTTTGCCTGCCTGTATGTCTGTGTGAGGGTGTCAGATCCCCTGGGACTGGAGTTACAGCCAGTTGTGAGCTAGATGTGTGGGTGCTGGGAATTGAACCTGGGTCCTCTGGTAGAGCAGCCAATCCTCTTAACCAATGAGATATCTCTCCAGCCCTATAAGCAAAGCTTTTGATAGTTTCTTATGCAGCATGGCTGACTATTGCTACGAATGGATTCCTGGTCCTCATGCATGTATGATGTGCCTAGTACATACTGAACCACCCCTAACCTCTGCCAGTTGAGAATTGGGTACTTTCAATGAATATATATATTTAAACTACTTATTTATGGATGGGGTGATGTCACGGCACACACATGGAGGGTGGAGGACAGATTTAGGAGTCAGTTCTCTCCTTCCACCATGTGAGCGCCAGGGACCAAACTCGGGTTGTGAGACTTAATGGTGAATCCCTTTAGCCACTGAGCCATCTCTGGACCCCATAAATATTTTTGCATCAGGATGAAAAGGCTCTGACGGCAGAGTAGACAGAGACAGGGATGGGGCCATCTGTTGAAATGAAGAAAGAAGTCTGTGGTTTGAGTACTTTGAGGGCGTTAGAAGGTTCTGGATCACTCTGGGGTGCTTAATGGCTAAAGTGCATATCTGCTTTTGATCTCAGCTTCTGTTTGGTGTTGTTTTCAATTCCCCCGGGGCAGCACTGTTAAGGTTTGCCTACTCGCTGAGCACAATTAATGCAGTGTGTAAAGATTTCATTAGCATGCGGAGAGGCTGGGATAAAGCTGCCCTCATTGTGGTAATACTAATGATTTCATCTAAAAATGTTCAGCCCTGTGACTGCACTTTGATCAAAGGAAAGTTGTTTGTGTCCCTGAGGAGTCAGGCTCAGTCCCACATGATATGCATTTATTTGGGATGGATGGGGTTTCTTCAGTTGTAGATTTCACAGGGATGTGTCATTTGTAAGAAGAGGGTGGGTATGAAGGGGGCAACAAAGAAGGCTTGGCCAGGGCTGGAAGGAACTTAGGAGCTAGGGCCCTGATCTGCTTCCCCTTCTGCCCTAAGCTTCTCTCTTTGGCTATGATGAAACTGACTAAAAGCAATTTGAGGGAGGAAAGGATTTATTTAGCTTCTACTTCCGGGTCATGATCCATCACTGAAGAATGTCAGGGCAAGAACTCAATATGGGAACCTAGAAGGCCTGCTTGCTATTTCATGTAACATTATCTTTAACCAGGGAAGGCACTCACATCTATGAAAGTACAACAGGAAGATGTGGTAGATGCTTCCTGCTGGCTTGTTCAGAGGCTCATGCTAGCTTTCTTATACAGCTAAGGACCACCTGCCTAGGGAATGGTGCCACCCATAGTGGGCTGGACCATCCTATAGTAATGCTTCCCATAGAAACAATCACAGGCCAATCTGTTCTAGGCCATTCTTCAATCTAGACTTCTCCTGTCAGATGATGTTAGGCTGCTTCAAAATGCCAGAAGAAGAACCAGGATATCGTCTTCTATATATTTATATTGTCTTTTTTTTTCTTTTGTAGAATTCATCTGTAAAGTCTTTGGTGATCACTTGAGAAAGCTAGTTAATCTTTCTGCGTGTTGTTTTCCCTGAGGTGTAAGTGTTGGTACTCTGCATTTGAAATCCAATGTTCTGGGTTCAGATCTTGGTTGGGTGGTGCCATCATTTCCTCCTAAAATAGGAGGTTCTAGAAAGCTAACACATATTCATTTTATGCACTTTGGTATGCTGTAGGGGGATTGTCTGGCTTCATGACTATTTGATAAATAAATAAATGACAAATGTGCAGCACGTAAGACCTAGAAAGATCCCAGGAGATGACAGGAATATCCATCTATCTTGGCCTTTCTGCATGTTCCTCCTCCCAGGGTCCACTCCTCTTAAGCTCCACTCTTCTGCCTCTACCATCTTCCTCTTGGATCTAGGAGAAGGAGGGTATGGTTTGAATGAGAAATGTCCTCTTTAGACTGAGGCATTTGTAGACTTAGTCCCTGGTTGGTGGCACTGTCTGGGAAGGTTTAGGAGGTGTGGCCTTGCTGGAATAAGTATGTTTAAGTGTTTTGATCTTTGCCTACTTTGACTTTACTCTCTCTGGTTCATGTTTCATAGTTGAGTTGTGACTTCACAGCTTTCTGTTCATGCCACCATGCATCCCACTGTGATGGAATCTTAGCCCTCTGGAAGTGTGAACCAAAATAAACTGTCTTCCTTTTGGTGACAGGGTCTCAGTTTGTTCTTCCTTTTAGGGAGGTGGCCGGTAAGTTCCATGACTGATCTGGGCTTAGATGCTTTTTTCCCCCTAAGTTCTGGGAAAGCGAAAAGCCGCCCGGAGAATGAGAAGCAGGAGCAGAGGCTAGAGTTTAATTCACAGCTTCTCACAACGACCTACTCATTCTTCATCCATTCATACATCCGCACACTCAGCCATCCCTCATTCATTCTTTCATTCATTCACTCACTAACTCATCCAGCCTTCTGTTTAAGAGATGGACGTGGAGGAGTTCTACGCTTAGCCTTGTGCCAGGAACAAGAAAGACCATGGTGATCTAAATAGATATTTGTTCTTCCACAGAAGATCATACAGTCCAGTCCAGTCCAGTCCAGTACTGGTAGCTCTCAGACTGTTAGTCAGGGAGGTCTGTGAGGAAGGACGGTATATCAGCTTGGTGTTTATGGGTCTCTACAAATTTGATAGGGCTGCTTCTGACAGCTTTGGGTAGTATGAATACTTTGGCAACAGTGAGTGTTTTAGCTCTCCAATTCATTCCTCTTCTTATCTATGACTTATACTCATTGCTACACAATTCTTCAATCTTGTTAGGCAAGTTTATTCCTAAGGCCACTTATTCATTCATTCGTTTGTTTATTCATCCATTCATCATTTGTTTGGTTTATTTAATTCATTTTTTGATTCAACTCCTCATTGTACAGATGAAGTTTGCTTTAAACTGGCAGCCATCCTCCTGCCTCTGTCTGCTGGGTGCTGAGATGTCCAGCATGCTCCACCACACCTAAAAACTGATATAATGGTGAATGGGACTAGACTTTTTCCTTTTCTTATGACTCAATATTAATATACAGAGATACATCTGACTCTTAATGTTGGTTTTGTTTACTGTAACTTGATTAGCTCTCTTTCTCCGTGTGTGTGTGTGTGTGTGTGTGTGTGTGTGTGTGTGTGATGTGAGTGGGTACATCTGAAAGTGTGTGTAGTGTGTAGGTGAATGTGGAAGAGTATGTGAGACATTTCTACATGTATGAACATGCCAAATTTAGCCAAATACCACCCCCTCTCTCTTGTTTAGACACTATTTCCTTTTCTTATCTGACTGCCCTGTCTGGGATTTCAGTATTCTTTTGAGCAGAAACATACGGAGACACATCTGCCTTGTTCTTCAGCGTGGAGTCAGTTTTCCTCCTGGAGTATAATGTTAGCCATGGGTTTTCCCACACTGAGCTTTCCTATTTAAAGTTGGTTTCCTTGTATCATGAGCCAGCTAAGAATCTTTATTATTATAATATAAGGGGTTTTTCAAGGATGTTTTCTGCCTGTATTGAGATAATCGTATGAAGTTTGTTTTCTATGATCAATCACACTGATTTCTTTACATACCTTGAACCACCCCTGCACCAGAAAGATAAATCCCATTTTATTCTGACTTATGATCCCTTTAATGAACTATTGGGTTTGCCTTAGTAATTTTTTTTGGTGGTTTTTTTTTTTTTTTTTTTTTTTTTTTGGGCTTTGCCCTCAACATTTTCTTTTTTTCCTTCTTCTTTTTTTTTTTTTTTTTTTTTTTCTAAAATAACTTTTGCTATTTCCCTGATTTGGGAAGATTTTAAGAAGGAAAGGTATTATTCTTTAGTAGTATTCTGAGTAGCGAAGCCAGGCATGGTGGTACACGCCTTTAATTCCAACACCCAGGAGGCAGAGGCAGGTGGATCTCTGTGAGTTTGGGGCCAGCCTGGTCTACAGAGTGAGTTCCAAGACAGCTGGAGATACATAAGGAAACTTTTCCTCAAAAAACAAACCAAATATACAAACAAGAAAAAAAAAAGAAGAAGAAGAAGAAATGAAGTAGAACTTACCAGGGGAGTTGTTGGTTCTGGCGTTTTCTTTGTTGGGGGTGTTCATGGTTATTGGTTTGTTTATTTATTTATATTTGTTATTACCCCTGCTAAAACTTATAGTTCATCAGTCTCAAGAGGCCTCATATTTCTGGGAATCCAGCCATTCCTTCTGCTTTGCTAAAAGCTGAAGTATAGCTCTTCATATCAGTCCTGTCTGGCCACTTTTAAATTTCTGTGATATTATTTACCGTGTCTACCCTGGGTTTTATTTTTCAGTCATTTTTATTTTACTTGGTCAAACTACGGTTTTGTCATTTTTAATTCTTCTTTTCCCAAGGCAGTTAGATTATGTCTGCCCTCTTTCCTTCTTCCGTTTTCAGTTCACTTGCTTCTGTTGTGATCTCTACTGTTCACTATCTTCTGCTAACTTTGGATTCAGTTTGGTTGTTTTTAGTCCCTTGAGGTGCCATGTTCGATTGTTTAACTGACTTCTTACTTTAAATATTGATGGAAACCACCGTAAACGTCGTCTCTTACTACCCTTTTGAATGAAACATTTTACCTGTTATTTCCCTGTATTTATCTTTTCTTCCCTTGTTGCTCAATGATTCGCCAATTAATAGTCTGTGTTTGTGAGCTTCCCTGTGTTCTTCTAGTTATCCGTTTCTGGTTTCGTTCCGCCTTGGTGAAGGAGACACTTCTGAGTGTCCCGCTCCTCTTAAATTCGTTAGGACTTTTTGCAGGCGATGGGATGCTTCCGGTCTGCTGAGAAGGATGCGTCTTCCAGCTGCCTTCGCTCTTGAGTAGGAAGCCCCGTGTAGTCTGTTAAGCTCATTTGGTCTCTTGTGCTGTTTGAGTCTGCTGTTTTCTTATTGATTTCCTGTCTGAGTGATCTATCTGTTATTGAAAATGGGGTATTGAATTCTCCTATTATTGTACTGCTGTCTATTTCTCTGTTCAGGTCTATCAATATTTGGGATTTTTTTTTAGATTTACGTTGAGCGCACACAACGTGTAATCGGTTCACCTTCCTGTTGAGATTGCTTCTCGTTAACATTATGCAATGACCTCGCTTCCGTCTTGTGATAGGTTCTTTACGGAAGCCTATTTTTACTTAATATAAGCATGACCACTCCCACACTCTTGGAGCTAAACTTAACATAGGATGTGTTCCCCCATTGCTTTACTTTCAAACTAGGTTTGCCCTTAAAGCTACAACGGGCCGCTTACAAACAGTACTCAATAGAATTTTCTCTATTAATCTGGTCCTCAGCTGCTCCACATCGTTTGACTGATGAATTTAATCCACTTATATTAGAGATGTTATTGATAGGTACGGACTTATTACCGGCATTTTCCTAATTGTTTTTCTTTGTTTCAGAGGTCCTTTCTCCCCTCTCCCCTGTCGTATCTATGGCAGGGGCTGCTGTGAAACTTCATGGGTCATAACATTATTTTAACCTGAGCGTTACTCAACTTTAATCGCACTTAAAAATTCTACACTTTACTCTCCCCGTGCCCTTATTTCACGGAATGGACGTCAAATTTTACTTTGTTTTCTATTATGTATCCATTAAGAGAGTTTGTGTGTCTGTGGGGGTCAGGGGGTGTGGCCATGAGCTCGTGTGTGTGGTCTTGCACATGCTCTGTAGTTTATACTTCGTTCTTTAATCTTTCGTTAGAATGATGATATTTTTCCTCAGCGCCTTTTGTTTTAACTTGAACAACTCCTTTTAGTAGGTAATGACCATCTCACTCCCAGTATCCAAATCTCCTTGATTCTTAATGATGGCTTTGCAAGGTATAAGATCCTAGATCGACAGGTCTGGTTCATTTCAGCTTGTTATACAACTCTCTTATCCCAGTCTCCTGGCCTGAAGTATTTCTTCTGAGATACCTGATCGTATTCTGAGGGCTCCATGGTGTGTAACACCCCACTTTCCTGCTACTTTTAAAATTCTCGTCTTTCTCTTTGACTTTTGATGGTTTCATTACGGTGTGACCCGGATAGGTCCCTTTTGGCTCCATCTTTTTGGAAGCCTTTGGAGTTGAGGAATCTGGATGCCTATTTCCCACTTCAGACTTGGGACATTTTCTGTTTGTGTTTCTTTAGGTGTTTCCTTCTTCAGCAGAGCATGTCTGGGGCAAGCTTGATGTTGTGGCTTGATTTTTGTGACATGCTCTCAAAGCTCACCAGCTTTGTCCAAGTGTCTCCTTAGAACTCAGTACAAAGCCACCAAGGCGAGGAAAGGGTTAAAGGAGTCTGGGCTGTGACCAAAATTCATTAGGACCTGCTGTTCTGTCCCCAGCACCAAAGTAAAGTAATCCTGGAATGAAGATGTGTGTTCAAAACCCCAGCACTGGGGAGGCAGAGACGGGGGTGGGGGTTTCCTTGGGTTGTGGGCTAGCTGGTCCCATATACTCATGAGGGCAGGGTTCAGTGGGAGACCTTGTCTCCACAAAACAGTGGAGACCTGAGGAACCAGACTCTCACGCAGGCTCACACTCACTCATGCCTGCATGTGTATGTGAGTATTCTCCCTCCCTCCCTTCCTCTCTCCCTCCCTCCTTCTTCCTCTCCCCCCTCCAGATGCTGAGTTGAGAAATTTGGAGACGGTGGTTGATGAAGTAATACCGTGAGTGAGGTCACCAATGAGCTAGCCTGGTCTTCTCTTGTATATATTGTTCCTTCCTATAGGCATTCTAGTAGGTTATTTCTGGTGGACCAGGCATGGTGGTATTCATTTTTAATCCTAGCATTGTGAGTTCAAGGCTAGCCTGGTCTACATAGTGAATTCCAGGATGTCTGGGGTTAAATAGAGAAACCTCACCTCAAAACCAAACCAAACCAAACCAAACCAACCAACAAACAAAACAACAACAAAACCCACAATTGATTAACTAATTTAAATGTAATTTAAATGCACATACTTATTCTGATGTTTTCTGTCTCCAACCCAGATCCTGTCTGATAGAGAAAAATGAGACAATAAAAAATAAATAGATTACATACACCCTAGATGAGAAAGAAATAAAAACAAATGCTAAGAGAAAAAAGTCACAGTCTGGAATGGTACCCAGGCCTATAATCTCTGGAGACGTGGAGGCAGAGGGCTCAGGAGTCAGAAACTATCCTTGGCTACATGTAAAGTTCAAGGCCGACTTGGGATATAGTTTAAATAGGAGGAGAGGGACTAGAGAAGGGCAAAGAGGGGATGGAGGAGGAGGAAGAAGAGGAGGAGGAGGAAGAGAGAAGAAGAGGAGGAGGAGGAGGAGGAAGAAGAGGAAGAGGAGGAAGAGAGAAGAAGAGGAGGAGGAGGAGGAAGAAGAAGAGGAGGTGGAGGAGGAAGAAGAGGAGGAGGAAGAAGAGGAGGAGGACAAGGAGGAGGAGGAGGAAGAAGAAGAAGAGGAAGAGGTGGAGGAGGAAGAAGAGGAGGAAGAAGAGGAGGAGGAGAAGGAGGAAGAGGGAGAGGAGGAAAAGGAAGAGAAGGAAGAAGAGGTGGAGGAGGAGGAAGAGGAAGAGGGAGAGGAGGAAGAAGAGGAGGAGGAAGAGGAAGAGGAGGAAGAGGAGGAGGAAGAAGAGGAGGAGGAGGAAGAAGAGGAGGAAGAGGAGGAGGAAGAGGAGGAGGACGGAAACATGTAACCAACGGCAGCCTTGGATGATCAGTGTGCTCACACACAGGACAGAAAGTCCCTGAGACAGCGCCTGACCACACTCCTCACCCAGCCTGTGGCTCCTTCTGGAGGCCCCTGACTTGTCTCTGATCAGCCTGCTTTCTTCCCCTCACCCTGCCCTGTGGAGGCCTGAGGGGTCCCTGGGTGCTGCCTCTTCCACAGAGGAGAGGAGGCTCCTTTGATGTGGGTGTGGTCTAGGAAGGAATCTTTTTTTTTTTTTTTTTTTTTTTTTTTGGAAAGACAGCCTGACAGGTCTCAGGTCTGTTGCCATGGCATCAAAGCTACATATTCTGGAAGTCTGATTTTGTTTTAGGATGTGGTGGCTGCTAATTACAGACAGCTACACGTTCCTTTGCCTATCCCTAGGATTCTCTCTCTCTCTCTCTCTCTCTCTCTCTCTCTCTCTCTTTCTCCCTCCCCCCCATCAAGATTCCAACTATTTTCCTTTGAACTCTGTTTTTCTTATTCTTTCTTTGTGATTTGCCTTATCTATACATACATGCACACATACACATTACACACGTGTAATAGAGATAAAATGAGGGAGAGGAAGGAAGACAGAAAGAGAGAGAGAGAGAGAGAGAGAGAGAGAGAGAGAGAGAGAGAGAAGGGCTTGGCACATTTAAAGCTGTTTACTTGTTGCCATGGAGGCTGAAAGCCAGATTAGAAACCTAAAATAGTTAAGCCAGACTCAGGAAGGGAAGAGTGGGCAGACTGGATCCAAGTAGACCTTGGCCCAGCCGTGACTCAGAAGGGATAGGTTTGGGCTTCAGGAGAATGCAGAGAGGTGAGGGGTGTGAAGCAGAGTGGGCATGAGTCAGGGCCTGGAGGCTGACTCCCGAGGTCCTCTGTGATCCTGAGCAGGCAGGATGTCTTTCCTTCAGCACTCGCCATGTCTTCTGTGCAGGTTCTGCCTGGACACATCATCTGAGTTCCCCTTGCCTGTGGTCTGATCTCTGGACATCACGGCTTGGAAGGCTGAAGCACCTTGGGGTGTTGGAGAATCCTTGGCAACATTTGCCATCCCATCAAAGGCTTGGGCTCACCCAGAATGAAGGGCTGCAGAGCCTTGTGTGTCTTCAGCTTTTGCCTCTTCCTTCTACCTTGGTGTATCCAGCAGCCATTAACCACATCCAATAGGCTCCACAGAACCTTTAAACATATTCGGTTAGAAAATAAAACAAAAGATTGCTTGGGACATTTAATTAAGTTATTTGTGTGTGTACAGGTACCTGCAGATTGGTGTCAAATGTCTTTTCCCTTATTTACAGAGATAGAGTTTCTTGTTCAAACTCAGAGGTCACCAGTGCAGGTGTTCTGCAGAGAAGCTTGCTCTGGGAACCTGTGTCAGCCTTCCTAGGCTGGACTTACAAGTGGGGTGGCCCTTGGTCACCTGACATTTACATGGGTTCTAGGGATCTGTTTTTTTAGTCCTTTGCAGCGGATGCATCTGCCTGATCCCTGGGACAAGTTTTCAGGGCCCATAATAGGTATATTTTCATAAGAGAACATTGTGGTATACCAGGATGCCCTGTCTGCAAGCCCCTAGGAGGCTTGAGGTTGCCCTAGGCATCAACTGCTGAGCTTCCGAGAGTGCTGAGGGGAATGGGTGTTTGTTCTAACTAGACTGGAGCAGCTGCTTTGAGATGGTAGGCTGTACCTAACATGGAAGCAGCTGGTCACTCCCTGTGCCTCTTCACCACCTTGGCTGGTGGCCTGACCTACTTCATGTTCACACAGGCCCCAAGTTTATCCTCACGTCACCTTGGTTGAAGAGCAGGAGTGACTCATTTCTCTTTGCCAGTGTGTGTTTCAGAAAGGCACCCCATTTGTGTAGCTGGGGTCACCCTGTGGCCCCCACTTAGGAAGTTACATGGGCATGTAAGCCTTGCTCTACCCTGTTCTTGGCACATGTGTGGCTCTTGGCTGGTCACCTCACCAACAAGCCTGGTCCTCCTTAAGCCTACAGTTGAGGCAGAGGACAAAGGGTTCAGTCTCACAACCAAGAGGGTAGGGTCATAAACCCCAGTCATATTGTTTGTTGTATGAAGCCAAGTTACTCAAGATGGCAAGCTTCTGTAATTTCCTCTGCTTAAGTGGGTTATGTATAGGTAGCACCAGTGCCAAACACGGCCATAAAGACTGAACACAATCCTGTCTGTCCAATGCCTGTCCATAGATATTAATGCACTAATATCCACTGACCCTAGGGTAGACTTTGTTCTGAGAGCTTGACATCCATCCACGCATTAAACCTTTCCACCAGTTCTGTAGATACTGTCATTGTCCCCTGCTTAAGGATGGAGAAACAGGCAGAGGGGTGGGGCCACTTTCCTTGGATGATCTCTAATTAAGTAGGGAAGCCAAGATTGGAAGGACGACCTCATGGCTTTTAAGCATCTGTCTAATTTATGAAATGACCATGGCAGTGTTTTATGAATCCAGTCTCTTTGGGACTTTATGTGAGTTGTTTGAACCCCAGTGGGAAACACCAAAATAACTCCAGGCTTATTTTTTTTTCCACTGTGGGAAGAAATATCAGATTCCAGCCTCTGAGGTCTCCATAGCGCTGGGGCTTACTTATAGCAAGATATAACTAAATCCTGCCTCTTTGTCTCTCTCTCTCTCTCTCTCTCTCTCTCTCTCTCTCTCTCTCTCTCTTTCCCCCCTTTTTTCTCCCTTCCCCCTCTTCTTTTCTCTCTCCATTCTCTCTCTTTTTCCCAGAGGGACTCTTAGTCTCTTATTCAAAGTGAGCACTACCAACCAGAAAAAGAAAGAAAGAGAGGAAGAAAGAAGGAAAGAAAGAAGGAAAGAAAGAAAGAAAGAAAGAAAAAAAAACCCTAAACCCAGAAATCAAGACATCAGTGGAGGTTGCTGACAGGACCTTTGATCTGACCGGAAAGAAATACAAAGGAAGTCACAGAGAGCTCTCTTGACTGATTTCCTTTTAAACTAAGAAAAATCGACACCAGTCCCCAAGCCCCTGACGAGGAGCAGCGGCTGACCTGTGCTTGGCACAGGAAAGCCAGATGTCACCTGGCTTACCCTGTGTGCAAAGCGCTGGGCTGTGGGGCGCAGATATCCACTGAAATCAGAACATGGAAGGGGGTGTGGTGAATCCAGTCTGGTGGGAAGCATGGAGGGAGGTCTATGAAGACAGACTTGGACTTGACCCCATGGGAAATGAGATTGGTCACACGGTGTCTGCTCATCGCTCCCGTCTTGGACACAGGATCGATCTCCCCTTTCACAGCAGCCCCAGGAATGATGGGATGCATTGTTTTCATCTCAGATGTGAGAACATTGAGGTTCAGGGTATTTTGGCAGGAAGCCTGTGGCTGCCATAGTTAATAACACTCATGATTCTGATATGGGTTGCAGAATGACTGATCTCTTTTAAAGACTTATTTTTTTGTTCTCTCTCTCTCCTTCCTCCTCCTTCTCCTCCTCCTCCTCCTCTTCTCCTTCTCCTTCTCCTTCTCCTTCCCTTTCCCCTTCTCCTTCTCCTCTCTGTCTCTCTCTCTGTGTGTGTGTGTGTATGTGAGTGAGAGAAAGAGAGAGAGAGAGAGAGAGAGAGAGAGAGAGAGAGAGAGAGAGAAGCAGAGACAGAGACAGAGACAGAAAAAGCAAAATTGAGCTGAAGTCACAGGTGGTCATGAGCTCCCTTACGTGGGTGCTAAGAAACAAACTCACGTATTCAGAAAAAGCAGTTGAGCTACTGTGCCATCTCTCCTGTCCTCCCCCCCCCCAACTCCCTTCCACTAATCCCTTTTAAATTAATTACAGAGCCCAGAAATTGGCAATATTTCTTTTGGAAAATTCCTAGTTTACTCATTTGGTCTTTGAGCTTCAGTGTTAGAACACAATGAATGGTGACATTTATCGAGCACCTACTGTGTGCTCGGCATCACATGTTAAAGTTTGGAGGTCAGAAAGTGTGGAAGAGAACAGGAAAGGAGGAGGGGGTGGAGCAGAGTGTGTCCAAGACCTGGAATGGTTTGGCCATTAGAAGATACGGACCTGTGTGTCTGGCCTGGAAGGAAGTTTCATAGACACTGGCAAAAGACATGAACTGGGGAAAGGGAACTGTGAGGGGAAAAACTCCTTGGAGACCCCTCTTCCTTGTTGTTGCTGGGTTTTGCTGTGTATTTATTTGTGTGTACATTCATAGTTCGCTCGCTCGCATGCTCACCTGCTTACTTGCTCAAGTGTTACTTTGTCCACGTGTGATTGTGTGTGTCAAGGTGTTTCTATGGAAGCATGCTCACATGTGATTGATGTGTGTCAAGGTATTGCTATGTTAGCAGGTGACTGTGTGTGTCAGCATGTTACTATGGAAGCATGCTCACATGATTGTGTGTGTCAAGGTGTTACCATGGAAGCATGCTCACGTGTGATTATATGTGTCAACATGTTACCATGAAAGCATGCTCACGTGTGATTGTGTGTGTGTGTAAAGGTGTTGCTATGGATCTCAGAGAACAATCTGCAGGAGTCAGATTTTTCCTTCCGCCATGCAGCTCACCGGGATCAAACTCAGGTCATCAGATTTAACTGCAGCCATTGCCTGCTGAGCCATCTCGCCAGCCCCACTCCACCATACTGATTTCTCACATGACTGCCTGCAAAGAGATTATGTTTGTGTTTTGACCTGTGGCCTGGAGGTGGCCATGAGACCCTGTTGCAATCACTGAGACCTGGATGGGGAACTCTGGAAATGCTGCTTGTGTAGTGATTTAAGGGCAAAGGAATTCAGCAAAGTCTATGCCTTTGGAGCCTGGGGCTAAGTCTGCCATTTTGGGAGCATGTATTGACAAATTCAGAGGACTGAGACTGGAGCTCAACTGGGAGAATGGTTGTCTGGCATGGACTGATTCCTAGCACCACACAAGCCAGACATGGTTATGCACACCTGTAATTCCTGCACTTGGGAGGTGGAGGCAGGGGGATGACGAGTTCTATATCAGCCTGAATCACACAAAGATAGATTCTATCTCTAGAATACTAAAAAATAAACCCAGGTTTTTAGTGCTGGGCTTGCATATGCTGTGTGCTCACCAATGTCCTTGGGGTCCCATCTGCAAGCATTTGCAGGTCTCCATCTACAGGGACTGGAGGCCTGACCTCTCTCCTAACACTTCCCTGACATAGAAGAGGGGATGGCGCCTGGCTTCTCTGTTTGAGCCCCACCCCCACCTGCAACTTTAGCATGGTCCTGGACGATTCCTACTTGGCAGCATATGTTAAAGGTTACCAACCTACTTCCCCTCTGGCTTTTACATCTCCCTGGATTTTATCCGTACTGGTCCTGCTGAGGCTCCGACCTGAAGTGTGCATGTGTTGACCTCTGCACGTTCCTGGAATCAACAGATTGCGCCTCACCGGTGAAAGAGGAGAGCAATTTTCTTCAAAATGTGGCCTAGACCATTCAATGTCTCCAAAGGGCAGGCATGAAAGGGCCCCAGGGCCAGTGCTGTCTGGGTACCTAGAGGGCACCCAACTGCATCTGGGTCATTTGTTTATCCTCTGTTCCAGGTAGGGTCTGTCTGAGTGTTGCAGAATTTAGTCCACACAGCAGGGATGTAGAACCTCAAGTAGGAATCATCCAGTACTATGCTGAAGCTGTGGGTAGGGGTGGGGCTCAGACAGAGAAGCCAGGGGCTATCCCCTCTTTGATGTCAGGGAGGAAGTGTTAGGGGAGAGGTCAGCCAGATTGTAGAACCTGAAAATAATTAATGTAGAAAAATAATTAAAGATAAAGATAACTGAGCCATTTTAGAAAGTTATTGGACATTCATCTGAGGAAGATCTGGTCCTGAATCCCTGTGACAGATGTAACAGGACTGAGAAATGGTTTTTCTTTCATTTTTTTTTTTTTTCTTTTGACACAGCATCTCCTGCTGTAGCCCAATCTGGCCTCCAACATACAATAACCCTCCTGCCTCAGCTTTCTGAGTGCTGGAATTACAGGTTTGAGCCAATACTCCTGAGTGGCCAGGGTGGGAATTGCAAGCTAGGACTTGAACCCACATATTTCTCTGCTCTTTTGAAAGAGCCTATTCCTCTTCTAAAATAAGTAGTAAAGTCTTGGGCCATTGGAGGAGCTTATGCTCAGGAGAGTGAGCGATCCCTGTGGCTCAGAGGTTCCAGGTTCCAAAATAAAAGGCATACATCCCAGACCTTGGCCTCATTTCCTGTGAATGATAGTTGCTTCTTGGATAAGATGTTTCTCTCCGAGTTTCATTTTCCCCAAAGATCCAGTGCAAGGATTGACAGGAGGTGGGACTGTGAAGTGGCTGGTGTGGAGTTGGTCCCTACTGTGTGCTGATAGAACCCAGGTCAGGGTTATGTGTCCCTGGAGAGAGTGTCCATAGCATGGAGATACAGAACAGACCAAAGGGTCTCAGCTCCATCTGGTCCAGGGCCTCTTGCTCTTCTAGACATCTTCTCTCTACCCATTGGCAGTGGGCTTCCTGGAGGCAAAACCCTTGTCAAGCTGGCTGATAATATAATCCCCTTGGGAGTGATTAATATGGGTATGTGTGGCTTTGGGCAGATGACTTGCTAAGCCTCAGTTTGCCTCACTGAGAAATGGGACTCAGAACCGTAGGGGTCAGGAAGATGGCTTAATTGTTAAAGCTTCCACTTTACAAAGTTGAACGACCCAAGTTCAATCCCTGGGGGAGGGAAACAGGCATATATGCAACCACAGAGCTGTAGAGGCAGAGATGAGGAGATACTTGAAGCTCTCTGAACAGACAGCCTCACCTATGTAGTGAATGCCAGGCTAGACCCCTCCACAAAAAAAAAAAAAAAAAAAAAAAAGGATGGTGCCTAAGGATAGTTCTTTGACCTCTACACACATGAATATATATGTGTACACATGTGCACATGCAAGCACATGGGCACCTGCACACACATGAACACTGTACTTTCCCCACAGGAGGAGGATGAGAATTGAATTAGGCTGACCACATACAATGCCACACACACACACACACACACACACACACACACACACACACACCACCTTAGCAACCCCCCAATGGGGCTCTTATTATGAGTTTGCTTGTTGTTTAGGGAAGCTAGCCATCTTGTCTCAGAGCTGTTCTTCTCAGATGGCCTCACTGAAAGGCGACAGCAGTTTCTTCTCTTTCTGGAATATCTGGGAAAGTTCAGCAATCCAGGGCAACGGGTGCTGGCAAACTGTCACCAAAGATGCTTCCTTGGGCATCCGTGTCTGCCCAGTTCTAGACATCTGTCTCATTCCTGCAAGCAGGAGTGAGTGTCCATCACTGTCAAATGCCTTGACTTATGTGAGTGCCCAGCTTTACCCAGAACTTGCAACAGGTTAGACCATCCCCCTGGCCCATAAAAACCAATTAAAAGTAAATGCCTGTAGGCAGCAATTCCACCTTTCCATCCCCTCGCAAACGCTCACTCGGAGGCCAGTAAAAGGGTTGTTCTTCACCTCTCTATTTGCGGCGGCAGCAAAATGGAGACCGCTTGCCTGTGTAGCATGAGAAGACTGAGTAAATAAATCACAGCCTGTCTCTGGAATGAAAGGACTCTCAGCAGCTTAAAGCTGTGGGAGCAATCTATGGAGAGATCCCCAGGACGTATTGATAGATCGGGGGAAATGGCAGAATAATCACATCTTCCTACAAACAAAATGGAAAGCTGAGTTATTGAACATGGCGTGTAGCTGGGCACACGGAAAGCTCTAGAAAGGAGTTCAGCAGTGAAGCTGACTTAGACTGCAGGGCAAAGAAGACAAGCCAAAGATTCCTTCCTTGAAAATATGGATGTTTCCTAACAAGAACTTACCGAGTAACGCACATACACATTCATGTGCTTACATGCATGAATGCTTGGCTGCACATACACAGACACGCTTGCACACACAAGTGCATGATGTCATACATCTGTGTGCACACAGATACACACGTGCACAGACATACACACTCATGCATGAAGACGTGCACACACACACACGGGCGTGTACTCATATACACAGACATGCATACACACGGACATGCACGCACACACACTGACACATGCACACACAAGTGTGTGAAGCCATACATGCACACAGATACACACATGCACAGGCATGCACACACTTATGCATGAAGGCATTCATGCACACACATGCACACATATACAGAGGCATGCATATACAAAGACCTGCATGTACACAGAAACACATGCACACATGTGTACACATACACACAAACATGTACACGTATACATACCGACATGTGTACACACGCACACTGAGCTGGGGGCATAGATAGCTAGAACTTGCTGACCATGCAGAGACCTGGGTTTGACTCCCCAGCACCACATCAACTGAGATGCGGAAGTGCCTGTCTGTCATGTCAGCACTTAGGAGGTAGGGGAAGGATGATCAGGAGTTTAAGGTCATCCTTGGCTACCAAAGGAGCTGGAGGTGAACCTGGGCTACATAAGACTCTATCTCAAACCTTTATTTGTGAACGGAACATTATGATCACAATGCCGATGAACACAATCCACATCCGATTCTGTAAAAATGAAAGTAATGGACTGTTCATGGGAAATTGCCGGCTGCTCTAGGCTGAACACTCTGTGGTGTGGGACAAAGACCCAGTGAAATGTTGGGTGCAAGGAGCTGCTATGAGTCACTCAAGTCGCAAGCAAAACCAGGCAGAAGGGAGCTAGGTGGTGTAAAGCAAGCTCCTGGCTACATTGGGTGGTGAAGCAGCCCCAGGGGATGCCTATAGAAGCTTCTATACACAGCAGTGCTTTCTCTTGATCTGTGTTCAGGATGTACTGGTCTGTCCAGTTTAGGAAAATTCATTAAGTCGAGCGCCTATGATTTGTGTACTTTTCCATGTGCGTGTCGCACACCAGTAAATGTTAAAAAGAAAAAGAGTCGAGGCATTAACATTTATTTTTTTATATGACAGGAGGAGAAAGCCCTTTATCTTCCAAGAAAATCCACCATAAACCGGTCGTTCCATTTGGGAAGGCTTTAACAGGAGTAAACAATCATTTATTTAATGAAGGGAGGAGCCCGTAGCTTTCATCAGATTTTCAAAGGGAGCCTTCACCCCCAGAGCGATTAAGAACAAATGCTAAGACTGGAGGGGGTGGGAAGACCGAAGAAAGAGATTCAGAGAGAAATATGCTTCCTGCTATCAAGGTATCCGCCAGGAAATGTCAAGGGAAGGCTGCAGGAAGCATGGGGGTCATGGTCAGTTCGAAGCAACTACTTCAAGTTCTTGGCCATTGGTGCCTCTCTCTTGCCCGCAGGCTGAGGGCTCACCTCTTCCTGCACACGTGCAGTTCACAGCGGTCCAGACGCTAAAAGGTGATTTAGAGGGAGGCTCAGGCTGGGGGCAGGGTGCTCTGGGGGGAAGGTCTCCCCCAGACTCTCTTGTAATTTAGGGACGATTCTTGAATCCCCCTCTGGGGCATTGGCTCCTGGCAGAAAATAAATGTGGGTCACTCCTGGGATAGACGCTCCTCGGCATGTGTGTCCCTGTGAAGAGAGATGGATGGCCGGGGCAAGAGGCTTTCCTTCATAAATCACACAGCATTTGAAATAGACCCTTTTCCTTATGAGATGCGAAGGGAGACAGGAAGTCAGGGTAGACACAGGTGCGGGCCATTTGCAAAGCAGAGGGATGAGTTAGGGGGCAGAAGCAAGAACTGGGACACTGCAGACGACACAGCATCCTTCAGGCGTGCCCCTAGTCGGCATAACATTGCGAGGACCCCTGATGGACCAGCCTCCATTTCCGGACTCCTTAGCTCCCATCTTGCATTGGGTTGCTAGGTTTCTCTTCTTGATCCGCCCACTTTCTGTCTTTTGTTTCCCTCTCTCAGCATCCCCGAGGGAAAGGAGTTTACAGAGGTTCAAACCCCTGGCTCTGCTGCAGGCTGGCTGTGTAAACTTTTAGTGACTTAAGCTCTCTGATCCTTGTATGTCCCGTCTATAAAACGTCCACCTCACAGTGTCCTCGTGAAGGATTAAGTGAGATTAAAAGAGACCAGAGGCCTTCTGCGTGGCACTTAACTGATTTTCAGTTCTCGGTTATAACCGATCCTTATGCCTTCCTCTGCATCGATGAACCTTTGACATGCCGGGTGGCTTTCTCCCGGGAGACGTTTGGCAACGTCCACAGACATTTCTGGATGTCACGCTGGAGGCGGGAAGGTGGTGCTGGCATCTGACAGAGAGAAGCCAGCCATGCTGTCCTAGAAGGCACAGAGAACCTTCCCATGGCAAAGAGTCACTCAGCCCAGCCCCAATCTTAACAGAGGCTGAGGAAGCTTGCTTTAGGCTGTGAATAGTAAGCTTGCCTTCCACGATGTTCCCAAGCTGTTTCACTCGTCCTTTACTCTTGCTCGTGAGGGCAAGAGTGAGCTGTAAAATTTGTTTGCAGTCAGGCTGGGTTCAAAACCCGGGCTGTGGCACTTACCAGCTGTGTGTTCTGGGAATCAGTTAAGCAACCTCTCTGAGTGTAGAATGATCGTGTGTACCTTTTTGGGGAGAGTGGGGAGGATTAAGGTAGAATAAAATATAGGAATGACAGACCGAAACACTGCTCAGAAACACATCTGTGACCTTCCCATATCAGCTACTTGAGGAGGACCCCGGATCTTTGTGAAGATGGTGCCCCATATGATGGGTTTCTTTGTTCTCAAAAGAATCTCCTTTTGCTTCAGATTTTGCTCGCTTTCTCTCTCTCTCTCTCTCTCTCTCTCTCTCTCTCTCTCTCCCTTTCTTTCTTTCCTGACTTCCCTGTGGTGGGAATGGGGTTGGGGGGAGCCAAGTGCGTCTGCTGTGGGTTTAAACTCACACAGTTTCAAAGCCAGCCTCCGAGCCCTGAGATGTGGCCTGCTCAACAGGGAGGGTCTGATGGTCTGGTTTCTTTCTCTTTCACTTCCTGGATTTGGTTATTAAAGTTTGGTTCCTGTAGAAGAGGAGAGCTTTGAAAACCTCGAAATCGACGCTCCCCGCCAGCCTTCTTCTTATCATGTCCCACTCACCTCCTGCTTTTCCTCCCTTGGGGTTGGATCAGAGGCTCCTGGGGTGGGCCAAGCAGAGCACCATTCCCAGTTCACACCATTGACAAACAGCTGAAATCCATGTGCACTTCCTGACTCGGTGCATGTGAGAGCCACCTGCCCCATGCCCCTGCATTCAGGGCAGAGGGCACCCCTATCCTCAGCGGGAGTTTTTCATTCTTGTTGCCCTCCTCGGACTTTTCTCTGTTGCCTGGGGCTCCGTCCCAAACATTTACATCAAAGGAGGGGCTGGGAGGTGTGGCTCAGCCAGTATTTGATCCCCAGCATCCTTTAAAATAGGAGCAGTGAGTACCCCTGTAGCCACAGCTCTGGGGAGGTGGAGACAAGAGGATCAGAAGTCCAAGGGCATTCTAGGCTAGGAAATAAGTTAAAGGATATCCTGGGGTATTTGAGACCCTGTCTTAATTTTTTTTTAATAAAAAAAGAAAGAAAACATCAAGAAAGGGAGTGTCATCAACTCCAAAGACAGATGATCAAACACCAGGCATGTGGCCAAGAATTTCCCACGCCTGGTTCCTGTCATTCAACCTTCATGCCTCCTACCAACCCGAGGAGACAACTAAGCTTGCTTCCTTGGGCCCATATCAGAGATGGGGAAACTGAGGCTCACAGAGGTGAAATGACCTATGGAAGGTGTAACTCTAGCATGTGAAAGAGATTGGACAGAGGCTCCCCCTGATCCTCAACAGGAACCCACTATTCTTAGATGCTGAAGCTGTGGTGAGGGAGTCCAAGTTGGTCTGGTTTTAGCTTGAGAATTCCCAGAGGACAGTGGGCTGGTGAGAGGGCTCAGCAAAGAAAGGAGCTTGGCAACAGGATTTAGCTTGAGTCTCAGTTCAATCCCAGGGAGCCCACATGGTGGAAGGAGAGAGTTGACTCCCTTGGGTTGTTCTCTAGCCAAACAAACAAATATTTAAAAATGATATTAAAAGTCAGGGTGGTATATTCCTGTGATTCCACTGGCCCTGGAGAGGCTATGACAGAAGGACGGTGTTTTCAAGGGTAACCTGGGCTACACAGTGAGACTTTGGCACAAACACAAACACAAGACAAACAACAACTCATTCCCTGCCTACCAGTGCTCCCCTTCCCTCTCTTCCTCTTCCCATCTCTTCCTCTCTCTTTTCTTCCCACCTCTCTCTCTTTCCTTCCTACCCCCTCTCCCTCTCATACCCCACCCCCATTTGATTTTCTTTCTTGACTTACAGAAGGGAGGAGGTTGTACCAACAATGATTTTTGGTTGAGTGAGTAGAGAGTATAACTAACACAGAGTCATGGCTTAGTATAAAGAGAGCCATTTTTGGTGTTGAGGTGCCCAAAGGGAGACCCAGCTCTGGCCTTGGGACCTTTCCCAGCCCCTCCCTGACAGACATGGCCTTGTGTTTTCTGAACCACACCCTGTCAGTGGGAGCTGTGAGCTTTTTTGATGAATGCCCCCAGAGTGGTATGGTACTCAACTCTCAGGCAGCTCCCAGCAGCCTCGGCACCTCAGGCAGGCATCCCGCTCAACCCACTGAACCACATGTTCCTGCAGCCAGGTGAGATTGCATAACTGTGTTCTGACCCGCAGCGTGAGTGCAGTTAGCCTGTGTACTTGTGTACCACATCTGAGGATGCTGCCAACTGTGCATCTAAAATATCGGGGGGGGGGGGGAGGGAAGATGGAGCAAGCAAGATGGCTTGGTGGATAAAGGGCTTGCTGCACAGGTGGGGGGGGGTTCAGATCCCCAGAGACCAAGTAAAGGCAAATGTTGGTGGTGCACATTCGTAACCCCCAGCGCTCCTGCAGAAAAATAGGAGGTGGGGGCTGAAATGTCCTTGGAAGCTTTCAGGCTACCTAGCCTGGCCTGAAGAGCAGAGGACAATAAGACACCACCACAAGGTAGAAGGTAAAGGCTGACTACTGGGTTGCCTTTTGACCTCCACGTGTGTGCCATGACACGCATGCATCTGCACAAACACACAGTTTCAACAACTGCACGTGTACCGAACACTTTCTCATGTTGCAATCATCTGATCCGAGCGGTTTAACAGCTACTTTATGTTGTGACAGGTGTTACAAGTTTTGAGATGGCTTAAAACCCCACGATCCCAGGTTGTACACAAACATGTCATTTTTATTTAAGGGCTCAGAGCCTCTGCGGACTCTGGTGTCCGTGAGGGGCCTAGTGACAGACGTCGTCCTAGAACCACCTCCTAGACTGTGTGGGTTGATGGGTGTGATGCCTACCTACCCTGTGGTTCTTAAACAGAGTCCAGTGATGACTTGTGACACCTGTGTGACTGTAAACCTTGGGAGAGCACTGGGAGCAAAATCTGGTTCCAGAATCCCCTCTTGGAGGCAAGCTGTCTATGTATCAGTTACACCTGCTTTGGCCTTTAGGTTGGTGGGAAACAGGCTCACTAGGGTAAACTGTGAGGTTTCATTTCTTATAACAATCAATATGGCCTGAAACAAACAGGCACCTAGTCTGAAGTCTCTACACCTTTACACATAGGAGCTCTGTGGTGCTTGGTGGAGTAGACATGGTCACCCCCCCCCAGCCGTGCCACAGGGATATTCTTGAAAATATCCTATATTATTTTCTTTCTTCCTTCTCCCCCCCCCCCCTTCCTCTGCAGAGATTTGGAAGACTCCAAGCCAGCAACCTTTTGAGGTCTATAAAATGTACATATGGAAAGAAAGAAACTTCCAGAACCTGAACCAAGCCACAGCTTTAGGAAACAGGACACCCAAACAAGACGTGTACTTGGGTAGAGAAACTGAGTCACGGCAAATCTCAAACATCTCTGTTTTCCGTCTCCTGCTGAGGCCTCCGGTTGTTCAGATCAACCAGTCACTGTTAACACTGATCACACAGGAGAGTTCTCCAGGCAGGCAGTCTGGGAAGGCAGGAGCAGGGCTGTAGGCAGCTAGAACATATAGCAGGTGGGGGACTGACTCTCCCATCCCGTGCAGCAGAATTGATCTGCTCTTGTGGGTTCCTTTATGACTAGTTTTTGTTTTTTAGGCACACAACTGTTTGTTTCAGTAGAAATACAACCATGAACAAAGCAAACAATATCTTGCCCCACAGACAGTGAATGGATGCGCGGAATGGATTTCTTTGGAACACATGATGGTGGACCAGTATGGTTATGGTGGATCAGTCAAGCTTCCTGAGACAGATAGGAGATCACCTTTTGAATTAAAAAAAAAAAAAAAATCTGCTTTTTTGCCACTGGGACCAGGAACACTAAAAGCAGCACATGGTAGAAGCTTCCCTGATCAAACAGACAGAGGCAGAAGGAAGGCTTCTCAGAGATGGCTTCTCCGGCAGGGGAGCCAGAGAACAACAGAAAACTCACTGTGATGGAAAGACAAGATCCTCAGACAGATTCCAGAGCAGCAGTTCCCAACCTGTGAGTCCCAACCCTCTGGTGGTCTAACTACTCTCTCACAGGAGTTGTCTAAAACCATCAGAAAACATTACAATTCTCAACAGTAGCAAAACTAGAGTTATGGAGTAGCAACAAAAATCATTTTATAGTTGGGGGTCACCACAACATGAGGATCAGCATTAAAAAGTTGCAGCATTAGAAGGTTGAGAACCACTGCTTCTGAGCCTTCTGCAGGGAGAAAAAGAGGGTGCAAACAGGAGAGAGGGAGGGAGGGAAGAAGGGAGGGAGAGAGAGAAAGAGAGAGGGAAAGAGAGAGAGGAAAAAAAGGAACTCAAAACAAAACCACCCATTGCTGATTTCCTGAGTTCTCAATATGGGGATGGTTAACAGGGACGCTCTGGTTAATCTTAATTGCTGGGCTAGGGAAGGGAATTTTAGGGTAATCAGATCCCAAAACATACAGGGCTTTATAGATTAAAGCCCAGTTATCTCTTAATCCCATCAAAACGTCATAATCTTGTGTCACAGCGGCATCTAAACACATCTGATTGAGATGCCATGAGTGAGGAATCTGGGATCCATCACAGCCGTGCCGTCCGGAAAGCAAATAACCCCAAATGAGAAGATTGGATTTAGTGTGGTCTGGAGACATTTACTACAAAGGCCGGAGCCCTGGCTCCATCCCTCCCTCGGGCTTCGCAGGGGGGAAATACTGCTGTCCCCAGATGCGTTCCTTTGAAAGGAAAATTCCCCCAAATGGAAAGAAAGAGACATCTTTTTTTCTCTCTCTCTATTTTGGCTGATTGTAGAATTAATATGTGCCTTCTGTTAAACACACACACACACACACACACACACACACACACACACCACAAAGAAAAAAAATTTTAAAAATATCTTGCCAGCAGGAAAAACCAGTGTGTGTGCATGCCCGTACATGTGTGTGCACATACACATGTATGTGCACGCACACACGTGTCTCTGTGTGCTCATGTACATACATGTGCATATGTGCATGCATGCACATGGACGTGTGTGTGGCGTGTGCACACATATGTGTTAGAGTGTTCATGCCTCTGTAAAAGCACGCAGAGGCCACGGGAAGACATTAAGTGTCCTGCTTTATCACCCTCTGACTATTCTTTGGAGGCCGGGTCTCTCAGTGAACCTGTAGCTGCCAGCAAGTCCCAGTCATCCTCCTGTCTGCTCACAAATCCTCATAGGACTGGAGTTATGAGCATACCCTACCATGCTCAGCTTCTTACATATGTGCTTGGAATTCTAACTCAGGTTCATGCCCACTTATGCATCCTACTGAGTTCTCTCCCAAGCCTGGTATTTCTCTCTCTCTCTCTCTCTCTCTCTCTCTCTCTCTCTCTCTCTCTCTCTCACACACACACACACACACACACACACACACACGGGGGGGGGGGAGAGGGAAAGGGAGAGAGAGAAAGAGAGAAGGAAGAGAGGGAAAGAGAAAGAGAGAGGGGGAGGGAAGGAGAGAAGTGAGGGCAGGGAGAGGGAGAGAGAATGGGGTGGGGGGCAGGACATGTCACTGAACATCCAAAGCTGGTATCATCAGAGGGAATGCTGGGCCTCTGCTGTGCACATGGGTGGATGTGGACAGAGGGCTAGCAAAGGAAGGAAGGCCTGGCTTTCATGCTGTGAGAACGCTGCTTCCGCCTTCCTCTTTCTCATGTCTCTTCCTGCACTCTTTCAAAGCGTCAAAGATGGTGGCCTGACACTAGAGACTCTGGAAAACTAACAGTTGAATTCCATGAGATGACATGAAGGTCAGAGGTAGCTTGGGACCCTAACGTTGATGGAAATCCACTAGGTATTTGGTGGTCCCATGCCGATGTGTGGCTGACCGGGACCTTTGCTGTCAGGTGTAACATGGAGCAAGCTAGAGGAGTCTCCTGTGTGCTCACTCTTCAGTCCTGTTGGTTGAGTGAACCTCGTTGTGTTCCAGAGACTGTGATTGGGATTCTGATGGCTTTGTTGTGTGATTATCCAGAAAGGCAAACGCATTCGCCTGTGTGAAGATATTCTCTGCTAATCTCATGCAGCTAGTGACCCCCAAAAGCCCCAGCAAACTCCAGATCCGATCCTCCCTCTCACCACACCTCACAAAAAAATTAATCAGTCGCATGTTAATATTGTACTATTTGTAATAATGGGTGGGGGCGGCATCTTAACCACTCTGGAGCCCTTCATATAACCCTGGCGTTGATGTGCACTGTAGAGATGCAATGACACATTCTACACCTGGGGATTATATATTTTGTACTGAGTTTGTCCCCTGTAGGCATTTTATAAAAACTGGGGCTGTGGAAGCTGAGTCTATTTTTGGCGTGGAATTGCTATTGTGTGGAGGAAGGATAATGACTTGTGGGTGTTTTATGTGGCAGTTGGCAGGAAAACAGAGCTCTTCACTCTGTTTTCATCTTTTCCAACAGCTTCTCTGGATTTCCTAGGGAGCGTGCAGTGTCGTCTGCAAGTGGCACGTGCTCTCCTTTCTTGTGTCTGCTTGCATTTAAAGATTATTTTAAGGTTATGTGTGTGTGTGTGCATGCGTGCGGTGTAGGTGTGTGTATGCCCATATAAGTGCAGGTAACCACAGAGGCCACTAGAGGGCATCAAAATCCCTGGCGCTGGAGTTGCAGGCTCTATTGAGCCACCTGGTGTAAGTGCTGGATGTGGCCACCAGCCCTCTGCAGGAGTTTATGCTTCTAATCACTGTGCAATCTCTCCAGCCTTGTCTATCTTCTTATCTAAACGGGTCCTCACATTGCCTATGAAGTTCAGAAAAACATGTAACACTGACATCAATAAAAGCCTCGTCTTGGTTTTAATGGAATTCTTGTTATAAATCACCATTAAATATTATTCTGTGTGTAGTTTTGAGATGACTCAGGATGTCTTAAGGAAAAAAAAAATGAGTCCTATTCTAGTTCAAATATTCTGTAAGGAATTTTGGTGGATGGATTACTTTTTCAAGCTCCTTTAATATATCTCTGTATACATTCCTATTTTGAAGTGTAAGTGTGCAATATTCTTTATTATTACATACATACACACATGTGTGCATATATATGTGTATACACACATATATGTATATAGTATATACATATATATATGAGTTTTGCCTTGCCTTTGTGATTTTGGATAAGTTATATCTCTGCTTTCATTTCCTGATTTGCTTTGTGTTTCTTGGTTTGTGGCTTCAGTGAAGAAAGACACATTTTGCCTTTGTCTGTGTTCTGAGATAAATGTGAAGTAGCAGTTATAATATCTTTCATCTAGAAAGAACTGACCATTTAAGGGGCCCCATGATTATCATTTTTGGTAAGCATGTTTTTAAAACATCCCCCTCTGTGACAGTTTTTTTTTTTTGTCCAAACCTTTATTTTCTTTCAATTTAGTAATTTGTATGCCACCAGATATTAATTAATAACGTTTATTTTTAAACTGTGTGTGTGTGTGTGTGTGTGTGTGTGTAGTGTACTTACCTAGTATATTCTCTTTTTTTTATATTTATTTGTATGTGCACACCTCAGCATGCATATGGTGCTTGGAAGACAACTTACAGGAGTCAGTTTTCTCCTTATACCAACTGGGACCCAAAGATCAAACTCAGGACAGCAGGCTTGGGAGCAAGCATCTTCACCTGCTGAGCCATCTTGTCGGTCCCTAGTATATTCTTTATTTAAAGAATGTAGGCTCTCTGAAAAAGCAAAAGTGGGCAGGGGAACAGAAGAGGGCTAATGTGTATGTATGGGGGTCGGGAAGGGATATGGCTCAAAATACATTAAAAATACGTAAGTTGAAATACAAGTCTGGAGAAAAAAAAAAACCTCTCCTGAAAATCAAATAGCCAGAGTTGACATCCCAAATATACAAGAACACCTATACTTTAGCCATAAACCCACCAATGAAACAGGTTAAAAAACAACTCCCTCTGAGTGGCCCTTGCTGTAAAGAGGAGACAGCCTCTCCCATCTGTGAGGATGGTGTGATATTTTAAAGGCGGGACAAGAAGTGCTGAGCAGTGCAGGGAGGTCAGCTCCATGAGGTGCTGGTGGGGGTGTTAAGTTGGGGTTGGTCGTTATGGGAGACAGTTATATGATGCCTCAGAAAATTAAGTAAAGATCTAGGAAAGTAACCAGCCATTCTGCTTCTGGATATTCATCGAAGGACACAGAAGGAGAACCAAGAGTCATTGCTCCAACTGTTTAGACGCACGCAAGCCGCCGAAGGCTCACAGAGAGATGGATGCAGACAGCACGTGAAGAGGAAACCGTGGAAAATCGCTGTCTTTGAACCGAGAGCCACGTTGCTATTTGTGTCAGCAGAGGATTCCAGACAACATTTTGCTAGTGGAGTATTCTAGAAACCTAATATTGAAGGACCCACTGATAGGGGTCTGAAGTAACCAACAGAGAGTAAAATGGTAGGTACCAGAGTCTCCCCATCCCCACCCCCCTGGGGTGGGCAACAAGGAAGAGGCTGTGTCCACAGGACCCAGACAGTCTTTCAGGTCTGTAAGAGGAGTGAGCTCTGGAGACCACAGCATTGCCCAGAACCTCAGCCACTTAGGAACTGGCTAAGAGGAGCATTCTTTTGCTAAGAACCTTTATTATTGCTATTTATAATCCTGCTGCTGAAGGTGACAGAAATGTGTGGAGATAGCGGACCTTCCCACAGCAAACATTCGAGTTTCCCAGGGGTCTGTGCATGGATGTTGCTGTGCCACTCTCTTTAAACTACATTAAATACACTCCTGTGTTCAGTTGTCAGCCAGACAGTAAAGGGCTAACCAAGTAGCCAATGTTTATTTATTTATCGGCCCTTCTTTTCTGGTATTATTTATAAACTTCCTATTGCCTTGGCGGGATTTATTTTTTAAAAATATCAACACCGCGTATTAACAGCAGCTACTAATGCTCCAGGCATGGCTCTCCAGCCTCAGAAGAGCCTGATTATGAAGATTCTGTATTTGTCACCATCTTAGAAATGAATAAACAGACTCCCATGGAAGTTACATCACCTAACCAAAGTCACCAGCTAATGAGGGATGAAGAAAGAGACCGAGAAATATGGCTTACACAGTCTGGGGACATAGTCTACCATGTGATGAAAAGAAAAAAGATTAAAATTAAAATTGTAATCAGAACCGTTAAACAAAGGGTCTGTCTTCCAGGATGGTTGTTCCAAAGGAATTCTGTATTTAGTCACTCATTCAATAATCAGTTTGATAAATCTTTGCCACGGCTGTGTCATGGCTCAGACTCCACACCTGGTAGATAAGATCTGCCCATTTGAATCTTCCGTGTGAGACAGAGGGACGGAAACTGTTGGGAAGAAAGGATAAAATTTGTTGCTGTAAAATACACTGAGGATGTATCGGGGCATTTGGGTGTCCAGTGAGTCTACTGTTCTGATTCACGTGGATTTTGCATGAACCCTAAAGCTTCTATGGTTCTTTCTACCAATAATAATGGAGAAAGAAATTTATGCTGGACCCTCACGTCAATCTAGAAAGCCAGTAATGGGGAGACTGAAGAAGGGGAAGGCTATGTCCTGTCTGCCCTTAATAAGGAGGGGACATATTTGACATGTCCCCTTCCTATGCCTACGTGCAGAATTGTACAAAGACAAAAATCGACCCATGTGTATACAATGCAGGGATGATGCTGTGCACAGACTTCCAGGAAGGTGAGTATTTTAGAAGTCCCCATCATCAAAAGCTTGCTCCGAGAGAAACATGAAACCGACCTCATAGCCCACAGGAAGCTGGGACATTTAGCTGGTACCAGGAGACCTTTAAATCATGACATGAGGACTCGGGGCGCTCTCAGATTGAAAGAGACAGGCATCAAAGTGGCTCTGCCTGGGCCTCACCTCCTCCTGTGGTCATGGGGGGCAGCTGAGCTGCAGATGGCCTCCCTGCCTTCAACACGGGCCTCACATTAGGTGGTGTCAACAGAGATGATCTCAGCCCACACGCGGCCATGTGCCCCTGGTTAGCTCACCTCCACCAACCCCGTAATCTAATCAGGGCTTCGGCAATGCCTCTTCCAGGTTAAATGCATTAAGAACTGGGCGGGGGGACGTGAGCCGTTCCAGGCGGCTGTGGCTTTTGCCTTCCTGACAAGCCTGACACCCCCTCCCCACCGCTCCAAAGCTTGATCCCCGAGAGACGCCAGGGGTCAGAACCTCGTTGGGGTAGAAACGGGCACGACACTAACAGAGGGAGACAGAGGATATTGGAAACACATTCTCCCTCACTGTGCATTTTGGAAATCCGAGAAGAACCGAGGTGACAAATAAAGCTTCCAGTACGGGGGAGATTTCTCCTCTCCATGTTTCAAAAAGGATTTGATAAAGATATTGGTGGTGGTGGCAGGGGACGCATGCGCAGGAGAGCAAAAGAGCAAGAAAGACCCAGTGTAGATGGTAACTGCGGGAAAGGAGGTTGCTCTTGATGCCTTGAAAACATCTTCATGCACATGGCTGTCCATGGCGTCCATCTGTCCTGCTTAGCAGTGGGCGCTTGGCTTCTCTTCTTCCTTCCCTTTCTCTCTGTCTCTCCTCTCCTCTCTTTCTCCTCTCCCTCTCTCTTTCTCTTCTCTTCTCTCTCTCTCTCTCCTCTCTCTTCTTTCCCTTTTTCTTTTCTGCAAGTAAGTTTTTTTTTTTTTTTTTTTTTTTTTTTTTTTTTTTTTTTTTTTTTTTTTTTTTTTTTAAATCAGAATTTGGCTTTCTTTTTCTCTTCACTACAAACCCTGACCCAGTACAGGGATGAATATCTACACAGCTTTCTGCTGTCTTTCCTCCTGTGCCCAGACTGCTTCAGGGCAGTGATTCTCTGCCCTGGATGCTGTTCCTAACCCCCTCCCAGGCTCCCTCAGTCTCCATCCACCACTGCAGCTCCAGGATTCACAGGCTTTCTCTTCTATGAAGCATCTCCCAACCCATCCACTTCAAGTGAACAGCCACTACCCCATCAACTGCTGTGATTTCCAAATGGTGCCTGAATGGGTGGTTTTTGTAACTCCAGTTTGTATAGAGGCAGAGAGGGACACAGATGTTAGAAATGCAGTGTGGTGATGTACCAGATTCCAGTGATGCAGTGTGATGCACAGATTTCAGTGATGCAGTGGATGCACAGATTCCAGTGATGCAATGTGATGCACAGATTCCAGTGATGCAGTGTGGTGATGTACCAGATTCCAGTGATACAGTGTGATGCACAGATTCCAGTGATGCAGTGTGGTGATGCATAGATTCCGATAGTATAGTGATGTACCACACTGTGCACATAGAGCCAGTGCTCAGGAGATGCCAGCTTGCATCCCTGTACCCATCCCCAAGGTCAATCAGTTCTTGCTTTTCTAGTGCCACACTACACAGCTGCCATTGTAGTAGTGTCTATAGTTTTATGGCTCATACTCTTGTGTCTGATTTTCTTTTTTTTACCCCAGGATAATCCTCATGTGTGTCAAAAGTGTGTCATTGGTTTCACCTGTGTGTAAAAATCACCACGTGAATATGTCTCCAGTCCACTATCCTGAGGATTTAACTCCTTTTGGAAGAGGCACTTTCATTGATATTACAGCCATGAGCCATGAGCCATGGACCATGAACAGTCCAGACTGTATCTTCTGGTGAACCCTGGGCTTGTACCAGGGTAGGTTTTAATACACATCACATTGGAGCAGCATTGGATTTACCTGTCTGGTTCCCTTGTAGCTGTTCTATGTGGAGATTGGCCTATAATAGCCATCATAGGTTTGGCTTTTAAGGAGTTTATTAAACACATACCAAGCAAGAGTAAGAGAACATACCAAGAAGAGTAAGAGCAGAAAGCAGCAGATGGATAGATAACCAGATAGCATCGGATAGGGTATTTATAACACTCGGCAGCAATGACTGGTGTGAGCTGACTGAGAGAATTAACAAGGGTAACATCACCACACCAGGCACGGACAGCATCCAGCCAGAACTGCCTGGGGAGATGCAGTCTTGCTGAGTTTCACATTGGGTAAGCAGTAACTTCTGCTGGTCTTGTTTTACCCTCTAGCTGTTCCAAGGGACACAATGTTTTTAATCCCCATGCTTGCTGTTTCTCCCTCTTCCCCGGAAGGCCAGCCTGACCCAGGACTGGGCGGGTTGAAGATCACTTGACATAAGCAGGCTTGAATCTGAGTCACTGGCCTCTTTGCTCCCTTGTGCCCTTTTGTCAAGCCTAAATAGCACATGAACATTTACCAACATAATGTAGATTACAGTCACAAAAAGACCTCTCTTATCACGATGTTCCAACCCTGCTCCAAACTCCTTAAGGAGCCCAGTGGTGAGCGTTAGATGCTCAGATGTTCAGAGTTACATCAAGTAAGAAATGAATAAGCAGACTAAGTATAACATAGGGACTGGTGGGGACTGAGGCAGAAAGAGAGTCTAGGTAGAAGAAAAGAATATTCTTATTACCCTACCTAGACTTGGATCATGACAGGTTCACATTGAACACATACAGAAGTCAAAGGACGAGGTCTCTCTTTACATCTTTGAAGAATCCCTGTGACATGTGGGGTAGGACACTGCTACTGTTACTCCACACTGGCATTCAGTGATATGTGTGTGATAAAAGGGGGATTTGGTAGCACCATTGAAGGTAGAGAGAGAGGTGAACCCTGAGGCCCAGCAGTACATTAGGGGCAGGATATGAGGACTTGGTAGGTGATTTCTGTCTTCTCAGGATGACATCATGGCAACCATAACAGAGATGCAGAGGTCATAAGGGCCTCAGTGACATGAGAAAAAAGAAGAGGAGAGAAATGGACCATGGATGATGAGGGACCCAGAGATGTGGTCCTCCTTGAAAGAGAGTAGGATGGAGCTTGGGCATTAGGAGATGGGGAAGATGCCTTTGAAGATTATTAAACACCAAGATAGCCATGTCTTAAGGAAGACTGTCCCAGGAAGAGAGGGTATCAAGAGCAAAAGGCTCCAGGGGCAGGGACCAGCTTGGCATGTAAGAGATGAAAACAAAAGCCAGAGGAAACTGCATGTGAGTCTGGGTAATCTGAGATGGGCCGCTGAGTAAGTGCTCCCAGGCTAGATGGGGCAGAATCTCATGGGCCATGCTGCAGGGCACAACCTTCCCTTGAGTTTAGACGAGAACCTTCTAGATCTTTCTCCAGCTCTCAGCTTCATTGGTGATTCAGCTGCTTGGCATTTTCCTCTGATTCTTGTCTGTTCCAAATAACAACACTCACACTCTTCCCCTGGGCCTGAGCCCCACCCGGCCCTGCTGAATCATGCTCTCTCCGGAGGAGTCCAGACTTGTATGTGTGATCCGAAAGATCTATGTGTGGTTTGGGTGTGCATTCAATGCAGGGAGATGAGAAACTCCTGTGGCGGCTACATTCATATCTTTCTATCTGTCTGTCTATCATCTACCGACCAATAATCTATCATTTAATAATCTGTATCTACTGATTTGTTGACCTATCATCTGTTAGCTACTACCTATTTGTATTTCCACTTTTAATTATGCAAAAAGCTCAAGGAATGTTGTCTTAATTACTTTTCTATTGCTGTGACAGAGCACCATGCATGACCCAGGAAACTTGTAAGAGAAAACATTTAGTCATGTGCTTACAGTTTCAGAGTTAGAATCCATGAGGACAGAGCAAACACATGGAGGCAGGAACAGCTGAGAGTTCACATCTGGATTCATAAGCAGAAGGCAGAATGAACACTGGGCATGGTATAAGTGTTCTGAAATCTCAAAGCCCACCCCAAGCAATACACTGTTTCCAACAAGGCCACACCTCCTAATCCTTCCCAAACAGTTCCACCAACTGCAGACTAAGCTTTCAAATACATGAGCCTGTGGGCTCATTCACATGCAAACAGCCACAAATCTTGAAATAGCATCTTTCCCCTTTTAGTGTAGCCATCAAAATCCAATTCAAACACTGGAACAAAGACCTAGGGATAAACTGATCACTCTATTCTCACTAAATTGAACAAAGACTGGATTTTGCTATCATAGGGAATACTGTGACAACTACCAGACATGGAAGGATTTCGGTCCATTCCTATGGATTTCCTGGGGGGTGGGGAGTCACTGCAAGTAGGATACCTTCTTTCAAGTCATATTCTATTTTAAAATTTATGATACATAGTATATAGTATTAAGTTGCTTTCATAAAGCTCATACCTATTCATATCCTTCCCAAGAACATTCTTTTTTTTTTTTTTTTTTTTTTTTTTTTTTTTTTTTTTTTTTTTTTTTTTTTTTTTTTTTTTTTTTTGTCAGCTAAGCCAGGAATGGCAGTGTTCACCTATGAGACCAGGGTCTGGAGAGTAGAGAAAGGAGGATCTGGGCTCCAAGGCACCAAAGCTACATATCAACTCTTAGACTAGTGTGGGCTGCATTGTCTAAAAAAAAAAAAAAAAAAAATTCAAATCCAGAAACAAACCAAAAACCCCAACCATCCAACAATAACAACAACACACACAAGCACAAAATCAACAACAACAACAACAAAAAAAGCAACCAAAAGTTAAGAGAAACACTGGAGAGACTTCAGTCACAGTCAGGTTAAACAAAAGGTTAAATGATCCTTTCTATAAACAGAATGAGTAAGACTGGCATTTAAAAACAAACAAACAAACAAAAAACCCACGAGCTAATAAATAAAACAATGAGAAATTTATTAATGAATATTTTAAACATATATACTCACACGTGTTAGTTACCAAGGAAACACGGCCATAGTGGTAATAAGATATTTTGCTCATGAATTTACAATGAAATCATATTCATCATCTTGGGGAAATGAATGTTCACATAACATCTGAACTGTTGTAAACTTAATGGCAGCATTTTGACACTACATATCAAAACTCTTAGAAGCATTCCTATTTCTTCACTTGGTAATTCAATTCTCTTCACAGGATATTTTTTTTCCTAAAGAAATTAAAATGAGGAACTACTTAACTGTTAACTTACTTATTGCGTGAGATTCTGGAAAAAACACCACGGAAGTTCCTGAAAAAAAGAATTAAAAATAAAACTATGACACAGACATTTCACTACATGCTAGGAAACTAAAGAAAATGTTCCATTTGTACAAGTGAAGAAGAAACTGGAAAGGGTTATGTTGAATGGAGCCAACCAGTCACAGAAGGACAAAGGTGGCCTGATGTCACTTACATGTGATATACAAAGGAGCTGGACACATAGAATCATAGTCATTCCCTGGTTATGCAATTGTTTTTATCCAGAGAAATCTTGTGCAATTCACACACTCCCCAAGACAGAAGGCCCGTCTGCCATCACTGCATATTTTAAAGTTGCTTTTTGTGTGCTTTTTGTGTGTGTGCATGGAGTGTCATTTTCAAAGGCATTTTAAATTGCTGATGTAGACAACATTGACATGAAAAGGAGCAAAAAATCTTTAGAACAGCCCCCAGAGGGCTTTGCTCTGTGCAGGTCACATGTAACTTTCTGGATGTGTTGATTTGTGGAGAAGGTGGGATGTTTTTTATCGTTGCTTAGCAGACAGGCATTCCTGCCTCTTCATCTTTCCTAAACATATTAGGTGACCTTTGACCTCCTTATGATTGGCTAGAGTCTTGTGGCTGATTCTAGCCACTGAGTCGCAAATTATGACATATTATGGCTGGCATGAGAATTTTCATTTTCCTTTCTTCTGCTCCTTGAATTACAAGCTTGCTGTTTCTCTCTGCTCTTGAAGGGTGGTTTCAGGACTGCAGAAACCAAAGTTTGGATGCTTAAAAACTTTTATTAAAAAAAGGATGGAGCAGCAGATGGAGATGTGACTCTGCAGTTAGGAGCACTTGTGGCTCTTGCAGAGGACCCAGGTTCAATTCTAAGCACCCGTCATGATAGCTTACAGCCAGTTCCAGGGTATCCTACGCCCTCTTCTGGCCTCTGTGGATATTTCACATATGTGGTGCACATACATACATGCAGGCGAAGCACAAATACACATGAAACAAAAATAAAACTTTAAAGGATTTAAAATTTTAAATATTTTATATACTATATATTTCTCATCTCGTCTTCCATTCATCTCTAGAATGAGGTTTCTCAGGTCATGTACCTTCTATGCACATTTTTGCTGTGTTATATTGTTTATGGATAAAAATAAGTAAAAAACTCTCTACACATCATATATATATATATATATATATATATACACATATATATACACATATATATATATACGTATATATATATACATGTATACACACAAACACACACACACACACACACACACACACACACACACATTTCTTGACAAATGAACCATTGGGCAGAGTCAACTACACTGTGTATGAGCACATGTGGAGGCCCAGAGCTGAACCTTGAGTGTCATTTCTGGAGAGCCCTCCACTTTGTTTTTGAGGTAGAGTCTCTCACTGTGATATGGGGCTTACAGATTAGGCAAAACTGGTTGACCTGTAGACCCAAAGATCTGTGTATCTCTGCAAGCATTCTATTGTACACAGATTGTTTTCCCAAATGGGTGCTGGACATCCACCTCAGGTCCTAATGCTTGCATGGCAAAAAGTCCATTTACTTTTGTGTGTGTGTGTGTGTGTGTGTGTGTGTGTGTGTGTGTATTCACATCAGACCTCCTGGAACTGGAGTTACAGGACTAAACTGGAGTGTTCTGCAAGAGCAATAGGCTCTCTTAACTATTGAGCCGTCATTCTAGCCATCATTCAGCACGAGTTGAATCTGCAGATATGGAAACAACAGTCACAGAAGGCCAACTGTGTCCCCATTGTCTCCAGTATTGTCTTTATTCTCAAAGGGAGGGCAAGCTGGAATGCAGCCTGTGGCTGACATCGGAGCATAGAATGAAGGAGGACTCTGCTTTCAACTGTCCCACCTTTAACACTCGGAGGCTGCCTGTTACTGGAGTATCACCTAGCTCCTCCTCATCAAAAGTGCATCCCAAACACCAGCTGGAAGTTTGTTAGACGCCCCCTCTAGCCTATGGAAATAGAATCTACGTTTGAGCAAGGTTTACCAGGTGTCCATGGAACATCAGAAACCACAGGATTCTGGTCCAGCATCCCCTGGAGGAAAGAGAGGAGGCCTGGCTTAGGTCTATTTCATCACTGACATACATGTGAGAATTTGATGATGTACAGTGATGACGCCTGTGCCCTTGACTACTCACTGCCAGATCCTACCTGCCCTTGGGGGTTGGAGGTGAGGTGCTGTGGAGTCAACAACACACACTCCAGGAGCAGGTGAGAAACACCACAGAAAGCTCATCTGAACACTGCTGGAAGCTCCTTTAACACTCTCCACCCATGCCCCATTGGACCCAAGAAAGTAGCTCTTCTAAATAGCAGTTCCCAATTGGTTGGCACTGTCTGCACCAGCAATCCTTGGTCTCTCAGGCTGTCCTCAATTAGGTCCTTTTGCAGGAGATGCTTTTGCAGCTGCACTGCCCCCAGCATTTATATAGAGGCGGCCTGCTATATAGTAACACATCCTTTATATCCAGTAAACAGTGCTTGTGGCCCCTAAGTTCTTGCTACACAGTAACCCATTCTTTATATCTTGGTAACTTGGTAACACTGCTTGTGTTACTAATGGTCAGTTATAATCTGAAAATACTAAGCAGAAGATTCCAGAAACAAACTGTTTTCAGTTGTATTCTATTCCAAGCAGGGAAATAGCTCATGCTGTACTCTGTTCCTCTCAGGATAGGATCCGCTCATTTGTGCAGCATACCCATACTGTATTCAAGACTCTAATCACCCATTAGTCATTCAGTCCCTGTCTCCACCAGCAGATTGCGTATCAGGGCAATGTTAGCAGTTGTGCTTACACAACCCTTAATACACATTATCAGAGTCCCAAATTTGAGACACGTGAGTGAAAATTTTTAGGACAGTATATTGCGATAAGAATTCTGTTTTATTATTAATTGTGATAGCTATTAATTATAATTTACTTTCTATGGATACTTTAAAATCTTTATGTATGAGCTGAAAAATTATATATGTGATTTATATACATATGTACATAAAAATTGTATAGTTATATATAAACATATTATATATATATATATATATATATATATATATATATATTCTCCCTGTACATACATAAAGATTAATTTGTAAGTTAATGTATATGGTTGGGGTACCATCTGCTGCTTCAGACATTTTCTGGGGGCCCCTGAAGCTGCCCTCATGGATTAGGAAGTATGGCTGTCACACATTGAGTGCCTCAGCCCTAATATATGCTCAGTAAACAACTGTTCACATTGGAATCTCAGATAATAGACTGCCACATGCTGGAACCTTGGCTTCCTAAAGCTCCTTTCCGTTTCCCCTACAGCAAGAGTTACATCTTTACAGCCCTTGGGTGGCATGCAACCTAAGAGTTCAGCAAATATTGATCTGCAAACCCACCCATGTGGTTCTGTCAAGCTCATGATCATCCCCAAATGCCGTGTTGATTGTCTTAATTCCTCCTCTGTTCTATTTCATACAGCCTTGAGGTTTCCTTCCCCATCCTCCAACCGGGAGATGCCCCAGGCCTGCAGAACCCTCTGCAGAGGTTAGGGACCACACATTCTTCCTGGAGGTTTAACGTACTGCCGGACTTACCGAGGCCTGCTGTCCCTGAGAAGTCCCCCTGGGAACTTGTCCAGCAGAAGGATGGTCATGTGCTGATACACACACACACACACACACACACACACACACACACGCATGCACACAGCCACAATTTCCATTTCTCTCCCACACTGAAGGAAGTATCAGAGAGGGAAAGTCCCTGGGTAAACAGAGGTGATTCCGCTGTTCATCTTTTCCCTCGGGAGGGGGAGGCTCCAGAGTCTGTTTGCTCATTCCATCTTAAACCTTCATGTGAAGAAGAAAATGCAGGGATTATCCACCCCTTTGAAATAAATGTGAAAAACTCGGGCAGCTGCCCTGGGGCCTGGAAGATCCCATGGAAGAGTGAAGACAGGAACCAGACAGGGTAGGAGACTGGAACTCCAGGAAGAGCCCTGGGGCCTCCTGAACTGTCTAGAATCTCTGAAAGTCTCTACCCTGCCCAGTTGGCCTGGCCACCTACTCATGCCTCCTGGAAAGTCATTTCTAGGCTCTTTTCTTCCTTTGAGTTTTCAGCCTTTCACTCCATTTCTTTCTTCACAGATTAGCAAATTTTAAATTTGGTGTTTAGAGTCAGCTTAGAAATAAATGGGTTTCGTTACGGTGTTTCTATACCTATGTGTCTTTTATACTTTATTTGAATTCATTCCTTACCCCAATGCCCTCGGCTCCTGTGTCCTTCTGGCTGGGTCCCTCTCATTCCCCCGATTAATTAAATAATGGCTGGGCTGTGACATGACCACATACAGGTACAGCAGAATGTATTTTGTTCACATTAATCTCTCTTCCTTCTGTCTCCTCTTCGCCTCCTCTTCCCCGATACATTCCCTTCCACTGTGGTGGCTTTTTAAAAGATGCATTTAAATTTTACCTGTTATATATTATGCTTAGGGGGTTATAAGTGCATGTGCCGCTGTGCATAGCTGGAGATCTGAGAATAACTCTCAGGAGTTAGACTTTTGTTCTTTCACTGTCTGGGTCCTGTTGACAATCACAGCACCTTGGCCTGCTGAGCCATCTAGCCTCAATAACTGGTGCCTTTTTTTCCAGTGTTGGGTGATTGAATCCAGAGCCTTTCGTATGCGATTTATTCATGGGAGGGCACACTTATGCCACGGGACTCACGTGAAGGTCAGAGGACAACTTCCAGGAGTCAGTTCTTGCCTTCTACCTTCCCCTTACTTGGGTGCCAGTGTTGGTCTTTGGTCATCGGGCTTGGAAGCAAATGCTATATCCTGAGCCATCTCACCAGCCCTCCCTTGGAGACAGAGAAGACACAGGCCAAATCAGAGGGAAAAGGCTGTGGGGTGGGGGAGACAGGCCAAGAGAGATAAAGTTCTATAGAAAACACTGAGTGTTTTATCCTTCAGTAACTACAATGTAAGGCAGAGGGACACCTGGGAAACAGGCTCCAAACTGCAAAAGTGACTCTGAGTCTCTGACATGAGGTGCAATTGTCTCAGATGCCGAGACCCAGGAGTCTCCAGAACATGGGGTTTTCAATGCTAAAACAAGGCAAGTTCATGGACACATGGCCCAGGCCAATGACACCATGGGTAAGAACAAGCTATGTGGGAAAAAAAAAATGGCACAGAAGGGGAGAGTGGCAAGTGACATCTAAGAATGCAGTTGGCTGCCCCCTTTTGCAGAATTCTCTGCGGTCAGAGTTCCAAGCTCAGAGTTACTAGGGGAAGAGATCCACTTTGGGTAAGAATGGGTGGAGGTGTTGGTGGCACAGAATATGGGTGGAGCCAAGATCTCCAGCATGTTGAGTGAGTGTGGTGGTCTGCCTGTAATCCCAGTGGTTAGGAGGTTCAGACGGGGGTTCCCTAGAGTAAGCTGCCTTGTGTAGACTCTCTTCAAAAAACGGTCAGGCTCTGGGTTCAAATGACAAACCCTGTCTCCATCTATTAAGAGTAACTGAGGAAGAAGTAGCATTGACCTCACAGGTCAGTACAACACAGGTCACAAAGGTCAATCCAACCACCACACCACCACCACAACATCAAAAATAAAAGCCAACTTTTTTTTTTTAATCAACTAATACAATTTTAAGAATTAAATCAAAATAGTAAATAAGGGCAAAGCACAAAATGCTGATGTAAGAGACAGGCACCGTGTAGAATTCCCTTCTGGCAGGAGAAACCAAGAGAGCAGCTTCATCACACCGATTCCCTCACGCTCCGGCAGGCAAGTGATAAAATCATCAGATGAGGGTCCGGGCCTGTCTCCTGCAGTCACTTTCACAAGTGTGCCGTGTCTAAAATAATGAAGGCAGCTTCATTAAATGAAGGCTGGCTGCCGCCCCTGTGCTAATTTGAAATAGGCTTATTAGTTTAATGACCACTCCGAATCATCAGGATTCATTAGCGTTAGCGCCCTGGCTTCGTTCGACATCAGCCCAAGGCTCCAGGCTGCCAGGCTCACCCCTTTTCTCTCTTGCTTCTCACAGAGGAAGCTGTACGTGTGCTTGTATATGTAAATAGAAGGTAGAGGCAGTCACTGCACAGACTGGCACTTCTTGTCTGCTTTCTCTGCTTATAGACTGGAGCCCCTTTTCACTTAAACAACAATAACAACAACCACAAAATCACTATGTGTCTTGGTTATGGTTTTACTTCTATGAACAGACACCATGACCAAGGCAACTCTTATAAGGACAACATTTCACTGGGGCTGGCTTACAGGTTCAGAGGTTCAGTCCATTCTCATTAAGGTGGGAACATGGCAGCATCCAGGTAGGCATGGGGCAGGAGGAGCTGAGAGTTCTACATCTTCCTCTGAAGGCTGCTAGCAGAACACTGACTTCCAGGCAGCTAGGATGAGGGTCTTAAAGCCCACACCCACAGCGACACACCTACTCTGGCAAGGCCACGCCCACTCCAATAAGGCCACATCTACTCCAACAGGGCCACGCCTCCTAGTAGTGCCACTCCCTGGGCTGAGCATATACAAACCATTCCACTATGGCCGCCTCCTGTTTTGAGCACAGAAGTCCACAGACTGTATAGAGGAGTCTTTGAAAGGGTTTCATTTACATATTACTTGTTCATAAGAATTTGATCCGGGTGGTTGGGGGTTGGGGCTGGGAAAGACTGCTTACTTGGTCAAGTGCTTGCCTTGCATATGAGGACCTGAGTTCAAACCCTAGGGCTCACCTTTAAAAAGCCAAAAAGTTAGATGGAGCCTGGGGAGCAGCAGTTTAGGTTGTCCATATATGCACACATGCAAGTGTACATGGAAGTCCACTCACGCATGTGCACACACACAAATGAACACATGTGCACTGGCACACACATGGATGTGAAACACACACTATAGTATCCAAATGTGCCCCCAATCCACTCTGTGGCTTCCATTTCAACTTTGCATGTTTATTTGTCTTACTCCCCCGAGGACAGGCAATTTTGTCATCTTCTCTGTGTGTATACATGTTTACATATGCATGTACACATGCATAGACATATGCACACATACATACACATTTATACTCAGATATACATTCATATATACACACATGCACACACACACACACACACACACACACACACACACACACACACACACACACACATGCACACATGCACTGTCCTGGTTGGGTTTTTATCAACTTGCCACAAGCTAAGGTTATCTAGGAAAAGCAACCTAAATTGAGAAAAATGCCTCTTCAGACTGCCCTGTAGGCAAGCCTGTGGTGCGTTTTCTTGATTGATGACTGACATGAGAGGGCCCAACCCACTGTGGGCAGTGACAACCCCAGGCAAGTGGTCCTCGTTATTATTAAAAAGGGAAATGAGCCAGCCATGGGGAATAAGGCAGTAAGCAGGGTTTCTTCACAGTCCCTGCTTCAGTTTCTTCTGCCTTTAGCTTCTGTTCTGATGTCCATTCATAGTGGACTGTAACCTGTAAGCCAAATTAACTCTTTCCCTCCTACTTGTGTTTTGGTCAATGTTTTATCAGAGCAATAAAAAAAAAAAAACCACACTGATAATTGTGCATATATATGAATGTACAGATAGATACATATACATATGTACACACATATGCTTATATACATATACACATACATATACATATACACATATACATTATACACTTATATACACACATATACATGTACACACATGTACACTCTACACATATATAGATATATACATACACAATACATACATATACATGCACACATATATATTACACACATATACACATAATGCACATATACACATACATATATACATGTACACATACACTCTATACATATATATATATACACATATATCACACACATATACATATATACATATACACAGACATACATACACACATATACAAGTACACACACTGTACACCTATTAATAAATACATATACACATATACATACATATTTTTTGACTTTGGGAGGGGAGAAGCCAGCAAGGAAACCATGTCTATCTGTGATTATCAGAATTTCCACCCTGTGCAGACATCTTTTTCCAGAATGGATCCCTCAGATCTTTTCTGTGTCAAGAAAAATAAATGAATACAAGGCCCTCTATCAATACAAAGAGCAGACTCCACCCCTGCAGCAGCCTGAGAGTCCTTCCCTTCTGGATGTGTGTGTCTGTAACTACAGCAGGAAAGGCCCAGGAAAGCAAGGGCAGCAGACCACCCCTGCCTCTCTCTGGCTTGACTGGAAGCTGTGGTTGGGATAATGGCCTGAGTCCTAACTCTAGGCTTTGTTTGAGAGCAGGAGTTTGTCAATGTGAGGAAGAGAAGGAATTTCCCCCCATTTCTTCCTAAGAACTAGAAGGAGATTTTTCTGTAGCTTAGAGGCAGTTTTATTAGATTATTTTTTTCCTCATTCTTTGTACTTCCTTCAGAGATTCTCATGAGGACGTCTGTGTTTATAAGTGAGCAAAACCCAAGTGTCCCAAATGATCTGCTCTCTTTCGATCATGGTCCCTGGGAAGGTCATCCTTTACTCTGACTTACTATTGTTCAGGAAGACAGAAGGGGATAGAGAAAGAGAGAGAGAGAGGGAGAGAGAGAGGGAGAGAGAGAGGGAGAGAGAGAAGGAGAGGGAGAGGGAGAGGGAGAGGGAGAGGGAGAGGGAGAGGGAGAGGGAGAGGGAGAGGGAGAGGGAGAGGGAGAGGGAGAGGGAGAGGGAGACAGACGGGGGAGAGAGAGAGAGAGAGAGAGAGAGAGAGAGAGAGAGAGAGAGAGAGAGAGAGACTGGAATCATAAAAATTAAGCCCAATCAATTTCTAATATGCACTACTGTATTAATGGATCTTGAGTGTAATTAAACTGTTTGGCTGAAAACATGATGTCATTGCATTTGAAAACAAAGTCAAGGACGGGGTACATGGGTAGGATCAGTTAATAATGCTTGCCCTGCAGGAAAGAGGACTAAGTGCAGGTCCTCAGCACCTACATAGAAACTGGGCAGAGTGGCAGGCATCTGTAACCCCTGGGATGGTCTGTGGGGGCAGATGGATCCCTAGACTTCCCTAATCAGTGACCTCAGGAGTCAGTGAGCGTTCCTGCCTCAGAAAAATTGCAGGGGTGACTGACTGAGACAGACCTAAAGTCAAGGCCTGGTCTCTGCCCTTTCTACCCCGATGCTTGCCTGTTCAGTCTCCCTCCAGAGCCCCTTGCTAGCAGGGATTTGCTTAGGGACCCAGAGAATCAGCCAGCACACAGGGATAGCTCTTGGGATGAATGTGAGCTTCAGATATCCAAAATCCCTTCAGCTTTGTTTTCTCTCCTCTCCCGCAGGTTATCACAAATGAGTGCCTGGATTCGCTCTATCATATTTCTTCAGAAAGTAGGAAGCAGAGAGGAGATTCTTATAAAGACCTTGTATGAAGCAGGAAGCTGTACACAGCATGACATGTCTCAAAGATGGGTTGAGGAAGGAGGGAGCATAGTGGGGGTGGTCTGCCATAACTTTTCAAATCCTGGTACTCAAGCTTCTTTGATAGGCCATACTCTTGCTTTCTTATCAAAAATGTCTAAACTCTCTCAGGAATTGAAAGTCTACTTGTAGGTGACAGGTCAGTCCAAGGCCGTACAACTCAAAGGGACTTGGTTCCCTGTGAGCTTATGAGTTCACTGGAATGAGCCTTCTGCCTTCATCTATCTGACATACCACTGAGGGATTGACTCCTGAGGTGTAAAGGAACAGAGGCCTGGGAATCAAAGTCCACTCTGGGTGTGGATCCCAACAGAGAAAAGAATTCTGTTTGGATGGTTGAAAGGAGAAATGTTGCCAGGCAGTGGTGGCGCACGCCTTTAATCCCAGCACTTGGGAGGCAGAGGCAGGTGGATTTCTGAGTTCAAGGCCAGCCTGGTCTACAGAGTGAGTTCCAGGACAGCCAGGGCTACACAGAGAAACCCTGTCTCGAAAAAAAAAAAAAAAAACAAAAAAAAAAACAAAAAAAAAAAAAACAAAAAAAAAAAAAAAAAAAAGAAAGGAGAAATGTTTTACAGGAAGTTGTTCATGGAGGTGTCAGTAGGTTGGACGACTGTAAATAGATGAGACACTCAGAAACTTCTAATGACCCTCCCTGGAGCATGGGGATGCAGAGATGATGGGAGGAAGTGGAATTCCCAGGGACAAGTGAGAACTTGACCATGGTCCTAGGTTATTGCCTAGTAAGAGGTGTAGACATGGTGGGCATAGCCACTTCTGGATAGAAGGTGCAGAGACAGAAACTGTGGAGGCATGGGTGCCCCGGAACTTCTCAATCTTCACTTGTGACTCCCATTGGCCAAGCCCAAGTGAAACCCGATATCCAGGCAAGCACAAGTCTCCTAAGCCCACAGGGGCTGTGGTGAGGGCAGAGCAGAGGGACATACTTTGGGTGATGGAGAGGGCAGAGTAGAAGATATACATCCTCTGTCTAGGATAGCAAAGAACCGGACACTGCAACCTGCTTGTTTGTTGAGAACGTCAAGTTGATGGGAACAAAATGTATTGGGTGATATTGATAGGCGGGATCAATATTAAATTTTCCTTGTGTTTTGGAGAGGTGCCGTCTTCTTCATTGGACTTTGGTTGGGATGGCGTCTGGGGACAGGGAACCAAAAACAGGTCCTTGGTCCTCTGTGTCCTCATACGTTTGCTGAGGAAAATGATGTCAATATTTGCCATGGTGCCAGCCTCCAAGATGACTCTGGATGGTCCTACAGGGATGGGATGCACTCCACTATCTCCCAGGGCTGGTCTGTAGGACCAACAGCATCCAGCAGAAGCCACATTTGGCAGAAGCCAATAGAAGACGCTCAAAAGAGTATCACTTTTGAGTTAGGCAACAAAGTTATAGCAATCCCTCTCTCCCTTTCCCATCTTCTCTCCCTCTCTTCCTCCCTTTGTTCCTACCAAAATCTTCTCTTTCCTCTCCCACTCCTTCTCCTGCTTCTCCTCCTCCCTCCCTCCCTTCCCATCTCCTTCCCTCCATCCATCCCTCTCTTCCTTCTTCCCTGATGTGAGCCTGTGAGCAGGAACCACAGGGAGGCTGTTTCTACAGTCCTGACCATCAAAGATGAGGTGCGGGTGACCACAAGGTGTGAACCACAAGTCATACAGGCTTGGGGGACCTCACAGCCTCACAGAAAACAGCAGCATGCACCAGAATGCAAAGAGAGAGGGAAACCAAGCTCAGACATGATTCCCTTTAGCCTGGGAAACTGTGGTGTTTTCCCATCAGGGGGAGGAAGAGCTGAGTGAGAAGTTGGTCTTCGAATTCCTGTCCTGATGCTCTGGTTGCCTTTGAGGATAATCTCCCCCAAAACACAGGGTAAGAGGGCGATGAATATGTTATTTTCAAGTTTTAGCATCACCCCTAGGACTGGGTAGAAAGGAAATATCAGTGGGTGAGAATGTTGCTCCCCTGAGAGCAGTGCTTAACGCATAGAAGGCTGTGGGTTCACCAGCTAGCTCCAAAACCAAACCAAACCAAACCAAACCAAACCAAACCAAACCAAACCAAACCAAACCAAACCAAACCAAACCAACAACTAGGAAAACAAATCCAGATCCTTCTCAAGCACTGAAAAATTATAAACAGAACAGGAGAGAATTGTCAACTGCAAAGTAGGTAGGGCCTTTTTCATTTCATGTCTGTTGTAGCTCATATTTTCAAAATTAGCATCCAGAAGAGTGTGGATGTTTCAATCCATGCTGCTTGTAATTGGGATAGATCTCAGACTACAAGATCCATTATTGACCAAACTACAAGATTGCTCATCTATTATTGACCAATGGAGATTTGATTCTGATACGACCAGAAGTGGAATACACCACAGACCAGAATTCCAGTCCACGCAGAAATGCAAATGACATGTGATCGATGAACCATTGTGTCCTGATATAATAAGAATCACAGAACCTTGTTTTGTTTCAAATGATCTTCGATGAATATGTAGCTATGAATGAAAATAAGAACTCTGAAAAATCTGAAAAGCCACACACCGCCATACTGTCTACAGTCCTAAGAGGTGGCCAGGCTTTGTAAGCAATTAGAACTCAAGTGGATTTTATGTAAAAATAAATCTATAAAAGTCTGTAGTGGCCGGGCAGTGGTGGTGCACGCCTTTAATCCTGGCACTTGGGAGGCAGAGGCAGGTGGATTTCTGAGTTCGAGGCCAGCCTGGTCTACAGAGTGAGTTCCAGGACAGCCAGGACTACACAGAGAAACCCTGTCTCAAAAAACCAGGGGGGGGGGGAAGTCTGTAGTGTTTGGGCTGGCAAGATGGCTTAGCAGCTAAAGGTGCTTGCTACCAAGCCTGATGTCTTGAGTTCAATCCCTAGGCCCACATGGTGGAAGCAGAAAACCACCAGAACTGGCTCTTATAAGTTGTTCTCTGATCTCTACATGAGCACAATGCTGTGTACACACATACACACACGCACACACACACACACACACACACACACGTAAAAACATCCCATAGTATTCTACAAGTGTGTAATATGAATGTTTATGGCCAGCAGATCATTAGTTTTTATCGGGCAATCTAAAGATTAGAGATGAAAATCAAGGCACCCTGAGTTTTGAGCTTTGGGTTTCTTGGCAAAACAAGCAAGCCCAGAGCTGCCAACTAGTTACAGAGGAAAGGACAGGGACAGGGAAGCACGAAGCAAGTGAACAGTGGAGGCCAGAACCCGAAAGACTGGCGTGTACAGCTGTGTGGGAAACTAAACTTCACTTGCATCCTGCATTTGGCAGCGGCAGGAGGGAGGTTGTGACAGCTACAGGAGGCTCACCGCCATGTTGCCAATACTGCCTGCCCAGCCCTCACTGGATGCTCAGCCTTGTCCTGCCTTTCTTTCTTTTCTTTGGCTGCCACTGCAAACGAGAACACAGGCGTTTAATCCCTCTTTTCCCTTCCCACTCTTTGCCTCTCTTCCCCCCCATCCCCCAATGTGTTCTTGCCTCCTTGTCATCTCTTCCCATTTCCCATGTAATAATTCCCTTCTGTTGGTTCCCTTTGCTTCTCTGCCACCACGTCTGTTCCATTCCTCTCTTCCATTGCTGTTCCTTCTCCGAGCATATTCGCTGTCTGTCTTAGGCCTCTTAGACCACCACCAGCAGCACCACTCAGAACAAATATCCATTATAATGTCAATGCTCGGTCCCCACTCCAGACCTGCTATAGCAGACACTTGGGGAGTGAGGCCCAGTGAGCTGTGTTTTAATCAGCTCCCCCAGGGGATCTGACGCATGTTCAAGTTTGAGAGACTCCTTGTCTTGTAGGGAAATGTCAATTCACCGAAACATGCAAGTATCTCTGAGTGCTGATCCAATAAGCCTTCATTTCTAAACATGTAAAACCCTCCTGTGCCCATTAACTAATTAGGACGTCAGACCACCAGGCTGGCTGGGACGCTTTCAGAAACAACAGGACCAATTACACTCAAGTTCTCTGATTACCATCAAGCTATTAAATCCCCTGGCCAACCTGTGCAGTCCCCACACTCCTTCTCTGCCTCGCATCCTCTCTTTTTCTGCTTGCTCCTAAGCTGTACAAAAGGGGGAGGGGGTGTGAAACATCTACCCTGCCGCCACATTGTTGTCTGTCAGTCTGGTAAAATACATTCTCCAGATACTGATAAGAACGGTCACCTGGGAAAGATGCATCGCCCAATCCAGACAAAGGACGCAGAGAACACAGCTTTCTCAACGTCAGGATGGACTTTTCAGGGTCCACGTACCTGGCAGCTCTGAGAATCTTGAACTTGGACTGGGGCCGTGGTTCTGTTGGTCAAGTGTCTGCTGCACACTTGTGAGGACTCAAATTTAGGTCCCCAGCGTTACTGTAAAAAGCCATGTACAGTAGAAGACACCTGTAATTCCAGGGTGGGAGGGGTAGAGACAGACAATAGGACCTCTGGAACTTATTGGCCAATGAGCTTCAGGTTCAGAAAGAGAGAGAGAGAGAATGAGAGAGAGAGAGAGAGAGAGAGAGAGAGAGAGTCTCAGACACACAATGAAGAAGAATGGAAGAAGGTGCCTGAGACTGATCTCTGACCTCCACACAGATATACACACGTGTTCATATACATTCACTAGCTTAATGTTGACTTGATACAAGTTAGAATCATCAGAGAGGAGGGAGCCTCAATTGAGAAAAATGCATCTATAAGATCAGGCTGTAGGAAAGCCCGTAGGATATTGATGAGGGAGGGTACAACCATTGTGGGTGGTTCCATCCCTGAGCTGGTGATCCTGGGTTCTATAAGAAAGAAGGCTGAGCAAGCCAATGGGAGCGAGCCAGTAAGTAACATCCCTCCACAGTCTCTGCATCAGCTCCTGCCTCCAAGTCCTTGCCTTGCTTGAGTTTCTGTCCTGACTTCCTTTGGTGATGAATAGTGATATAGAGGCAAAAGCCAAATATAGCCTTTCCTTCCCAAGTTTCTTTGGTTATGGTGTTTCAACCCAGCAGTAATAACCCCAATCAGATATTTACACCCATTTAACAAGCTATTAGCTATACATGCACAGATGCATACATGCTGCACACATGCACATGCACGCTCATGCACACTCAAGTCCTGAGCGTGACTTCAGAACTCCAAACTCCATATGGGAGATGCTGTTCCAGGACACCCACACTTTCCTCCTTCAGAGCTCCAGCCGCCTTCAGTAGCAGGTACCATTACACTCAGTAGTATATGCCGACCTTGAAACGCTCATGCATGAAGACAATAATTTCTCAACATCCCTCTCTGCGGGTCGCTCAGTGGAAGGTGACCAAGTCTGGTGTCCAGTCTGTGAAGATTGGCTCTGACGGACTTCAGGACAAAGGTTGAGAAAGTCAGCCTTGTGTCATGTCCCTTAACCAAGCAGGAACTACCTCCCAGGATTCTGATTCTGTAGACCTGGCATATGGCCTGGGAGTCAAGATTTTATAAAAGCTCCCAGGAGGTTTGGATGTAACCAAGGGTTGAAAACCACTGATTTATGTGAATCTACGCGTGGTGTATAAAGAACGGTGTATCCCGAGACATATGGGAGCCAGGAAAGCCTGTAGCCTTTGAAATGCGGTGATTGAAAACAGACAGGTCTTTTTATCGAATCTGTAGAGGCCCTCAGCAGGTGAGAGCAGGCTAGGGGTTTGCCTGAGGATAGTGACACTGAGTTGGAAGAAAAGGATCCTTAGGCTTTAATAAACTCAAACTCTACAAGATGGGTGTTTGGTTTAGTGACAGAAAAAAAAAAAAAAAAAAAAAAAAAAAAACAACGAATAATTCAGGGGGAAAATGAAAATATTTACAGCCCATTCTCCCTCATTCAACTTGAGAATGGTTTTATTGAGTCCCACTTGGGGACGCATTATTACTGCTTTTTTTTTTTTTAATCACTGAGTTTGTCTGACTTGGTGGTCTTCAGCTTGCTGTTAGCAGTGTATGTCTACTCCAGAGAAGTCTTGGCACCCAATTCCAATGATCTAGAACATATTTAAGGAATGTCCCTAGATCGAGGGCCTCTTCTCACTGATATTTGGAAGCAGCGGAAGCCTGTGCTGTGAACAAGAGTGAGAATCCATGGGCTACTTTGTAGAAGCTACACACACACACACACACACACACACACACAGCATACAATCCCCAAACACAACATACACAACACATACATATAGATACACAGTATACCCACCACACACACCATACACACATATACAACACATACACACCACATAGACATGCACAACACAACACACACACAGACACACACACTACATAGACACATACATCACTCCACACACAGAGACACATACATCACTCCACACACAGAAACACACAACACAGACACACACACCACATACACATACAACACACAGAGATACACACAACACACTACATACCACATACACACACATGAAACATAGATATACCACATACATGAACACACTACGTACACAGACACACATACAGACACATACCATACACACACCACACAGAGACACACAGACCACACACACACACACTACACATACACCCACACACACACTACACATATATACCACACACATACACCACACACACACACACACACACTACACATATATACCACACACATACACCACACACACACACACGATACATACTACACAGACACTATACACACATATTACACAGACACACAGACACACATACACACCACAGACACACAAAATACACAGACACACCACACAGAGAGACACACACACCATATACACCCACACACACAGACATATACAGCACACACAAACATATGCACAACTCACACAGACACATGCATACCACACCACACACACACACACACACATTACCCTACTGAGATCAGTGTCTTCCTGTGTTAAAATTCAAGATTATCTGATAAGTAAGAGTACGTCAGCAGATTCCTCCTTGTTTAACTCTGAGACTCGGGAGGATTCACACCTGTTTTCTTGTCGCCCCCAAGTCACTCTAGCAGCAGCAGGGGTCGTCCTCAGATGACACCATTTTCATATGATAAGTAATAAGCAAGGATAAGTAATTAGTGCAAAATCACTGAAAAAAATCAAACAGTTAAAAGTGAACAAATATCAAACCAAGACTCTGACCTAGGTGTGACAGTGGCTGCAAATGACTAAATTGGTAAGTACAGAAACTGTCTGGGTATTTTCTCTCCTTTTCAGACAATCTTTCCAGACTCCATTGTTTTTTATTAAGAACTCCTCTGAGGTCTGGAAATGCAAATGAACAAACCTTGCCATGTTGAATGGGTATGATTTAAAGAGTTTAGGCAATTGTATGATCTCATAGAACCTTCAGGAGTGTGAGTGGATAGTAGACTTTAAGGTAACACTCTAAATTGCAAAAGTCCTCAAAGAAGGCAGATAGGAAGAGCTTTGATGACCTTTTTCTGAAACAGAATTTTGAAGCAAAGACAGAAAAGCATCAGGATGCCTCTGGGTTTTTGGAGTGGTGAATGGCTGAGGGGGCCGGCAGAGGAAGCTACACAGGTGATGCTTGGGTCTTCAGTGGTGGGGGATGAAGAAATCCCTTTCTCTCCATCTGTTGGCTGCTGAAGGGATTCATTAAACACTGTACTTTGATTAAGGAACAATGGGTTCATATTAATAGGTATTTGTTACTACATTTCTTTAAAGTATTCTTATATCTGGCGCTGATTAAATTGGAATAGTGTGTTTTCCCAATGAACACCTGGCATTGCATACTTACATACTGGTTGGTCTCTGATGAAAAGGTTGGTCTTACCCTGCAGCTCAGGAGGCTGGCAGAGTGGTTTAAAAAGTAGGGAATGAGCCTAGCATCATTGGTGGGGTATTTATCAGAAAAGACTGCTCAGACACAGGTTTAAGCCAATTACTAGCCATCCTTACCAGTCAGCCAGCGGCCACTCTGTATGTTCTAGATTCCAGTGGAACCCGGAGCCTTTCTCAGGGTGATTTTTGAAGCCCAAAAACCATGCTTATGGTTGGCATAAAAAGAACAGTTAGTCAGAAGCAAAACTACAGAAACCACAAAGCAAGGTGAGTACATTTAGAGATTTTTCCACAGCTATGAACTTTGATGGCTTAGGCCTTCGGTTTCGTTTTGGCTGGTGGTGCTGTCTCCATGCTGAGTTTTACGGCCCGAATGGTACTTCTATCATGGAGTCGGTTGTACTAGCATCTCGGGACCTATTAAAGTCTGGGGCCCTGCTATACAATAAACATTTTTGCAGTTAATTATGTCATTTCAGGACTCTTTACTCACTTCCCTAGGAAGTTGTAGTAGAGGTAGATACTTGTACGTTTTAAAGCATGTAAGTAGAATTTTAATGAGGATTTCATACATGTAAACAGTGTGTTTTGACCATATTCACATTCACCCAGACTCTTCCTCTGACTCCGCCCAGACCCCTCCCCCGCCCACCTCCATTTAAGGCCTTGTTGCAACTTTCCCTAGGTCTGTCTGCTTTATGCCAACACCTGGAGTGGAGAGCTGCCTTGTTTGAGAAATAATAAGTTTCCCTCTTAAGGGATTTTGTTTTGTTGTTTTGTTTTTCCCTCATGACAGTTGTATGGTTCTCCGCAAATCTCAAATGCACTGGGCCCAGCCTTACCTGGATGGCCAATAGCTCCCACTGTGCCTCCTGGCTTTGCCCTTCTTTCCCTCATCCTCTGCCTTCAAGCCTTGCACCTCAGCTGGAAGCCAGATTCAGATTCTGGCTGTGAGTCTCTGCTTGACCAGCCATGCCTCCCTCCACAAGCCAATAGGCTGCCCTGTAACTGCATCTCAGTGTTTGACTGTAATAGGGGTCCTGCTCCAGAAGTGCTAACTTCATAAGATACTGACCACAGGAGTTTCCCATCCAATCAACACCCATTCCTAAAATAGAAAGAGGACGGGAGATGGTCCAGGGTACAGACAAGCCTTCGTTTCAAGTCCACCACAGCCTGAGCAATTATATAAAGTTGTGTTTTCTCTGGCGAGAACTGCCCTGGTGGTGGGGATTTTTTTTTTTTTTTTCTGTCAGTTTAGTCTATAAATGAAATGGAGTTACAGCTTCTATTAAAATAGAACACTGTGCCCTCGGTTGGCTCTTAACGGGTGGGAAAAACCCATTAAGTGCTTGTGAACTGTGTCTTAAATGCAGGAATCTTAATCCAGGGATCTAATAAATCCCTCTCCCCGACTCAAGTGAAAGTTTTAGGTCTTCCGGCATCCAATCCCTTCTTTCTTCCCAAAAACTTTCTCAAAAATTGACCCCAAGAACTGGGCATTCAGGGCATTTCTACCACTGGGGTACTGTTATTTTCTTTCATAGAACCTTGAACTTTGGCAGGTATGGCTCACAGTGAGCTTCTGTTTTAGAAACAGGCCTGAGATTCTTGCTCTGCGCTATGGGGAAAGCCATGGGATGTCTGTGGCTGGCTTGGGATGCAACAGCTCATAGCATCCTAGGACCTATGACCTCATCATGTTCTCTGCGTTTGCCCATTTGCCGTCAAGTTCAACCCTTGCCACAAAGAATTTTCTCCTTTGAGAGTATAGCTTATCAGGGTAGAGTCAATAGCTTACTACAGCTCTATCTATCTATCTATCTATCTATCTATCATCTATCTATCCATCCTATCTATCATCTATTTACCTATTTATCATCTATCAATATATCATCTATGTATCTATCATATGTATCATCTATCTGTCATATCTATCTCTGTTTATAGCTATCATCTATCTATTCATATATTATCTATCTATCTATCTATCTATCTATCTATCATCTATCCATATCTATCCATCATCTATTTTTCATGTATCTGTCATCTACCTATCATCCATCTATTAGCCACCTATAAATCTATCATCTATCTATCTATCTATCTATCTACCATCTCCATCATTTATCTGTCTCTTCCTCTTCCCTCTCTAGAGTCTCACAGTATAGTCCATGCTAGCCTTGACCTCATGATCTTCCTGCCTCAGCTTCGTCCAGGTGAGAACATGTTCATAGGAAACTTTGAGACTAGTAGAAAGAAACCCAGCCTTCGTACTGTGAGCAGTAGAGAACAATGTTTATCCATATTTAAGCTTAAGATTGGTTTTGGTGGTTTGTTTATCTTGCAAGCCAGGCGTGGTGATACATAGATGTCATCCCAGAACTCGGGAGGTGAAGGCAGGAGGTGGAGAAGCTCAAGGCTAGCCTGGCTGCCTGAGATTCTATCTCAAATAAACAGACAACGGAGATTACTTTTAGCCCCATTGTGAATATTTCAAAGGTTCTAGAAGGACTTTCTCTCTGCTGTCACAGAGTAACTATCACAATTAGGAAGTTAACACCCAAACAATGTGACACCCCCCCCACCCCCATCTCAGGTCTCATCCAGTTTGGGATCTTTTCAAGGACACATTTATTGTCAAATGTTGTAATTCAGAGTCTAAGGTGACAAAGTTTTCCTGTCTCTTTCAGAATCCTTCATTAAGCCAAATCGGTCTCTCCTGGCTTTTCCTATAGCCAATAGACTTCAGCAAGCCAACAGTGTCCTTCACAGTAAACTCTATTGGTGTGCGATTGGATCTACACCCAAGCTTTCAAAAGACGGTGAAAATAGGGAGCCAGTGCCTACCCACAGCCACTTGGTTTGATAGGACTCTCATGCTAAGGACCACACTTCATGGATCCATCTGTCCTCTTACAGTGTACATCCTTCTGTCTGTCTGTCCTCTCTCCTTCCCTCCCTTCCTTCCTTCATTTCTTCCTTTCTTTGCCTTTCATGTTTTCTTTTCCATTTATCCTTTCATCAAATAATTGAATCTGTCTCTTTGTCTCTCTGTGCCACCTTCCTCCCCCACACTCTTTAATCCTCTAGTCACACACATATACACATATACATATATACATATACACATACACACACATACACATATATATCCACATATTCACATATACACACAGATACACATATATATGTACATAAACACATACATACACATAAATATCCACATATATCCACACATATCCACAGATACATACACATACACACATGTACACACATACATATGCACATACACACATACACATAAACATATGTACACATACATACACACACATACACACATATATACACATACATGCACACATACATACATAAATACACACCAGGCACATAGACATACACATACACACATATATACACATACATGCACACAAATACACACATATATGTACACACACATACAAGCACACATACATATTTTGAGACAAGGCCCTGGTTGGCCTGGAACTAATTATGTAGAACAGGCTGGCTTCAAACTCAAAGATTTACATGCCTCTGACTTCCAACATTATGTCTATAAAATCTAAGAATATGCACTTTCTCATTGAGAATGAAGTCAGAAGTGGCTCAGCTGTTAAGAGCACTGACTGCTCTTCGGGAAGTCATGAGTTCAGATCCCAGCAACCACGTGGTGACTCGCAGCCATCCATAATGAGATCTGATGCCCTCATATGGTTGTCTGAAGACAGCTACAATGTGCTTACATATAATAATAATAATAATAATAATAATAATAATAATAATAATAATAAACAACTCTTTGGACCGGAGTGAGTGCATGGACCGGAGCAAGTGCAAGCCAGAGCCAGTAGGGCCGGAGGTGGAGGGGGTGGGGTGAGAGAGAGAATGACTTCAGGACCCCGTCTTCACACTGCATGCCAGAATTCTCAACCTCCATGCACACCAGGGTCATCACATGAAGAAATCACTTCCAGAATCGATTTGTTTTTCTGTCAAAATCATTATTTTTCAAGTTGAGAGAGGAATGAAACCACACACACACACAAAAAAGGGAACCAAAAAAAAAAAAAAAAACAAAACCCAGATCTCAGACTATCTTCATGTTCAACCCATGCTTGAGTCTTGTGTTGTGTGGAGGGGAGATGCCTGGGAAATTTGAGTCGGCGAGAGCTTGTCCCAAACACCACCGTGAAGATGGGAGAGGAAGTAAGGCTGAGTTCATGCAAGGTGACACAAGAGAATTGGTCACGCATGCCTTGGCGTGTGAGTGGAGGGGGCATTTCTCCACAGCAGCATTGCCTGACAGTAGCTCCCTCTCAGGGCCTTCCAAAGATTGGCTTATCACTCTGAATGTATTTGGAGGTGACTTCAGATATGACCAGGTAGACTGAAGAAAGCTCAGAATCATAGGGGGAGATCTGGGAACAGAGGGGATAGGAAGGTGGAGGAATGAGGAGCAGAATGGAGACCACAGCAGGAATGCCCCTGTTGCAGACAATGGGCTGACCCTGAACATCTGGACCCTTCTCTTCTCCAGAGATCTCTCCCCCTGCCCTGCTCCCACCCACGCCTTGTCCAGCCCCCTTTTCAACTCTCCACCCCCTTTTTCTGGTTCTGCACAGAGCCTTTCCATTTAGTCTAGACGCTACTAGTGGTCTCTTCCTTTAGCAAACGGAAGAGAAGGCATTGTTCTGTGTGGTCCCTCAGCATATGCAAATCTGCATATACACATGTACACGTATTACATACGTGTATACCGTCCTGGTATACAGTGCTGGTGATGGTGCGGTGCTCTCTGGCTGGCCTTTCTCTCTAATCGTGATGTGGTGGGTGGGTCCAGGTGGAGACATTCCAGGCGGCAAGCAGGACTTTTTGAAAAGCTGTTTTTATTGCCCACTTGGCAACACCAACCCTCCCCCATCACTCAGCCTACTTTGGAATTAATTAACGCCCAGCTCAGAGAATGCGGGCTTTTATAGCAATAAAACCACTCCCTTATCCTGCCCTCCCTCTGAACCCAGGTCCTTGAGCTGTGTGTGTGTGTGTGTGTGTGTGTGTGTGTGTGTGTGTGTGTGTGTGTGTCTGTTGACAGGAGTGGATTGACAGCCCTTGATCTGGGAGGCCTCCCTCTTTGACAGAAGACAGGTAGAGACAGTAGCTGCTCCCCAAACACCCTGGCAGTGTCTTTATTGCTCTTCAGGAAGCGCCTAACCTCTAGGGCCAGGGATGAGTTCAGATGCCACCACTCCTTTCCCAGGTTTTACTGTGTGTTAGATTCCATTGGAGACATATTTTGAAATCCTAGTTTCTGAGCCAGGCTCCTGACCAATGGAGCTAGAATCCATGGAAGTGAATCCTGGCCATCAAAATGTCCTGAATCTTGTGCTCAAAATATATGTAAGACCCAGGCCCAGGCAGTGTTCTTCAGCACACTATAAAGAAGAAAACCCTGATCCCACAGTCGGGAGAATGGCCGTTCTTAGATTCTGTGTAGATCTTATTCACTCCCAGGTGACAGCAGTTGAGAGACCAGATCCTACCCAGCATGCTCTGCAGCCTCTCAAACATGGCTGCAGATCCAACAACCCAGGAGCCTCCAGAGAACACGCACTTTCACCCCTCACCCTGCTTCAGGTTCCGGACATCAACGGTTCTTAGCAATTCAAATTTTTAATTATTTTTCTGGATTGCACCCCTGCAGCTGGTTCAGAGACCGCACTTTGAGCAACGCTAGCCACAAGGACTGATAGGGTGGTTCCCTTCTGAGGGAGCCTGAGAGCTGGCTCTTTTGCAGTGGTAACTGGATTTAATATCCATGACTCTCACAAGCACCCTGATATTTAAAGAGAGGGTTCCCCAGCATTTCAGCAGAGGCAGTAACTGTCATAATGTAGTATAGCAATCACAGCTGAGATATTAGTGATATTGGGAAAACATCATTTGCCACATGCCACAAACTCTGGGAGATCTGGGATTACCCATCATCCTCATCCTCGGCTCTAATTTAAGGTAAAATTTGTTTATTTCATCTTAATTCCTAAATATCATTTTCATATCTCATGCCTTTCCAACTCTCTGAGTTCTTTTTTGTTTTATTAGTGCATAACAGTCAGGAGCTTGCTCTCGGAGGTCTCAGCTGACTGATGCATTAAGAATAATGGGGTTTGGGGTCCTGGGGAGCTGGATCAGCCATTCCCTCTCCTTTGTGAAGAGGACCCAGAACCAGTTCCAAGCATTGTACACGCTAGATCACAACTGCCTGTAACTCGAGTTCACTTCCAGTGGACCTAATGTCCTCTTTTGGTCTCCATGGACACCTGCACACACATGTGACACATACACATAAAATAAAAAGAATAATGGTGTTTTAGTTATACATGCTGGCACATACCATGTATCCTGGTAGTCAAGAGGCTGAGGCAGGAGGATTACAAATTTGAGACCAGCCTGGGTTACATAGCAAGTTCAAGGAAAGATTCTATCTCAAAAACAAATAAAAAGATGGGTGTGGTGGTGCATGACTGTAATCCAGCAGCTGGGAGTCTGAGGCAGGAGCATTGCTACCTGTTTTAGATCAGCATATTCTATATAATTAATAACAGCATAACCAGGGCTACATAGAAATATTCTTTTAAAATCCAATAGACAGACAGACAAACAGATGATAGATAGAGAGATAAAGAGATAGATGATTGATAGATAGATAGATAGGGGATAGGTAGATGATATTGATAGACTGATAGATTATAGATAGATGATAGACAGAGAGACCTTTAGATAGGTGATAGATAAATAATAGATAGATAGATAGATAGATAATAGGTATAATAGATAGTTGATAAACTATAGATAGATTTATAAATAGATGATAGCTAGATAGATGATAAATAGACAGAATCTGCTAGGTAGGGAACAGGGAGGCTGGTGGATGATGGACTAGAATGGGAAAGAGATCTGTTATCCTCCGAGGAGTTTGCCTCATGTGATCCACACACTTCGCCCCTGTGTGTTTTACATAAAAGTTGAAGACATAATAAAGAATCTCTCTTGTTTTTCTGAAGTTCTGTGCAAGGAGCCATAGGCTTCCTGCATCTGTGACTCCTGAGGATGACTCCTTGAAGTTCACCTCTTTTTCTTAATGTAACTGCCAGCCTATTTTGCTATTTAGAAAAAAAAAAAAAAAAAAAAGCGCAGCACTGGATTGCACTGGTGGCTCCTGGTTAGGAGCACTGGCTGGTCTTCCAGAGGACCTGGGTTCAGTTCTCAGCACCCACAGGCAGCTCACAACCTTCATCAACTGCAGTTCAAGAGGAATCTGACACCCTCTTCTGGCCTCCACAGACACTGCCTGCATGCATGTAGTGTACAGACAAACATGAAGGCAAACACCAAACACACACACACACACACATACACACACACACACATACACACACACACAATTTGAAAATGAAGAATACAACAGCAGCATGCTGGGTGTGGCCGTACATGCATAGCTGTGTGTGTGATAAGTCCCTCATAGAAGAAATCAGGTGACGTTTTATCCTTCACACCTGGCTTATCTCACTTAGTGTGATGTCTTCCGAGTTCAGCTGTGTTATCACGATGGCATAGGTCCCATTTTCTTGCCTGTAGGACTCATCTTCCTGATCCACTCCTCTGCTGATGGACATGTCTGCTGTGTTTATACTTCAGTCACCATAGAAACCACAATGTCATCATCATGAGGAAAATTACAGACATCCCCTGGGATCTTGACTTCAATTACTTAGTATGACCCACTCCCGGACTTCTGGGTAAACCTAGCTTTTCCAAAATGGTGTCACTAATTTCCATCCCATGATGAAGGGCTCATTGTTTTCCTTCTCACTAATAATAGTTGTTAATTGTTTGGGGACAGCTACTCTGAGTGTCTGGATGATAAGTCACTGAGTATTTGACTTGAGTTGCCCTAGGATTCATTATAGGTGTTGAATATCTCTCTAGAGGCCTGCTGGCCATTGTATGATTTCTTAGGAAAATTGTGTATTAAAATTACCTGTCTATCTACCCATCCATCCATCCATCCATCCACCCACCCTCCTACCGGTCTGTCTGTCTGTCTGTCTGTCTGTCCGTCCATCCATCCATCCATGCATCTATTCATCCATCCATCCATCCATCTATCCATCCATCCACCCACCCTCCTATCTATCTACCTACCTACCTACCTACCTATTTTTGAGACAATATCTCATATAATCCAAGACGGCTTCTGACTCACTTGTAGCCAAGGCTGGCACTGAACTCCTAATCCTCCTGTCTCAGTCTGCCAAGTGCTGGGACTGTAGGTGGGTACCACTGTGCCCAGCTTATTCATGTATTTCTAGCTGGTGCATGATAACCAGATATACTTAGGAAGTACAAGCTTCAGGTGCTGATCAACATACCAATCAGCATGGTGTCTCCCTGGAAACTGGCCATTTTTCATGCTGGGAGTCTTCCAATGCTTTCTCCTGTTCTTTATAAAATACCTAATAAATTCCTGTGACCTCCCCCGCTCTTCTCTGCATGGCGACTTAAACCCACTCCTCCCATCTCTCTGTGTGGATACCCATCATCCTGTCTCCCTGTATTTGTCCTTTCTCTCTGGCAATCTCCACTCTTCTAAGACATCACATTTTTAATTTCCACACGTGACTGAGAACCAGGATGCTTATCTTTCCCTACCAGAATGCCCTTCAACATCATCCACAAGGCCCCAAATAACAGAATTGCATTCTTTCCAGTGCTTGGACCTGTATAAAATCTGGGTCCTTTCTTTTTTGTTAACATGCCTGTCCCCAGGTTGTTGGGCAGAGAACTGTTGACATCTTCCCTTAGGCTCCACACAGCATATAATAGTCAGTCCTGGGACACAGAGCCAGTAAACTTTCAGGGAAATAGACTGTCGTGCAACCTGACTTCCCCTGACCCAACCATCTCTCAACACCACAAGTTTGCCCTCCCAAGGGGATCTTTGTTGAAGCGAGGGGTTTCCTGGATTATATCTATCTTCCAGTTTTCCACCTCCTACCCATCCCCCACAATCCATCCAGTCCTTGACACCTTCCGGGACAGTCCCGGTCCTATGGTTTCCTCCCGTCATGCGTTCATTTCACAGGTATTTCTTGGTTATTTATTATGTACCAACCAGATCCAGTAACAGTGAGTGAGCCGCCACGGTAAGGCAGATAAAGGACCCATTTCCTGGCTTCTGAGTCCCAGTGCTTCTATCTTTCTCAGCGTGTTTATGCACTTCTTAACGTTTACAGTTTTATGAGGTTTTGGCAGACTGGAGTGGATGCCTTTGTTCTTGAAGAATGTTTCTTCTGTCTTCTTTGTCTTCTTCCCCTCCTTTCTACAACTTGTTGCCTCTGGCTGTCAAATAAACACACTCCTAGGAAGGTCACCCAGCCCTCAAGTGATCCCTCCCTAACAAGGGGCTGACTCTTCCACCACGGGGCAGCATCACCAGGGAATGCTGTGCAGGTTCCACTCTGGGTGCTGACTCCCAGCATCCTCACGTCTTCTCAGAGTCGGCCTCTTGTTTTTCTTAAGCAGTGCTGACTTGTGGGGAGGAAGCCTGTCTTGGAATCACCGCCCCACCACGTGGAGGCTTTGTGTGTCAATGCTCACAACGATGGCAAGGTGCAGGGTTTGCTCCTTAAAGTCAGACTCTGCTAGAAAAGATGCTACAGGTTGAGCTGAGTCTGGGCTGGTTTTGATATCCCTTCCAGCTGAGTGCAGACCCAGATGTCTGAGTTGAAAGGTAAATCATGATCCTCAGAGCTGCGTTTGAGGAATAGCATAAAGCAGGAAGGGAGTAGAGCCCAAGCAAGTCCTCCTTCCACACAGCACTGTTCTTGAGACACCAGGCATCCCATGCTCCCACAGCGCCACGAATGTCTGTATCATGGTGATGGTCAAGTGACGCCAATCATCTCTCTCCACATGTCTGAGTCAGAGAAGATTCTGTACTATGGGAAGTTGAATGCTGCATTGAGTTTCGTGGACTGTATTGTCAGAGTTGAGTGCCAGCCTCCATCCTTCTAGGGGGCTGTCTCTGGCTTTATCTCTTGGTAGAAGAAGAGCTCACAGTCACGTGATGCCCAAGGCCAGGAGTCTGATAACATCAGAGCACAAAGGGAATCTGGGATTTTGGACCCTCAGATTGCTCTCATCTGGGCCAACGATTCTTCCAAATCAAAGTGGAATTGCTGTAGGCAAGCGTCCCTTTGCCATATGTCAGTCTTGACAGCTGAGCTCAGTCCAAGAGAGATTTGTCAATCCTGGACATTGTGTAAAAACCGTCCTCAGATGGAGCCCACAAGTTGATATTCTTCTTCTGGAGACTTCTGAGAAGCAGGCCAAGGCCTTCATGAGCCAGAGGTGGAGAAGTGAGTCACTGCTGAGGGAGGATTGTCTAGGGTCTGTGGAGAAATGACACTGTGGGTCCTGCCCAGTTTCCGCGTCCCCCGGGATTGACGTGGAGCTGGCTAATGATCTATAATTGTCACCTGGGTCACTTTGAGGTTTTTCCCATTTGTGCCTTCTATATAATTAGCTATATGTGCTCCTGAAAGATTTGTGGGGCGAGTGATTTGACACCTCCTTTTAATTGAGTCTATATTACTATTTGGAAAAACCTTAATTACATTCATTTATTCATTTGTTTATTTCAAGGAGGCTTGTTATCATGTTCATGTGGAGGTCAGGGTACCACTTGGAGGAGTTGTTCTGCTGATTCCATTATGGAGGACTTTGGAACCCAACCCCAGGTCATCAGACTTGGAGGCAAGCACCTTTACCCACTGAGCCATCTTGCCACCCCACTCTTAGTAAATTTTAATCCTAATGATGGTCATTTATAGGCAACTTATAGAAGTTGGCTAAAGAACCTCTACACACTTATTTAGAATGATGGTGGCAGGCACAGTACCCTATAGTATCATACTCTGTGTGTGTGTGTGTGTAAGATGCAGGTTCTGAATCGTTAGTTGCAGGAATGAGTCTCAAAGTCTATTTGGATTGGGTAGAGGAAGTTCCCTGAACTAGAACAAATCTTGAAACCACGTTTCACAAGAGAGGATGGAAAGATTTATCTGTGATGCTTGCTATGGTTGGAGCAATAGAGAGCCAGGGTATGAGAGCCAAATACACTTTTTTTTTCTTCTTACACTCCAATTATCTTGAAGGAAACCTGAGTCTCAAGTGAAAACTAGTTAAGGATCTGGGGAGATAGGCATGTGTCCTGCCAAACACAAGGGCATGAGGATATATGTTAAAAGAATGGGAGCAGCTGAGTGGTGTGCATCTATAATTGCAGGGCTGGGAAGGCAGACACAGGACAGTTCCTGGGCTTGCTGGCCAGCCAGCCAGGGGTCCAAGCATCCAATGGGAGAAGCTCTCTCGAAAAAAGAACTGATAGCACCCCAGGAGGAACAACGTCTAAGTTTGTCCTCCGTGGGCATACATATGCATGCCCACACATGTATAGAAGTTAGCAGGAATGGGACACTGTGCTGCAAGTCTAACTTCAACCTGGAGTTCTCCCAGGACATTAGAAGATTTGGCTTGCCCATTAGAAAAAGCAAGCCAAATAAGAATAAGTCCATGTGCCGGCAATGAAGGTGATGCCTGGGTAGGTGTTAAGTAAGGGCATTTGCTTTGTAAGCAAGAGGACCTAGGTTCAAATCTCCAGCATCCACCTAAAAGCCAAGCATAAGAAAAAAATCTCAGCCTTTCGAGACAGAGATAGGCAGATCCTGGAAGTTCTCCAACTAGCCAGCTTAGCCAAAATGGCAAGCGTGGGGTTCAGTGAGAGACCCTGCCTCAAGGCAATAATGCGGAGAACCACAGAGGACAAAGGCAGACAGCTAGCATCTTGCTCTGGTCTCTGTATGTAAGAATACTCACAGTCAATATGCCCATATGTATGGAATACACCACACGCGCGTGCACGCGCGCGCACACACACACACACACATACACATACACACACACACACACACACACTAAAAAGAGGAAAATCAAAAGACAAATTTGCATGATCACACAGTGAGTTCAGACCAAAGGCCTCCATCATTGTCTGACTGTTAGTCACCAGCATAGCATGGTTCATTTTAAAGCCCTCCCATTCTTCTCTTTACAAACGCCCCAGATGCTAACATTCTCTTCGCAGGCCAAACCCTGCTGGTATTTTACAAGCTCTGGGATCATCTTAAATTTGCTCAGTTGGATGAAGCTCCTAGTGTGGTGGGATGATGGGCTCTCACAGGGGACCCCTAAGGATGGAGGCTTTGGTGGACTTGCTCTTTGCCTCTGTGACAGGCTTGGGATTTCTCTGGCAGTGTTATACTTCACAATCCATCTCTGCAGGGGTGTCTTCTCCCAGGCCTGTGGGAGCCATGGAGAAGCAAACACCAGAAGGCTGAGGCACTGAATGTGAAGGGCAGGAAGTCTGTTTGTGATGAGCTCTGGGGGGTCTTGCATTCATGTGTTTTTGTGTATTCTCTCTCTCTTCTCCACAAATTGATGCCCACATCAGTTTGTGGACATCACATCAGTTACCATGAAACAAGAGGTCAGAGTGAGAGGCATTCTGGACTGCAACCCAGAAAGATGGCGGAAAATTCATGTTCTTAGCTGAGCTGGGCAGAAACCTTAAATCCTTTATTGCATTGTAGTGTATGTATGGGGTGGGATGTGTGTGTGTGTGTGCATGCATGTGCGTGTGCATATGTGTGTGTGTAAGTGTGTGTATATGTGAGTAGATGCTTGAATGCAGTGCATCCACTGAGAGCACAGCTGGGGGCCGAGAGTCTGTCCTTTCCTTCCATCTCTTGAGACTTCCATCATATGTGAGAATGCCTTGGGCTGTCAAGCTTGGCAGAAGCACCTTTATCCACCCAGCCATGATGCTGGCCCCGGCAGCAAGTCCTCCTGAAGGTATATCTTATCTATATGTGTGTGTATAAATGTGTGTGCTCATGCACTCACACAAGATGCCCCTGGAGGCCAGAAGAGAGCATTGAATACCCTGGAACTGGAGTTGTAGGCAATTTTATCCACTGGTATGGGCACTGGGAAGTGGAATCCACTCCTCTGCAAGAGCACTGGGAGCTCTGAGCCCAGGCCATCTCTCCAGCCCGCAGAGAGCCTTCTGTGGGTTAAGCTTCTGTCAGGTGGTGCTCCAGCTTGGCTGTGTATGAGGTCTGACATAGACAGGCTTAGACAACGACTTCTGAGAGCCAGTCATCACAGGTGGGAGGACTCAGGGACAGTGTTCCATAGACATTAGACAGGGAGCTTGAGAGACAGGGCTAAAAATCAAAGTCATTTATGTGTCACCCAAAACCAGAGTCGACAACCAATTTCTCACTTTGTGTCATTAAAAAAAAAAAAGCCTTGCGTGCATGTATGTGCATGTGTGTGTGCTTGTGTACATGTGTGTGTATGCATGTGCCTGTGCATATATGTGTGTGCATGTGCATGCATATGTGCTTGTGTGCATATGTATGTGCACATATGTGCATTTATGTGTTGTATGTCTGTGGATGCATACATGCCATGGCACATATGTGGAGGAGGTCAGAGGTCCTCCCTTTCCACCTTATTTGAGACATGGTCTCTGTTGTTCACCACTGTGTGTGCCAGGCTTAGCTGGTTCATAGGAATCTGGGTATTTTCTGCCTCCAATTCCTATCTCACCATAGGATCACTGAGATTACAGACATGCCAAGTTTTATTGTATGCTCTGAGGATTTGAACTCAGGTTATTATATTTGCACACCAAGAACTCAGGACCACACTGAGAGAGGCAGGAGGGAGGATATGCCACAGCCATGGGGCTACAATCTTCATTGTCTCCACACTGTGAGCAGAGGATGGTCTCTGGGGCTATGACCCTCTGATCTCAGCCAGAGTCTCCTACTGTGTAGTCACACAGAAGAAAGATCTTCAGAGTGACTGGATCGTCTGTTTTGTCCCTTGTAACTTCCAGGTCACAGTGGTGTCTAGATCGAGATGTTGTTATGACGGCCAATGGGACAGATGCCAAAGGTGGATGGGATGATACTCACTAAATATGTGGATCACCAGAACTGGACTCTATGAGACACAGTCCCCTGGCATAATCCCCATAGAGGGGGCAGGCTGACTTTCTATGAAGTCAGACTTCCAGTAGCACATGGGACCATGGACCCACAGGCTGAGGAAGGTCAGCTTGATTCCATTACTCTCCAGGATCACCCATATAGATCAAAGAAAACCCTAGGTTGCTCAATAGGACCATGACTCTCCCATCAGGGTCTGGAATTCTAATGTGCTGTGAAGCAGAAGGAGGTGTTGGTACTGTGCTCTCTTCAGGCATGGATTGGAGGCTGACAGTGTGCCAAGGCCAGGGAGAGAGATTGAGGTTCCTAAGATACGGGCCACTGGCACTGAATTCAGAGGACTTGACATCCGGCAGCAGAAGACATGGGTACCCACTATTAGAAGGAACATTTAATTTTTACTTTATTGTTCTGGTAAGAATTTAATGAGCTCATGAAAAGAACAATAAAAACAAGAACAATAAAATGTGTTAAATGAAAATAAAATATGTGCAGCCAAGGACAGGGGAAAACAAGAGACATGGGAGAATAGGGTATATCATGTAGCCAGAGGTTAAAAGAATGGCTGTCACCAATAGACTAGATCTATAGTCTTGGGTCAGCTTCTGCCCACACAGCAATGTGAGCTTGGGGCAGTGATGCTCTTGCCATGTCTCTGTTTCATCTTTAATCTGGGAATAGCTGTTACCCAGAGACTTTGTGGTGGAGGGATCCTAGAAGAGCCACACGGGGCTTTCATACATCAGATGTGCCTTTGAGCCATGGAAATGAGGTCTCCAAGGTGGGCTCATGGGGCTCATCCCCACTTACCTCTATCCTAAAGACCTCCAGAGAGATGAAGCTGTGCACTCAAGACCACTGATACACAGACATGGAGGACATGGGGAATTCACATGCATACATTGGTTAAGTCTAGTCCACTCTCACCCAAGGTCTTGGGGAGATACTGTTTAGATTAATAACTCACTCTTAGCTAAAGGGAGTGACATACACAGTTAATGCAGCAAGAAGCATATCTAGAAAATGAAGCTGCTCGGAAGGATCTAGGATGGTATTTGGAGGAAGAACATGGTGTCTCCTGTTACAGTCAGCTGGGCAGGTGCGTGAAGATGTCTTGTTTTTCCTGTCTGTTTACTCTACTCGCCTCTCTGACCTGATCCCTGACCCAGCCTTCCCATGCACAGGCGTAATTGTGGTTGCAAATACAGTCATATCTAATAATTAGACAATACCTTCCTCCCACCACCACTAGATTTAGCTACAAATTCAAAATGTCCAGTAGATTAAAAAAACAAAACAAAACAAAAAAACCCAAAACCTTCTAGTTTATTTCTGTAGTTTTGTTTCTTTTTCCTCTGTTAGGTTTGGGGTTGAGATGCAATGGCTGCTGTGAAGGCATTGCATACTGTGGATCAACAGTGGATGGCTGCTCGTAAGGAAGGCAGAGCAACAATATGGAAGGAGCATGGGCCTCTGGGCACTTGAGACCAAGAAGCTGCTGATCATCTCAGGTCATTTACCTTTCAGACTGATATGTGTGTTTGTGTGCATGCACACACACCTGTGAATGTACATGTACATTTGTGTGCACATGTGTGTGCTTGCATCCATATGTGTGCACATGCAGATGTGCATGCATGTGTTTGTATGTGTGTGTGCATGTGTGTGCACATGTGTGCTTGCATCCATATGTGCGTGTATGTATGGGTGCATGTGTATGTGTGTATATGTGTGTACACATGTGTGTGTTTGTGTGTGTGCATGTGTGTGCACATGTGTGCTTGCATCCATATGTGTGTGCGTGTATGGGTGCATGTGTATGTGTGTATATATTTGTGCACATGTGTGTGTTTGTGTGTATGTGTGCATGTGGTGAGGTGATAAGAAGCAGTGTCAATTTTCTAGTATTTTTTTAATACTAAATCCCATGGACAGGAATAGGAAAGTTCTTTTTTTCTCTCACTTTTAGTTTTTCATTTTGGGTCTTTAATAAAACTCTCTTTAATTGCTTAGACACACAACCTTGATTTCTCGTTCCCACTCCCTGTAAGACCTGTATAAAAACACATATCATCTTTGGGCCTCAGTTTCCATATGTACAATTGGATCATGAGCTGGCAGACTTTCTTCTTAGTCTATCCACAAGCACCTCCTGCCATCCCCTTCTTGGGAGCAAGATTAGACTACATTTCTCATCCTTTCTTGCAGTAAAGATGGACATGCTAGTGAGCTCTAGCCAATGGGATGTGAGGATAGCTAATAGGAAGAGACCTGAAGTTGACTTCTGGCCTCCATACACCTAACCTCCTGCACCTAAATACACGTGAATGGGCACACAGACAGAATGAGCTATTTGCTTTTAATTTTTACATCTCGACATTTGAGAGTGATAATTTCATGCATGCATATCCACAGCTTTTAACTGAGATGCTGTATTAAAAATCCTTAATGCAGACTTTGAAATAAGGCCACTTCTCAGTAGATGGCAGGCATTATTCTCACACTTGATATTAGATATGTAGAGAAATTTGGGTAAAAAAACAGGGTCCATTGTATTCTAGTTTGATTTCTGTTGCTGTGATAAGATAAGCAACTTAGGAGAGAAAGGGCTTCTTTCAGCTCAATTCTGCATTACAGTCTGCCACAGCAGGGAAGTCACAAAAGCAGGAGCTTGAAGCAGTTGGTCACCTGTTGTGTCCACAGTCAAGAGCAGAAAGAAATGAATGAATTTATTCATATTCACTTCCTTGCTTGTACACAAGATGATTTCTCCATACCACATAGTTTAGGATATCTCTGGCTAGGGAATGGTGCCACCCAAGGTGGGCTAAGTCTTTTCACATCAATTAATTTAATTAAGACAATTTCCCACAGATACGTCCACAGGTCCACCCAGTGTAGACAGTCTTTCTTCTTAGATGACTCTAGGCTGTGTCAAGTTGACATTCAAGACTCACACCATCACAGGTAACACCTTCACACATCTCACATTGTATTCTTGCTTCTTTTCACATCACACCTTTGAGACTTCGTTTCTCATCCCCAGGCACTGAAGCTTGCGGTCAACAAGCTTAGGCTGGAGAAGGTTGGCCTCCTTCAGTCTGCCACCACCAAGATTGTGCAATGTATACTACAGACTCATCAGCTGCCATCTGCCTAGGGCTTCTAATTAGAGAAAATGAGGATGGGATGGGAGGGGTGGCGCACACCAGTCCACCCTTTGTTTTTTTCTATGCCTGATTCCTCCACCTCTCTGGAATGTCAAGTCCAGGGCAGCAGGCGTGGCTTATTCTTGTTGACCACTGCAGTATTCCCACTGATCAATAACAGCACGTGGTAAAACACTAGTGCGAAGCCCTCTTCCCAGGCACGCCTCCTCCCCAACCCCGGAATGCTCTAACACTTTCATTTCTTAGCCACTCATTTGTCAGAAGGTCCCTAAAGAAACCCAAGAACCTGCCGAAGTGGACAGAACAAACGCTTTAGTGCTCTGAGCCTGTGATGTGTAGCTCTCTGTGTGCGTTCCCTGACATTTTATTTTTGGTCCGGTTCTCAGAGTATTAAATTGGTGCTGGAGAAGGTTGAGGACAGCCTGTCAGAGATCAACAGGCTCGTGGTGCCAACTGAGTCACACACTGGCTTCGGATTTCATTCTTGCCTCCTGGGAGCATGGCACCCCGGGAGGGAAAGCGTGGCTTAGGAGCTTAGCATTATTGGATTTACCATAGATTTCTATCTCTTATGCCTGTCCCCAATGATTCCCCACTATATAACCCCTGCTTCTTTGGCTGTTAGGTGCCATGTCTTCCTGCCCAGTTAGAAAGGTCCTTTCTACTTAACCTGTTAGGGATTCAGTTACCATACTTCTCCTTGCAAGAAGCGATGGAAAAGTGGGTCTCCCACCACTTATGGGAAAGCATGTATCTGACTCAGGTTCGGCACCTACTGTAGGCTCTAGGCTGTGTGTTACATAGAATACATGCCAGTGCCTTGCCACGATCCCATCAACCACCAAGAATTAGCCCCATGCAGAACTGAGAGTGTGACAGAAATTTAAAAAAGCACACCATGAAAATGAATATTGCTTTCGATTAAATCACAGACAACTTATGACATTCCTGACTGGTCCATTTGAACTCCCACAATGAGCTATCCACAGGCTGAGGCAGGGTCCCCCAGGGTTTGTGTGTAGGTTTCTTGGTCCCCATTGGATGGTGTTACATTCTGAAGCTGCAAAAACTCCGAGTGGCAGGGCCTACTGCAAGAAGTAGATCAGCATTTGTGCTTGTATTTAGTCCCTGGTCCATTCCTGTTTTTCTGCTTCCTGTCAGCCACAAGGTAAACATCTCCTAAATGCTCGAGGCTAATACATCCCATGGTGTAAACCATGGGGAACCAGGAACAGAGTAGATGCACCCGTGTGCTGAAGTCTGGCAAGGATGGCCAGTCTTGCTGTACCCATTTTCAGACAAGGTGACAGACAAGGTGACAGAAGTTCAGTTACCCAGCATGAGATGCCAAGAGTTACAGTCAGTGGCTCACTCAACACCAGGATGCAGACTTCACTCAGCCTGGATGCTGGCTTTGGAATCCAAGTGCTTTTGCCCCAGCTCCTAAAGTCAAAAAACAGGTTTTACCAACTCAACGCCTGCCAGAGATCTGGCATGGACACATGTGTCAAGAGCCAAGAGTGGGACACATCTCTGTGGTTTCCTGAAACTTGGGACTCTCTGGCTATTTCTGTAGGTTTTTCTTATTAGGTAGAGACTTGACTCCACAGGACTTCTAACATCCATCCCTTTTAATTCAGCTCTGGAAAACCCAGGAGAGGAAAAGCCACCCGTCGTAACATGGAGGGAGAGAGCTGAGTTGAAGGAATGCCTTCCGATTGGGTTGGTTTGTTCTGGAAATGTCTTAGGTTTTTCATAAACACGCTCTAGCATCACCTGAGCTCCCTGGAGCTGTGGCACAAATGTCTGATGGTGTTCTATGCTTTCAACATTTTTGTCTGTTCCGTTAAAGTTTTTTTTCACTAGCAATGCTAACTAGCAGGTAGGTGGATGGCAGCTTTTCTGAAGATGAGCTTAGGAGCCCTGGAAAGGCCAATGGGACAGTCTGGGGATGTGGGTGTTATCCCTGCCTAATGTGATATTTTTGGCATCTGGAAGGAAGGAAGCAGGCTCTGTACCCAGCAGTTGCACACTCTACTGCTTCTGTACTGTGTATCCCTTGCTCTGCCCGACTCAGCTGGGAGCACACATTGCCAGGCTTATGGGAGTGGATGAGAACTCTCCCTGACTCCCTGAACATCTCCCTGGGGGCTCACCTGAGGGGAGTCTGTCTTCTGCCAATTCTTCCTGTGAGTCCTGCTGCAGATGACGGGAGGGAGGGAGAAGGTGGGGTGCAGCCTCTAGGGATGTATGTATGCATAGAGGCAGGCTGTGCTGGGCAGACTTTCCAACAACTGTTGGGTGACTGATCTTAGAATATAGTTTCTGTGTGTGGCTCATCCAGTTTCCAATGCTTTGTTTCCAAAAGTCTCAACCGATGAGGGTCTGGAAGAATCCTGGAACCTCTTTGAATCATTTCTACGCCTCCTCTGCAAGAACCGAGACACCCAGTGCTCTAAAAAAATGGCAGTGGAGGCGTGTTACTCGGTACTTCCAGAAGGTTCCTGAAGCAACAGGTCAAAGGTCACGTTGGTTTTGTTGACTTTGTTAGACCCATTATCAGAAATGCAAGCACACCTTTGTGTAAAACAGCCCAGTCATTTATTCAGCTTCTGCTACAAGTCAGGCACTGCACTAAGAACTTAAAACACATTATTAATCCCTTGATGGTTAATCTTAACTGTCAGATTTATGGATTTAGATTCACTTAAGGGACGCACCCCTGGGTAAGTCTTTGAAGGCATTCCCAGAGAGGTTTAAGTGAGGTGGGAAGACCCACCCTATGGGTCCTGCGCAGCACCATTCCCGGGACAGGATCCTGGACTGGATCAAATGGAGAAAACCAGCATTTGAACACCAGCATTCATCTCTCTCCGCTTTGTGGCCATGGGTGCCGTGTGACTAGCTACCTCACACTCTTGCTATCACAGCTTCTCAACTGTGACGCAACTGTCCCCTCAGACCACAACCCCAAGTAAACCCTCCCTTCCTTTCGTCAGATATTCGGTCCCAGTCATGAGACGAGCAGCTGACACAAACCTACCTACAAATCATATGGGAAGACAGTTATGAACACATTCATTTCGTAAGTAAAAGAGAGCTGATGGAGAGGACCAGAACTGTGAGAAATCGCACAGCCAGCGAGCGGCAGGGCTGGGCATCTGGTCCTGGCTAATTTGATTTCATCTGACCTCTTGACAAGGAAACAGAAGCTGCTAAGGGGTTTGCAGATCCATGGCTACAGCGAAGAGTTACCACTCACATGGCAGGTTTAAGGCAGTGGTTCTCAACCTGGGGGTCACTACCCTTTGGGGATCAAATAGCCCTTTGGGGTGGTCGCATATCAGATATCCTGCATATCAAATATTTATATTACGACTCATGTAGCAAAAATTAGTAGCAAAATTGCAGTGATGAAGTAACAGTGAAATAATTTTATGTTTGGGGGACCACCACAACATGAGGAACTGCACTAAAGGGTCTCAGCATTTGCAGGTTTGAGAACCACTGGCTTAAGGCAACCAAAAGTTACTTGCTCACAGTACTGAAAGCCAGAAGCGAGAACTCATCGTCACTGGTGTGGAAGCCAATGTCCAGCAGGGCTGCACATCCTCTGGGATCCCTGGAGTGGGTAAGAACTCGTCCTCCTCTTTCCAGCCTCAAGGGTCAGAGGCATCTTTGGGATGTGGCTGTATCTCTGATCCCAGCATCTATTTTGAGACCTCACCACGTACTGCGTGACCCTCCCTCCCCTCAGCCTCTCAAACTTCCTTTCACATTTCTCTTATTAAGACACTTGCCTGGGCTGGGACTCTCACTCAGTCAGTAAAGAGTTTGTTTTCCAAGCATTAGAACTAGAGTTTGGTGCCACAGCACCTACATAAGATGGCGCCTGGGTGGAGGTGCACACCTGTAATCACAGCGCCGGGGAGATGAGGATCCCTGCCTATCACTGTCCAGTCACTCTAGTCAAATCATAGAGCTTCCTGGTCTGCAAGATCTGTCTAAAAGAACAAAGTGGGGAGCATCCTGAGAATGATCCTAGAGGGTTAATCTCTGTCCTCCATAAACACACACCCATAAACACACGTGTGCCCATACAAGCACATGCATGCATACCCCCTGAGACTTGTCATTGAGTTCATTATACCCACTAGGTTAATTTAATCTCAGTATCCCTAATTATCTCTGCAGGGACACTTCTTTTAAATGTCTTGTAGATTCTGGGTGAACACCATCATATTTAAGGTCGTCAGCGTTGAGTTGACTGTATGTTGTCGCTCAACCGTGAAGTGACAGGAACAGGAGTAGACCCAAATCTAAAGCCGGTCTCAGATGCACTTCCCTGGACTGTGACAACTGAGGATAAGCCAGACCCACTCAGTGAAAGGATTGTGACTGGCATGTTATCAGGCTGTAGCTGGTACCTCATTCCTATAATGAAATGGCTAGAAGGAGATCTTACTTCAGAGACACCCCACACTGTGTCATCGTTTGGACTGGCTTTCTCTGTAACCTCCCAGTTGAGTCTGTAGGAGACTTTCTTTGCCATCAGCCTAGGAGGGAAGCACTTGGCAAGTGCTTCTCAACTCTTCCCCCTTTTGTCTCAGCTCTAGGTATTTTTGCTGGGGAAGCTGCACGTGTCCTGACTCAGCAGGTAGATCTCTTATACTTTTGGGTTGGGAGATGGTCTTGGATTTTGATAGCGTTATCTCCAATCTCTCCACAGAGTACTTGGGAAGTGGATGATGGATGTCCCTACCCCAGGTGGGAGAATGTGATTTAAATGGAGAGATGAATCAGGGGTGAATTAACTTTGCCTGGTCTCTTCTGATCTTCCACACATGCTAGGAGTTGGCCCAAACAGCAACCCTTGTTTGGGAGGGAGAAGGAGGCCTGATGAGTGACATTTTCCTTTTTCCCTCCTTTCCCTTTCAGAGGCCCCTATGTTGATAGTCTCTGGCCAAGGCTGGAGGGTCTGAAATACCACAAGAAAGCAGACCTTTGAAGTCGCCTCTGCTCAGCCAGGAAGCAGTGGTGTTGCCTCAAGGCTCACCCAGGAATGTAATCTTTAGGAATTTTAGACTAAGGATTTAGGAGGCCCCAGAGACTTAAGGTTGGAACCTTAATGTTGATTTGGGGAGAAAAAACCCTATCTGAATGTCTGGATGGGGCTCTGGGAGTTTGCTTCTATCCTAGTATTGGAAGCCACTGGGTGAAGATCAAAACTACTGGGCCAACACTGCAACCGGGAGAAACTCAGAAGCAAAATGATGCTAAATCACCCTTCTAGAGTCCCCGTGGAAGCCCTCCTTCTCCAACACAGAGATTTCAATTACAGCATATTAATCTGTTGTGTTTGTGACTCCATATGAGGTCATGTAGCCCAATGTGGGGAGTTGGGAGAAATTAGGCAATAATGAAATGTTTCTCAATGCATGATGACCAGAAAGAAATTAATTCAGAATCAAACTCCTAAGGTATTTGGAGTGTTTGGGGATAGCACTAGCCCATGTTGCATCATGGGATTGCACTGTAGACCTGGCTCTGACCACATAGCCTACAAGCTCTGTCCTGCACTGGCTGTCACACCACATGATGCCAGCAAACACTCCCTGAAACACCTCAGCTCAGATTCCAGACCAAAGCAGACTATAAACCGAAGTGTTCCAACTGTGCCCACAAAGCTTTCTGCTCTTACAAGCACACAACGGCTGAATCACAGAAAACAAAGACTTCTAAGATTTCTCCGCATTGATTCCTTACTAAGTATGTTTTTGGATTGAACTGGGTTAGAATCTTTGATGTTGTGGTTGATGACTTGAGTTTCCTAGAGGGGAAAAAAAAATGATTCACTGAATTTTGCCTTGAGATTAGAACAGAATTTCCAACAATTTCTGAAATGACCGTAAACATGTACCCGCCATTTCGCCATTTTAACTCTGAGTAGTATTTTAGCATTAAGAATTAATGCTAAAATCCAAATCTCAATCAACTCTGAAGGTCATCCAACATTCAGCTGAGGCCTAATTATGTAAAAATAAATAAGTATATTCATCTCATTAGAATGTAAATTTGCCTTCATTTTAATAAATAATAAAGTGATATGCATAACAAAAACTTGCTTTTAAACAAGTTTCTTTATAATTTATTTTTTTCCTACATAGTTGGTTAGTATAGCTATGCTTGTAGGATCACGTGAAAACTTCTCAGGGAAAAAGAAGTCTTGAGTGTAAGACTTGTAGAAAGCCTTGACTTAGACAATGTTATTTGGCCAAGTAAATAGCCAAGTGATATGGTGGTGGTTTTGCCGGTCAATTCTACCTGGTGCTTGTTGAACTAGCAACATGGCAACAGCTGTGAGCCTTCTAGAAACAGATTCTTAAGCTTCCCCCACCTGCTACATCAGTGTGTATCACTCAAGATCCCAGGCACTCAGCCTGCACATTTAAGTTGAAAAGTAGCACTGGATAAGCTCGGTGCTAAGCTTCTATACTGTGCCCATGGCAGACATCAATAATCAATTGCAGATTTGCTTTCTTTCTTTTTGAGCTCAGAATCTCTCTGTGCCAGGCATGGTTCCAGTTAGTACCTGTTGAGCAATGGGAACAATGGGTATTGGCTCCAAATTAAATCTATCTTGCACACTGATGCCAACATTTATTTTCTCCAATATTCTCTAGCACGAAGAACAGTGATTGGCATGTCCCAGGTTTCTGAGAACAAGATGTAGAATGGATGTATCCTTCCTCTCTTTGGATCTTTCCCATGATAGCATTCACTCTATCTTTGGCCCATGCTCCCAGAAAATGAGTTTTCTCCAGGCCCAGTACCAAGGCTTACCAGCATCTATTGTAGGTGTTGGTATTTATGGTGGGCCATTGCCTCTTGCAGAGCTGACTTGAAACTGCAGAGATACCAGTAATCCCATGAAGAGCCCACCCGGATCTGACTGGCTGTCTCACAAGTATCAGACCAGGCAAGCTTTGTCTGGGATGCAGCCTTTGTGTCCCAGCACTAAGAATGACCGCCATGTAAACTGGGTTCCATGCAGTAGTGTTGTGGGGGGGGAGGGGGGGCAGACAGGGAAGGCGGAGCATAGAGCTACTGAGACAGAACAGTAATGATTATAAATAGCATCCTTTTGATGTCCTGTCCAAGGCCAGGTGGGAAATCCTTCCTCCCTTGCTTCCCCCCACCCCTAATCACCTTCCCCTCATTTTTCAATCAAGAGTCCGGAGTTGGGCTGTTCTTCACATTTGTTTCCCATTAGAATACCTTCGGCGACTTCGGTGTGTTATGTTAGATAATTGCTTTAATAACAAACCGAGGAAAGACTTTTGAACACTTTAGGAAGTCATTTTTTTTTCTCTCATGAAAATCTAACAGATGCTGACAGAGGACTTGGGAACAGGGGAAGAGAAAGAACTCGGTGTGTGTGTGTGTGTGTGTGTGTGTGTGTGTGTGTGTGTGTGTGTAGCTGGGCACTGCTGGGAGTCTGTCAGCGAGGGGTTTGTGTGCAGGCAGAAGCAAGGGATATTTTTCCCACTGTGAGAAAGACTCGACAAGGCCATGATGCTCGGGAAAGGGGGGTGGGGATGCATTTGGCCAGCAGGGTGAGTAAAGGGAGTGCAGCATGCTGTTGCATCTTTCCTGGGATGAACCGGGAGAGTGATGCAGAGACAAGCATCAGTTTGCACAGATGGGCTAGAGAGAAAAGCATTTGTGTGGGCTGGATGTTGGTAGAGCCTTCACACTGTGGCTAAAAGGACTGGGGATTTTCTATGTGCAATTCATTATTTTTAAAGTGAAATGATCAAGCCCGCCAGAATAACTTTTAATTTTGCACATAATGCCAGGTTAAAAAAAATAAACCAGTGACAGCTAGCTAATGGTCTTGGGGTGCTCTCCTGTCTGTTGTTGATCCACGCACAACTGACTCTGCAATGACCCTACACGGGAAGACTAAATTCTACTCACCTGTTGCAGCTGAGGTACAGAGTGCTCGTATTCAGGAACTCACCATGAACAGACGAGTCACATGACAAAAATCTACCTTCAGAGCCTGTTTAGCCCAGGCTTTCTGGCGGGTTAGTGTAAAAACCCTGATATCAGGCTGTGCCATGACTTGGAAATGAAGTGACTCCCCTACACACACACACACACACACACACACACACACACACTGCCAAAGACTTCTGGGTTGAAGGCTTGCTCTCCAGGTAGCAGTGCTGCTGAGTGGTGACAACAGGCTAAGGGATCTGCCTTCATCAGTGGATGAATCCACTGGCAGGTTCATAATGCATAAGTGCTGGGAGATGATGGGTCACTGGAGGTGTGGCCTCAGAAAGAAAGATTTAGTCTCTAGCCCCTCCCTGATCTCTACTTGCTCTTCACCATGAGGGGAGCTCCCTTGTTTTTTCCTCACCATCTTTGCCACGATGCTCAACCTCACCATGACCCAGAAAGAGCAGACCCAGCTAACCACACAGCGAACCTGCCAAAACCACAAGCCGAAAGGGACCCTTCCTCTTCGTACACTGTTCCTCTCAGGTATCTGTCCAGACAAGAGACGAGCCTCTGCAACACCGATCCCATGCACAGTATCAAGAGCAGATGGAAGCCATCATGTGAGCCTCAAGCTGCACAGCGGGAGAGGGCCTCCCATTGAGCATTTGTGTCATATGTCCTAGAGAGAAGCAATGAGAAGCGGGATCCAGCTCATACATCATGGAATGGACAGAGGAGGCCCAGCCGTTGATCTGCTGAACCATGGACAGAGCCTGATGTAAAGATAAGATGACTAACATCTCGCAACCCCTTAGGAAGGACCCGTGCCTGGTCCTCGGCCACCTCCACGGGATGCAGTGGCTAGAGAAGGCACTTACTTGGCTTTGTGTCCACAGATGTGCTTCAGCTGAACTGGCACACTGAAGAGCTTTGATTGACAGCTGATGGGAACCAGAAGTGGCTGGGTATGGAGGCTACCTCTGGGCTCACAGAAAGGCACTATAGAGATTTGTTAGTACCAGCACTAGGGTGGGCGTGGAGTGGGGATTCACAGAGCAGGCATGGCTCATGGAGAATCCCATCAAACCATCCATGCATTCTGGTGTCCAACCATCATCGTCCAAATCATTCGTTGATCAAGCACCTACTATGCACCAGCACACCTACTATGTGCCAGGTTCCTTAGCAAAGCTCTGGAGGTATGTTAACAGACAGCCGGGCGTGGTGCCACATAACTGCCATCCTGACACATCCTGGCAGGAGGATTGCAAGGTTGAGACTAGCCTGGGCTACAGAGCGAGATCATATTCTCAAGGAAACCCAAAGAAGGGAAAAGAGGAAGGGGAGGGAAAGGAAGGGAAGAGGAGAGGAGGGACGAACAGACATTGTCCCCACACTGATGACCCCTGATTTGATGTTCTATAGACACAGGGGGAATCACCCAGAGCCCATCCCAGACCCACCCACAGGAAGGTATGACCTCAGTACCTTCCCCATAGAATGAGTGCTCAGAGTCTCTGGTGGGAAAGGTCATGAACTTTGATACCCTTTTCTCCCATCCACCAAGGCAGCTGACTTACATGCTGACCTCACAGCCTCTGCGGGCAGATGCCAGGAGTCTCCCTTTCTGTTCCAACTGCATTCACCTGTCACACTGCCAAGGTGCTGAGGGAGCCAGCCTGCCTTGCAGTAGAAGGAGCTCGTGCATGTGTGTGAAGGGGCAGGACACCCCCGCTCCCCGGAAACTAGTATGATCATAACAACCTGTAATATTTGTTCAATTCTCAAGTCTTTTCAAAGCAAGTGGCCGCCTCATAATTATCTCACACGCCTCTGGGGCAGATAAAGCAGGGCCATTATCTCAATTTTATAGCTCTTAAGGTGTGGAGGGGTCCAGGGAAGCCCTGTGCCACAACGGAAAGTTGAGACAATGCTGCACTTGAAACGACTTGGAAAAATGAATGGAGGAGAGTCGATGAAATAGCAGCACTGTGTGTGTGTGTGTGTGTGTGTGCTCGCATGATTGTGCACGTGTGTGAGTATGGTTGTGTATATATGTGTGAGTGTGTGTATGAGTCTGCATGTCTGCATGAGTGTGCACGTGTGTGAGTGTGATTGTGTCTATATGCGTGAGTGTGTGTATGAGTCTGCATGTGTGTGATTGTGCATGTGTGCATAAGTGTGCGTGTGTGTGAGTGTGTGGTTGTGTACATGTACAGGATTGTGTGTGTTTGTGAGTATATGAATATATATGTATGCATTAGTGTGCATGTGTGTGGTTGTATACGTGTGCGTGAGTGTGTGTATACATGAGTGTGCATGTGTGTAAGTGTGTGGTTGTGTCTGTGTGCATGAGTGTGTATGCATGAGTGTTAGTGTGTGTGCAGGAGTGTGCATGTGAGTATGTGATTGTGTATGTGTGCATCAGTGTGAATATGTGATTGTGTCTATGTGCATGTGTGAGTGAATGTGTACTTTTGAGTTTGTGTGTATGTGTGTGTGCATTTTAGTACATGTGTGTATGTATGTGTTTTCCTGCTTTATGTCCCTCATGGCATGTTCAATGCCTTGGAGAACCTCTCTCCCTACCCACAACACCCCTCCTGTTCTTGCTGCCTCTCTCTCTCTCCTCTCTTCTATCATTTGACTCTTTCTCTTGGTGATCAAAAGGGAACTGAGGAGACAGGCAGAGCTGGGCTTCTGCCTGTGGGAACGACGAGAAGGGGACCCTAGAAATGCGTGATGGTGATGAGAGTGGGGTGCCTCACCCTCCTCAGCCCCTCAGTTCCCCAGCTCAGAGCACAAAGCATTCTGTATTCAGATTTAGACAAATCCTGTCCCCTCAACTCCCTGCCTTACGAAGATTTTGTGGTCAGGACTCACAGACTGCAGCATGTGGGAACCAGGTAAAGAAACCAGTTACAGTCATCCTGGGTCTGGATTCCATAGCCATGGTGGGTAGGAGCAGGCAGCTTCCTGAGAGCACAGGAAAACCATCACCATGTGTGTGTGCAAGTGTGTGCACATGGGTGTGAGCATGTGTGTGTGCATGCATGTATACATGTGTGTGCATGTGCATGCATGTGTACATGTGTATGTGTGTGCATGCATGTGTACATGTGTATGTGTGTGCATGTGCATGCATGTGTGTGTATGCATGTGACCATCCTTGGCTTCTCTTGTGCAAGTTTAGGCCTGTGTTATATCACGTCTTATATTCCTCAGCCCCCACCCATCATGCCGTATTCCGGAAATTGGAATGATTTCATTCTTTATGACTGTGCATACTTTTATTGCACATAGATACCACCTTTTGGTTATCCTTCCACCCGTCAATGGGCACTTAGGCTGACTCAGTAACATGGCTATCGTAAATCGCTCTGCAAAACCATGGATGTGCAGGCATGTCTGTGATGTGCTGACACGATAGTCCTCAGGAACACATATGGTCAGGGGTGGCTCAGCTGGGTCAAATGGATAGTTTAGTTTTCAGTACGAGTGACTTCCATTAGAGGCTGCTCTGGTTTGTGTTTGCAGTAGCATCTTTCCCCATAGCCTCTCCAGCATCCTGAAGCTAACACTAACTAGGGCCCTGGATATGCTTTAGGAAACCATAATACAAGAGTAGACATGGACACCCTTCTAATCCCAGCACTTGGGAAGCAGGAGCAGGTGGACTTAAGGATGGCTAGGTCCATACAGTGAATTCCAAGCCAGCCAGGGCTACATAGCAAGAACCTGTATATATACATGTATACATGTGTGTTTGTGTGTGTCTGTGTGTGTGTGTTTGTGTGCATGTGTGTGTCTGTGTCTGTGTGTTGATATGATTTTACAACATAGTCCTGACTAGCCTCAAGTTTGCAATCCCCCTGCTTCAGCCTCCTGGATTAGTCTGATGCGTTCTATACTCCCACAGTTTGAATCTCCCTCACCTGGAGGCAGATGGGTAAACAGCTCAAAAGCTCTGGGGATAGGAATGGAAGTCTCAAAGTCAAGAGACTTTTCAGGAGGGTCTGCTTGAAGGGAGGACTCAAACACAAGCGGACATGACCAGTGAGGGTTAAGGAAGTTCTCAGAAAACACTCCAACCCACCTCCTCGCCACTGGGGACATTGGATTTAAGAAAGAAAGAGAGAAAGAGAGAAAAGAGAAAGAGAGAAAAAGAGAAAGAAAGGAAGGAAGGAAGGAAGGAAAGAAGATGGGATGACAAACTGGGATGACCCAGGACTAAACTAGTCTGGCAAGAAGGAATACAAGAAAGAAGCCAGCCAACAGCTGAAGCCATGCCAGCAAGCAAGGCTATTTCCTGGGCCTGGGCCAGGGTGGCACTAGCTTTGAGAGCTTTGAAGAAGGGATCGGAGGAGAAGGTAGGTATCTGCTCCTGGAGCTCTCAGGAGCCCAGCTATTCTTAGCTGTGTCTGGAGGCTGAGGAAAGCACTCTGGCTGAATTATAGACACACCGGGTCTTTATTAACTCCCTCCGGTGGCAGCCAGGCAGCCAGGCAGAATCCATGAGACGTTATCTAGAAGGGGAATGGCTGTGTAGAAGTATTTTAGAGGTAGGAACCCAACACAGGGTTTGAACTTTTATAGATTTTATAGGAGCGTGTGTGTGTGTGTGTGTGTGTGTGTGTGTGTGTGTGTGTGTGTGTAGGGAGTGGGTGTGGATGTTTGGACCCTATCCCTGGGTATTGACCAGTCATATAACCACTGTGCTGAACTGCTAAGAGTCCATGCCAGCCGCCGTGTGAGGCCCTGGGATGAATGAAAGAGTAAGGTAATCCTCCTGCCTGGGAAGGCTATGGCTTTGCCTTCCACAGAGCGTGCTCAGATGAGAGTCTTCCAGTCCCGTTTAGAAGGTCTAACCTGCCTGCCGACGTGACTCGCAACATCTGTCGTCGAGGGGTGAATGTCGGAGAGGACTGGTTCGAGTGCAGACATCATCATCCCCAGCAACATGAACAAGGATGACCCGGCCAGAGGTCACCCTGGGGAAGTGGTAAGTTGATCGGGCTTCCTTCCAGAGAGTGAGTGAGGGGTGGCCAGCCACACTGGGAAGTCTGCACTCAGAACGGCGGTCCGGTTTCCCACCACAGCATGGATGAGGCCCTCCTCTAGTCACCTATTTTGTCTTATACACCACACAAGCACCTCCCTAGAGTCTGACGTGTGCCAAATGAGGGTGGAATTGCTGCAGAGGGGAGGGGCTCTGAATCTCAGGTCAATCACTAGACCCTCCCCACCCCTACATCCATGAAGGGATATCAGAAGTCAACAAGCCTGACAGAGGACTCTTGCAAACAGGCACGGCTGATCCAGGGAGAATGATGGCTGGTTTGCTCAAAAGGCCCTACTCCACAACAGAAGGTATCTCAACTATGTCTCCAGCAGACTTCTGGGACGTGTGGATCCTGTTGATGGAGTTTCAGAGTCCTGACAGTCATGTCAGACATATTACTTCTGGTTCTGTCTGGCTAGGAAGATGGGTTTGGACCAGGAAGTATAATACATTCAGCCTCAAGCAGATGAACCGCCAGCCACGGTGCCTAACATGGGGTATTTTTGAATTTCGACTTCCTTATCATACACTGATAGATGGTATCACAGACACTTAGAGCATGCGGCATGGTGTTTTGTGTGTGCGGTGATTCGGGCTCGTTCACCCTGCAGGCCACATGTGGATGTATGCAGCCGAAGCTAGGTATGATGTAAACGAACGCCAAAGTATACATTTAGTTCTAACATTAAAAGATCTATTTTCAAACATGAAGGGATGAAGGAAGAAGATGACGATGGTGATAGTGGAGATGAGGAGGAGGAGGAGGCTGATGGTGGTAGTGGTGGTGGTGATGATGATGATAAAGATGGCAGTGAGGTTGATGATAAACATGATGATGAAGATGCTGATGATAGTGATGATGGTGGTGGTGATGATGATGGTGGTGACAGAATCTGATGCTCAGATTACTGAGTATCTCTGGACAGAGGAGAAGAGGGGGGTGCCTTATCAGGGAAGGGCACATAGGAAGGTTCAAAGGTTATGTCCTATCTGGGCTGCCATGATAGTGTACATCTGTAATCTCAACACTTGGGAGGTAGAGGCAGGAAGATGAAGAATTCAATGTCATGTGTAGCTACGTGAAGAGTTCAATGCTAGCCTGGGCTAAATGAGACGACACAAAACAAAACAACACAACACAACAGAAGGCATTGTTTAAGTCCCGTTTCTATTTATTATTGACTCTTCTTCAAACATCTATGTAGCCAACACTAGTGAGCATCGAGGGTGTTTCAGAAAGTAATGCTGGGACTTGGGTGGCTTCTTTAGGCCAGGGAAGGCAGCAACACTTGGGCCTCTCTGACTCCGGGTGACCTGTTAGATCAGGGCTCTATCCATAAACACACACACACACACACACACACACACACACACACACACGGTTGCCCCAGAGCTGAACTTTGGGTTGGGTTAATTTTGTTTCTTGCTCAGTGTTCTGGAACTCCATCATCTTAGGGCGTGTCCTAAGACCTCCCCACGGCTGAAATCTCAGACTGTCTTAGTATTCCTTCTGTCACCATGGGGGGCGGTGCCCTAAGACCCTTCCATGCCTGAAATTCCAGATAGTACCCGACTCTCTATAAGCTATGTATTTTCCTATGTTTAGTGCTGATCACAAAGCTCCATTTTTTACATGCTAAGAGATTAATAACAATAACTTCTCCCCTTTCCCTGTCCCCCCTCCCCTCTTCCTCTGCCTGCCCTCCCCCTCCCCCTCTCTGTCTCTCTCCCAAAGAAACAGCAGTAACACTGCATGTCATACTCCTCCCCAGTTGAATGAAGCTTTTGTCAGTTAACTGATGAGCTAAGAGGATTTGGCGCATGAACCCATTTGAACTTTGAGGCAAAACAGTAAATAAACTACATTCAAAACTACAGAGCTAGGGCTTTCTGCAGAGTGAGTGGGCAGCCCTATGGGGACTCTGGTCAGACAGTGGGCCTCTTCCCTGTAGTTGTGTGTGTGTGTGTGCCTGTGTGTGCATGTGTATGCATGCACCTATGTGTGCATGTGCCTGCATGTGTGTGTGTGTGTATGTCTGTGTTATGCATGTATGTGTGTGTGCGTGCTGTGTGCATGTGTATGTATGTGAGTGTGTGTGCGCGTGTGTATGTGTGTGTAAGTGTGTCTGTGTGTATGCATGTATGTGTGTGCGTGCATGTGTGCATGTGTATGTATGTGAGTGTGTGTGCGCGTGTGTATGTGTGTGTAAGTGTGTCTGTGTGTATGCATGTATGTGTGTGCGTGCATGTGTGCATGTGTATGTATGTGAGTGTGTGTGCGCGTATGTATGTGTGTGTAAGTGTGTCTGTGTGTATGCATGTATGTGTGTGCGTGCATGTGTGCATGTGTATGTATGTGAGTGTGTGTGCGCGTGTGTATGTGTGTGTAAGTGTGTCTGTGTGTATGCATGTATGTGTGTGCGTGCATGTGTGCATGTGTATGTATGTATGTGTGTGTACGTGTGCCTGTGTGTCTATGTGTGTGTGCATGTGTGTGTATATGTGTGTGTGTGTGTCTGTGTGTATGCATGTATGTGTGTGTATGTATGTGTGTGAGTGTGTGTGTGTGCGTGCGCGTGTGTGTCAATGTGTGTGTGTGCATGGGTGTGTGTCCCCTACTGCTCTGCTCTGATTTGATCTGACTCACTCCTGAGTCAGGCTTTGGGAACTGTCTGGACAAACTTGACTTCTGCACCTGACCTTGAACTTGCAGTTAAAATGACACCTGGAGAGAAACCATATAGTCAGATGTGAATGAACTGGTGGGATGCTGAGCCTCAGCCGGACACCTCTGACCCCAACCCTGTCCTCCATGCTCCCCCCGCCCCCATCTTCGTGGTGCTGGCTCACTAGATGCTTGCTTACTCAACATTAAACGTTCTTTCCGTGTTTACCCATCAGACTCGGAGGAGTCAGAATCCCTGTTTTACAGCGGAAATGACTGTGGTCCCAAAAAATAAAAGAATTCCCAGATCTCACGCCAGCAGCAAGCGGGAGAGCCAGTCGTTACATGAAAGTAGGAAAGTAGCGGTGGTAGATCCACTGAGCTTTTTAAAGACGCAGGTTCCCCCCCCCCCCCCCCAAGCACCTGCTCTCGCTTTGGAGCTGTGGACAGTGTGCTGGATGCAGCCTCCTTGTGACATGCTGACCATGTAAGGATGCCGAACAGCACCCTGACATCTACACACACACACACGCACACGCACACACACACAAACGCGCACACACACGTCAGTGACACCTCCAGATTCGTGACAACCCTTCATGTCCCCTGGACATCTTCCCATAAACTTTTTAGTTATCCATGACTTCTCTTTCCCTCACACCCACACACCCAGTGCTCTGGTGGGTGACCTTTGACCTTCACCCTCTACTCAGACGACCAGTCTCTTCTCTCCCCTCGTTTAAGCCACGCCCCCAGCCCCTCCCCCAACCCCTCCTCCATTGTGTCTTTAGGCCTTGCCCGGCTTTCAGCTCCTGTTCCTTTTCTCCTGTGATGGACTCTTGGCTGAGAGATCAGAAAGCTGCGTGAGATCAAAGCTCTGCCATGGCTGCCTAGTTCTCTTACAACGAAAGCACAGCCTGTAATCCTTGCAGGGGAATCCCGGCTGACCCCTCACTGACCATGGGGCTTTTTTTCTTGGGCCAGTTCAATAGGAAGAAGAGTGATTCGTCCCAGTCTCCAGTACAATTTTAAGAGTCTCCTCACCACCACACACCTCAGGATGAGACTACGATGATCTAACAAGCCCTGGATCACACCAAACCTATTTGAACTGACACTCAGCAAGCCAGAGCTTGTGTGAGCAGTGTTACTTCATATAGGGGATGTGTGTCACACAGCAAAACACAGCTGATACACCTCACTGTTTGTTTGTTTGTTTTTCTTGTTTTTGGCTTCTGACACCGGGTCTCACTCTGTAAGCTCAGGCTAGCCTTGAGCAGAAGATGTTCTTGCTTCAGTCTCTTCCAGGTGGGCAGCACTCCGTGCCTGTGGGTCTCAGACTTGTTTTCTGTGTCTGATACTGAAGATGAGAGTCCAAGGCCTCCAGCATGTAAGGTCAGTGCTCCAGCACGTGGAGAACTTTCCCAGCCATGAGTGCCCATTAACACACTATGCCCCAGGGGGAGCAGACTTCCTGAACAACCAGAGAACTTAGCTGCCAAGAGCTAAGTGACAAAGACAGGTTTTTTTTTTTTTTTAAAGAATTCTGATCCAATCCCTGGGATAGGGAAAATGAAAGGGAATTCTGGAACGTGGTAGACAGCCTCCTGATCTAGAAATCATGAGGCTGCCTGGTCGGCCTCAGCTTTGATGCACGATGGGGCCAGTTCCATAGAGAAGCTATAGGACTTGAACCCAGCTCTGTTACTCCCCACAGCAAGCTATCTAGCCTCTCCGTGCCTCAGTTTGTTTATCTGAAAGTTGGGGGCAGTGGGACTAACTGCTCCCAAAACCTCTTGTATGAAGTCAACTATGTTAGAGCAACTATCTTATCAATTGTCTTAGAGTAACTTAGCCTAGTACTCTGCTGCTCCAGGGATGGCTGTTCTGAGTGGGCTGTAACAACACTGTAACATTGGTAGCTGTTCTTATTACTGTGGCAATCAAAGGACCTTGCACCAGCTGCTTAGCTTTGTGGGAGCTGTGTTATCATATTAGCTACTTTTGACCTGAGCAACTTAAGGGGGCGGATTTATTGGGGTTCACAGTTCAGGTTCATTGTATTGGGGAATCGTAGTTTACTTTCTACCGCTGTGATAAACAAGGGCAGTTTAGGGAGGAAAAGGTTTATTTGGTTTACGTGTCCAGGAAACAGTCCATCACCGAAGGAAGTCAGAGCAGGAACTCAAGACAGGAACCCAGAGACAGGAACAGAAGCAGAGGCCGCGGAGGAATGCTGTTCACTGGCTTGCTTACTACAGCTGGCTCAGCTGGCTTTCTTATGCAAATCATATGCAAATCAGGACCGCCCTCCCAGAGCTGGCACCACCCACAGTGGACTGGACCCTCTGGCATCAATCACTAATTAAGAAAATGCCCCACAGATTCATCCACAGTCCATCTAATGGCGGTATCTTCTCGACTGAGGTTCTATATCTTCCCAGGTGACTCTAGTTTAAGACAGGTTGGAAAAACCACCGAGCACATCAAGCACATTGAGGAAAGCATGGCAGCACGAACAAGAGGCACCTCAGTCTAGAAGCACCCACAGTCTGAAAGCAGAAAGACATAAATACTGGCGATCAGCTGGATTTATCTTCCTCATATGATCCTGGGCCACAGCCCACAGAATGATGCCACCTGCATTCAAGGTGGGTTTGCCCTGCTCAATTAAGCCCCTCTACAAATTCCTGAGTGAGCACACCCAGAGGTGTGTCTCCTAGGTGATTCTAAGCCTGTCCACTTGACAACAGAGATGAACTGAGAAATGCTCTAACCTGTGTCGTATCTATTCATCTAAATTTCTTCCTGTACAAGTGCCATGATGATTTTACAGAGATGGAGACACCAAGAGATTTGAGCTTTTCCCTACCCAACTCCATGCATCCTTATGATGAGTTCAGCCTTGGGGTTCACGAGCACCCCATCTCTAACACCAGATGACACACCAGCGTTACTGCATTTGGAGATTCTAAGAGGAAATGGAGGTTCTGAATTGCTAAGGTTATTATCCAAAGTCTCGCGGCTTCCGTATGGTTCAATGCGATTCCATCTCAGGCAGAACAAATGGGACCGGAAGGACAAAAACATCCGGGAGTGAAAAATTCCTCACAGAAATCTAAACCATTTTATTCCGGTGCAGGAGGAAAGGTGTGGCCCTGGCCTTCTCCATCTCCATCCTCGCTGAGGATTCAATTAAAAATAAGGCCCCTCCATCGCCCCAGAGAACAGTATTGAAAAAAAGTTGAAGCCAGCACTTAAAAAACAAGAATCCACTTTGGGCCCATCCTGTCCCTTGGGGGTGACTTTTTAAGCCTGTCTTATTCTCAGTGGCCGACCCTTGCAGGGCTGGGAGAGAGGATCCCAGGTGTTGCCTGCTTCGGGGCTAGAGGGAAACCAGGGGCATCTAAGTTCAGAGAGGCCGCAGACAGCAGCCTCATTCCTTAAACACCACACCATCACGGTACACGTGGCCTAATCCCTTGAGATTCCTCACTGTCAGGAAAGTGACCGGGTGGAATTTGGAAATTAAAGGAACCGGTACAAAAACAGACTTTAATGTTTCTTTGAAGGAAAGAAGAAATTCCGCTCCTACTGATAACGGATGGGCGGAGCTACCCATCAGGCTCTGGGGCTTCTCACTTATACCAGGCTTTCGGGCCCCATCACAGATTCTGGATTTTACCCCCTTAAAAAAGCAGTCCTCCCCTACGAATGCGAGACCCCTCCCCACCCCACAGTATCATCTTAACACAATGAAATCCAGATTTATCCATGCAAACTCCCCCAAACAGAATCTGAGGGTTCTTAAAGGTATGTGCTTTGCAAGAAACTGATGGAAGTGTCACGGGTATTGATATAATTAAGGTCTTTGTGCCTTTTCTGCTGAGGTGGAGTTGAGTTTTTATTACCAAGGCCTCAACATAGCTTGCATGGGGGTGACTGGGATTTGAACCCGAGCAGGATAAACAGGCACGTTTGTGTTCTTACAACAAAACTCTACACAAACTCTAGAGAGTGTGTAGAGAGTGTGTCAGACACACTCTCTTCGTAGACTATAACCACAGAACCTTTCCTGCAGAGTATCTTCAGAGCAGCTTTGGCTGGACCTGAGCTTGCGGGTGGGAGGCTCTCTCCAGGGACTTGGGAATCAAGACCATTGCTGTAATTTTGCCCCAAGGAGCCCAATCCCGGTTATTCTGTTATCCAAGTGGGGAAGATGGGGCTGGGATGGGTGTAGTTGCTAGAGTGTTTGCCTGGTCTGTATGGATGCTCAGGCTCCATCCCCAGTGCTGTGTAATCAGGGCATGGCACTGCATGTCTATAACCCCAGCACTTAGAGATAGATGCTAGATGACCAGAGATTTGGTCATCGTTGGCGGCAAAGCAAATTCCATGCTCACTCAGTCTACATCAGATGTTGTTTGGGGTGGGGGTTAAAGAGCATATTACTGTGTGGCAGGGCCCCTGCTGTCTGTGTGAGGATGCTCAGCCTACAGAAGTATAAAGATGCCCTTTATAGAACGAGCTTGATTTGCTCAGGTTCAGGTACAAGCTCAGACATTCCACAGCCCTGGATTCGAACCCTGCAATGTGGCAATGTAGTTTGAGAGCCCTCTCCCTTTGCTGATCTGTAGTCTGGAGATCGGAAGAGGCAGACCCACATCCCAGGGCCATGCGGGATTTAAAGAAGAGTAAGCACTGCTCTGCCCAGTAATATGTGTTAGTCACAGCTCTCATGGGTGGAGCTGGCAGAATGTGAGCAAATATCCATCCATCCACCCATCCACCTTATATCTGTCTATACATGAAACAATCCATCCATCTATTCATCCATCCATTCATCCACCCATCCATTCATCCACCTATCCATCCATCCATCCACCTATCTATCCATCCATGCATGCATCCATCCATATATCCTTCTATTTATCTATCTATGCACACAACCATCTACTGATCCATCCATCCATCCATCCATCCATCCATCCATCCATCCATCTATCCATCTAACCACCCATCTGCTTCATCAATTCATCCATCTGTCCATCCATATATGCATATAACCATCCATTCTCCCAACTGCTGTCCATCCTTCCACCCATCCATCTATCCATTCACCCACCTACCCACCCACCCATACATACAAACATACATCTATCCATTCACCCACCCACCTATCCATCCAACCACCTAACCACCCATCTATGGATCCAATCATCCATCCATCTCTCCATTTATCTCTCAGTCTATCCATTCATCTATCCGTCCAACCACCTATCCATCTAGCCATTCATCTTTCCATCCATCTATCCAGCCAGCCAGCCATCTGTCCATTTTTCTAGGCAATGGCAAATGTAACTATGGAAGTCTGGAAGACCAAACTAGCTGAAGGTAGACCCAAGTTAAGTCTTACTTTACAGGAACTCTAAAGACTATCTGTTGGATGAATTCCTTTTTGTTCCAGATGAAGACTTCAACTTGATCCCGTCCACTGGCTGGCTGAATCACCCACATTTTGGCAGGCCCGCAGCTTTTCTTAACATCTCCCACTTAAATGTCTGACTTCAGCTGTAGAGATGGATAAGGAGTTTGGCATGCAACCAGAAGGACCTGCATTTGAATCTCCAGAATTCACATAAACTGCATGTGGTAGTGCCAGTCAGCCTGCCTATGCAGCAGCAAACAAGAGACCCTGTAGAAGGTAAGAAATGATACTTAACTTGTCTTCTCCCCTCCACGTGTGTACCAATGGGCATAAGTGCGAACACACGCACACACCCTGAGTTGGAAGTGAGAGCTGAAACAATTGATAGGCACCCCCCCCCAAAGACTGAGGAAAACCCTCTTTGTGGCTTCAGAGAGGGGCTAAGCTTCACAAACCACAGGAATCTCCTGCTGCCTGAGCCCAGGCGGGGGCAGGATCATTTGCTAAACTCTCCTTCACTTTCACACCTGTCTCCTGGCTGCCTCCTCCTCAGCCCTCCAGCCTCAGCTCAGGGCTGACGCCCTGCTCCTCTCTGAACCTGGGAATTAAGAATGAGCCACAGGCTCAGAACTGCTGTGGTGTCAGCTCGCAGCTCTGACCACGCCTCATGCCTCACAGGCTTAGTGCAAGTTCCAAGGTGTACAGGGGACCCCAGGTCTCTCCTTGAACTGACACTGAGTGTGGGAGATGCTGTCATTTACCAAAGCCCCCCTTCCCCTTCTTCTACACCACAGAAATTATCCAGTTTTGCAACTACTGCTGATCGCTGGATTTGGAAGGAAGGTGGGACCTACCCTGAGCCTCAGGGGTGAGCACAATAGGTTTATATTATGATTCATGTAATCCTGCTCCTGTCTGCCAGCAATTGATTAAAGAGGAACACAGAATCCAAGCCTGCCTGAAGAAATGGAAGAGAGAGCCTTCCCACTTGAGGGGCGGGGGGGGCACAACCTCCTGACCTGGTTGGATAACCCCAAACCCTGATTTATTTTTTTCCATGACTGTACTCATTGCCTGACAGTCATAAGGTGACTGCAATAGCTTCAGGCATACATGTCCCCCCAATAACCAGTTGCGTGCTAGCATATCGGGAAATCATCTGACAAGGGCCACGAGCAGCTGTGAACCCTGCTCCTTCATCCGTCTGTTGGCAAAGCTCTGCTTTGGTTCCCATAATTCTCAAGCCACTGAACTCGAGCTACCCATAGAAGGGCCTTCTCAGCAGCCATCTTTAATAACTGCCTGCTTCACCCCCACCCCCCAACCCCCGCGCGCGCACGCATACACACCTCTCTCTCGTGCCCAAGCTTTCTCCTATGACCTTCTGTATTAGTTCATTTCCTGGTCCTATGACAAGAGGCCTCACAAGAACGACTATTGGGTCGTTCAGAGTGAATATTCCAACATGGCAGGAAGGCATTATAGGTCAGCTCCTGCCATGCAGGTTGCGAGCTAGAGAGATGGCTCAGTGACTGAGCCCTTTGCTGATCTTGCAGAGGACTAGAGTTTGGTTTCCAGCATCTAACCCACAACCATCCTTAAGACCAGCGCCAGTGTCTGGCACCCTCTTCTGGCCCTCACGGGTACTGCACTCATGTATCCAAGCAGGTGGGCGGGCGGGCAGGCAAGCACGCAGGCGCAGGCACCCACGCAGGCACAGACGCCTGCGCGATTGCACACAGACAGATATCAATAACAATTAAGTAAATCTTTGTTTTAAAAAGAGACAAACCGTGTCTAGACTTGAACCGACGCCAGCAAGTATAGCTTCTCTGAGTTGGTTCCCACTGCTGCAAACTTAGAGATCAGAGGTGCCATCTCTCAGGGCTGACATGAGAACGTAGCCAAGGGCTCAACGTGGAAATAGTTGGTGTGTCCTCTTTGGAAGAAGGGGGGAGAAGAGAGAGGCTCAGGGAGGAGAGTGAGGGCGGAGGCAGCAGGAGGAGGAGCCTGCAGACATGCACTAATTAAGGGCTTCGTCACCAGCTCAGCGATGTGTCAAGATGACAGTCAGTCAAGCAGATGAGGGAAGCGAATTTAACATTTCCTGGGGGATGCCCGGGCCTAAGCTAGGCTGGCAGACAAGAGCGCAGCGGTGACAAAGGAAGCCGCCAGAAGGTTACTTACATGAAATTACAGTGAAGGACTTGAACTCTGTCACCCTGGTGCCTTTAACTGTTTCTTGGCAAAGACAGGGCTCAGTACAGTAGCCTGTGGAGTGGACTCATTTCTCTTGGATTATGCACTAATGCATAAGCAATAGGCATGGGTATTTGGAGCCATGAAGAAGAATGTGGGTCTTAGGTGCTTGTTGTTTGGGCAAGTCTGTGACTCAGTGTGTCAGCTCTAAGCGATTCAGCAGCCTCCACCACAGGACCTCGTCCATGCCATCGGTATCTTCTGTCACATGAGGCCCTGGGGTGTCAACACGGCTGGTCTCAGGCCCTCTGACACAAAGGTAAAGTCTCAGATACAAATTCAAGTGGTTTCTCTGGTTGAGTTCAGACCATCCGTCGAGAGGAGCTGGGGCTGTGGAGGGAACAATTGCCTGCCAGAGAGCAAGGGTCATGGAGAAGGCAAAGTACCTGCCAGAGATCTCCCACAGCAGGAATCTCATTTCCTTGGTCCCACCTTCCAGTATTTCACTAGGGCTCCTCATTGGCTGAAACAAACTAGATACTAGTACTAACCAGCAAGGACTTCTGGGAAATGTAGTTTATGGGGAAATGTAGTTCATGCCCTATGGGGGGAGGGGGGAAGGATGGGGAAGGAAGCAGGCCAATGAGCAGCTACATGTTAGCATGTTCAACATTTGCAAGCAAGCCAAGACCTGTGTCTGCATATTTCTCACCCACTTCAATGGCAATTTTTGCAATTCATTCATTCATTCTCTGACTTGGGATACTTTTGGGAAATAATTGTAGCAGACCCTTTCCGGGATGTATTGGAACACACCGACTTGTTGAGCAATCCCCTGCAGTGATTTCCCCGATGCTGGACATGTAAGGTTGTCCCCATGTTTTCCCCCTTGGTGTTCAGAAAGACTCTTTCTGGTTTGGTTCAGACACAGCCCATGCAATTCCACTGAAGGGTCTGCACCCACGGTAACATCCCTCTAGCATAGCTAACTTGTTAGTGTTCATTCTAAGTACCTATTCTTTGCGGTGCCATCTTTTATTTCTTCCAGGATCACTAGCTCCTAAGGGAGCAGGTAAGGAAGAATGTTAGTAATAAAGCCAGAGAGTAAGGTCAAAGATTCAGGGTTTGTACTGGTTGGTGGTCTACTTCCCTTCCCTAGGCCTGACTGAAGACCTCATACACATGGCTTTGCTTGAAATCAGCTGCCGAACTCTCATGGATACCAAGAGTCACCTCACCTGACACCAAGGAGTCAGCTCACCTGCTGGTGACAGCTTTAGGATGCACCCAACCGGTTCTAGCCAGTTCTAGAATTTTCCATGCGCCCACGTCATATTCTTCAACCTCGACGATCTTCACCTTCCCAGGTTTGGGCCTGATTCCACCAGGGCACTGATGCAGCAGCTGTCATTTTGATCGTGTTTTATTATAATGATCTGTTGTGGACTTGTGATGAAGAGAAAGCCCAAGGCAGGAAGGCAGGAGGCTTGGTCTCCATGGTCCTTTGTAGAGAGCCGCGTTCAGGCCCACGACTTGGGCTAATTCCCTTGTGTGCTAACTCCTTCCCCTTCCGTGGTCCCTGCTCAGCTAGGACGCAGTTAGCATAGCACCAGGGTTAGCAGGCAGTCCAAACTGGATTACATGTTAAATCAATTTACCCTTCCTCCCTAGGGACAGCACCGGCAGGTTCCACATGAATAATGACTTGTCTGAGGCAGTAAACTGGATTATTTGAACAAAAACGGGGAAAAAACAACTCTTGTTCATTTTTTAATGATGGCTTCTGCGTCCAGACTCCGGGTTGGGCTTGAGGCGAGGAACAGGGGACATTGGGCAGAGGCGCTCCCCTTGCTTGCGTGGGGATGGTGTGTCATCTGAGAGCGATCGTTTGCATTTAAGTTGAGGAATCAAATTCCAAAGAAGTATTTTCATCTCAAGTGTTCGCTAGTATTTCAGTCCCTCCTGCCTTTATGTTCATGGACGTCATTACTGGAACTCAGATCTGGACTTAGCTCCAAAGGTTTCTGTGTCTACAGCTTGGGACCCAGCTTGGCTTTCTTGGGAGGTAGCCTGAGCTTTAAGAGGCGTGGCTTAGAGGGAGCTTGTGGGTCTTTGAGGACCCGGATGGGTACCTGTGTGTTGGGGGATTGCCCTTGAAGGGCATTATGGGAGCTCAGCCTCTTTCAGTTTTTTTTTTCCCCTCTGGGTGCAATTGAGGCTATTGAGGTCATGTTTTTGTTTAGGCAACATCTTCACCTGTGATGTGCTATCCCCAGCCCCTTCGTGCTGCCAAAGACCTAGAAGCAGTAAGTCTGCCCTGTTACCTGCCTAAGTCCCCACAGCCTTTCTTCTTCACAGACCACTGTCTAGGGCATTTGTTAGAGTGATGGGAAGTCAGCTGTTCATTGTGAACTTGTTCTGGTACTCAGAGGAGGAAACGTCCCAACACTGGAAGATGCTGTATGACATCCAGCATCTCCATGGCCTCCTGCAAGCCATGACAATCTAAACCATACAGCCAGCCAAGCATCTCCCCATGAGAGAGGTGGCTCTCTGCAGAATAACAATGGCCACAGGCTGGGTCAAGTTTAGAGTTTGAAGTCAAACTCTTACCTCAGGCTTTCCCTCTGAGCTGCTTCTCTATAGCAAGAATAGCACCAGGGGCCAGATTCAAGTGTCACTTGAGGGACAGAGAAGGCTGCAGGTGTGTCCCAGTCAGTAGGGTGCCAGCATATATGAAGTCCTCCCTCCATTCCCAGCACCACATAAGCCAGGCATGATGGCACAGGCTGTCATGCCAGCACTTGGGAGGTGGAGGCAGGAAGGGTCATCCTGGGCTACACAGTGAGTTCAAGACCAGCCTGGTATATATGAGACCCTGACGGAGATAGGGGTGTTGGTGGGGCAGGCTTCTAGCAGGTTCTGAGAGAGGTGTTCCTCTGGGAACAACTGATGTTTTGAAAAAGCTAGAGAAGGCTATTGAGGTCATTTGTCTGTTCTCACGGAGATACTAATGTTAAATCTCCTCGAGACCACAGTGAACCCCTCAGAAGGCTCACAAGCACCACAGACCTAACTATGTGGAGCAGGTACTCCCTGATGCTGGTCAGTAAAATATCGAGCACTCTCTGTGTGCTGAGGGACCACCTTTGCCCCTCTGCCTACAAAGTCACATGATCGAAGAATAAATGTAGTCCTTCGGATACGCCTACAGAGTTCTGGGCTGGCAGGATAATCATGGAGATGAGACAATTTCCCCATGCACTCTCAAGGCCGCCTTAGATAGCTGTGTATCCCAGGGAGCTGAACACAACAGACTCCAGATCCAGGTCATTTCCTCTCAGTGTGATGTTTGGAAAGTTACTTAACCTCTCTCTCTGTTCAATGATTTCCTCACCTTGAAATGAAAAAATATGACCTGCCCTGATGCTGCCACAGACAGATATAGTGAGGTTCTTAGAGTTTAAGCAGAGTGTGTGGGAAGTTAAATGTTACAGTTATTGTTGTTATTATTGTTATTGCTATTATTGTTGTTGATATTATTTTGCTTTTTTTTGCATATGTGTGTTTGTTTGTACGTAGGTCAGGATTGACATTCGGTATCTTCCTTGACAGATCTCCACTTTAAATGTTGAAACATATTCTGAACCCAGAGCTAGCCTTGGCTACTCTGGCCAGCCAGCTTGCTGCAGAGATTTCCTGTCTCTGTCTCTGGAGCACAGTAATTACAACCAGACTGCCACCCTCACCTGTTTTTTGTTTTTTGTTTGTTGTTGTTGTTGTTTTGTTTTGTTTTTTGGTGTTTTTTTTTTTTTTTTTTTTTTGTGGGTTCTAGGGATCCAAACTCTAGAAAGAGGATTCTGGGGGAGCCCCTTGTGTGAGTTGCAAGAGCTTCTCTTCAAAACACAAAGGCTGCATTCCTGACCAGCAGAAATGGTTTGGAGAAGGCTGGGTCCCACCTTAGACCATGTTTGGCTTGTAGGAGTCATCTTCACCCTGTGTCTGCCACTGAGTGATCATTGCACAAAGCTGGGGGAGGGGGTGTTTCATCTCTCTTTATTCAATGGTGTCATATACTTTTATCACATTGGCTCCTCAGCCCCTTGTCCATCTACCCTCCACTAGCCAGTCCTAGTTCCCCATGGTCCCCATTGTTGTCGCATCACAGGTGTAAAAAAGAAGCCAGATTCCACATCTCAGAGGAAGCAGGTGACATTTTTCTTTCTGGGTCTGGCTTATTCCATTGATTCCCGGTTCCATCCATTTTCCTGCAAATGACATAATGAACTCCCCCCACCCCCATGTCCTCGCACACCTCCCCCAGCGTGGCTGTGTCCCAGCTTCTTTGTTTTACAAAAGGCATCAGTCATGTTGGATTAGGGCCCATCCTAATAACCTTGTTTAAACTTAATTCCTCTTTAAGACCCTGTCTCTAAATGCAGTTACATTCCGAGGCACAGAGGTTAGGTCTCCCACTAGGGACTCTTGTGGGGGGGGAGGGGGCTGGATTGAAGCAGTGACACCTCTGGCTGTGTGGAAATAAACCAGGCTGAAAACAGTGCCCCGTGGGAGACAGCAGAAGCAAAGAGGACCCCAAGTACCATGAAGGTAAAATGGGTTCCCCCCCCCCCGGGCTTCATGTCAGTGGAGGAGACACTGACCCTGCCCTGCCCTGAGTGAACTGTTCAACCAGCAGAAAACATGACTGGACATCCCAGGTTTGAATAGGGGCCTCCAGATCTTCTACATGTTCTATTTCAGGATACGGGCATGCCCAAGAACCCTGGACCCAGATTTTGAGAGAGTACCATTTTGGTTTTTTGTACAGAGCTAGCCTGTGTTCCCTAGTCGCTATGCAGGAAGCTGGGGGTTGTTCTGGGAAGGGAATATGGTTCAAACAGCTCCTGGGAGCCCAGCAGAGGCACCACTGAGAATTTACAATGTAAGTCAGTGTTTGATTTTCGTTCAAAGACAGGGTTTCAGGTAGCCTAGCCTGGCCTTGAACTCCGTGTGTGTCCATGGATAGCCTTGGACTCCGTGTGTGTTCATGGATAGCCTTTAACTTCTAGTCCTCCTGCTTTTACCTCCCTAGGGCTGGGCCACCATGTTCAGTTTGTTCTACATCAGAGCTGGAACCCAGAGCCTCGAGCCTGCTCAGAAACACTCTGCCAACTGAGTCACATCCCCCACCACAAGCACAGATTCCTCCCTCATCACTGTTCCCGATGACAGAGACGTAGAGCCCGGTCACATCTTGTTTCCAGGGTTCTTAGCCTTTCTGGAGGTGGAACAATCTGGCAGCTTGTAAAGCCAGGAGAGACCCAGGGATGCAGTGGAACCATCTGTTTTGTTAAAAGAGCAGATTTCCAGGCCCCCCACAGCCCCCAGAGCTCCCTGCCCTAGACATGCCCTGTCCTTCTCTAACCCAAGCCCCAGAGTCCAGATCTCTAAGAAAGGACTCTCATAATACAACACCCCAAACCCTTCCATCAGACCAAAGGTAACGGGGATATGTTTTTTCTAAGTGGACTCTTCTTCCAAGCTGTCTTAAATTTGAAACTTTTGGCATCAGTCCAATGCCATGGCTGTAATATTCTGCGACCTGGTTACTCCCCACCCCACCCCTCCTTGAGAGAAAGGCACCATGGATTTTTCTCTGCTGAGAGAAGAACTCATTCTCTTCTAAAGCCAGGAATGCCCCCAGCCTGTGGCCTGACTGCTGATTGGATTTGGATGTGTATGTGTGGTGGGGGTGGGGAAGACCTAGCCCCACCTGATGTATCTAATCAAACCCACACCAGGCCACAGAGTATCTCTTTCTGCCATTCAGGGATTAAGGTTTTCTGCAGCCCTTCCTCTCACAGTGTCTCCATCTCATCCGGGAGACAGCATCGCCCCATAAATCAGGATGCAGAGGACAGTCAAGGTCATGAATCCCAGACTTCATCCCCGCTCCACTTCCCCAGTCAACCAGGAAAGGTGAGTTCCCAGGGGGCCTTGCTGAGTGGTGGTGACCCAGGTGGGGCCTCCTGGGCAGCCAGCCCTGCATATTCTAAACCAGCTGTGGAGGGGAGCAGCCTTTTCTGAACCTATCTGGTGTCAAGTGCTGTGCACAGCCCTGAGGGGAATGGTTGCTGTGGTCCCCCTTCGGGGGGACCTAGATTCAGAAAGCTGAGCTGTATCATTCGAGCTGGTCTTAGACACACAAAAGCTGTAGGATCATGATATCCACTCTTCAGTCTTTTAAATTTTATTCTTCCTCCTTCCTTTTCTCCTTCATTCCCTCTCTCTGCTTTCTTCTCCCCTCCCCGCCTGTGCTTTCTGTTCCCTTCCTTACCTCCATCTCTCTGCCCACTTCTTTGTTTGCTCGCCTTTTTTCTTTCTTCTTTCCTTCCTTCCCTCCCTCCCTCCCCATCTCTTGTTTCTTTCCATCCTTATACATGATTTGTCTCTGGGGTTCCATAAATGCAGAAGCCTGCTCATCAACCAGGATGCCCAATGCCAGCAAGCCAGGCGCAGCCACCTCCTGCATGACACTCATGCCAAGCAGCAAAGCCTCTGTCCTCAATGTGCCCCCTCCTGTGATACCTGTGACACCTGTGACACTTGTGACAGGGTCTCTGCTGAGGTCTGAACCTGGTGGGAAATCTTGGTGCTTTGGAGTCAGGAAGTGTTCACTGTTAAAGTCGGGGTAGCAGCTGGCTTTTCAGTCCAGTGTTTCTCTGGCCATGTTGGGAGTCAGGGTGGCTTTTAATGCATGTCTGATGTAGAACTCTACAGAAGCTCTGAGAAGGATCTACTGACAGTCCAAGTCTGTGAAACACAGTGTTCCCTCCCTACCAACCACATATTGTTGAGCTTCTAGTTCTGAAACTGAGGATTCTCTCAAGCCCTGGGCTGGACAAGGAACCTGGATACCCTAAATATCTTGCTCCCACCCAACATGTCTACCCATCTTTCTAGCATGATCCATGTGACCCTCTCACCCATCTCTGGCCAGGGTGACAGCAGAAGGCCCAACCTGATTCCCCAGCCTTGACTCCTGCCTCACAAAAAGCCACTTATGCACTGGGTCAGAGGGCCGACCTATGTTTCTCATTGGACCACGGGGAAGTCACGAAGTGCAAGAAGCAGGAATGTCCTCAAGGCAAGAGAGTTTGAGGAGAATTGTAGAGCCTCTTTGTAGATTTGGGGTGAGAGCTGGGGAAATTACAGCAGAGTGGGAAGTGGGGAGTCACATGGCTGTTTTGTAGGCCATTGAGCAGAAGGCCATCTTGGTCATCCTATATAGAACATCTCTCAGATACCCAGTGCCTGCCTCTCACTAATAAAGATATTCTCTTAACCCTTTCCTTCTACAATCAGACCTTCTATTCCTAAACCATGTCAAGATCAATGCAGAACCAGAGAGCCAGCAGCTCAGCTTAGAATGTGGATGGCAGGACCAAATCCTCACTCTGTTCCTCTCTCAGTGTCTTCCTTACCTGGGGGCTGAGATGCAAGGAGACCCCGGGGTTCACATGGGTATGAAGTCATGTGAGGACTCAGGATGAATTCCCTCCTCCTCTAAGATCTTTCCCGCTGAACGTACACAGCCAGAATTCCCAACTCACTGCCCTATTTTAAAACCACGTTCATGTTCACAGGGCCCAGCAATCTACTTTATGTAATCCCATGAAGCCTCAGTACAGTTTCAATCCCCAAACCATGGCCAGGTTAAAATGTGACAGAATTAATTGGCAGTGGGCTCTCTGAAATGTCAGTCACTTGGGGATATCCATTCCATCTTACCCTCTGGCTCTCATCTTCTGCCTTTCTCTCTCTTTCAAGATGGGTGATTGATTCCTCACCCACCTCCTCGACTCTCTCCTCTGTTGAGGTTTGGTCTTTTGCTGTGTATTATAATGCTAAGTGTGGGCCCCCAAGTCCTGGTTGCCCCAGAGATAAAAGAGTCTTCAGTTATCACCTAACCCATGGCAGCTTCTCCTCCATCCCTCTCTGTGGTTCCTTTGACTCCAAGCCTGGAAATCCTAAACCCCACCTATGTCTCTTCCGTCCAGCTATTTAACCACTGACATCTTTATTTACCAATCAAAAATAACTTAGGGACAAGGTCACATAGCATCACTTGGGTCTACAGGCATGCAGACTCTCTTGTCTCTGGGACAAACAAGTGTTTAAAAAAAAAAAAACAATATTAACCTTAAAATACAAACAACCTGTTAGACTCCTCCCCTTTCCTTCCCTCTTCTCTCTCTCTCTCTCTCTCTCTCTCTCTCTCTCTCTCTCTCTCTCTCTCTTTCTCTTTCTCTCTCTCTCTGGATTTGTCTCTAGGGCTGACTGTGCAGACATACATTGGACCTGCCATGCCCTCTTTCTCTATAAACAGTGTAATGGACTTTTGGTGTCAACTCTTCCAGAGGCCTTAGCTCCCGGTGAAGAACATGAACGTTGACACTACAATAGCTTTGTTTTAAGAGTCAAATAATATTCTACATGGAAAATACTCAACACAGTCGCTCTAAAACATTTTTTTTTTTTATTGTTACTTTGAAAAGTACAATACACAACTTTGTCTCTAGGCTCCCACGCTGGTCAAGCCCCACTCACTGAGGAACTCTCAGATCCAAAGTTAGCAGGCACCAGATCTCTCCTCCGAGATCAACAAATGAGTGCCGTCCGAGAGATCACTGAGGCCCTCCTACATGTTTGTTACAGGAAAATGAGAACCAGACAACAATAAATAGCTTTGGGAACTCTTAGACGGTTCCAGAGAAAGTAGCAATATAGGCCAGGCAGCAAGCATGACTGTGAACATCAACTCAGGAGAGGTCGTAATTTTTTTCTCTATTTTTTTTTTTTTTTTTTTTTTTTTTGTGGGGGAGGGAATCAGGGGAGCTTCAGAAAAGAGATGTGAAGGTGTTGGGTCTCAGCATTCCCTGAATTAATTACTCTCCACAAGCGACTCCCTTCTGGTCACTCCTTAACCCTCATGTAGGTTGGCAGTCCATAGCTTTGCTCCCAGCCTTGGAAACGCACTGATTTCTGGGGACCTTCATGCCACACCCAAAGATGACAGGAGTCTGCCAAAAGGCTGTCTGTGGCCCCCAGGTTGTGAGATGCTCAGACATTTGTAACTGTCCAACATCTTCCAAAGGACTGGGGGCTGCCTTCGCCCAGCGCTACCGGGAGCTGCATCAAGGAAATGCATTAAGAAGAATCAGCAAGAGGTGAGGGAAGCGCTGTTCAGCCTCCCTACCTCTCAATTATTTATCGCCCATAATTTCCAGCAAATCTCTGGCTGTTTATTGGTCATCATCCATTATTGAAGTACTTCCTAGGGCTGGGGCCAGGTATTCGGGAGCCAGAGTGGGGGGCATACTCTTGAAAGCTGTTAGACAACCCCAAGGGAGAAACAGGGTCTCCAGAGTGGCTGGTCATCCTCCGAGAATACACCTTTTAATTGTTGGTTTTTGTGGGAGCCTGGGATTGGTCAGGATCCAGCGTGCGGTTTACCACGATACTTCTGGTGTGTGTGTGTGTGTGTGTGTGTGTGTGTGTGTTGCTGGGGTGGTGGGGAAGACTGTGGTCCCCCACAGCAGGCTTTGTGAAGCTGTACAGAGAGAGTGAACTGCCGTGGGTCTCACCATCCATTGTGTTAGCCTTCCGCAAACCTCCTGAGTATTTGTTGTCTGTCTCTCTCTGGACCAATATTTTGGCTCTCAGATTTAAAAGAAACAGTAACTGTAGGTCAGTGCTCTCTCCTTAGCATGCAAGCCACATCAATTCCTGCAGAACCATGAGGCTCAGCCTCTGTCTCTTCCCTTTATGCTCCCTCAGTCTGTCCCAGCCTTCCGAGGCTGGTTCTGTGTCTGGTTCTACACAACCACAAATGCTGTTCTTCACATGTTTATACTATGACAGTAACTTTTCCCAACCTGACAAAGACAGCCTAAGGAGAGCGGGCTTTATTTTGGCTCACAGTTGGAGGGGACAGCCCATCCCAGTGGGGAGGGATATAAGGCACTGGTCACCACTGTGTCCACAGTGAAGAAGCAGAGAGAGGTGATCACTGGTACTCAGCTGACTCCTTTTCATCACATCTTGACCCCCATCCCATGGATGAAGCTGCTCAAGTGGGTTTTCCTTCTGTTAAACCTCTCCGGAGCCACGTTCATCCCCAGGAGTGTCTCCCAGGTGATTCCAAAACCAGTTAAGTTGACAACAGCGAGGAACCCCTGCACATTAATCGCCACATTCCTACCACCGATGATCTAAGCCACGACTACCATGTCCCACTTTAGTGACTGGAACAGACTCTGTAGACAACACAGTTGCTACACAAGCAAGAAGACTAGAGTCTGGGTCCCAGAGCCCACATGAGGGCCACATGGTATGTGGCAGGTCCGATAACTCTGGCTCTCAGGGAGTGGATACAGAGGGTCATGGGGACAAGCTGGCTAGCTGGGCCAGCCATATCAGGTGTCAATCTCAGAACTTCACACATGTTCACGTGCTTACACACACACACACACACACACCCGACACATACATGAACACACACACATAAACATACACATACATACACAAATACACATACACACATATACAAACATACAGACACACGAACACACAGACACACAGACACAAACACACACACATACACACATATACAAACACACATACATACATGAATGTACATACACACATACACACACATACATGAAAACACATACATACACGAACATACATACACACACATACATGAACACACAGATACATAGACACAAACACACACACATACACACACATATACAAACACACATACACACATATACAAACACATACACACACATACATAAATGCACATACACACATACATGAAAACACATACACATACATGCACGAACATACACACATATACACACATACACAAACACACAGACACATACACAAACATACACACACACACACCAGAGAAATTGGGGAACTCTACCTTCCTTCTCTAACACACTAAAATAAACTCATCCTTTGAAGTCCACATGAGCCCCTCTGTCTAATTTCTGAATGGTTCCATCTGTCTCACCTAACAGAACTCTCACAGAAAAGGCCTCTCTCACCTTTGAGTCGGTGGCTTCAGAAAATTCTTCTGTCATCAGAACCCTTGCCCAGGCTCTTCCCTTGTTCAGAAAGTCTACTCCAACTCTTATTGGGGGGCCTGGGGGGAGAAGCCTCTTCTCTTGTCATTCAGTCCCCTACATTGTATGTCTGTTGTTCCCTGGGACTCTCTTCCCTGGCTGACTAGGAAGTTCTTCTGTGCTGGTTTGCAAATCACAGCCCTGCTCAGCCTGCCCGCAAAGCAGAGGTCTTAGGCTGAGGCCCCAAGAGGATTGACTTGTGTGCACAGACTGCTGTGCTGTGTCACTGGACTCTGCATACTTTCAATATCATTTGTCAATTTTGTAGTTATTGGGTTACTTGTTCAGATGTCGAAGAATCTGACCCTATGACTGGCTTGAGGATTCCAGGGGACAATGACCAGTGTCTCCCATGAGGTCAGCTGTGCAGGGCATGTACAGAAAATATCAGTAAACAAATGAATAAGGTGATGGTTTGTGATCCTTAAAGAGTCCCCATGAATCCCATGGTGTCTTCTCCTGGTGGACTTTCCACCCCTGGTAAACAAAGCCACCTCATAAACCTCATGACATCACCATCATTGTAGGCTCTTCGGACAAAGGTGAACCAAGGATCCTCTCTCCTGGGACAGGGGTATGTCTGCTATGTGCCCCCATACTAGAACACCACCAAACCAGGGTTGACTCTCACCTTTGGGACATGGGTATTCCATTGTGGAAGGATCTTGACTATGCAAAAGACATTCTTTTTATCTACATCTGCCTACCATTTAGTTTGATTTGCAAAGTTTAATTAAGAATGCAGACACCCTCATTTAATACTGGAGACCCAGATACTCTACTCATTGGCCTTGTGGCTTTTGGGACATGGGACCTGGCAGAGACCACAGCTCTCTGAAGCTCAATGTCATTTACCTATAGAATAGAGATGACACTGTCATCAGGCCTTCAGCCCAGACCTTTTCCTAGTCTATCTGGCCTCCTTCTAAGTGGACTTGAAGTTGAGTGGGCCTGGAAGCGGCTTCACACTGGAAGCAAGAGGTTCCTCTACGAACCCTCAATGCCTGAAGGTTAAGGAGTGTCTCAACCCGAGGCATGGCTTCTGTTCTGAAGAATGCTTCCCTTTCCTCCCTCCTCCAGTCAGATAGAATCTGTGGGTTTAGCTTTTTAATTCCGGGACTAATTAACCCTCTGGAATATTAGCATTGTTTTAGAGATCTTTTTAATGTCCTTATAATTTAATGAGCAGCGCAGACTCCATTAGCCAAATTACACCAGGCTGTTAAGGCCAGCTTAGGAAGACGCTAATGAAAGTTTTTCTTGACATCCCTCTCCGTGATCACTCATGTTTACGTGACAATTCACGTGTCCACTCTAAAGGCTTGTGCCTTGCTGTCATTTACTTGAGTCTGTGTCTGGTTATGTATTCAGGAACCCCGAAATATTGCGGAAATTCAAACGTGGTTTTAGTTAATATTTACCAGAAGAACTCCAGTCCAGATCTTGAAATCCACCCCCACTATACACACCACGAGCATTGTTGGTTGATAGGGGCCCTAATTGAAGTATTAACCAGTTGCTTCTGTTTTCCAATTAGCAGACCTTAATTCATCAGCTGGAATCCCGGCACGTCTGTATTTAATCATGTATTGATAGAAGCTGGTCCTACTAAGTGGCCTCATTCGTGACTGAGAGAACTTTGGTGGAAATGCCAAACACATTTCCTCCCAATACCTCCGGGGAAACCCCCGAGAGTCTTGAGTAATCATCCACAGTGTAAAAGGAAACAGGAATCTTGGGTTCTCTAATTATGTACAAAAAGGCAACTTAGATCTTGGGTCAGCTAATATTGCCAAACAACTGAAGTCCCGGGTCCCAAGTGTGAACACATTACCTTCATCTCTTTCTCTCCCTCTATCTGGTGTTTCTGAGATACTCATCTCCAGAGTTCAGTTCTTCTCAGTGTGTTCAGGAAGTGTGTGCATTTACTGATGACATATGACTCAGCCTTGCTTGGCTTTACCCTGAAGCAAGGCTCCTGGCTGACTCCAGGACCCACAGATTCCAGAAAGGATGTTCTGATGCTTTTGAATGGCAAATATTCCCCACAGGCTCCTGTGTTTAAATATGACCCAGCTTTGTGGTGTTCTCTGAGGATAGAGTGGGATCCATTTTAGACATGGGGTCTTGGGTGGAAGACATCTAGCCATGGGAGCAGGGCATGGAAGTCACAGGCCAGCTTTACTTCCTGTCTGCTGCCCTCTGCATCCCCTACGGTCAGAGCCGGAGAAGGGCATCGCTGGACTCACCATGCCTTCCCAGCTGTCAGAAGCAACCACACCCTGTAAACTGTGTACCACCACTGATTTCCCCCCAACCCCCACTTGGATTGTTTCTAATAGGCATTTGGTCACAGTGACAGAGAAAGAGGGGTCCATCTAAAAACCCAAGTACCTTCAGGGGCCCTTGGTACTTCAAGGTCATGATCCAGACTAAGCAAACACTCACAGAAACCGGTCCACTTCCTCTGTGGCCTTGCTCTGGCCAGACGCCTGAGCAGACTACCCCATGTCTCATCTCTGTCGCCATGTGATTCCCAGCCACCTTTAAACTCAGCCCTGTGCTCAGAGCACATCTGTGGCTCTATACAGACACCACAGGGCGGTGAGCAGGAGGGTTGAAGTTGAAGGAAGCTCTCTCTTGGGGGTATGCCTTCGGGGGTCTGTGATGGCTAGTCTTGGTTGTCAACTCTACACTCCTGGGAAGAGGAAACCTCACCTGAGGAACTGCCTTCATCAGATTGGCCAGAGGCCATGGCTGCAGGACGGTTTTCTTAGCTGATACTGAGAAAGTTAGAGGGGCGGAGCCAGGGAACAAGAGGTAAATAGCATTTTCACATGGTCACTGTTTCAGTGTCTGGCTTGGGTTCCTACCTTGGTTTCCTTCAGCGATGGACCGTGACCTCTAAGCTAAATAATCTCTTTTCTCCCCTAAGTTGAGCAATAAAACCATACTAAAACAGAGACTTTATCTTACTCCTAGTCTCTCTCTCCCTCTCCCTCCCTCCTTCCCTCCCCCATCTCTTCTCCTCTCTGTCTGTGTGCATATATATATATATATATATGTGTGTGTGTGTGTGTGTGTGTGTGTGTGTGTGTGTATGTATATATTCATTTATACATGTACATATGGAAATGAGCAGACAACTTCTGGTGTTATCTTTTACTTTGTTTTTAAAGACAGCGTCTCTCTCACTAATCCTGGACTTGCCTAGTATACTATTCTGGTTGTCCCGAGCTCCTCAGATATCAGCCTGTCTCCACCTCCCCAGTACCAAGATTACAAGCTACATGCACAGCAGACCACATGCAGCTTTTTGAGATGTGAATTCTTAGGAATTGAACTTGTGGGCACTTTGCAGACCCAGCCATCTCTCCAACCCCATTTCTTATTCTTTAGCACTATTTACTACTGAAATATCTCAAACTAACAACAGAGACTCCTGGGAGATGCTGTGATGCCCTAGAAAGCAATAATTCTAAGACAGGGGGAGAATATTAAAAAAAAAAAAAAAAAAAAAACACATGAGATAAAACACATGAAAATAATAGCAGGTCTGGAGAGACAGCTCAGTGGTTAAGAGCACTGGCTGCTCTTCCACAGGGCCTGGGATCAATTCCCAGCAACCATGTGATGGCTCACAACTGTCTGTGACTCCAAGATCTGACATCCTCACACATACATGCAGGCAAAACACCGATATGCATAAAATTTTAATAAATAAATAATTTTAAGAAGCAGGGCTTGGTGGACTTGGCCTTGGGGCTAAGGAGAAAGGGCTGAGTCATGGTTGTGGCCCAAAGGAAAAGCAAATGAACAGGAATCACATCACGTTCCCTGCAGCAGACGTGATAAACTTCCCTGGGGAGTAGGGAGCTACACAGAAGGTTCTCTACACTGGAGATAACAAGCAGGGTTGTGTTTCTGTGGTCCCCAGGACATGTGTAGGACTGTGGCTGACAACTTGCCAGGACCATTGCGCTTTCTCCTGGTGTCTGAGCCACAGAACCACACTGTTCACAAGAGCCATCGAAAATGTATTCTATTGATTATTCTCAGCCTACAAACCCTGCTCTAAAGAGAAACACTCTGGGCACCATGCCGGGTCTTCTTTCTCAGAAAGGCTAGAGGTGATGGGGTATTGGGAGAGGAAGATGCTCACATGGGGGGTGGGTGGGAGGGGAGACTGGAGCGTCTGTGAGTCTGGCCCCACAGAATCCTGGTTTTGCCTATCTGCCAGCATCTCGTGGTTTTCTGGAGGGCTGGGGAGAGACGGTCACTCTCAGAGAGAATGGAGGATGGGGAGGGACAGAGGGTCATGTAGTGGTGCTCATGGCTCATGGAACAAGTTAAAGAGAGAGGCGGGGATAGATTACCAGCAGGGCCGGATGAGGAAAGATAGAGCCATTGATAGAAGTGGAGATTTCAGGTGTCAGCACAGGACAGACATAAGCTGAGGAGTAGACGTCAATGGTCAGCAGTCCGTATAACCAAACCAGTAAGCGATGGATAGAGTCAACGCTGATAGTCAGGGACCAGCATTTCCCCAGGGAAAACAAGGGCAACGTTTCTTAATAGTGTTCTATTGCTGTGAAAAGACACCATGACCATGGCAACTTTTATAAAGGACATTTAAGTGGAGCTTGCTTTTGGTTTCAGAGGCTTAGTCAGTTATCATCATGACAGGAAGCATGGTAGCATCCAGGCGGACATGGTGCTGGAGAAGTTGAAAGTTTTACATCCTGATCTGCAGGCAGCAGGAAAAGAGAGCCACTAGGCCTGGATGAAACCCCAGAGCCCACCTCCACTGACACAACTTCCTCCAATGAGGCTGTACTTCCTAAATAGTGTCACTTCCTGGTGAGTGAGCATTCAAATCTATGGGCCTATGGGAGCCTTTCTTATGCAAACCACCATACATGGGGATGGAATGCCAAATGGGTAATCATCAGCATCATCATCATCATCATCATCATCATCACTTTTATGGTTTATCACCACAGTTGCAAAGAGAATTTATTTAGGAAGTACTTGTGTACAAAACCTAATGCAAAGATCACCAATGTGTTGGATCAAGTGACATCAAAATCCATCCAAGGTGCTCACTGTATACACAGAGAGCACAGCAGTCTCTCTCTCTCTCTCTCTCTCTCTCTCTCTCTCTCTCTCTCTCTCACACACACACACACACACACACACACACACACACTTCCTTTTCTTAACCAAAGACAGGTCCATGGCCAAAATGTATTGAGAACAATTATTAATAACCTAACATTTCATTCCATTCATCGACTGCATCATTCCCTTGAGACACGCTCTTCTCTGGAGTTTATGCTGGCCTTGAACCCTTCCCAACCCTCTTGTCCCCATCACTCAGGCACTGGGGACATAGGCAGCACTGCCTCAGAAGAAAAGACCACCAGGTACTTCCCTAGTGTACCCAGTGTGTGATGGGATTTTTTTTCTACACACCACCCAACCTACCCCTGCTGGGTACCAAGCATGCTTGAAAATTCGAATTCTGTGGGGCACAATTTTTGTGTTCAGTATAAAATGAAAAGCTGGGGCTGGTGCTTGAAACATGTAGGCCATGACTACAGAGTAAAGAAGAGCGTGATAGATTGGGAAGGAACTGCCTCATCTCTGCTGGAAGTTCTCCTAGGGAGCACTCAGTAGGCCCTTAAAATAGCATCCTTAATCCTCCCCTCCTGATGAGGCCAAGGAAGGCCTCGGGTGATTCAAGCTTGGCTCCTGTGGAAACTGTCAGCTCTCCACTCTCCACCAGACGGAGGCCAGTCTGCTGATCTCTCAGCTCCAGAGTGCCCAGATTAGATCGTGACTCATGGTTCCCCACTGCAAAGTAGCATGGTTTGTTCCAGGGTGAAGCTAGGTTGGCTGGGTCTGTGTGAAATTCTTCCCTGGCACCCGCGGACACAGTCCTCTGCTTGTCAGCTGGTCTAGGCAGGGACACCATCCCAAGACCAGACTCAAGTTCAACAACAGTGGGGCTATATAGACCATGGGTCCCAATGAAGCAACTGCAGCTCTTCGTCAACATTTTCAATCCAGTCTCAGAGCTCAAAGCCCTTTGGAGGACCCGGCTCTGCCATCCTGAGGAGAACAAGAGGAGACTCCCCTACACTACTCATTCTGGAAGTTTTCAGCTTATGCCTTGGGTGTCAAAGGAGTGGAGAGGGAGTCTGGGAAGGTCCACCCAGCTGGGTTACCCAAGTGAGATGACATCCTGAGACTCACACATTAAATGGGGTCCACCCAGCTGGGTTACCCAAGTGAGATGACATCCTGAGACTCACACATTAAATGGGACATTGGAAGCAAGGCATTATCGACTGTCCAGATCCTTATGCATTAAACCAGATGACTCCGTCTCCGAGAAACCTGGGCTCTGAGGATGCAGGATGCTTTCAGGCTACCTTCTCAAGACAATGGGCCAACCATTTGTGTGGCATGAAAGACGTGCTCAATAATAACAGATAATAGTTATCTGTTAATAATAAGCCACAGGACACTCTGTGGCTCAAAGACAAAGCGACTTGCATGCTTCCTATGGGAGGGGGGGATAACACCACTGTCCTAGCTCCTGAATCAGCTCTGGGGACAAGGCAGAGACTAGAGTAGAGGAGCATCATCTGAGGGGTTCACAGCTGCAAGATTTTTCAGGTCCCATCTCTGGAAGGCACAAGTCGCAACTACATTGTGTTTTATTAGTCAGGTGAACTCAGATTTGGTTTAGGGGTAGAGGGTGAGTGGTGCTACGCTCCGCCCCTCAATCCTATTCCAAGCACGAGGCCCTTCCCCAGGGATATGACTCTTTCCTCCCAGGGAGGAGACACACGGGCTCTGTGAACACCTTTAATGGACCACACCTGTCTTTCAAGGTTGTTGAGAGGATTAAAAACGATAATTCAGACCAAGTGCCTGGCGCAGTTTTGCACATTAGGGAAGCCATCCCTTCCACTGGGTGGGTGCAGCTATTTGGCAAGCAAAGGCTGCTGGGATTTAGCGCCTCTGCGACTCCTCTGAGAAGTGGCCTTGGGCAGGACACAACCTGTACCACCGACTGGAGCAGCTCTGCCTGACGCATAGAAATCCCGATGGGATGGCCATTGTTAAAGATAGCCGAGCCCAACCCCACAGTAGGTATCAGCATCACACCCAAGAAGAATCTAACCCTTCCTTGGCCTCAGTCAGCACTGTACTTTTGTCTCCTCACCTGCTACAGCGATGCACAGTTTCAATGGACAGGCTCTTGGTCCCTACCTGCCTTAAGCTAAGAAGCCATGGGTGATCCAAACTGAGTTAATCAGACAATGACTCCAGAGCTGGGGGTGTAGCTCACTCAGGGGGGGTTTGTCTAGCATGCAACAAAGCCCTGGGGTTGATTCTCAGCTGGAACCAGGCATGGTGGCGGTGCACATCCTGTAATTCCAGTGCACAGGAGGTATAGGCCGAAGGATTGGGAGTTCTAGGTCACCCTCATAGCGAGTCTGAGGCCAGTCTGGCACACATGGGACTATATCAAAAAACAAAGTAAATCAAACAAAAACAATAAACAGTGGATTACGGAGTCTTGAGTCTTCGGCAGAATAATTCAGGAGATGGAGTATTTCTGTTGGTCCATCCTCAAAGAAGTTCTGAGAGGGACTATGTTCCAGTACTGTGTCTCTCAAGTGCTTGTGTCCGGTACTCAGTGTTTCTTTCAGCTCGATGCTAGCTGGCTCTGGCCTCTTTTCCCTTCCTCTCCTTCGACTGGTGGAAAATCCCAAATAGGGACAAAAAAAAAAGGAAAAACCAACAAGGTCCCAGGGCAAGACCCAGACATGGCAAGCAAGGACTGAGACACAGGGAGATCTTGGAGGTGATACGGCCTAGGGTTGATAATGGTGTTTGCACCAGCTAGAGGAGCAAGTCTTTGGCTCATCCCAGGGATGGGGCTGGTGTGTGGTATCAGGAAACGTTCAACCCACAGCATCTTTCTCTGCTGGAATCAGGCAGCTGTAATCCCTTCAAAGGAATGCTAAGAAGCAAAGGGAGGAGCCCAACCGTGCTTTCTACACGGGGTAAAAAGAGAGAAATTAAACACCCGCACGCATGCACGCATGCACAGCTCCACACCCTCAGTTCTGCCTATGGGGGAAACACAACCATTACTACCCACTCCCTAAATCTGCAGTGATTTGTGGTCTGGAGAGGGGGAAGCCGTTATTTACAGCGTGAATGGGAGGGACCTTATCATGCTGCAGCTCCCAGGTAAGTCACCTCCCAGCCTGAGGGGACCCTCTCTCCCAGCCTCGGAGTCGGAGTCGCCATTCCAAAGAGGAGACCTGCAGAAATGCAAGAGAAGAGAGGGAATCGGGTGGGTGGGTAGGGAGCCCCTGGGGAGAGGGGTGAGCGAGGACCGGGAGTGGTGGGGGTGTGATCGAGGCGTGGGTCGGGGTGGCTGGTGCTGTTCTGGCTTTGAAGTCCCGGGGAAGAAGCAGTCATAAATTTTCTGCTGTGAGAGATGAAGATTATAAAATACCGCTCTTGACTAGGGTTTGGGGTGGGGCTGGCTCATGAGGCATCCATTACCACCCAGGAACTCCCTCCAGCCCCGTCTAAGCCGCCCTGTATTGCTTAGCACAAAATACCACAGTGCTTGGCAAGTGGCCCAGAAGAAAAGAAATGTATACCTACGTATTATATATTTAATATATTTGTAATATATACATACACACATACACATATACATATATTAGACGTAGCTCAGTGGCGGAGTCATATCCGGCTTCTACGTAGCGCAGGAGATTGAACACAGGGCTACACAAATGGGCTCCTGCAGAGTCTCATCCCCAGCCCTCAGACTTTTGAAACAGGGTCTCACTACGCAGCCCAGGCTGATCTTGAAATTGTGATCCTCCTGCCTCAGCCTCCCCACATGCTGGGATCACAGGTGTGCACCACCGCAGCTGCCCAGAGTGACCTCGGTGAGCACCACAGTCTACCTCACACGGAAGACTATGCTGGTCTTGGACACAGCTGTTGGAGTAGGAGCAACAACTGAGTGTCGGCCAGCTGTGTATCTGTGGGCCATAATTCTCAATGTCTCTGAATCTCTGGGGTGGCATCTTGGCCCAGTTATTTTAAGGATGGAATGAAATCACAAGTAAATGGAAAGGGGGCAAGAGGCTGTAGGCACTAAGGTCATAGTGTGTACAGCTGAACCCTTACACAGAGGAAATCCAAGCGAGTCCTACTTTTTACTGGGACTCTTGTGTATCCAAGCAACCTCCTAATGCAAGGGTTCCTGTGCCTCCCTGGAGAACTCAGACAGGCGCTAAAGCTCCAGTCCTGCCCATTGATTCCGCTCCACATCCTGAAAGGAGAGGCCTGGTTACTGCCATGCCAGCCAAATGTTCCAGGGGCTTCCCTCATGAAGCCCTGTCCTGGGTTCTCTGGGGGACACAGTGGGAGGATCGTCTATACATCATTAAAGGGATTCACAAGATTGTCTTACAGCATCTGGGGTGGTTAATCTAACCATGACTGTTGGGGTGCTGTGGAGGCTGAGAACACAGTGGCTCCTCCGTCTGTGAAGCCAGAGGGCTTCAACCGTGCAACAGTTCTAATCTGGTGTGACCAGCCCAGAAGTTTCCTGGGGAATCATCAGCCTTCAGTTCTGACAATCATCAGTTCAGAACTGGAAGGCAAAAGAAGCTGAGAGGTGATGTTACTAAAGGACAGCCGCAGTGGAAGCAACAGAGTAGACACATGCATCAGCAAGAACGGAGGCAGGCAGGCAAAGAGCCCTGCTTTCCCCCTGGATGGACCTCAGCATGTCTGGACCACAAGCAGGAAGGAGCCAAGCAGTCTGCAGTAGAACTGTCTATCCTCAGGTAATCCTTTCTGAAAGCATTTTCACGGACCTATACATGGGATTACCCATCACAGAGATTAGCATATAGGATGCCCACCCTGTGGGGCAGGAGAAGAGACTGCCTGGGAACCACTTCCTTTCTGCACTTCAGGGTCCTGACCAGCGTCCTCTGAGGTGTGTCTTAGTTTCTCCACTTTGCCCACTTTTGCTGTGATAAAATAGTGTCAACCTCAAGGAGCTTCAGTTTAAAAGTCATAGTGCCCTGAGTTCAAATTCAATTACGTGTGAGCTGTGTGCACTTGGGTAAACTGCTTAACCTCTCTGAGAGTTACTTCTCCCGCATGAAGCTAGATGTGCTTGGATGAAAGGAAGGGCGGTAGATAAGACTAAGTAATGTCTTAGTACATGAGGTCTTCTTCACCGACAGCCCATTGGACAGAGAATTGTCCAGGAGATCAGTAAAGCATGCCTCCTCGGAGTGAGTATGCTGTGTGGCTCGTCATAGGGGGGGGGGGGAGCAATTGTCTACTCATCCCAGATGAGACAGGGGCAACAGACGAAAGAAGTTTAACTTGGGGGCCAATGAGCTTACTGGGGTTCCTTAGGTGTGAGTGAGGGGCTACTTACAGGAACACGGACCACCTGAAGGCAGCTTGTCCATGAGAAAGCCCACCCAGGACAGGATGCTTTCTCTAACTATGTATATTCCAGCTCATGCTCTCTCTCTCTCTCTCTCTCTCTCTCTCTCTCTCTCTCTCTCTCTCTCTCTGTGTGTGTGTGTGTCCTCCTTTCCCTTCCCCTCCCTCTCTTCTTCTCTTTCCCTCCGTCTTTCCCTCTTCCCCTCTCCCTCCCACTCCCTCCCACTTCCCTTTTCCCCTCCCATCCCCTCCTACCTCTCTCCTTCTCTCCCTCTCCCCCTTTCTCTCCCTCTCTCTCTCTCTGATTTGCTCCTCCTGGACACCTCTCTGTGAGCCTTTCAACCCCACCACCCCTCCCCACGCCGATAAGTGAGGCTCTCTGAAACTATGAGCCCAAATAAACCCTTCCCCTTTGAAGCTACTCTGTCAGAGACTTTAATCACAAGAGAATTCTAACTCAAGTACTGGTGCTAAACCTCAAAAACCACATTCTGCCCTTAAGGAGAGCCTCGCTACACTCTGCCTGTCACAGGGACAAACCTAGGTTGAGAAAGGTCCAGTCCCTTGTCTGAAGGCAAGGAAGATCCAGGTGTTCCCTTTCTGCCGACTATTTGCCTGGGGCACAGTGGTATAACTGAACTCGAACTTTTCCTTCCTCCTTGAGGGCTCCCTCACGCACAACTAACCCCACATGGGAGAAAGAATCACTAAGAGAAAATTCAATTCTCTGTGCCTACAGTAAAAAGCTATAGAGTACTTGTAGAACCCTGAGTTCAAATCCTCCCATGGGTGAGCTGTGTGACCTTGGCTAACTCACTTAACCTCTCTGAGACTCATTCCCTAGCATGAGGGAGTAGGCTGTCTCTAACTTTCACACTCTGAACACCATTGCTTCGGCCGCTGAGGGCCCGACACAGCCAGGAAACACCTAAAGAGTGGCATCAGTCCAGTGAGGACCTACTAATGGAGACAAGGTGGTCTCTTCCCCTCCCCTCCATGCCTCGGGTCGATACACATTGATCCCAGTTCAGCTGAGCAAGGACCGTCTTTCAGAGTTTATTCTGGTGTCAATTTTTATAGTTCTTCCCGCAGATCAATAGCACGCGAAAACATTAAGGCAAACTTTGCAAAGCTGATGGCTCAATAAGAGTTTATGAATGGTTTCAGCCCTGACTCTAAGCATTCGGGAGAGAGTGCTGCCTTTACTCTGATGATTAAGAGAGAGAAAGGCATCAATACAGGCTGCTCTCTCAGCCCCGGGAGGCAGGAAGGCTGGCCCACTGGCTACCCTTATTTTCCACAGCTGAGGAAGTGGTCACAGAGTTAGCCATGACTCAAAATGAGCCAGTGTTCAAATACGGAGCCTTGTGGACATGAGCAGAAGAGCTACCCTGGCTCTTAGGCGTCTATCCCACACACCTGCAGAACTCAGCCTCTCCTCGGGGTACCCTACCACACACACCCACCAGGTGGGGAAAGACTCGCTAAGGGAAAAATCAAATTTCTCTGTGCTTCAAATAGGAAGAAAGTCCACGGGGCCAATGAACAGAAGGGAAGTTGTTCCTTCAGGGATAACCAAGGAAGTCTGGGCTGGGGGTGGAGGCTTGGTGGGCAGAGTGCTTGCCTGGCATTCACAAGGCCTTGGGTTCTATCCTCACTCAACTGGGTGTGATGGTGTATACCTGTAATCCTAACACACTGGGGTTGGAGGCAGGAGGATGAGAAGTCCAAAGTCATTCTTGGCTATGTAGTATGTTCTAGGTTACCTGGGATACATAAGATAGTATAAAATAAAAGAATAGCAATTATAACCACAAAAAGGGATTTTTTTTCCCTTGTAGTCTTCCACTCAGTAAAGACTGAAGTATAAATAGGGCTGTGTTACAAAGTCTGCACCCAGCTTTGTCAGCAGATGAACAAATGCATTTCAACCTGACTGGAGGGCAATTTAGAGCATCAGTGTGGTGGTTTGAATGAGAATGGCCTTCATAGGCTTGTGTGTTTGACTGCTTAGCCATCAAGGAGCGCCACTGTTTGAGAAGGATTAGGAGGCGTGGCCTTGTGGAGGAAGTGTGTCACTGGGGGGTGGGCTTTGAGGTTTCCAAAGCCCATGCCAGGCCCAGTCTCTCCTTCTGCTTTTGGATCAGGGTGTAGTTCTCAGTTAATGCTCCAGTACCACTCCTGCCTTCCCCCATACCTCCTGCCATGACGTTAATGGACCAAGCATCTGAAACTATAAGCCAGCCCTCAATGAAATGCTTCCCTTCATAAGAATTGCCCTGATCATGGTATCTCTTCACAGCAATAGAAGAGACCAAGACAGTCTGATCACTCCCCTTCTCCCTTCCCTCCCTTCTACCCCTCCCCTTACCCCCTCTTTCTCTTCCCCCTCCCTTACCCCTCCCCTCACCCTGCCCCTTTCCCTTCCCTCTCCCCCTCCCCTCCCCATTCCCCTTCCCCCTCCTTCTGTCCCCTCCCCTCCCCCATGACAGAACGACTGGTGCACATAGTCACCAGCCCGCCTTTGCTTCTCCTTAGTGAGTTCGGTGGATGGACTCAGTCTGAGCAGTGTCATCTCCCCCACCCCTGGTTTTTATTTCATTTTACACCTTAAAAATTATATTTCATTAAGTCTTTGAGACTTTTATACGATACACTTTGGTCATATTCTCCTTTTCCTCAACTCTTCCTGGATCTACTCCACCTTTCTATCCAATCCATCTGACTTTGTGTCCTCTTAAAAAACAAAACAAAAAAAGCAACCCTCCCATAGCATCCAACTGGTGCTGTATGAATACTCTTGCATGTGGTGCCTGCCTTGGGAAAATAAAGTATGATAGACCTACCTACCCAGGACCACCACACAGGCTCTCCCTCTCCCCACAGCGATCAATTGCCAATAGCCTTTTAAAAGACAAAAATCTCACTCTAGACCCTTAACTGCCATACACCCATGCTGGCCATGAACTCAGCAATCCTCCTGCCTCAGCCTCCTGAGCATTATACAGACACAAACCACCCTACAGGGCTTCTTTCCTTTCTCATGATGTATCAGTGTCCTATGTGCTGAAGATCAGTGGTCAAATGAACTTACATGAGCTCATTCTCAGCATCACATGATGTTGTAATCAGGGACGCGTGAGCCCAGGTTGATTGACAGGCTGGCTCCTCCCCCTCGGTGGGATAGAAAGTCACTGTGGGGCCATTGTGATCTCTTAACATCTGCAAATCAGGTAGTTCACAATGGCCCTGGAGGAGCTCCTGGTCCTGGTGTTCCTTTGTTGATTGACTGCTCTATCTTGCAGCATACAAACAGTAATTTCAGCACTTCCGTTTTAATAAGAGGCTACACACTGCCTGATAGCAGCCCAGCAGGTCTCTGCTCTCTAGGAGACTGGTGAAGAAACAAGGGAAAGAAACTGGAATTTCAGCAGGGGTGTGAACATGGGTCAGTGTGAGGACAAAGGAGAGAGTGCTCTACAGAGGGGAGAAATCCTAAGGGGAAGTGAGATCTTATTCACAAACAAAACATTTGCCAGTGACACTCACTGGCCAGGCTGCTGTGATACTGGCAAGCCTCAGACCCAATCAGCCTGGAGAGTCTCTGGAATACACCAGGGTCCCCAGGGTGTCTCCAAGGAGAATCAAGTGTTGGGGGTCATGTGCACTGGGAAATTCCGAGCAGGAAATGAGAGTTGTAGTGGCAACTTTGTTAGGACAGCTAAGTTCCAGAAACGTCGAAGCTGAGCAAAGCAAAGTGAGGAGGAATTCCTGAACCAGCAACCCAATGAGAGGACCCAGCATAGCTGTAGCACACGCTTGCATGGGATAGAAACCTCCTCTGGTGTGTTTAGGTTGTGTGTGTGTGAGTGTGTGTGTGTGTGTGTGTGTGTGTGCGCATGTGCATGTGTGGTCATGCAACTCAGCTGTGTATGTAAAGGCTGAGTATACATGGATCTCTTTTTCTTATGTATGGTTTTTGCATGTTTACATGTTCATGTGTTTACATGCATGTGCATGCACGTACGGAGGCTGGATGTTGACACTCAGTGTCTTTCTCTATCCTTCTCCATCTCAGATTTTGAGACAGGGTCTCAGAATGCAGAGCTTACCCACTCAGCTAAGGGTGGAGTTCCAGAGACCCTCCAGTCTCCACATCCCCAGTGCTGAACACACCTGTGGGTGAACACTGTTTTATGGTCCCGTTGCGGTCCTGGGTCATCCAGAGGCATACTTAAAACTGTATGTGACTTTTCTGTGTGTGAACAGTACCTGAATAAACATGGAAAGAGACTCGGTAGTGTGGCGTGGCGGAGCATGACCAGGAATTTTAGGAGCGGGATCAGGAGGAAATCCTCAGAAGGTTATCATTCCCCTCCCCCCAACCCAGCCTGGGGCCATGTATGGTTTCCCAGCTCCGCCATGGCCGGGGATAGCTCAGACCTTATTCCCTGAGATCTTACCCTTATCCAGCATCCTCCCCAACGCGTCTCATCCTCCGGCTGACAGATCTTGGCCAAGAATTGCTGTCCCTAGTAAATATTTCAGCGCTCTTGGAGATCAATGACGTATCATCGATGGGAAATTGGCTGTAAATCATTCTGGCTTCCCTGTCACCCCAGAAATCAATGTTCACACATTAGGGCTATGAGCTACTTAGGAGGCTCTGATGGATGGTGCTCGGAGTTAAGGCGCCACACCTGAGTCCGGCCGTCGTCCTCTATCCTCCCTGGGAGGATGGAGCTGAAGGGCAGTTGCCTGGAGAAGATGATGCTTCTCAGAGAGATGCTGACATCAACAACAGTAGCAAGTTGTTTCCCAGGGCATCCACATTCTGTCTTCCCACCAAAGTCCTTGGACATCTTGAGAGGCTGCAGGTAAACCTGGAGTCTCGGGATTCTACTCCTCCTTTTGTCTGACATGACATTAGCTAACCAGGGACTGTTTGCGAACTGTCCCCTGTGGCTCCTCAGCTGGTGCCACTGTTCTGGGAGGTTGTTGAATCTTTTGGACATTGTGGGATGGGCAGCTGGCAGAGGTAGGGTCATTAGGGGCAGGACTCACGGGCTATAGAGCCAGCAGGTCCTAGCCTGAGATCTGTGGAGACTGATCATTCCTGGCCACACAGTGCTGTGGCTTTGAACTCTGCTCATGGATTCTGCAACAAATGGAACCTTCTCAAACCAGGAGCCCAGACAAACCCTCCCTCTTTCCAGCTTCTTCCGTCAGGTTTTCTGCCACAGGAAATAGAAAAAGTCGCTCTTGTTAATACCTGCCACCACACGGGTGTTGAAAACCGTCTACACAAGAACACCCTCTGGCCCGTGAATTCTGCGTCTTTGCTCACGCTCAAGTATGTAGGCTCCGGTTTTGTTTGCAATGGACATAAATGAATAGTCCACAGAGGGCCATGGGTCAGATTATCTACGTGTTACCTAGGAAATGAGACGCCATGTAGCTGCGGTAAGCTATCTGCAGACAAGGGTGGCTCATTATATATAATAAAAAGCTTATGAAACTGAATCCACCGGATGGCCCTGCTGTGGGGATTGGGACACTTGGCTTGATTTATGACCCGACTCTTAGAAAAGTTCGAAACATAGTCAAACATTCACCCATTCGTAGTTTATGTAATATATTCTCTGTTTTTTTTCTTTGTGTATGAAAACTATATATATGTATTATATACAGGCATAAATTTATATCTTGCCTTTGTCTGTCTTGCAACAGGGTCTCTCTATGAAGTCCTGGCCGTCCTGGAACTCACTCTGTAAGCCACACTGGCCTCAAACTCACAAAGACTCCCTCTGCCTCCCAAGTGCTGGGATTAAAGGTGTGCACCACCGCTCCCAGAGCCACACCTTTGTTTGACTGCTATGAAATATTCCGAGGTGACTAATTCTGACACCGTACTTGCTTTTGTGTGTGGAACATGTGCGTTTCAATTAAAAACAGCTAGAAAACACGTCTGGGGTGTTAATGATAGATACCTCCTCCGTGTGGAAGATTTAACTCCTTCACTTTTGTGGATAGTGTGTGTATTATACAGATGTTACTTATAATTGTGGCTTAATTCTTTCTGTTGTCATAGTTATGATGCTGTGTATAACATAGAAAATATAGGTCTGCTGAACCTCTGGAGTTTAGGGTTTTGTTGTTGTTGTTGTTTTGGGGGGTTTGTTTGTTTGTTTGTTGCTTTGTTTTTTTGTTTGTTTGTTTTTTGGTTTTTCGAGACAGGGTTTTTCTGTGTATCCCTGGCTGTCCTGGAACTCACTCTATAGACCAGGCTGGCCTTGAACTCAGAAATCTGCCTGCCTCTGCCTCCCAAGTGCTGGGATTAAAGGTGTGTGCCACCACTGCCTGGCTTGGAGTTTAGTTTTTATTTACACATGTAACACATGTATGTTTCTTCCTGGTTTTATTTTTTTTCCTTTTGGACACAGGGTTTCACTACACAGCCCAGGCTATATCCTCTAACCCCTGATCTTCCTGCTTCAGCCTCCCGGGTGTCGAACTCATAGGCCTACACCACTTTACCTGTCTTGTTTCTGTATGTACACAAGGACCCACAGACTGGGTGGGCCAAATTTAAAGGTTCTCCTCACAGTGAAAAGACACCTAAATGTCTGGGTCGTTGTGGAAATGCAGGCACTGCAGATCAGCGGTGCACTTACTGAGACAGCAAGCTGCTCACAGCAGATCGAAAAATCCACATGTCACACGAACACACCAACACACAACTGCACCACTGGGCAGTGTGGCACCCATCCGCATGTTAACCCAGCCATGTTAGTGCCTAAGGCTCCCGAGCCACTCCACGTAAAAACTCTGCCTGTGTCCTGTGACCTGTGACCAGGTCTCTCACTACTATGGCACTGTGTTCCCGGAACCTAGCCTGCCACCTCCCTCTGTGCAGAGACTGGATGTGGCAGGAATTTGGTATTAATTTGCAAAGAAAAACCCAGCTCCCTGGAGACTAGGCAGCCCCATTGGCCCCCAGGGCACCGCCCTGCCTGCATCAGTGGCAGAATAGTCAGGGATTCAGTCTGCCAGCTATGAGGGCTCTCTGGGACGGGGCTAGGCACCCTCCAGCTTGCACATGCCGGGAGGGCTGAGCCCAGGGCAGCCTGTTTGTTCCTCTTCTGTCCTCCAAGTGGACTGGAAGACCCGGAGGGGGCGTGAGGGAGGACGGGGACCAACTCATTGGGACTTCCTATTTGCTAAAGCTGATGGTTCCCACAAATCCCAAAATAGAGTCCCTGGCAGAGACTCGGACTCTGAAACACAGAGACAGCTGCGAAGAAAAAGTGGGAGGGAGTGGGTAGGAGGGTCAGCGGCTTCTGCCTGGAGCTCCAGAGGGATTTCTGGGGCCCGCAGGCACGGAGGGGAGTTCTCCGTACCGTTATCCCCTTGTCTCCACAAGCACCCCGATTTACCCTCATCCGAAAACGTTCACATTGTTCAGAATGGTCCACAGAGAGGCACCGTGTTTCTTCCCACTCTCTAGAAGTCCTTCTTGGAGTTCAGTTTAAAGTCTATGTGAGAGACCCATTTCTGTCCAAGGTCACTCAGTCCCTTGCTCGACTAAGGACGTAAGTTCACACTCGTTTCCATCTGAGCAGAACCACATAGCCTTTTACTGTATGTTTTCCACATAGTTTCCATGGTTTGAGCACTGGTGGTGAGCAGAGGGACCAACTCGATGCTGCCCACCCAGACTTGAAGGAGCCATCACCCACATGGCAGAGGGCAGCTCTGAAATGCCAGGTGCCTAGGCAAGAGAGTTATTTTCCTTGGTGTCATGATTAAGACAAACAAACACATGGCCAGGGACTGGCAAATTGGCTCAGCAGATAAAGAGGCTTGTGACCAAGCCTGATGACCTAAGTTCAATTCCCAGGACCTACTTGATTACTTGATAAAAAGTGAGAATTGACTGTCCTATGTTGTCTTTTGACTTGGACTTTGGCTGGAGCACACCACACACACACATGTGCACACACACACACACACACCACATATATACCACAAATACACACCACACACACACAAAGACATATCACACATACATATACACTACACACATATACCACACACACACAAACAACATGCACACCACACACACACATACACATATGACACATACCATACACATAGACACATCATACACACATACATACACATAGACATATCACATGCACAAATACACCACACACATATACCACACACCATGCACATACATATGCACACCACACACATAGACACATCACACATACACCACACATATATACACATGCCACACATACACACCACAATACACTACACATACATAAACACACACACACACACACACCACACACACATATACACACACCATACACATAGACACACCACACATACATACACACATAGATACACACAAAGATACACACATAGATACACACAAAGATACACACACACACAAAGAGAGAGAAGAAGAAGAAGAAGAAGAAGAAGAAGAAGAAGAAGAAGAAGAAGAAGAAGAAGAAGAGAGAAGAAGAGAGAGAAGAAGAGAGAGAGAGAGCACATAAATATAAATTTAAAATCCTGGCTCTGATTTGTGACCCAGAGTGAGCAGGTAGCATTTGGGTCTCAGTGGGGCGGCAAGCTATAGGAAAGAAAGGAGACGTGAGGAGGCAGCTCCATCAGGAAAACATTTGCCTGACAAGCACTGCCACCTGTGTTAAGCCCACAGAGTTCATGGGGGGAAAAAAAGCCAGGCACAGTGACACAGTGACACAGTGACACAGGGTTGTAACCCCAGCACCAGGGATGTGAAAACTGGCAGATTTCTGACAGGCTAGCCTCCACTAATTGGTGAGCTCCATGTCAGTGAGAGACCCTGACCCCCACCCTCAATAAAATCAAGGTGGATGACTTCTGAGAAACGACATCTGAGGCTGTCCTCTTGTTTCCACATGGAGGCAGACACGGGAGACATGTCAACACACACACACACACACACACACACACACACACACACACACACACACACACGAAGTAAGCTAGAGCTAGAGTCAGCCCTGATTGTGGCTATCAAACTAAAGACTAAGAAACAAAACAAAACAAAACAAAACAAAACAAAACAAAACAAACAACAACAAAAACAGACACAAGGGTGCAGAGCCAGAATAGTACACAGAGTCCAAAGCACAAAGTGAAGGCCTTCTCTGCAGCCAGCATCTCAGCCCCACTCCCAACAGATTCATCTTTGCTGGCTGAGGCGGTAGAGCCTGGAGGATGGGATGCCTAAAGTCCATAGTGAGGTTGAGCATCATCCAGCATGTTCTCCCAGGGCACTGACCGTCTTCCATAAAAGAAAGGGCTGGGAGGGAGATACCAAGCCAAGACACTCAGGAGGGAAAGACCCCCGGTGGGGTGGGTGGGGTGTGGAGCACTGGCAGCTTCTGATCTCTCTGCCTCAGATTTGTATCTGAGCAATGGGAACATTGAGCCAGGATCTCACAGACTCACTCTTCATGGGGTGCTAAGAGAAGAGGCTTTAATAAATGCTGGCTTCAACTAGGACCAGAGAAGGAGGGTGTCTCACCCACAGCTGCACAGCCAGTGCCTGGCAGAGACACCCAAGTCTATCCTATGGGTTTTTAAGCCTAGATGAGGACATCAATTTTGCTCATTGCTTGAGGTGGAGTGTGGGGGTGCCCTCTCTTTCCCTCTGGCTTTGTGCTCTGGAAATTGCCTCCCCCTTCAGGGCTGGGAAGCCTTTCATTGCTCCGTTCCCATACAGGGAACACTTCGTATTTAGTCCCAGCTTTGAGTGAGGCCAGAGCTTTTGCAGAGACTGGCCAGGCTACCCAGCCTCTCATGCCTCTGTGGATTCCTTTCTCTTGGCATGTCAGGGTGACAGAGACCAGCCCAGGCCTGGCATGCCTGGACACTGTCTGCCCAGTATGCCCTCTAAACAGAGCTCTGAAAACACAGACAACACGGGCTGGCCACTGGTGGGCATCTGGGCATGAAAGGAGGTGACAGCCTCGACTGCCACCTTCTTTTCAGAAAGCCCCATGCTACATCTTTCTCTGTCCCAGGGAAGGCTTCTCTTGTCTCCTTTACAGTTACAGAAACGGAGGCTTAAGGATGTCAAAGCATTTGCCTCATGGCACGTAGTACAAAGGGTCACCACAGTACAGGACTACTTGGAACATTTTCTGTTTTCTTTTTTCTTTCTTTCTTTCTTTCTTTTTTTTTTTTTTTTTTTTTTTTTTTTTTTTTTTTTTTTTTTGTTCTGTGCCAGTGGCCTGCTGAGAAATGAGCAACCAACCCAAGAGTGCAAAGTTCATTTTGCCCTGCCCCTAATGAACAAGCTTGATACAACATATGTAAATATATATTAAAATATTGCCTTTTTTTTTGAAGCTCAAAACAGGGCCCTTCAGAAAAATCCAGTCCAGTTTATTTCCCAAACCCCAGGCATTTAAATACCAGTTACTAGCTCATAAAGTCCACTTTATGACTTACTAATAGTTTTTACTGTAATTTCTTCTCTACCCAAATAAACGCCCAAAAACGGAAGAAAATGGAAATCACTATTTCATCGGAAACCACTCTGAGGCAGCACTGACCGGAACGGAGTCTACAGGTAATTATAAGAAAGCCTACAGGGAGGTTCCGTGCACAGCTGGGGTTCTTGGATGAGATCTGCTGACCTAAGACCATGAAGGATCAGATGGGTCCTGCCCTGATATCAGCACGATCTCTCTTCTGACTTAGGAACTTTAAAATGCAACGGGAAGGCAACACACTCAAAGGTCGGACACCTTTGGGACTGTTATTCTGCCTTCCAAGTTCACCGGAATGAACCCAGATGTTCTGGGTAAAGTAAGAGAAAGTAGGGGAAGGGAAGGAGAGAGGGAGGGAGGGAGGGAGGGAAGGAGGGAGGGAGGGAGGGAGGGAGGGAGGGAGGGAGGGAGGGAGGGGGAAGGGAGGAAGGGAGGGAAAGTAGGAAAGGAATGAGGAAAGGAGAAAAGGAGGGATGGAAGGAGGAGAGAGGAGGGAAGGAATGAGGGAGAGGAGAAAGGAGAGATGGATGGAGGGGAGGGAGAGAGGGAGGGAGGGAGGAGAGGGAGGGAGAATGAGGAGCTGACGGCAGGGGGTGAGAGATGCTTTCAACCTCATTAGGGCTGGACCCTTTAATACAGTTCCTAGTGTTGTAGTGACCCCCCCCCCATAAAATTATTTTGTTGCTACTTCATAACTGTAATTCTGCTGCTGCTATGAATCTCCGTGTATATGTGTGACATGGGACCCCTGGGTTGAGACGCACTGATAAAGCAGCCCTTGGCTGACACCTGACTCGCCGGTCTGACCTTAGGGCCAGGTGACTGGCTTCGGAAGTATCCGGTTCACCCCGGCTTCCAAATCCCTGCTGGAAAACATCAGGACACGTCTTAAGCTTAAAATATATTTAAGATCCATACTTCCTCCCTCCGTTGTTGATGTATTCATGGCTCAAATGCCTGTGCTTGCGTGCACTGTGCGGTGTGGCGGGAGGGGTCAGAGGTCAGCTTTCGGGAGCCGGGCCTCTTTCTAGCAAGTGATTCCTGGGAACCGAACTTACAGAACCTGCTAAGCCAGTAGTGGTCTTTTTGTTTGTTTGTTTTGATGCCTAGAGATTCCCAAACCTATGTTTCCAGCCCCACGCCTGCCCAAATGGGAAGCGATCCCCCAAGCCTTCTGCTCCATACAACGGACTGTCTCCTGTTGAACTCAGGAGACATGCGCTGCAGGCCTGAAGCAGACGGCTTGTGAGTCTGAGGCTCTAGGCCGCTGGCTTCTCTCTCTGGCAGGCCTGGTCTCTCGCCCTTTGCTAACTGCTTTGATCCTCTCACTTTGTAAAAAAGTTCCACAACACCAGTGGGTCCCCTTGGGCTTTAACCTTGCAACCCAGTTGGCCCTTGTAAAAAAACAAAAGTGGGGGTGGGGACCAGAATGAGGCCAAGCAAGCAGGCACACAGGCGCATGCCCGCCTCCAGAGCTGCTCTGGCTCTGTTTCTTTAATGGTTCCCTCCCAGGACTCTCACGATCAAAAAAAGACAAATAAAAGCCTTTTTACAAGATGGCAGCGCTGTGGTCAGATCCCGACTTCAGGGGCAGTAAACACACTTCCTTCCCGATCTGGCTTTCTGCAACTGGCCGGCTGCTTCTTGAGGCCCCCTGCCTCTTTCATCTTTGCCAAGTTCCCCTTCCTTCCCCCAAGTCCCAAATTCAGCCCCTGCTGCTTGCTCATCTGTTCTTGCTCCTTTCCTGTCCTGTCCCAGGAGCTACTGTGGGATCCAGGTGGATTCACCGTTTGGGAAGGGACCAGACCGGTGCGCTGAGCTGATCATGGAAAAGACGCCTGGTAAGTCAGATGAAGGCTGGAAAGGAGGCTCCTCCGCAGAGAGCCAGGAGGACAGGTGTGTGTGTGTGTATGTGTGTGTGTGTGGTGTGTGATATGTGTGATATGTGTGTTGTGTATATGTTGTATTGTGTATGTTGTGTGTGTATATGTGTGTGTATGTGTGTATTATATGTGTATGGAGGGGTGTGTAGTGTGTTTGTGTGGTATGTGTGTGTGGCATAGTGTGTGTATGTGTGTGTGGTGTGTGTTTGTGTGCTGTGTATGTGATATGTATGATATGTGTGTGTTGTGTATATTATATGTTGTGTTATGCATGTGTGTTGTGTATGTGCATGTTGTGTGTGTATTGTATGTGTGTGGAGAGGTGTGTAGTGTATTTGTGTGGTATGTGTGTAGTGTATGGTGTGTGTGATGTGTTTGTGTGGTATGTGTGTGTGGTGTGTGTGGTGTGTTTGTGGTGTGTTTGTGTGGTGTGTGTGGTATGTTTGTGTGGTGTGTGCATGGTGTGTGCTGTGTGCGTGGTGTGTGCGGTATGTGTGGTATATGTGGTGTGTGTGACATGTGTGTGGTGTGTATATTATATGTTGTATTGTGTATATGTTATGTGGGTGTGTGCTGTGTGTGCTCTGTGTACTCTGTGTGTGTATGGTATATGTTGTATGTCATGGTGTGCGTGTGTATTATATGTGTATGTTGTGCGTGATGTGTATGTTCTCTGTGTATCTGTTGAGTATGCTGTATGTTGTATGTCGTGGTATGTATGTGTGTGTGCATGTGTGTGTAGGTCAGAGGCCATCTGTGTGTGGAGATATCTTTCTCAGTCTCTCACCACTTTGTATTTTGAGACCGAGTCACTCACTAAATCTGCAGGTCACTGTGACAAGGCAGGCTGGCCAGGGCTCTCCTCCCTCTGCCTCTCCATCTGGGATTACACACACATGCTGCACTTGGCTTTGTATGTAGTTGCTGGGACTCCACATACTTATGGATACTTACAGATACCAGTGGTGTTTGTTGAAGGTTGTTATGTTTCTGAAGCACTAAAGTTTCAGGCTATTAACTTCTAAAGGATACCCTTTAATTATTTAATCCAGAGTGACCCTCACTGTAGAATGTGTGCAAGCTAGCCTTTGCTGTGTAACAAATATCTCCCAAACTTACTGGCTGAAAAACCCCATCACTTACAGATTCTTTGAAGCACTGAATCCATCTAAGGGCAGCTAGGATTCCTTCCAGGCTTGGCTAGACTCAGTTGTTTATAGGCAGCTGTGGGAGCAGCTGGAGCCAGCTCACCTAGAACGCCTCAGCTGGTGCCCAGTCTTTTGCTGGTCCTTCGTGTGCACGTCCTGGTTCCCTCCAGCAGGGCACTTGCTCTTGTTATTACCCTGGTTGAGTTCCAGGAGTAAATGCAACTGAGACAGGCTTGAAGCCAAGGCTCAGAGCTGCCACTCATCCTCTGAGTTGTACCCTGGTAGCCGGAACAAACCACAAAGCCCGTCCATGTTCAGTGGAGGTGGGGAGATTCTCTGCAGCATCAATGGGGGCACTTGTGACTCACAGTCAAAACTATTGATAGTGGGAAAAGAGAGGAATCATAGTCACTGGCGTGTTTTAACGCATAGCTTATTCTTGGGTTCCTCATTTCTGTTTTCAGTCCCATTGTCTCCATTATTTTTCTATTGCTGGGAAGATACACCATGACCAAGGACATCCACTCATGTTTCCAGAAGGTGGTAGGGTCCATGACCACCATGGAGACCATAGCAGCAGACAGGCAGTCATGGCACCAGAGAGAGAGAGAGAGCTAACAGGAATGGCATGGACTTTAGAAACCTCTAAAAAAGTCTGTCTCTCGGGACATCTCCTCCAACTAGGCTGTACCTCCTAATCCTTCCCAAACAGTTCCACCCACAGAGACCAGGAATTAAAATGTATGAGCCTGTGGGGGACCCTGTCAATCAAATCATGAGAAGGTCACATGAAAAGATACTGACTGACAGCTAAGGGATGGAGAGAGTCTATGATGGTAGGGTTTTCCTCCTGGGAATTCGGACTCTGTTTTTATTCTGTTGTTGTTTTGCTGTGTGCGTGCGTGTGTGTGTGTGTGTGTATGTGTGTGTGTGTGTGTGTGTGTGTGTGTGTGTGTGTAAAATGGGTTTCATGTAGCCCAGAATATCTTCAAACGCACAATGTAGCTGAGGATGGCCTTGAACCCCTGGCCGTCCTGTCTCTACTTTCAGTGTGCCAAATGCCACGCACCATCCATGGTTCCTGGCTCCCTCTTTGAGTGGTTTGGTTTTTTTTTTTTAAGTTTTTAGATTTATTTTTATTTTTAAATTGTGCACGAGAGAACTAGCAAACAGTACCCACAGAGTCCAAAGGGGGCTGTTAGATCCCCCTGAAGCCTGAACAACTGCCTCACGTAGGTTCTAGAAATGAACTGGAGTCCTTTGCAAGAACAAGATGTACTCTTAAATGCTGAGCTGTCTCTCCAGCCCTGTCTTAGGGTGTTTCGGTGGGAGGAAGGCTGGGCAGAAGAGTTCATCATGTGGTCACTGCAAACTTACCAGTAAGAGTTCGCCCATCCAAAGGCACAAAACTGCCCCCCTCCAATACCTGAAAGTGTTCTCTTTCAGCCATTTTTCTTTCTAAAAGCATGGTTTTCTTCCTTACCCATTACTGCCTATTGATTTTTTAAAAAAAGATTTATTTATTTTATATATGTGAGTACACTGTCACTGTCTTCAGACATACCAGAAGAGGGCATCTGATCCCATTACAGATGGTTGTGAGCCACCATGTGGTTGCTGGGCATTGAACTCAGGACCTCTGGAAGAGCAGTCAGTTCTCTTAAGTACTGAGCCATCTCTCCAGCCCGTTGTCCCATGACTTTAACATGGTGTCCTCCTGGTGAACTTTTAAAGGTTCCTTTTATACACATCACATCAAGTAGTATAATATTCTGCCACATCCATGCCGAAGAATAGTCCATCTTAAATCAGGTATTTAGAATTATAGCTTGGATATCTTGGGAGGGTGGGGTTCACTTTGGGTTTTCTTTGACTGTCTTGTCTGTAGGCAGGAGGTGTTGACAGGCAGATGAGGGTATGGGTTTCTTCAGTTGGGTTGTTTGTACTCTAGACAAGGCAGATCAGACCCTTCCCTGGGGTCCCAATGGGCAGAAGAACTAGGTAATTCTCCTGGGTTTGGGCAGCGATTGCTATTGGGGTCCTGCCAAAGAACACATGGACCTTGCTTGGGGTTGGCTCAGGCTGAGGTTGCACTTGGGCTGTTAAAATCCACCCCAAACCACAAGGTGGGGGACGGTGCCCCAGGGTCTAAATCATTCATCTCCTTCTAATTTCCTACCCTCCTGGAATCCAACAACCATGGCTGAAGCCACTTCACTAGAAAATGGGTCTCTTGGCTTTTCAAAATTGAGAAATCTCAAGAATAAAAGCAAAGCAAAATATCACTGGCCTTGAATGTGCTTGTGAAATTATTTCCCCTGTGGCTCAGGTCAGCCCTCCTCAAGGTCAGTGAGGAGCTGGGTGGAGCTGGTTTACTACCCCTATGGTGTGAAGATATCAGATCCAATTCTACAAACAGTGGGGCTAAAGATCTCACAGGTTTGTACCCTGAAGGCCAAATCTCCAGACACCTTTAAGGCTCAATTCCTTCAGTCCTCTGGGCCTCAGTTTTCCCATCTGTAAAATGTAGGGATGCTATAAATTGATTCTAGACACTGTTCAGAGTGGTTTTACAGTGGAAGCCTTTCCTAGTCTTCTGCTAACCCATGGCAGGGCCCCACTGAACACACAAGACAACTGAAGTTAGACACTGGAAAAGGCACTGTGTCCCAGTTCTTACCACCCACAAGTGACCTGGGACACCAGAGGCATCCTAAAGTCTCATGACACTTACAGGAACTATCACTGTTTATTTAAGTTTCTAACGTCTCCGTGAAACATAAGCTCCAAGAGACCAGGCCTTGGCCGCTACTCAGTACAGATCTAGAACCCATAATCATTCCTCTCCAAAGACGCTGCTTAGTAAGTGTCTGTCAAATGCAGAAATGAATGAGTGAATGAATGGATGAATGAATTCCAAACTCCAATTCCTCCCTTTATTTCTTCACCTGGCCAGACAGTCAAGGTTTTTCATGAATGAACTCATCACTACCCAAACAAATCAGTTATTGTGTGACTTTCTGGCCACTGAAAAGAGTTACGCCCTGTTCTGTTGCTTACGCATCATCCTTTCTGGTTTCCCATCTCCCCTTACCTTTGATAGCAGAGACATTAGATGTGAACTCCCTGCAAACAGAAAATGAATGAAACAAACTTGATTTCATACCCAAGTTCAGAGAGAGAGAGAGAGAGAGAGAGAGAGAGAGAGAGAGAGAGAGAGAATACATGCTCGACATAGCTGTGAAATGGTTGTAAAACCAAAGCACGAAAGCTCTCGCTGGCATCACCAAACATACCCGTGAGACGCAAAGTTGACTCCCAGGCTGGTGCATTCGAGACTTGAACTACCAAAGCAAGGTGAGTTGAATTCTTCAGGATCTGGAATATCAAATGAGACACAACACAGTCTGTAAAGGAAACTACCAGCATTCGGGGGAACAGTCGATTTAGTTGACAGCACTAACTCTCTCAATAAAGGAGGTGCCACAGAACAGCTAAAGTTCACAATGGTGAATAGGGAGACTCTCCTTGCTCTGGGAGGAGGGGGGTGTTGGGGGGAGGGGGAGGACCAGCAGCAGATGGTGAAATTTTGAAGACACTAGAATTTGAAGCATCTTACAGAAAACTCCAAGCAGGGTGTAGCTCACTCAGTAGGCAGAATACTTGACTCACAGGCTTTGGTTCCTGTCCCCAGCATCACACACACAGGGTGTGATATTGCATCTCCGTCATGCCAGCACTGAGGATGTGAGGCAGGTAGATATGAAGTCTCAGTCTGAGGATGCTCAAATATATAGAGAGTTTGAGGCCAGCCTGGGCTACATGAGACCCTATCTTAACAAACACTAAACCAAAAGGCAGGTCAGGTAAGAGCTGACTGTCAGTGCACCATCAGGGAGACAGGGATGGGGATGGGGGTGGGGGTGGGGGTCTGAGCTCACCCTGGGCAGCTCAGAGAGAACTTGCCTCAAAATACACAAGCAAAACAGATCATAGGACTCCCTCCTTAACCCTCCCAAGCACTCTGCAAAAGGTACCACTTGGGCCCAGCCATGCTGAGCAGTCTCTCAGATCTGAACCCCACCTGAGTCCCTGTCTGTCTCATCCTACACCAAGAACTGGTTGGGTGGGTGGGTGGTGTGTTTGGATTGCCCGTCAAAATTCATAGAGAGCAAGATGACTGTGTGAAGACCGTCCACCTGGGGTTAGCACAGCGTAGCACAGCGTAGCACAAGCACAGCATCCCAATTCCGCAGCATCCAGCCTTAAAGGCAAGGCTTTAAAACTATGTATATTTGTCTATGTGTGTGTGTGTGCATGCTGTGGGTGTTGAGGTGGCCACAGAATCCAGAAGAGGGTACCAGATCCCTTGGAGCTGGAGATACAAGCATTGTCAGCTGCCGAATGGGGGTGTTTAAAACCACATTCTGCCCCACTTTTGGAAGAGCAGAGATAGCTGTTAACCATTGAGTGTTCCCTTCAGCTGTCCCGGGCTACTCCATGTTGGAATGGCGGTCTTACCCCAAGCTGAGTTTCCCACCAGCCATTAGTGTCCAGTTGTATCTTCAGCAGCCTTTAACTCCAGCAATGACATCACCTCACTCTCAAAGTGGAATCAGGCTTTAAGTTGGAAAGTGACTTCCCGGGAACCCATTGGATTTGGGTCACATGCAAGCTGTTCTCCGGAGGCCCCAAGTCCGAGGTCAACCAATGACGAGCGAGAGCAGATAATCTCTGGTATTGTAGGAGATTCGGATCTCCCGGCCGAGATGAAAAGACTGGTCTCCATTTCCTTGGCTCAGTGGTCACTAAGAATGCGTCTCATCTCGCACGCAGGAGCCGTGGAGCCCCCAGGCCTTGGCCTTACTCCAGTGTACTGTGTCCTCCCTAACCAGGCCCCAGATGGTATCTCAGGACCACAGCAAAATGCCAGAGGCCCTTTGAAATCGCGTGGCTTCTCATCCACATTTGGAAGCCGCTGTTGGAGCTCAGTTAAGGCAGGAGAGGGGAACAAGGGTTGAAAGTTGCTTTCTCAGTTAGCAAGTACCAATCAGCGTCCACGGTGCTTTAAGCTTGTGAAGGACAGGGTTGAGACAGCCCTGGGTGGCTCAACCATTGAATATGGGAATGTCAGGCAGGACAGAGGACAGACCCACAGCTACTCAGGGACCTTGATCCAAAGCAAGGCTTCTGGCCCCTACCCAGAGGTAGAACAGGACGGTGCAAAGCCAGTGAAAATAGGCCCTGCCATTGCATGAGCCGAGGAATCTCCTTCAAGCGTTTTCCCTTAGTGTTTCTCCACTCCCTCCAGGATCCGCCCCCCACCCCAGCCATGGTCAGCATGGGCAGACTTTGAAAGGGAATGCTCCCTGTTATAGCAGCCTCGCTGTCATTCAGTTCCCAGGAAAAGTGAATCAAGAGTCAACGGATGGGTAGATGGATAGATGGATGGAAGGGTGGGTGTATGGATGGGTGTATGGATGAGTGTATGGATGGGTATATGGATGGGTGTATGGATGAGTGTATGGATGAGTGTATGGATGGGTATATGGATGGGTGGATGGATGGATGGGTGGGTAGATGGATGGATGGAAGGTGGACAGATGGGTAAGTAGGTGGGTAGATGGATGAATGAGTGGATGGATGAATGGGAGGGTGAATGGGCGGGATTCCTAATCAGACCTGACTTGGAAGTCAGCTGGGAGAATGGATTGTGGCAGAGGTCCTTGCTGTGTGATAAGGCCAGGATGAAGATGAGGCAGGAGAAATATTCTCCTAGCTTCAAATTTAAGCTGGTGCAGAAGAACTTTCCATGAGCAGCGCAAATAATCTCTTATTGTATAGTGTTTTTAAAATTCCAAAAATGGGCAGAGTCCTTGATGAGAAAACTCTCAGTAGTTTCCATAAAGACAAAATGAAGCCTGTTTTTGTAGACCCTAGCCTGGTGTCATACCATTCATGGCCCTGGTCCCAATAAAATCTTATTTGTAAAATTAAGTAGAGATGGGATGTAATAATCATTCCAGGACTTAAGAGGCTGAGGCAATGGGATTGCTGGAAATTTGAAGCCAGTATGGCTTACCTAGTGGCAAGCCGGGACTGGAGAGTGAGATTCTGTTGGATGGGTTAATAAACCAACATGAGACATGGGATGACTCTGTGGATAAGGAAGCTTGCCACCAAGACTGACAACCCAAGTTTGATCCCCAGGACTCACACAATGGAAAAAGAGAACCAACTATTCCAAGTTGTCCTCTGACCTCAACATGAGCACCGAAGCCTGCGCATGCACGCACATGCACGAATTTGCAGACAGGCATGCAGACACACATGCACACATATGTGCACACACAAGTTCATTCACTGGATGCATTCGGAAACATTTTCAGTCTTGTGGTTTTGTTGCTCTGTCCTCTTTTGTAGCTCTTTCAAACCAGAAGTGACCCAGAGCCTTGAAAGTTGTAGGTCAATGGTAAAAGTAGTTCCCTTGACTTTGGGAAATAGCCTGTGCAACCTGGAGCTTTCTGAGAAGAAAGGAATTGCTCAGACCAGGTGCCTCATGGACTCCTGGAGTTCAAAACCCCCATCATGGGGTGGCCCAGACTCTCGCTGTGAATGAACTTGTCCTAGGAGAGTAAAGTGTTTTGGGACCCAGGCACACAGTGCTATAAAGGGGGCAATTAAACCTATAAAACCCGGGTTTACAGGGTAGTTTATATAGCATTAGAGACCATTTACAGCTTTCTAAGATTGGTTTAAGTGGAGAAAAAAGGAACAGAGAAAGAGAAAGAACGAGCTTGAAACTAGAGCAGGATTAGAAGTTCACAGAGGTTTGTTTTTTGTTCTGTTTTGGTTTGTTTGTTTGTTTGTTTGTTTGTTTTGGAAGCAGGGAGGTCAAAACGCCAGGCTGGTTTTCTGCCTTTCTCTCTTGTAAATTAGCGGGGCTGAGAACGGCTGTCCCATAAGGTTCCTTTAGTTCCTCTGTGTCCACAAAGGAAGCCCAGTAAGTGGCCCTGTCCTAGGGAAGCCACAAGTCGGGCAGGTCTATAGACTGAGGAACAGACCTGCGGTGGTCTTGCCAAGTCACAGGGTGGCTCGAGGCACCCAGCAATGAGCCATGTGGAACATTTGAGTAGGATGAGGGGTTCTTTAGGGAGTGGTCTTGGAATTGTGCCCCATCAGACCATGCTCCTTCTGACCCCCTGACCTCCTTCCTTTCTCTTTCTGGAAGGATGCATGCCCTTGTTTCTAGACTTAAGCTTACTCTATTCCTCAGGCTGAAAATGCTCTTCCATCCACCCTGTGTATTCAGTCTACTCAAACACAACTTGATATCTCTTCTCAGGGGAATCTCCTTTGGAGGACAGTACGAAAAGCCAGCAGGTGTCACAGCTGTGGTGCTGTGCACAGCTGTATCAGTGGTCTTCTCTCTCTGGGGAGAGAACACAAGGAGAGGGTGAGGTTTTAAAGAGTTTTTTAAATATCTGTTAAATGATGCACAGGGAAGCCATCAAATCAGATCAGGAAGGGGGTGGCAGGTGCCGGGTGCCAGGAAGGGACACAGTTACGCCAATCTTCCTTTAACAAATGTTAGCTTGTATTCTTGTGCATAAGTAGCCGTTCAAAACACATATTGATTGATTGAGCGTGTGTGTGTGTGTGTGTGTGTGTGTGTGTGTGTCTTCTTCTATACTCCACCTTATTCCGTTGTGCCAGGGTCTCTCACTGAACCTGATGCCACACTGCACACTCAGCAAGTCCCAGGGATCCTCAAGCTCCCAGAGCTGGGGCTGCAGGCACACGTAGCCATGACTGGCTTTTTTCCCCCTTGGGTACTATGGACTTGAACTCAGGTCCTCATGGGTTCGAGCACGCCCACTGAGCCACCATCATCCCCACCCTCACCCCCACCCCTGAAGTTTTACTCTAAAAACAGGCTTGCTGGGTGTGAGCTGCACTTGTTAAGTGAGATGCTAACTTGGGGTGGGGAGGTGGGGGGTCTGGGGGCCTGGGAGCAAGACAAAGGATTCTGGGTTACTCACATTGGAGGTGACTCGATCATCACCTCAAAGGTTTCATTTTCAAAAACTGAGCTCGATTCATTCCTGTTGGCTAAATTAAAAGGAGGCCAGCCGGCACACTGCAGCAGCTAAGCACTGAACTGGTAGGCTGCCCTGGCTGCTGGGTGTGACTACCCACTTCTCCCGTGGTGGGACTGAATTCTGCTGACTCCATTACCAGCTGGAACTATCATGGGTCAAAAGTTTATCAAGGGCCACCAAGATGGCTCAGTGAGTCAAGGAGCTTGCTTCGAAGTCTGACAATCTGAATTTGACCCCTGGGACCCGAGTGGTGAAGAAGTGAACTGACCGCTGACCTCTCTACACATGTGCCATGGCAGGCACAAGCTTCCCCCAGCCCTTAAAATTGTCAATGCCTTGAGGGCCATGGGGATGGCTGCATGGCGGAAGGAGTCTGCCATACAAATGTGAGGACTAGAGTTCAGATCCCAGCACTTACTGTAAATGTCAAGATGTGATAACCTGCCTATAATCCAATCATATGGGGAGGGAGAGACAGGGCATCCCCAGAGTGAGCTTGCTGGCTAGACTAGGCCAGTATTTGAGCTCTGGGTTCAGGTAAGAGAGCCTGCCTTAAAATATAAGGCGGGTAGGCATCAAGAGAGACAGACAGATGGCACCAGCCTCTGACCTCCGGCTAACCAGTCAGTGGCTCGTTGGGCCTCAGTATGCTCATTGGTAGTGAGTCAGAACTCAGCACTGAGCCCCAAACCTGTGAGGCCCTTCATGGGTGTTGCCTAAAACAGGGGTCCTCACAGGGACAGGCCTGGCTAACTCGGTAAGAAATTTTGATTCTGACACAAAGGGCAAATCCAGTTCTCTTGGGGAAGGTTTTAAACGTGGTGACTTAACCTTTCAATAGCAGACTTGCTTTGGTGGACGCAAGCCTTGTTTGCCATTACGTAGAACCAAGAATGTGCAGGTGGGTTGTTTTTCTGGCCTCTGAATAAAAAGTCCCTGTTATTTATTGAGTTCCAGGAATTCCACTGTCCTCAGTAATTTGATATCATTCTGCTTATTTCTGATCCTGGTTCCAAAATAATTTGGGAAAAAAAAAAAAAAAAGGCAGCCAACACCTCATAGTGTCTTACCTTGTTTAACCCTTGAGGGGTCTATGCAAAATATAGGCTACCATTATATACAGGATTATTGGGTGATACTGAACAGCCCTGGTGGTGGTGTGTCTGAACTTAGATCTTGTTGGGGGCTGCTGCAATGATCAGCAACCCAGGATCATAAAGAAAGACTATCGGGACTTGAGAAATGGCTTAGAGGTTAAGAGTACTGTCTGTTCTTCCAGAGGACCCAGGTTCAATTCCCAGCAACCACATGGCAGCTCGCACCTGTCTAAAACTCCAGTTCCAGTGAATCTGACACCCTCAACACAGACATATGTGCAAGCAAAAGGCCAATGAGCACAAAAATTACAAAGGAATTATAAAAAAATAATTAAAGAACAACTATTGTGTATAAAGCAGCCCAGAACTGCCATCCTTAAAGCTCTGAGTGATAATTTTGAGAACAGTTTTAAAAAAAAAAAAAAACACAGAATTTGGATGATTCATATTGAAATGTGTCTCTGTTCTCACAGGTGGCTTGTTTTGTTTTAGAAATCCAATGGTCAACTCAATTGATGGATTTTAAAGAGTACCTCTGCTCTTGAGGTGAATCTTTCTGAAAAGAACAACCACTATGGATCACTGGGTACAGTGGCCATGCCTGGTCATCCGAGCACTAAAGAGGCAGAGGCTGGAAGCCTGAAAGTTCAAAGCCAGCCTGGGCTACATAGCCAGAGTTCATAGCCAACCTGTGCTACTTAGTAAGCCCCATCTCAAAAGTAAGATCAAATAAAAATGGTCCCCAAAGTTCCATTTTAAACATTTGATGATTTTTGGAAATTACAAAAATTCTGAGTGCTTACTACATAGAAAATAGAATTAAAAGTGTATATTTCTCATTTTGGAGGGAAAAATATGTATGAAAGAAGGTTTTACCATGTAGACAGGGCTGGACTGGAACTCATAGAAATCCACCTGCCTCTGCCTCCTGAGTACTAGATTAAAAGTGTGTGCCACAAGGCCTGGCTTAAGCAAAATGAGGTGTCATTTTTAAGCACAGTTATTAGCTGTTAAAAAAAAAAACAGCAAAAGGGCCGGGCAGTGGCAGCGCACGCCTTTGATCCCAGCACTTGGGAGGCAGAAGCAGGTGGATTTCTGAGTTCGAAGCCAGCCTGGTCTACAGAGTGAGTTCCAGGACAGCCAGGTCTACACAGAGAAACCCTGTCTCGAAAAACAGGGGGAAAAAAAAAAACAGCAAAAGATGATTTGTAAATGGGATAGAAGTTTAAGCAGTGAATTCAATTAATTTTAAATTTTAAAATATTTTAAATTCCCAAAGAAACGTGAATTGTAAATAATGAGTGTAGGGTATGTTTTTACATTGGCTTTTCTATGCTGGGGCATGTTAACTTGGCATCAGTTGACTCCAGAGGTTTTTAGAAGCAAAGGAAGATTCATCGTATTCTCTGTCCTTAACCTCATTATGTAGCTGAGAATAGCCTTGAACTTATGATCTTCCCGTCTTCGCCTCCCAAGTGCTCAGAGTATAACCTGTGCCACTACACACCTGGCGTAAACCATAACCTCTAACAGAACTCAGAGCCTTGGGCATGCCAGCTGAGCTCTCAACCAACCAACCACATCCTCCGTCCTCACTGCACATTTTCTTAGCCCAAATGTCTTCAAAGCCTCTCTCGGTAGAAGATAGAGTTCCAGCCATTTAGCCTGGAAATGTAAGCCAGCCAAACCGGGGCTCCGGCCGGCGCTGCGCGCTGGTTTAATTTCTTTGTGGTTTCAGCAGTCTCTTCGTTCATCCAGCTCCGATTTTTCCTGGGCAAGAATCCCAAAGTAACAGACCCAGAGGAAGAGTCCAGCCTCTCCATCCGCAATAATCCAATCAGCCTCAGCTGGGAGGCCCACGGCCCGCACCCCACAAGAGAAGGCACAGCCTCAGCTGGGAGGCCAGCATCCTGCAAGGGAAGTCGGTGGAGAGAGCAGCAGCGAGCCAAGCCAACGCCACATCACTGTTTTCTCTTTTCCTTGCGAGCTAAATTGAACAGAATTGGGGGGTGGGGGGAAATTCACACAAAAAGAAGGGGGCAAAAATCGGCTTCTTTTGTTTTGTGTTTTTGGATCGGAAACACAGGACTTCCCAATCAACTTAACTGAGTCCCAGATGCAGGAGCATCTCAAATGTAAAACACACCTCTGTCTCAGGCCCAGCTGCCACTGATGACTGAGCGGACCGAATGAGGAGGAGGCTTCTCAGACTTGGTCCCAGACTGTGGAGGGAAAGGGTCGAGGATGAAGGATCGCCTGGTGTTTCCAACCTGAAGCAACAGAGGGCTGCCATGTCAGTTAACTGGCTTGTTGGGGTCTCTCACGCGGAAAGCAGGTCTGAGTACTGCTGGATTTGAACCGGGTACTTGTTGGGGGACTGGTTGAATGAAGGAGAAAACATTGAATACATGCCACACGCATGCAGAACATGCTCGCTCAGGGACAAAGCAAAACATAGCAGTAAACACCAGCAACACTCACACTGGCAGACATTCTGGAGAATTCTCTTCTCCCTCTCCCCCACCCCCTAAGGGCAAATGGTACAGGCAGTTGGAATGCAGAGAAATGATGTGACATACAAATTAATGCATGGCTTTTAAAGGCCCGGGAGGAGACAAGGGCCATTTCACAGCCTCGCTTTCAGTCGTGGGTTTTCAAAGGCTGCTGGGGACTCTTTACTTTTCTTCCATGGTTGGACCAAAATGAGGATGTTGAGCCGTGTAACCAAAGACATCTCTTGGTGAAAGATCCTCCTTCAAGTGACTCTAATTCCCATTTTCATCAATGTTGTGCTGGCTGGACATGAAAACAGCCATTTAAATGGGTTTCTTCTGTCTTTTTGGTAATGGATTTGAGTTTACATGCTCAACATCTGGTTTGTTGAATCAAAATGTGCAAGTGGTTTTGCACCTCCATGCCCTTCTACAGGCTCAGGCTGAGACGTGGCTCCTTTTCTTCTTACTAACCTGGACTTTGACCCAAGTTTTCCTCTTTTTTTCCCCCTGCCAGTAAAACTAGGTGTCCAGGCTTTCTGAGAGGTCCTCCTTACCTTGGAGTTAGCAGTACCAGTCAAGGCATCCTAAGTGCACAGAGCATCAATCATCCTAAAACAAGAGTTTGAATCTGGAGAGACACTAGTGTTTAAGAGCACTTGCTGCTCTTGCAAAGGAACTCAGCTCTGTTCCTAGCACCCGTTCAGATCACAAACACCTGTGGCTCCAGTTCCACAAAATCTGACGCCCTCTTCTGGCCTCTTTGGGCACTGCAATCATGTGCGCAACCCTCCACCTCCCACAAACACATAATTTAAAACAAGGAAAAGATAAATTCTTTCAACTGAGTGTGGAGGTCTATGGCCTCACCTGATTACTGCAAACCAGAAGGAATGAAGCATGCCATGCAGGGCTGCAACAGACTTATGAGTGACCTTCCAAGGTCAGCCTAAGTTTATGATCAATAAGTCCTGATGTGAGAGCACTTGGTTCTGTGCAGAGAATTCATATGCTTACAGTTACATAAAAATATTGATCATAAAACATGGACAAGTAATTAAAGAATATTTTAAAATTGGTTTTCATTGACACTATTTGGTGGATGTTTCTAGAAGTGTTCCCAACCAAGAAGCCAGTTAGAATTGCACTTCTCTGATCCCCTTCAAACTGGGAATAGCATGTGTTTTAGTCAGCATCCCACTACTGTGATAAAACAAACTGGCCCAAAGCAACCTGAGGAGAAAGGGGTTTATTTGGCTTACACTTCCAGGTTATATATAGTCTATCACAGGAAAGTCAGGGCAGGAGTTAGGGCAGGAGTTAAGGCAGGAGCTAACGCAGAAGCCACTGAAGAATGCTGATTGCTGCCTTATGCCTAGCTAGCTAGCTTATACAGCCCAGGACCAGCTGCCTAGGGATGGTGCCACCCACAGTGGGCTAGGCTCTCCTCCACCAAGTAACAATCAAGAAAATGCCCCACAGATATATCCATGGGCCAATCTGATGGAGGTAATTCTTCAACTGAGGTTTCCCCAATGACTCTAAGCTGTGTCAAGTTGACAATTAAGGTTAACCATAATTAAGGTTAATCCTCCTACATCTCTGTCCTCTCTAGCTCCTCCTCTTCCTCTCCTTACTCCTCCCACCTTAGCTCTTCCTACAACAACCATAGCAGATGTCTTGCCCTCGGCCAGTCAAGTGTCAGTAGAAGTAATATGCATGAGTTTCAGGGAACTCGGGGAGACTGTGGAAGCCAATGTTCCACCCCAGCCTCTTCACCTTTTCCACAATGGAGTCCTGGACAGAGAATAGGCCACCAGGAAGGCTCTTGTGTTGTTAAAATAACACATTCAAAAAGTCTCCCCAAACCAAAGGGAACATGAAGCCAAAAAAACGCAACACCAAAAACTTTGGTATTTACAATTCTAAAACGTGAGGGCTGCTTGTTACTGCAGCATGGTTAAGTTTGTGACTGACTGATACAAACACTGAACCTGTAACACACAAGGCCACAGCCAGCATCTTCAGCATCTAAACATGAATTGGTCTCCGTTTTTTCTCTTTCCTTTTTTTTTTTTTTTCCCAAGATAGTCCTCTGTTGCCAAACTTGTGATTTGCCTCATTCAGGAAGCATTCTCAAGTCTCTGTGAGTGGCGTGTTGGAGACACAGCACAGGGTAAGACAGACCTGGCTGAACCCAGGATAGGATCTTGAGAATGACAGCCGTGACTGCACCAGACAAGGATTCACAGGGTGACTGCTGTGAACTCAGTGAAGATTAATCCTTTAAGACTCTCATTGTTGCTAAAGCCCATTCATTGTGAATGTGGCCAAGTAACGCCAGGTGTCCTGAACCTAAGAGGCGCCAATTCCTGGCAAATGTCACCAATGGTGCCACACCTGTGAGAAGTCACCAAGCTTTCTCTCTCACCTTCTTCCTTCCCTTCCTCTCTTCCCTCTTCCACCTCTCACCTCCTTCTTTCTTCCATCAATCCTTTCTTCTCCACCTGCCTCATTCCTTCTTTCTTTTCCTCTCCCTCTTTCTCTCTCTCTAGCTTTCCTTAAGTGAATTCACCATCGCCCTCACAGCTGCTCTTATCGGGCATGGGAGGGAGAGAGAGAGAGAGAGAGAGAGAGAGAGAGAGAGAGAGAGAGACAGGCAAAAGGGAAGTGACGTCATCTAAGCTAGCACTCATTCAGCAGACAAAGGGAAAGTGACGTCATCTAAGACCAGCATTCTGTGGGCCAATTGACGCCATCTTGGAGACCTGTGCCCAGTAGATGTACACTTGATCAGTTTGGGTCTGGTGACTAAAAGGCCAGCGTCCATTGCTGGAGTGACACACACGATGTCATCGGTTTTATTTGTGGGAAGTGGTGGGGGAGTGGTGTCAGTTAGAAGCAATCGCCATCAGCTTCCGGGGTACCTTGGCTGAATTCCGGTGGTCATGACCCCCATGGAATCCCCAGGAGAGGAGATACCTAAGGGCTGTGCCATTTGTCTTTGACAGATGGGGAAACTGAGACTCACGCCGCCTATGTTCCGACTCACAGATTCCCCAGCTCCTGAGAGGCAAGTAAGCATTTTGAGATCTCACGCACCCAACTACAGACTCAGCATTCGGTCCTGACCAGTTACCCCCTCAGCAGAGCAGCCTTGTGGGCTTCAGTTTGAGCCCGCCCTGGATTCAAAGGTTGTTGTGACTTCAGTCTCCTCTCCAAGTGGTTTGCAGCACCCCCACACCCAGACAATACCTAATTAAAATGATTCTCAGCTAGACACTCAACCAACGGCCTCTACACCTTGGGGAGTCTCACTCCTCCTCCATGAGGAATGAAACATTCTCTCTCAAGTTGTAGAATGGGGTGATCTGTTCTGACTACACCCCCAGGATGTAGTCACCTCTGAGCCAACCTCACTGGGGCTCAGTGTGGGCCTCAGTTTTATCTCCTGCAAAATGGGAACACATACAGAGGGGATGTTTAACGACCGACAACAGAAGCATTGGGCACAAAGAGAATTTCATCAAGCAAAATTACTAAGTCACATTGTAGCAATGTTTCCTTAGCAACAATCTCCTCCTAGCAACCCTCCCATAGTAACAACAGCAATAGAAGAAGTGGTCCTGGGTCCATTCAGAGAGATCTCGGACCTCAAGTCCCTGCTACATACTATAATACCTAAGCCCCTTTGTGAATCTAGAAGGCCTTGAGACAGTGGTCCATCCCCATCCTCAGACCCCAAACATCTTCCTGGTCATTTTGCATTGGAGGCTGGAGGGTTTGAGGGTCAGTTTAGCTCTGTTCCATTCTCTTCATGGCTACCTGCCACTCAGAGGACCCTGAACTTCACAGTTCTTTAAAATGACATGAAGCAGACCTCCGACCATACAGGCTTATGGAGGGGGGTGGGGTCTGACACTAAGCCTCCTGGATAGCACATGGCAGACAGTAGCCACTTCACCCATCATAGGGGAGGGGAGGATGTCGGGGAGGGCAGAGGACTAGAAGAATCACTTTGTTGCTTCTTTATTACTTTTATCTTTTGAGACAAGACTTCATTATATATTCTGGGTTAGCCTTGCTAACTATAGCCTGGAACTGTCAGAATCCTACTGCCTCAGTTTCCCATGAGCTGGGATTATAGGTTGTGTCCTCACATCTAGCTAGAGCCGTGTGTGTGTGTGTGTGTGTGTGTGTGTGTGTTACACTGGGTATGTGTAGGTATGCGTGTGGAAGCCATAGCACCTCAGATGTTACTCTTTGGCAACTGTCTATCTTGCTTTCCAGCTATGACTTCTTGTTGGCCTGAAACTCACTTCAGGTTTAGCTAGCTGGTCAGGGGTCCGTTCATCTTCAATTTCCAAACGCTGGGATTACAAACACCCAGCTTTTTCATATGGGCTTTGGGGCTCAAACATGTGTCTTCATGCCTATGTGGCAAGTGCTTTACCCCAAGCCATCTCTTCAGCCCCTCATTGTGGCTCATTGCAGTAAGGTCGGTTAAGCACATGTGTTCTGTAGCCTAGTTATTCAGTTTCAAACTTTGTCTCCAAGTGACTAGAGATGTAGCCTTGTGATAGAAAACTTGCCTAGTATATATATTGCCGTGGGTTTGCTCCCCAGCATCAGAGAGAGAGAGAGAGAGAGAGAGAGAGAGAGAGAGAGAGAGAGAGAGAGAGAGAGAGAGAGAGAGAGAGAGAGAGAGAGAGAGAGAGAGAGAGAGAGAGAGAGAGATTTAATTTAAAAAATAATCCTGGAAAGAGCTGGACATGGTGGCATCAGGCACCATGTGGCAGTGGCAGAGGCAGGATCTCTGAGACGGAGGCTAGCCTGGTCTACAGATCAAGTTCCAGGACAGCCACAGCAAAAGGAGGAAGAGGAGGAGGAGGAGGAGGAGGAGGAGGAGGAGGAGGAGGAGGAGGAGGAGGAGGAGGAGGAGGAGGAAGGGAGAGGAGGAAAGGGGTAGGAGGACAAGACTGAGAGTTTTGCCTAGCAAGTAGATTCTATAGCTAAAACACACGTGTTGTCAAGCCGGATGATCTGAGTTCAGTGCCCAGAACTAAGATGTTGGAAGGAAAGAACCAGCTCCCCAAATTGTCATTTATCTCTGCACACGTCCTGTGCCCACATACATACACAAATAAGTGAGTCATTACAAAATATATTTAAAATCAAATAAACAGCCCTGGCTCCATGCCACGTGGCCAACAAGATGCTGCCCTTCTCGGAACTTCGGTTTCTTCTGTAGGAGAGGGATCAGCTACGGGCTGGCCTCCTTAGGTTGCTTTCGCGTGTACCAGGCCCGTAACAAATGTAAAACACGGATCAGGCCTCCATGCCATTAAACACCTGACAGCACCCCATTCCAAATCGAGTTTGAAATGGGTCAGCCGACATCCTACAAAGTGTCCCAGAAGGCACGTCCCCGAAGCCGGCAGTTGCTATGCCCAACAAAGCCTCATTGTTTCCAGCCCCGCCAGAAACACGTGTTCCTCACCTCCGAACACAGCGCTGGAGGCTCCCACCCTCCATCTTCCAAGACTCTGGGTAGCCCAGGAGGCTGCCTGGAAATCCGATCCCTTCCAGCCCCTTCCCAATACCTCCATCCCAGCTACAGTGTTGCTGAGGCTTGGGCTTACCTATAAATCATTTTTAATGACAGTGTGAGAAGATTGAAGCCGCAAAGCAAATCTTACATGACGCTCTCCTCACCGGCAGCATCGAATATCCTAAATCAAATGCTTTATGGCGCTGCGTGGGTGTGGGGGGTGGGGTAGGGGGGCGCGTAGCGCTGGGCGAAATGAAGGAACGCTATTATTGTCTGTCTCTTTGTGCTGGGGGTCGCTCACTTTAGGGAATTCTTGACTGTTATGGCTGTGGGGCTCACACACCAGGCGGAGGAAACAGGATGGTTGGAGGGTTCACCAGGATTCTGGGGGAACTTTTTATACAATAAGACAGCTTGTGTTATGGGAACCAAAGCTGGAAACATGAGAAAGTTACGTGAATATAAGCCAGGCCTGATCTGGGGTTCCTCGCCGTTCACCTGAACACCCCCACTCCCTTTCCCGTTCAGAGAAAGCAATACAGTGAAAATCAAACTAAAACCATAGCAAATTAAAAGAGGACTTCCTCTCCTCCCCACAAACCCCAGCCAGAAATGGAAATGAATATAGCTTGAGCAGAACTTGTTCCATCTGACAAACGTGCTCCTAGCATCTCTAGGCTTTGCTCCCCGGGGACAAGCCCTTGTCACCTCCCAGGTGTGGAGATAGGGGGTCAGCAACTTCCTCCCCACAGCCAGTGGTTAAGAGTCTCCAGTTCCTCTTCATGTCCCTTCCAGCCTTTTCTACAGCAAGGCCAAGTCCTCATGAGACCCTGAACTCTGGAGGTTTTGTTTGAGGGTGTTAGGACCTTTCTCTTCTCATTATCCTGGAGAAGGGGCATGGAGGGGGCGGGGAGGGAAGGTATGATTGGCAGGTCAGTGTATAATGAAGGAGGGATGCTTTTGAGGCCGTGTTTATCAGAACAAGCCTCCCTGGATGCTCGGTGCCCTTGGTTCACCTTTTATCTCTTTCTTCTTCTCCTTCCCTTCCTCCTCCTCCTCCTCTTCTTCCTCTTCCTCCTCTCCCCTCTTCTTCCCCATCCTCCTTTTCCACGACTCCTCCTCTCCCTCCCCCTTTCCTCCCCTCCCCCTCCCTTCCCCCTCCGCTCTCCCTCCTTCTTCCATCTCTTTTCCTTTTCTGTCATCTTTGCGTTTGTGGTATATGTTTGGGCATGCGAGCCCCCCACGCACATATGCACATCTGTGGAGGCCAAAAGTCAGTGTTGAGTGTCTTTCTCAGTCATTCTCCACCTTATTTTTGAGACAGAGTCTCTCATCAAGCTGACTTAGCTAGGCTGGCTGGATGACTAGCAAGCTTTAGGCACAGCTGTCCTGCCTGGCATTTTTACACAGATTCTGGAGGTCTAAACTCAGAGCCCCATACCTGTATAGCTAGACTACTCCCACCAAGCCCCCCTTGCAAACTCGAGGAGTGGGGAGAGAATTCCCTGTGGGTCCCAACCCAAACCCCTCCTCCTCCACTTCTGCCCTTGCCCTTAAATTCTGAGCCATCACCTTCCTGATTTCCACACGTTTCCGTTGCTTCCTGTGATTTTTGAGTCTTAGCCAATAATCCCTGGACTTTCTAGGGGTAGTGGTGGTGCTTCCGAATACAGTAGGTGATTTTCACAAAGGTGAATTTGGTCCAGGGTCTGTGGCATTCCCACAGCTCAGAGATCAAGTACCCCCTTGTACTTTCCACATAGGCTGTTGGCTCCCTCATATGGGTCCTACTTACCTCTGCCTCAAGCAATTTCTTCCCCTTCTTTCCCACCTATAGAGCGAGTCCATCGAACACCGGGTCATGTGGGGAGTGATGTGCCGCCTCTGGCAATTAAGTGGCAGAAGTGACACAACCCTCTGTGTTGTGTCTGCGGCAGACATCACTAATCAACTACCACTTCTTGCTAAGCCTGAGCGTGTCCTCAAATCCATCGCCACAGAGAACCATGAGTACCTTAAAGCAAATATTTAGAGTTGACAAATGAAATAAAGTTTCTCCGTGACCCCTTTCTCCTTCCCCTGCTTTCCCCTTACTCCCCACTCTAGTGTGTACAATGGTACTGGGTGAAGATAAAGCTCCCCCCCCCTTTTAAATTTGTGTCATCCACGTGATGAGATGGGATTGTGGTATGGATGCCCAGCCATACATGCTACATCTGCATAACCGCTCCAACGCACAGAAGAGAGGGTGGGCAGGCTACAGGAGGTAGGATAGAGTAGAGGGCTGTGGAACACTGTCTCCTGGGCATAACATGGCTAGTCACCCTTTGACCCAGAGCAGCTGTGACCATATGCACAAGGCCTGCACGTGACTGGGCTCATAAACCTTCTATCATGGAGGGAAGGGGGTTGCTAGAGCCCCCTTCTCTGAGGATCTGTAGGTGGTTAATAAGAGGGTTGCTGAGCATGGGAGAGATTTTCCTCAATACCACAGCCACTAGGAATGTGCACATGATTCTGTAAATAACCCCTTACCTGTGTTCCTGTGAGCATTCCTAATAAACTCACTTGAGTCAGGAAAATATAAGAAGGCAGGGGGAGGGTTACTTGGAAAAAAGAAAAGAATCTGCAGGAGGGGACAAGACAGGGTAGTGTGTGTGTGTGTGTGTGTGTGTGTGTGTGTGTGTCTTTCTTTGTGTGTATGTGTGGGTGTGCATGTGTGTGCATATGTATGTATATTGTGGGTGTAAATATGATCAAAATACATTACACATATGTGAAAACACAATGAGACCCACTATTATGTCTAATTAATATATGCTAGTAAAAATGTTTTCAAAAGATGTGTTTGTCTATCTGGACTTTTACTATTCATAAGCAATTAATATTCATGAGAATGGAGATACATGTGTTACTGGGATGAATGGTAGAACCAGGCAGAGCGTGGCTACACACACACACACACTCACCACACAAGCACATATATACACACCCCATTCTACACACACACAACACACAAACACCCATATCCACACATATAAACATACATCTACAGACAGACACACACATGTAAACACCCATTCCCACATACACACATGTATATTCACACAAACACACATTCACACATGCACACATATATATGTATACACACCCTCCACACACAGAACACATAAACACACATAAACATACATGTCTACACACAGGCACACACACACATACACACACAAATACATATATACACACCCCACCCTCCACATACACAACACACAAACACCCATCCCCACACACATAAATACACATGTCTACACACAGATGCACACACACACAAACACCCATTGCCACACATATATACATGCATGTACACAAAACACACACATTCATATATATATACACACACACAGTGCATTCTCCTTACACAGAGCTCACAAATACACATAAAAACACACATGTCTACACACAAACACACACACATAAACACCCATCCACACAAATACACATATACACATGTGTACACACACACACATGCATATATATATATATATATATATATATATACACACGCCACACATACACACACAAACGTCCACCCATACACACATATACACATGTATACACACATGTACATACATGTATACACACACACACACTCCAGCATCAGGGCCTGGAAGGCTGTCCTCTGCAGCCTTCATGGTGAGCCTGGTGAGACTCACAGACCAGTGACAGGGATACAGATACCCAGAGGCAGCAGAGGACGGCCTGATCCGTGTAGGAAGCTGACAGGGCAGGCAGCTCTGTGTTTCCTGCCAGCTCCTACTAACTCAGCACAGCAGAGAGAGGTGGCAGACTCCTTGTCCCCTAAAGCCTTGTCAGCTTCACCCTAATGATGCCAATGTTTTGACAGAGCTGAGCAACACAGCCGGTAGGTGTGAAGTTGGAATTAATTTTCCTCTGAAGGTCAAGTGTATTAATGAGCTCTTGGCTGGTTCGGGTTGCTGTTCCTTTTTGTTCTTTTTGCAAGAAGAAAACAGGAGAGATGGGGTGTCAGTTCCTAGAGCCTTGCTGTCCTTCCCTCAGAGGAGGTGACCTCTTTTTAGAGGCACAGTAGACTCAATGGGCAGACATTTGGGCTTAGCTCCTGCCTGCCCTGAGGAGATCAAATCCCACTGCACTTGGAGATGTAGCACTTGACAGAGTGAGTGTTCAAGAATAATGCATTTAAATAGATGAAAATTTAGGAAACAAAGTGGGTTGTATTAGACCTTCTGCTGATCATGTGTGATTAGTAATGTCTGCCTGATCAATTAGCACGGTGTGCCTAGGGCATAACCTAGGGCAGTTGTCATAGAATTTGGAAATGACACCATGACATGTTAGCCGACATGTAGAATCATGAGTTCATGATATGTTAGCTGACGTGGTGGATTCATGACATCATGTATGTTAGCTCTTAGGGTGGATTCATGACCTCATGTATGTTAGCTCACAGAGTGGATTCATGACATCATGTATATTGGCTTACATGGTCCATTCATGCCATCATATATGTTATCTCACAGGGTACATTCATGATCTCATGTATGTTAGCTGACATGATGGACTCACATGCATGTTGCCTGACATCATGACCTCACTCCATTTGTTCTCTGTGACATGGATCTGTAGTCTCCACTCAGGGTTTCAAGCTCGGGATTCAGATCTCCACATCTATTTGTACCCCTAGCTATACTGTGCCCTGTGCATCCGTCCTTCCCAGTGACACCCTGCAGCTCAGTGATGATCTTAAAGGCAACACGTGTGCACTTTGGGGCAAAGACACACCTCTAGCAAAAGTACGGTGTTTGGTTTTTGTTCTGCTGGGCCTGATGCGGTTGAGACAGGATCCTCAAAGGCCTTAGGTATGAGGGGCTCATGCACACGAGAACTGGAGCCGAAGAATGGTGTGTGGATTTCAGATACATGTCTTGGCCTTTACATCATCCACAAAAGATCTGCCAAGAGAGGCCCCTACACCAAGATGCCAACATGAAAACAGCTTCCTTCCCCGAGAAGGCCTCTCAAAGACCAGTGACCAAATAAGTAGATTATATTTTAAAAGGACGTTGTAAATCCCACCCCCATGAAAATAAAGGGAAGGAGAGGTCGCTTGCCCTTCCCTCACCATCTGACCTTTATTACAATTTTCATAGAGTTGTGTGGCTGGAGGAGGCCGGCTTAGTAAAATAAATTCTGCAAAGAGAATGGAGTCTTCTCTCTAAGCTTGGGGGATTTGGCAGAGATAAAATTCCACTCCCCTGTCTCAGCGAAGGCCCAGCAACTGCTTTGCAAGTAGGGCATCTTCTCACGTCCAAACTCCGCAGCCCACTCATCTGTTGCCATCTCCCAAACTGAAGGATTTGTGATCAGAAACAGCTGGGTGCCCCTCCAATCCTGCACCTGAAGGGGAAGAAAAGCCACTGAGAGAGCCTGGCCTTTTTACAGCTTAACAGGTTCCCAGGAAGATACCCGCCTGGGAATTCAAATGCCTCTGTGTGCCAGCTTAAACCTGAACTGGGCATCTCTACAAATCGCTAATCCAAGATGGCTCCCCTCCCACGTTCTCCAATATGGTCGGATCATGACAGCTGGAGTCACTGAGACTGTATAGCGTATCCTGGTGCTGTGGTCTGACTTTGAAGTGTTTCCCACAGGCTCCTGGGTGGAATCCTCTCTCTCTGATGGTGGAGCTATTTGAGAGAGGTTGGGAGAACTTTAGGGGGTGGGACCTACCTGGAGAAAGTAGGTTATTGCAGATTGGCCCTTAGTGTTGCTGCCTGCTCTGTTCCGCAGGTCGGGGTCGAGAGAGAGAGAGAGAGAGAGAGAGAGAGAGAGAGAGAGAGAGAGAGAGAGAGAGGATAAAGGGGAAGAGACGCGAAGAATGGAGACAAGACAGAGGTTCTGATCAAGTCTCGTTTATTAAAGGGAAATCTGGGGTATTTATACGCTTTTGCCACATGCCTTGTAGGCACATGGATACCATGTGCCTTGCAGGTGTTGATATGATGTAAGCCTTACAGGCGTGGATACCACGTGCACCTTACAGGCATGTATGGCATGGATAGCACGTGGACAGCACGTGAACTGCATGACTTGCAGGCATGGATATCACATGCGCCTTGCAGCTGGGGGCAGTAAAAAGCAAAACAAAATATGTGGGATATCAGAGTGTGCTTCAGCTGTTGTAGGCTGTTGAAAAACAAGTCTCACGTCAGGGTATATGGCTCAAGATGGCTGCAAAGCTGTTAGCCGCTTTCTGCTACAAGTCAGCTCTCAACACCTTAGGAGAATCTTCTCCCTCTCTGCTTCCTGTATCTCACACTTGGCTTCCCGCCTGCCATAAGAAAAAGCTCTGCTTCTTCACACTCTCACAACCATGGCTTCCTTCTTATGGGCAAGGATCCCCCCCAGCTGCACACTGTATCTGCTGAGTGTTTGTCACTGAGATGAGAAAGGCCATCTACTGTTCTGTGTTGTTCACTTCGTTTCTTTACTTCATTTCTTCAAGGAGCAAGCATTTAGTGAACAGCACCCTGTACCAGCACTGCAGTAAACAAAGCAATGCCCCTGCCTCATGGAGCAGACAGTCTCGGACTTTGTCTACTCCTTTCATTTGCCTGCATAAGGGGCTCTTTCCACTTCAGGGTCGGACTCAGCATACGTCTCAGACTACATCTGTTTACCCCAAATCATTCTGTCACAGACCCTCGAAAAAACCAGTGAACTCAGACAAGTGGCTTAGCTTCTCTGGCCTCTTGTTGATGTTTTGCATAGTGGAAACCATACTTGTATGTACCGCAGAGGGTCTCTTTGAACACTGAAGGATGTATCTGGGAAATTAGCTACAGTACATAGATCAATAGCTAGGGTAGAGCAAGCATTCCGATAGATCAGCCTCTAGTCATATTGCATTGAGCACAGTTTTTAAGAAAGATTTTCCTCCCTTGGTTAAGGGAGAAAACAGAGCATTTTCCCCACAGAGATGAGAAAGGTCACTAGCGTTTCAAATGGTTCATTCGTGCATTTGTTCAGTGAGCATGCATTTAGTGAACAGTGCCCTGACCAGCACTAGGGGCACAGCAGTAAACAAAGTAATGCCCCTGTCTCATGGAGGAGACAGCCTTAGACTTTGTCTATTCCCTACAAGCTTTGTCTAACCTCTGCTCTCACATGTACAGCTACACGGGTCATAGACGCGCAAAGGCAGTAGTTCATGGATATTATAAGAGGTCGTGAGATTCTCCCTCGGGTTGGAGGGGCAATTGGTTGTGTGCCACCTGATAAAGTGTGTGGGGACTTGAACTTTGGTCCTTCACGAGAGCAATATGTATTCTCACCCATGGAGCCATCTCTTCAAGCTCTTACTGAGTAAATATTGATTGAGCGTGGTGACCGACGCACCTGCGCTATCACCAGTGTCTGGGTCTCTTTTCCTTGCTAAGAAGAGACCCACCTCGACCCTTTTGCATTTGAGGAAAGATAAGAAGTAGGCTGTGACCGATAACTATGGACAGAAGTGAGAACGGAGCTATCTGGAAGCCAAGTGACGCACCTGAACAGGACTCTCTGCAATGGGTTGAGCTGCTTGTAGGCTGTGAGGTGTGGTTCCCAGCTTTTGTGAGCTGTCATCCACGCTGAGGTGGGCTCTGGTGATGCAGCTGTCTTTGAGTCATTTCTGCTCATGTACATAAGCTCAATAAAACTCATTGTTTCACCACCAAGTTGGACATCTGTTGTGGTCTTCCTTTCTGGAGTGAGCAGATGTGTGTGTGTGTGTGTGTGTGTGTGTGTGTGTTGTGTGTGTGTGTGTATGTTGTGTCTCCCTAGGAAAAGCCTGTCACACAATAGCTGCACAAACCATTGGCTTCCAGTGCCAATCTGATGGAAGCAACCCAGCATTTGAGTTTCCCTTTTACAGATGGGTCAAGCTGAACACTGAGATTTCCACCCCAGTCTTCATGAGCATTCTCTTCTCAACGCTCACCAATAAGCAAATCGGAGAGAGATTCTTTTCTTTCTCTTCTTCGAGTACAAGCAGCCAAGGAAAACAAGGGATTCCCAGTCAAAAGGCTTCCTTTAGGATGGTCGATTTTATCGTTTGAGTGTTCGAGAGTATGTTGTGCTTTGATCAAATCCATGCACACCCTTTCCTCTTGGATCCCTTCCATATTCTCCCCGTCACATTCCCTTCCAACTTCATGTTCTGTTTTTTTTTTTTTTTTTTTTTCCTTAAGCCCACTAAGTCTGCTTGGTGCTGCTGTGCTATGCATGGGTATGCATGGGCAATCCTAGGGTCTTCAACCCTGACAAAAACAGACAGTCTTCCTTTCCTAGTAGCCTCCAGTTACCAATAGTTCCTCAACCCAGCAGTGGGATTTTATGGGTCCCTTCCCTCTCCATGATGGGGTTTGGGCTGGCTTGATCTTGTACAGGTTTTGTGCACACAGCACCCACACGTGTTGGGAGTTACATGCACAAAGGGAAGTCCTGTTCTCCACAGTCCTCTGATGCCTTTGGCTGACACAACCTTTCTGTGAATGCCTCAGTTGCTTTCCTATGGCTGAGATAAGATATCATGTCCAAGGTGACTTATAGAACAAAAAGGTTACTGGCTTCTTACAATTTCATGGCCCGGAACATGGCAGCAGACAGGCATGTCTTGAGTCATAGTTGACACTTGAGTCATAGTTGAGATCTCACATCTTGAGACAAAGTCACAAGGCAGTGAGAGCTAACTGAGAGCAGTGTTGGCTTTCAAAACCTCAAAACTCACTCCCCCCACCCCAAGAGACATACCTTCTCCATCAAGGCTACACCTTTTAATCCTTTCCAAACAACTACAAATCAAGCATTCAAATATATGAGCCTATGGGGGAGGGGCAATCTCCTTTAGACCACCATGTTCTATGCTCTGCTCTCCGTAGACTTGTAACCATCTCATGATGTAAAACGCACTTGCTCCAACTTCGAAAGTCCCCACAGTCCCTCACAGTCTCACCACTGTTTAAAAGTCCAAAGTCTTTTCTGAGACTCAAGGCGATCTCTTAATTATAACTCCCTGTAAACTCAATAAAATAAAATAAATTATATACTTTCAACACACAGTCGCACAGAATATACATTACAATTCCCAACGTGGAGGAATCCGGGTGGGCGGGGGGTAAGGGGGAAGAGTGAGGAAATTCCAGATCAAACAAGAGCGAAACCCAGCAGAGCAAACTGTGAATCCTGTAGCTTCATGTCTGACGTCAGAATGCTTAGGTGTGCTTCTCCTCTTCCATTTTTGCTGTCTGCAACACCTCTTTCAATATCTGAGGCGTGGCTTGTCGCTTGGTATCCACATGTCCAGGCTGGGTTCTTGATGGGAGTGTGAGGCCTGAGTAGTGATTACAAATGCATCCTTGGTGTCTGAAAACATTAGTTGGAACTGGGTGAGAGCACAGACCAAGGGGCCAGGACCTTAAACAGAAAAATAATACCTGCTTAAATAAAACGAAGAAAGGGATGCACACAAATCATTGCAGAGGGTTACTTGACCCTCTTAGAAACTTTAATTGCTGGTAATGGGCAGCCTGTTGGCTGGTATTTCATTAGCACTAATAGATTTTTACAGGACATTTCTCACTCCACTCTCCAAGAGCCTCAGGAATTCATTAAATATTTAGAAGCAGTACTCAGAGTTGTTCAGTTAAAGATGCCCCTTCTGATGAGGTTTCCCGCAAGTTAGAGACCCGGAGAGAGGAGGCCAGCACTGGATAGATGCTCGCTGTCAGTCTGGGCAATCATAATCAAGAATGTTGACTGAGTGCTTGCTGCGTGCTGGGCACTGCGCTCAGCGCTTTGTGTCTGTGTGTTAAAAATAAAGTGGCTCAAGAGATGGCTCAGCAGGTAAAGGCACTTTACAGTCAAGAACGATGACCTGGATTTAATCCCCCAGGATGCGCTTGATAGAAGGAGAGAACTGACTCTCACAAGTCATTCTCTGACCTCCACATACACACTGTGGTGTACTCATGGGCATGCACACACAATAGATGATAGGTAGATACATAGATAGATAGATAGATAGATACATACATACATACATACATACATACAGTGATAGGTAGATACATAGATACATAAATAGAAAGAAAGAATAATAGATAGAAAGAATGATTGATAGATAGAATGATAGAAAGAAAAAGGAAAGAAAGAAAGAAAGAAAGAAAGAAAGAAAGAGAGAGAGAAAGAGAGAAAGAAAAAGAAAGATAGGTAGGTAGATAGGTACATAGATAGAATGATGGGTAGATAGATAGAATGATAGGTAAATAGATAGAATGATAGGTTGATAGACAGATATAAACATAAAGCCAGAGATTCCACAGTCTCCGATACTTACTCATTTAAGGGGGAAGACGGAGACTTCAATTTCAAAGGTAGTAGGGATTGAGCAGTGGGGAAGGAGTGAGGAGTGGGCCAGATGTGGGCTTCCCCAAAGGTGCTGCTGGCTAACTGTGTGGCTTTGAGCAAGTTACTAAGCCTTCCTGATCTGTAGTTTCATCTTTACTCTGTGGAGATTAATTCTTCATTTGACAGGAGAGGGGATGAAGTCACAGGTCAGAGAATGCAAAAGAGAAAAAAGTCAGAACTTGCAATGCGATCTCAGACTTAGCCTAATTATTTATCACTACATAACTAATGTTACCAGTTGGGTTCTCTAGAGTATACATGTTTGTGTACACAACACACACACACACACACACACACACACACACACACACACCACTAGAAGTTCAATGTGCCAACCACTGAGCTACACTACTTACATACAATTTTTTAAAAAAAGATTTTAGTAGAAAATGTTTTAAATTCTACCCCTTCTGATCTGTGATCTGTAGAAGCCTGTATAGCTCCTTCATCCTTTCTTCTGTATTATTTTTGTTTTCAGCCGTAAAATGTGTTAATGATGATTTTAGTATAGCCTGGTGAGAGACAATCCCACCACCACCACCTTAGGCTCGGGAATTTCAACATCCAGTTTCCAGTTAGTGGTGCTGTTTAGGGAGTTTATGGGTCCATTGGGAGGTGGAGCCTTGCTGGGGGAAGCACACCCTTTGGGGTGGGCTTTCACAGTTCACATCATGTTTACTTCACTCTTCCTGCTTCCCACTTGTGGTTGAAGATGTGATTGCTCGTCTTTCTGCCTTCGCTGTCTGTTGCCATGGTTCCTCTACCAGGATGGACTCTCCCTCGAGAACCCTAAGCCGAATTAAACTCTCTCTTCCATAAGTGGCTTTTGGCCGTGGTGTTTTATTGTAACAACAGAAAGGTAACTGATGCACCCAAATTGGAGTGATACATGCATGCAAATGAAAATGCTGGGGCAGATCGGGGGTGGGGGGTGGGGGAGTGGGGGGGGAGGGGATGCCTCAGATGTGGAGACAATACAGGAGCTGGGGGACTGATACAGTACAGAAAAGTGTCTACCTCTTCCTCTACCCTTCCTCAACCCTTCCTTCATTTCTTCCTCTATTCTTCCTTCCTTCCTCCTTCCCTCCCTCCTTCCCTCCTTCCATTCTTTCCTTCCTTCCTTCCTTCCTTCCTTCCTTCCTTCCTTCCTTCCTTTCTTCCTTCCCTCCTTCCAGAGCCAGCAGGTGATTGCCCACAACCTGTGGCTGTCCGATGCTTCACTGAATCGATTTATGCATATGGAACATCCCGGTGTCTTGGGTATTGCTATAGGCAAAGCACGCACCACAGCCAACGTGATGAGGAGGCGAGGATGATGAAGATATGGTCATGCTACACTCTATGCCTGTGCAGAAACATCACAACAAAAAAGGAAAACCTTTACAGAGAAACCAGGTTTTATTACTAATATACTAATATCAAATTGGTGAGTAAAAAAAACCATTACATGGGAGGTGCATCAGTAACCACAGGTAGTGCCTGTTTGTTATTGCTGTTAATCGTGATTAGAAACAATTGACTTCATCTCCTGTTCCCTTACTCATGGATCTCAGTACTTTCTATTGCCTCATACTGGGTCCATGTGATCAATTGTAACAACCAATGACTTTTCCTTGGAAGCTCTCTTCCCACTTTCAACGTTTATTCTACAAGTGTTTCTTGAACGAATACTATGTAGCAGGTGCTTCGCTAGCTGCCGGGGTAACAATACTGAACATTTGTGAGTCTTACATTAGTGTGGGAGAGAGAAGCTACATAAGCAAGCAAAAATATTATTGCGTGGTAGTAAGAGCCATGAAAAAAAATATAAATTATAGACTTGAATAAAAGATGGAAGGTAGTTTTTTTTTTAATTAACCATTTTATTCATTTACATTTCAAGCGATATTCCCCTTCCCAGTTATTCCTCCACAAACCCCCATCCCCTCCACTTTTCCTCCTCCCCTTTGCATCTATAAGGGTGTTCCTTCACCCACTCACCCACTCCTGCCTTACTGTTCTATCATCCCCCTACACTGGGGCATCAAACCTCCACAGGACCAAGGGCTTCCCCTCCCACTGATGTCAGATAAGGCTATCCTCTGCTACATATGTATCTGGAGCCATAGCTCCCTCCAGGTATACTCTTTGGTTGGTGGTTTAGTCCCTGGAAGCACTGGGTGATCCAATTAGTTGATATTGTTCTTCCAATGGGATTGAATTGAAAGCTCTTTCAGTCCTGATGAAAGGTAATTTTAAATGATTAAATTGAGGGAAAACCTCCTTAATGGGTGACTTTTAAGTCAACATATGAAGGAAGATGGAGAATTAACTAGAAAGATAATTGGAGGAAAAGCAATCTGGGCAGCTGGAGTAGCAAACTCGAGGACCACTGGAGCCAAACGTGGTGGTGTGTATCTGCAATCTCATGGAAGGTTAAAGCAGTAGAGTGCAGTTTCATGGCCTGGCTTGGTGATGGTGTCTATCTCAAAATGTCAAAGAGGGCTGGGGATGCAGCTCAAAGGTGGAGGGATGGCTTCCCCATGCACAAGACCCTTTGTCCAATCCCCTCTGTCACGAGACTGTTGTAATGGAAAGAGTGTATTTGAAAACAGTAAATTCAGGAACCTACAGATGAATTTATGGCAGAGAAGAAGGGAAGGTGAGGGGGTTGGAAGATGCTGAGGGAAGTGCCTACCAACAGTGTTCTGCAGTTAAACCTCATTTGACCAGTGACTGTGATACCCTTATCTGAGAGCTTCTTCATGTTCCTGGAAAGAATGAAAGACAACTGAGTCTGCTCACCTAATGAGCTGCGAGGTTTATTTGGCTCTAGGCATTAGTTCTCAAATTGAGTCAAGGACTTTTAGAATTCACAAGAGTGCATAGACACTTTAGATTTTGTGAAGAAACACAGGAGATACTTAAATTTTGTGGGAAACCATGCAAACCACATCTTTCCTAAGTGCCTGTTTGCTTTCATTTTGCCACAGATTCACTTTCTCTCATATGTACCTAGTGACTACCACTTCCTTTTGATAGAATGGTGTCTTAGTTAAGGTTTTATGGCTGTGAACAGACACCATAACCAAGACAACTCTTATAAGGACAACATTTAATTGAGGTTGGCTTACAGGTTCAGAAGTTCATCAAGGAGGGAATATGACAGCACCCAGGAAGCCATGGTGCAGGAGGAGCTAAGAGTTCTACATCTTCACCTGAAGGCTGCTAGCAGAGTACTGACTTCCAGGAAGCTAGTATGAGGGCCGTATAACCCACACACAGTGACATACCTATTCCAATAGGGGCACAGCTTCTAATTGTGCCACTCCCTGGGCTGAGCATATACAAACCATCAAAAATAGTATAACTCACTTCATCTTCCTGGTGTTCAAAGTGGGTCTCTGCTGTTTAATTGGTGTGTTTGAGCCACTTATATTTAGTGCAATTATTTATATCATGAGATTTAAGCCTGACACTTTGTTGCATGTGTTTTTCCTGTTCCCTCTGCTTTTTACTCCTGGTTTTCCTTCCCTGTCTTCTTGTAGACTACTTAACATTTTTTGTTAATATTTCACCTTCACATATCTATGTTATTTTTGAGAGATCTCTGTATAAATGTTTGATGTTTCCTCCAGGCACAAATATATATATTATTTCTTTGTATATAGAATTTATAGTTGATAGGTCTTTTTCTTTACAAATGTGACAATTCTTTATGTCTTCCATCATTTTTGAATTTTAGAAGTCTGTATTAGCTGGGTGTTTCTCCTGCATAAGAAATGGATTCTACCTGGCTGTTTTAATTCTTTGCTCATGTGTGCATTTAAGTTTTGTAAGATTGACAATAATATGTCTGTATGTACATCATTATATTATTTATGTTTAAGGCTCACTGTATTTCTCCAGGTTGTGAGAATTCCTTCCCTGGGGAGATAAAGCAAATGCCTAGTTCTTAGAAGTCCCCCAATAACATTTTGCTAACATCCAACTTGGGGAGCCAATGACTTTCTTAGGCTTCTTTATAAAGCATGGTGAGGGGTTGCTTTAAAAAGTATAGGTGACATAAAAACAGCCATACCCAAAAAGCCTCACTCTAGCATGGATCGTGTCTTCCCCTAGCTGCATAGATGGAGTCTCCTATCCAGTTAAACATCAACAATTTATATACTGTGGTATCTCTGGGGACCATGAGACCAAGGCCTATTAGGACAGAATTACAATATAACTGGGCAGGAGGAACAGCTAGAATCTCAGGTGAGGATCCAGTTACCTTTCCCAACCATCCCCTTTATGAGGATCACCAACAGTCAACTAGCTCAACCTGTGGGGGTGGGGGAGTCCTTGCAAATAATTGTAATTTCTCTGATGAAGATGTCAGTTGGTTGGTATGCTCCAAGGACAGACTTACAACACTCAAAATCATAGATTTGCATCGTTGTCCAAATCAATGATATTTTCCTCTGTTAATTTCTTCAAACAATTATTTTCAATTTCATGCTTTCCTCTGGAACTTCGATTGAACATGACATTATATTTCTGTTGTTGTTGTTGTTATCTCAAAGGTTCTCAATACTCTATCCCTTTTTGGAAAAAATCTCTCTGTTGTTATGTGGACTTGCCTTCAAGCCCACTGCTTCTTTGCTCCCACAGAACCTATCCCTTGGGGTTTTGTTTTTTTTTTGCTCAGGGCAGTAGTTTTTCACCACCCCAATACTCATTTTCGTGTCTTCTACCTCTTTCCTGAGCCTTCCCCTGTTTTCTTCACTTCAAGTAACTTCCCAGGGTTTGTGTCCTCTTGGGCTTGACATCTGTTGGTTGTCATCTCCTATTTGACTTGAGATTCTCCTGCTTTGGGTACAGGGAACAATTCTGTGCTGCACGCTAGACATTTTTAGTACACGGTTGTACGGCTCCTGTTCTCACTCCAATCTTCTGTTTTTGTAAGTAGCTTAACTGCTGAGGTTCTGGCTGACTTCTGTGCCCCTTCCCACCCCCCTGTTTGAACAGCGACTGAATTTTCAAAACCTTGGCAACACTATCTTAGTATCCTGTGTGCTACCCAGAGGCCAATAGGAAGCCTGGGTGGTATTGTCTTCTATAGCTTAATTCTCAAAGATGGTTTCCCGTGACTCTGCTTACTTTCATTCACGATTTGTTTGAGGGTGTGCCAAAGACTTCATAGAGACTTGGTTACGTTCTTTCACACTTCAGGCAGATGATTGAAGAACCCCGGTGGATGGCTCTCTCCTCTCTATAATCTCTGCCTCTCTTCGTCTCCTATTAGGGTGAGGAGGTTCTTCCATGTTTACCATCACTTGGGGGTTGTTAAGAAGGTCTGTTGTCATGATATGGGTAGGAAGCTTCATATCTGCCAAGAGAGGCACCGGGCAGAGGAGGTCAACAGGGCTCTGCTCCAGGCCACAGCAGGACTTGATGAGCAGGGAGAGGAGGAGGCCCTGTGTGTGTGTCTCTCTAGCATCCTCCTCTGTTCACAAGAGGAGGGGTGTAGTCTTATACACTTTGACTTGACTTGAGTTCTAGAGTCAAAACCCCATGGACTTCTGACCTCTCTCTGGCCTATAGCTAGAGAACTTATCTTTCCTCCCCTTCCTTCCATGTCCTCTCCTTCCTTGGAGTGTATGTGAGTGCTTGGGTGAGCATGCCTGTGTGCCTGTGAGTGTGTGTGCATGTGTATGCATGTGCATGTGTGCACGTGTGAGTGCATGTGTGTGTGTGTGTGCATGTGTGGTGTGCATGTGTGTGCATGTGTAGTGTGCATGTGAGTGAGTGTGTGTGTGTGTGTGTGTGTGTGTGTGTGTGTGTGTGTAGATCCACATTGCTCAGTGTTTCTGAGCTGTGGCTATTCTAACACCTAAATTAGCATCTATAGGAGACTGCGGCTCCACGACTGCCACCCTACACTATGGCTCTCAGTGTGGTTTCAGATGCGTGGTCACAGGGTTCAGCTCTATTTACTAGGACTAACAGCGTAGTGAAGCAAACTGTCCCTTTGCCCCACTCCAGTCCCTGAGAGAATCCCACACCTGTATGTAATGTCTCAAGAAAATCCTCAGCGTGGCGGTCACAGATCTGAGTCCAAGTTTGGGAAGTCCTGTGGTAGCCCAGCTAAACCTACCTCCTTAGCGTGGATTCTGTTTAAGGACGGCACTGCGAGCATTTGGTTGTTTTTTTTCTTCTTCTTCTTCTTCTTCTTCTTCTTCTTCTTCTTCTTCTTCTTCTTCTTCTTCTTCTTCTTCTTCTTCCTTCTTCTTCTTCTTCTTCTTCTTCTTCTTCTTCTTCTTCTTCTTCTTCTTCTTCTTCTTCTTCTTCTTCTTCTTCTTCTTCTTCTTCTTCTTCTTCTTCTTCTTCTTCTTCTTCTTCTTCTTCTTCTTCTTTCTTTCCACCTATGCTCCCGACTCCCCCAAACAATGCCAGCTCCGTAGATCATAAATACTGAAGTCCCTTTCTGGTGTTAACAGCCCAGTGAGTGGAATTATTAGCCGCTTCCTGGAAATAATTACCCAGGCACTAAAGTCACTGTGAAGTTTGAAAGTTTGGGCTCCTCCAATGCTGAAGGAGTACCTATGTAAACCCAGAAGTAGTGGATTAACCCAGAGAGAGCAGAAGCCCTTCAGCCAGAGTGTGGGCGGAGGAAGGGGGGTTAGGCGGGGGGGGGGGGGGGGGTGGGGGGGGGGGTGGGGGGTGGGGGGGTGGGGTGGGGGGGTGGGAGGGGGGGGAACACAGAAGACCGCAGGACCCCATGCTGTTGTGCTGGTCCATTACAAAAAGAATCCGCTTTCAGCTCAGCTTTGTTAACGCAAAGCTTTTTATCTAAGGGGCTCAGAGAGCTTTGTTACAGGTAAATATTCTCGTCTCCCGCTGAGAAAAGGAGAGATCAGGGTCAGAGAGATTAGCGGAGACGCCTAGTTAAGGTCACACAGCCGCAAAGTAGAGACTCACAGAGCGGCCGGTAATGGCATTTGTCTGCTGACTATTGTATCAGCCTAAGACGCCTGGTGTGGAGGGCAAGGGTCTAAGAGGAGACAGGAGCCAGCCAGAGACAGTGCATATTAGCTGAGCAACACTACAGAAGGGACTAGGGGAAGCGGCTGGTCTCCTTTGTTACACAGACCGCATGCTGAGAGTCTGGAGCGTCAGTGACGTGCAAAGCCCTCAAAAAAAAAAAAAAAAAAAAAAAAAAAAAAAAGCCTGACTATCCTGGATGGCTCCAGGAGGTCGGCTAATTCTCTCTTGAGTTTTCCTGGTTTCAGGTGGAGCATCTGGGGAAACTGAGTAAGCAAGGCCATCTCTCTAAAACCATACAATTCAAGGTGGTCTCCGGACCGGATGAGGATTCGGGAGGAGTCGCAGAGGCTTGTGGGACCTTGGTGGGGGTGGAACCTTGGTCCTGTGGTGGTTTCAAATGGGACCCCCCCCCCACCCGCGCCCAAACAACCAGACAAGACACTTCCTAACTTTGTGTTTTTTGCAAGGAATATTTATTGATCCGATCCCAGTCGGTTTCTTATGAGAACTCACCCATGAATGACAAAGACATCTAGACCCCGGTTTCCCTTCCTGAAAAACCCCTGTTGCCCACGAGGTCCATCTCACCGCATCCACGAGGCACATGAGTTTAATGTGTGGATCACAGAGCCCCTGGGGTTGTTCATCCCTCTTGCCTATTTTTTGTGGCTGTAGTGCTGTCTGCTCAGGTGGCCAGGACTGGCTTAGAAGTAATGGAGTCTATTCATTTCCTACAATTCCCATTGTCCTGTGGTTTATCCCAAGCCCTTATCAACTGGACCCCAGTATTTCCAGATGCAGTGTGGAGCACTCAGTCGGGGTTCAATTTTAGATAAGTGACAAGCAGGTGATACTTCGTATAAATCTGTTCCCAGTGCTCCACGAGCTTCACTTGCCTGCCATCCTGTATTTGCTACAGGCAGAATACAAGCTAGGCCCTGGGTTTATCAGTCTGCTTCTAGAATGTTCTGTCATCCCTGTTCTACAGTGCACGCAGGAAGGATAGATTCTGTGATTCTGGCTTCTTTTTTACCCGATTCACATAGGAGAAATGAGGTTGGTCACACTCACAGCTCAGTGCCCTGTAAGTCAGTTCCCAGGTTCTGAGTAGCCTAATGCATTGGGATTAGAAAGAAAAAAAATTTTGCCACTTAAGAAATTATTTCAGATTACGGAGATGGTGCATGTGTCTTAGTTCTAGAAACTTCCAGGAGCAGAACTCAGATAAGAAGCACCAGAATTTGTCTGGAAATTTCCAGACAGCTCCATCCATCCACACTGACAGAAGCAATGAGCAGGTATTCCAGTCTGAGGCTCAATAGCGTGGGCTGGAAGGTGAACTGGTTTGCAGACTGAGGCTGATGAAATTCTCCTGGGTCTCAGTGTTACTCCTGCCCGCTGCACCCTCCACATGTAGGCAACCTTGAAACGCAGGGCAAGACAGAGTAAACGAAGTTCTGCAACTGGTTCTGTGTTGTGCGTCCTCAGTGTGCAGAACAGACAAAGCACCGTTGGACGTTTGCACATAGATAAAGAGATAGACAGGCAAATGGATAGGTGATAGAGACACAGAGATAGATGCACATAGAGACAGACAGACAGACAGACAGACAGACAGACAGATAATAGATGATTTATTGATACATGAAAGATAGTTTATAGATGGATAAATGATAGAAGATGGATAGATAGATAGCGGAGATGGATGATGGATGGATGGATGGGTGGATAGATAGATGAAAAGACAGATATGAGAGATGGATAGACAGATAGTCAGATGATAGATGATAGATAGATAGATAGATAGATAGACAGATAGACAGATAGATATGAGAGATGGATGGATAGACAAACAGACAGATGATAGACAGATGATAGATAGATAGATAGATAGATAGATAGATAGATAGATAACAGATATCTTAGTTAGTCTTCTTGTCAACTTGACATGAGCTAGAATCATCTGGAAAGAAGGAACTTCAACTGAGAAACGCCTTCATCATATTGGCATGCAGGCAAGACTGTAGGGCATTTTCTTAATAGTGATCAATGGGGGAGGGCCCAGACCATTGTGGGTAGAGCCATCCTTGGGTTGGTGGTCCTGGGTTCTATAAGAAAGGCGCCACCAGGTAGGCAGCATTCCCTCCTTGGCCTCTGCATCAGCTCCCAGCCTTCCAGGTTCCTTGAGTTCCTGACCTGACTTCCCTCAGCAATGGTGCGAACATGACCTGAGAGTTGTAGAATAAAATCAACCGTTTTCTCTCCAGGTTGTTTTTGGCCAGTATGTTTTATAACGGCATCAGAAAGGAAACCAGACATAGATAAAGAGACAGGCAGCTCATAATACATCTATTATGATTGCTATAGGTACATACATACATACATACATACATACACACACACACATATGTTAGTGTCTGTTGCCCACTTGACATGCCTAATACATGTGTTAAGTACATTAACTACACCTGTGCTTGAACACACTGTACCCACAGAGTCAAGGAAGTGGAAGTGAATGCCAAAAGACCCATGGGGACCCGGGAGCTCCCTCCATCAGCCTCTCTGGTTCTGTGTCTCCCTCCCTTCCCCTCTCCCCAACACTTGCTTCTCTTAGCCTCTACACTCCTGGCAGTAGGAGGCTCCTTTCCCAGCCTGTCCCCTTGGGGCTCTGTAGAACCTTTTTACTTAAATATATATTGACCTAAGCCTTACTCCTCTGGATGAATTATACCACCAGCAGCAATCTGCAAGGCATAAATCAGCCCGCAACCCCAGGCAACTGTCTGCCGACGGCACAGGATGGAGAAACCATTGCTTTCTGCAACTCGGTGGACAAGGGTCCCTAAATTTTGTCCCCTGACAGCTCTTTCCTCACCTGGCTCATTTCTCTGCCTCTCTGCCCAGATTCATCTGGCTCCATCTTCCCTCCTGTGTGAAGAACAGAGACAAAAGGACTCCGTCAGGGTTCAAGAACTCAAGAAGAGAGAAAGGGTCTCGATCCTGATGCCGGACACCTGAAGGCTTTCTGAACCTGTCCCCATCGGTTGGCTGAGCTGATGAAGGTGTCACAGGGACAGGATGCTGACTGTGGTGGCTGTCACCAGCCTCAAGGCTGCAGAGTCTCTTGAGGTTCTGTTTATTCTTTCTGTACATCAGTGCCAGCCAAACTAAAGACTCTCTTCTCTCTGCTCTGTGGGAATGGATAGACTCTCTGTGCACTCTGGCGAGCGTTTCTACCTTTGTGGATGTCTTTCTTACCCCACCAGCTTTGCCCTGTGACCTGCTCTGGTATTGCTTAGCCATGCCAAGTTGGGGTCATGGACTCAGATTAGCGTATTAGCTCAGTGCAAGAGCCCCTCTCCCTCCCCTGTGATTTGAGATCCTTTTCTATCTTGTTTTAATGAAAAGCAGCTTTTAATATCTGACCTGATGAATTTTGTGAAATATTAGCAAATATTATCTATCCCACTAAAGTATTTGGAGCTCATAACTCACCCTTGCTTATTACCCTTACTCTTCTTGGAAGATCAAGACAGCCCAATCCCCTGCAGATGTCGGAGACCCCCAACCTAAGTCCCATAAAGTTTGCCATGTAACAGAATGATTGCAAGATCTAGAGACATGGCTCAGTAGGAAAAGTGCTTGCCTTGCAAAGCAGATCAGCCCATTTGTCAGATGAGGAAACTGAAACCAGGAAGCATGCGAGGCTCCCACCACTGGGGAAGCATCAGAACAGACAAGCAGTCAGGCTTAAATAAAGGTCATTGCAGGCAAAGCCTTCACAAACAATAACCCACAGGCTTAGCGTTTTCCATGCATCAGCTCCTGGAATCTTCCTTGAAACTTTATGAGGTATAGAAATATGTCCATTGTATAGATAGATAAACTGAGGGTCATGGAACTGAAGTATTTGGACCTGAGTCATGAGGAGAGTCGGTGGCAAGGATCCCAAGTCAGACTGGCCTAAAGGCTAGAACTGCTCATGGCTGCTGTTCTGCAGAGAATTCATCATTGGGTCCCTAGATATTCCCAACCTAAGACTGGGGACCCTCCTACCTAGAAAATTCAGTGTGCGTTCTGGGAACCTTGTGAACTTCTGAAAAAAAATAATTTTCAGATTTTACTGTTTACGTGCATCCTTTTAAATAAATTTTTAAAAAATGTATGTGTATATGTCTGTGCGTATCACAATTATACAGGTATCCATGGAGGCCAGAAGACAGCATCAGATTCTTAAAGCTGGAGTTAGAGGCACATATGAACTGGCCAGGTGGGTACTGGAAAACAAACTCAGGTCCCCTGAAAGAGCCATCTCTCTGGTCCTTATGGACACACTTTGAGCACGAGCCTATAGCTATCTCTTTATCACAGAAGGGACCGAGGACCCCCAGATTAAAACCACACCTTGGGCAGCTGCTAGAGTTGAAGTGTTGAAGTGTGGGTAGGAAAGTATCGAACAGTGTCAGAACCAGTTCCACCCAGCTGGCCAAAGGGCTCATCTGCACACTCTTTTGATTCTGAAACCCCACTTCTCACTCCCTGGGGTGGTGATGGAGTGAAACCAAACAAGCAAAGGGGGGGGGGGAGTCATGATTTTAAGCCATAAATATCATAGAGTCAGGACACGGAGCCAGTGAGGTCTGGAAGACCAGAGATTGCCCAGCTTGCCCTGGGATCAAAGGGAGGACACAGGGCTCCTTTCCATCAGGTCGCCATGTCAGCATTGTGGAGCAGGGCAGGGAGATGTCAAGTGGAGGCTTTCTTTGAAGTTTCGAGATAAGAGCCAGCTCCAACTCCCATTAGTGTGAAAGTCTTTTTCTCCAGGATTTGGGGGAGTGGGCGCGTTTGACTTCGTATGTGAGGGCTTCAGAAGGAATTATCAACTGAAGTAGACACATCTTTGGCTACAGGATATGTCTGGAACTGGCCAGAACACTCTTGTGGCTCTCGATCCTCAAAAGACATGGGGCCCCGAGCTCTGATGACAGTTTTTGTGTTTGTTCCTCCAGTGGCCACTCCTGTATAGACTCGGACTGTGTGGTTGAGAAGCTGAGTGGACAGAGCCTCATACACTGGCTTATAACACCCTTTGCCCTCAGGCTGAGCAAGTTTGGGTGAGTTTGGGCAAGTGTGTTCAGCCTCTCTGAACCTTAGCTTCCCTGAAGGTTTCAGTAGCTGCCCCTGTACCTGAGGTTCATTTGAAACGAAATGAGATTACACAACCCAGCGATTTTCTTCCCACAATGTTGGTTGCATAAGCATATGCGGGAAAGCTGAGCTAATCTCCAAGGTCTGTGTGAGCTCTGCAGGCCAAAGGCCAGATCACGTGATGCCTTTTGCATGAATACTAATTCTCCTCTGTTGTAGTGCAACAGGCTAAAGGTTAAGGACCCCTACCCACACAAACACACGCATCTTCCTATCTCAAGGCAAGCTCAGTTCAGACAGATAGCCCAGAGGAGCCTCCTAACGTGCTTAGACCCTGGGAAGCTTTTCTATGTCCTAGTTTCTGAGTGTATGTGAGGACATTTCAGAGCAGAGCCCTGTGCTTTCTAAGTGCTAGGTGGTTTTAGTTTTAAGTATACCCAAACTCCATTTAACAAGCTAACCATCAATTCATCAAGAATAATTAATTAATGCATCCACTCTTTGTTAATTGTGATCTATTTGTTTTTCACTTTTATTATGTGTATCTGTGTGAGGATTTATGCGCCCCTTTTATGCAATATTCTAGAAGGCCAGAAGAGGGCAGTAGAGCTCCCTGGACCAGGAGTTACAGGTGGTTATGATCTGCCCCACCATGGCTTGAACTCAGGATCTTTCCAAGAGATGTTAGTGTTCTTAACCCCTGAGCCCTCTCTCCAGCCTCTAGTTGAAATGTATTGTGATGCTGGGGCATTTTCTATGCTGGGTGGCAGGATTTTGAAGCACCCGTTGCCCTTGTGCCTAATATACTGAAATCTTACTGAAAAAAAAAAAATAGTAGGTCCTTACCCAACTATTCATTCAGTCAGAAATCGTGAGGTCACACTGGTTTAGGCTGCCCTGCTGGAGTGGTAACTCTTGGTGTGTCAAGCTTTAATTCCACTGGAATCCCCTTTCCCTTCCTAGTACTCCTGGGACACTCTCAAATGTCCTGCCTCCTTTAGTCTGTTGCCACTGTAACCAGTTGAAAGAAATCTGTGTCGTCCTCACACATCATCAAACCTATGGAAACTATCTCTGTCTTAAGCAGTAGCAGTATGGAAGTGTCTTCAGCACCCAGAGGCCCTTCTACCTAAAGTGGCAGAGCCTACCTTCCCCTGTAATGCGAAGGAACAATAGGCAGAGTTCCTGTGACACTGCACCCACCCCCTCACAGTTTGGATTCTACAGTAGCTCTTCTGGAGCTTTCCTGGCAGTTTGTCTCACGTGACTTGACTGGGACTAGTAACTCTTCCTGCCACTACCCTGGTGATGGATCTGCTCTGGAGAAGTCGCTCAGAGTCTCCCGGAATTTCCTTCAGGAAAGCTAACGTGCTTTTAGCTGGAGTGCCTCACCTGTGGGTCTTTGTGCCACCGTGAAGAAGTCTATCTAGAGCCGGGAAGGAAGACCAGTGAGCTCTGGATGAGAACAGTGATTTGGGACCACTCCCAGTTAACTTCACCAGTACCTTGTTTCTCAAAGCAACTTGTGGAGATGCCGAGTGTCCGGGGGCAAGGCGCTGGCCTAACACGCAGAAGTCGCAGGTTCCATCCATAATGTCACATGAACCAGGCATGGAGGCATACACCTGTAACCCCACCCACCACTTGGGAGTTAGAGGCAGGAGGATGAGACATTCAAAGTCATCCTCCTCCTCTGTGAGTTTGAGGCCAGTCTGGGCTACATAAGAACGTCTCTTTAAAACAAAACAAAGGAGTTGTAATTTGAGATGGGTTCCTCTCAGATCCTCTACGTTTATCATATTTTTGTGGCCCATAGCCAGTGGCCCTGTGCCCCGCAGTGAGCGTTCTAGATGACTCCGAGGTGACTCTGAGATAGAATGCAATGATCGAGTCAGAGCAGCCGGCTACTGTGGAAGAAATCTGACGGTCCCAACCCTGCTCTGCTGGAGACACCACATGGGACAGGCTTACTCAGTCCCCTGGCGGTCCCAGCCGTCCATCACCTAAGTCATCCCATTGGAGACTCCGTGAATCAGAAACATCGCACACCGAAACTCAGTGCTAGAAGCAGCAAGCTGGTTTGGGCGCCTGGGATTTGGCCAGATTCACAGAGCATGCTCAGTCGGAAGCGGGGAGTTTTCCAGAACCTCATGGACAAAGTTAAGAGCAGCTAAGAGTAGAGTCACCATGGTACCTAGCATCCTTCAGGCCTGTCAAGTCTTCCAAGAGTGGCACAAACTGAGGCTGCAGGAGAGCTATAGATAAAGATGTGCCCACTTGGAAAGGAAACCCACACTGACTTTAATCTCCGTGCTCGCCCCCCCCCCCCCCCCCCCCCCCCCCCCGCCTCCTCCTTATGCTTCCTATTGCTAAACCCTTCTGGAAGCCAACAAGCAAGGCGCTCATTGAAGCAACCAACACAGGCTAGTTCCTTGGGTACAAAGCAAAGCAAAGAAGAGGAAGAGGAAGAGGAAACAGAGAGCCTGTCCCTGTCCCTGCTTCCTAGTGGAAATTGGACAGGATGCGAGTCAGCTGAAAATGCCTGAGCTATATTGCCCTCCGGGGGTCCTAAACCCCAAACCTGACTCCATCGGGTTTCTGTGCCTTTCCAGAACTCACTAACAAAAAGGAAGTCACACCTGCTCCCCACCCCTGGCCAAATCCACCTGCTGCGGGGGCGGACAGCTGATCATTGAGGAGAATTGATTTCTCAAGAGAAAGACAAGCGAGGCAACGCCCGGTTGCTGCAAAACCGAGGTTAGGGGAGGGTGGGAGGGAGCTCCAGCGCTCTCCAAGGGGCGCCCACCACACTGAACAGCCCACAGCGGACTCAAGAGCTTCCGCGTTCTGTCTTGACTCCATTGTGTACCTTTTGGGTTTCCTGCTAGTAATTAGTTTTTGTTCGAGTTAATCCAGCTTTTCATTTCAGGGCTTCTTTCTCCCGCTAAGAGTTTAGATTTGAAAATGTCACTAACAACCTCGATAATTTAGTGTGGATAGCCTCAACAGCCGAGGAATTATACCTGATGAATAATATAATCAGCCAATCTCACTCTGGAAGCCCTTCATAAACATATCAAAAGACTTGGAAAAGTGTGCTCTCTTTGACCTGAAAATTTCCTGTCTAGTGAAAAGAGGGTTTTGTTTTGTTTTCCCTAAAGAAATAATTATGAAGGTGCACAAGGATTCAATTAAAAATGTGGTCAATGAGTTAGCCTTAGGTCTGTAGAGACCGGGAAGAGCCCAAGATTTAACAAAACATAATTACGCAAATAATAAACGTTCAGTGTCTCTCCTGTGTACAAGACACACAAACGTAAATAGTCTACATTAATCTGATTCCCACCAACTTCTTCTAATGAAGAAACTATTTTTTTGGCTCACGTTAGAGCTAGCCAGGCACAGAAAAAGCCAAGCAACTTGCCAAAAGTTACACATGGTTTGGCTAAGTATTTGGCAAAGCCGGTGCATGAAATCAATGGAGGCCCTATAGACTATTTGAAAAGTTATAAACCGCCAGTTAAATATCTTTTCTATTCTCTGTCTGAGAGAGCATGCTTTCATAGTGACTCAGTCTGTCTGAATGCTCGATCCTTAGCTCCTCTGTTGCCAGCCTGATTGTATCATGAGGGGCCACCGGAAGACATGAGGAAACACACTGAGGCCCCACTGAGCCTCCATCAACATAGGGTTCCCTGCTGTACCTCAAGACTAGGACTATGCACACTGGAAGCATGCCTGCTCCTCAGGAGGGTGTCCACAGAAGCAGATTCGGGGTGCAAAGTGTAATGCGTCTAGGTCTATGTGTCTGCAGAGTAGCTTCAGAGGAAGGTTCTACTGAAACAGTCTACCCATGCCACAGACCCCTCAACCCGTGGGAAGTTGTGAGTCCCATGAAGCACAGTTCCAGGAGGACCGAGGGAGGCATGCCTGTTGTCAGTCTGCTCAGGGAGACCTGACTTCGCCGATAGTTTAGTCCACTGAGGATTCAACGTGTACCCAGCCCTTGGCTTCCAACCACTCCAACCATCACACTAACACGATGCTTAAGACTAAGGTGCCCAGTGTGGTGCGGACGCTTGTAATGCCAACATTCAGAAGCGTGAAGCTGAAGGTTTGTGAGTTCAAGGCCAACCTGTCTCAACATTACTGTGCATAGGAATATCAGTAACGATAAATAATAATAACAATAATAAGTGAATGGAATCAACAAAGTGGGAGACGGCTATCGAATAGCTTACTATTTCATCTTTAAATTTTAAGTGACATTGATTTAGAGCACGTGTGTATGTGTGCGCGTGCGCTCAGACACACAAGCCTGCATCACAGTGCTCACATGGAGATCAGAGGACAACTTGCAGGATTTGATTCTCTCTTTCCACCATGCTGGACCTGGTGTTTGAACTCTTGTCATCAGGCTTGGCAGCAAGCGCCTTTGCCCTCTGAGCCATCCCACGGTGTCTCTATTCTACCTTAAAACTCATGCATACCTACTGAAAGGTATCCCTAAAGCCTTAAAGACGGTAGAGAAACAAGGCAAAACAGTAAGCGTGCTATGGAACCTTTGTGGGGAGGGGGTGAAATGATGGGTAACCATCATACATAGAAAAACCATACACACACAGAAAATAAGCAAAAAGGAACAGACAAAGTTATTAATATGCCAAAATAACTGTGATTTTTTTTTCAAGACAGAGTTTCTCTGTGTAGTCCTGGCTGTCCTGAAACTCACTCTGTAGACCAGGCTGGCCTCGAACTCAGAAATCCGCCTGCCTCTGCCTCCCAAGTGCTGGGATTAAAGGCATGTGCCACCACTACCCGGCATAACTGTGATTTTTTTTGGAGGCAGTATTTATATTTCTTCCCTCTCCTTGTTTGTACTTCTGAACTCTTCAGAACACTAAGATTCGCTTAACGGCTAGAGAGTAAAAGTCATAGCATTCCTCATCAGTATTGCCCTTTCCTGGAGGATGCTGAGACACCACCCTGGAACCCACAGGGGCGAGTCCACGCTGATTCTGCTTCCTGTGTGCACAGGAAGGTTTTACAGTGCCTCATGTCTACTCATTTCTTCTCCATGGTTGTGCTGGCAGCTTAACATTTCCAAGCTCCTCATGCTGTTAGGTCTGTGCCCTGTGCCCGTGTCTGATGGCCAGAGCAACATTAACTCTTTCCGTGCCTAGCCACTATCACTGTCCCCTGTGATCTCCTGCTCTCTCTTCCTCTATGTGTGTGTGTGTGTGTGTGTGTGTGTGTGTGTGTGTGGTGTGTGACTGACTCAGCAGGGTGAACAATTGTCCTGGGTTGTTTATGACTAAAGTCAAGGTTGTCACTGGAAAAACTCAAAGAGCATGGGACTTACCTGAGCAAAACAGAGTAAAGTTTTATTCTCTTACACTTTCTGTGATGTTCAGATGGACCTGGGTAATCAACCTTTTCAGACCATGATAGGAGAAAACTCAGAGCAGAAGGGCCAGATACAGCAGCCTGGGGCTTCTGGGGGACCCTGTGACTTCTGACAGGGCCAGAGTCTCCACTCTCTTCAAACGGTGTGGCAATCAATCCTGGACCACAGTGGCATTGTGAAAATTAAGTACATTCAAATTTTACAATGTTATTTTTTTTTCCTCACGGCTGTAGATTTCTCTAGATGATTCGGTTTTCTTTCATGATTGCTATGGTGTAAAATCAGAATCAAGTGGAAGAACACAGGCTTGCATTGGCTAACAGTTAGCTGGTAATTGAAGTGACCGATAAATGACAGATAGTAAATAGTGTAAGTTATTTATCGGTAGAAAGAGAAAGAAGAAAGGTGACTTGATAGATGAATGGGGGATGGTGGGGATGGATGGATGGACAGACAGACAGACAGACAGATCATCTCTGGTAGTTAACAACAGTTGCTTTTAACACATTTAAAAAAAAAAAAAAACAGCAGTAAAGCTTAGAGGCACAAGACAGCAACCGGTAGAGGGCAAGGTCCAGAGGTGCTGAGCATCTGGGAGGACATAACTCTACAGTGTAAGTTTCCTACTCTCATGGCTCGAAGCCTAAAAAGCAGGCGCTGATCTGTACCCCCTGAGAGAGGAAGAAGCCAGACAGGGAACGCGCCCAGGTGGCATGTATAAACTCTGCCCAAATCTTTGGCTGACCTGGGAATCACATTCACAGGGGGGAGACTGAAGGCATCCTGGGAGGGCCAAGGTACAGGAGCCAGGAGCCGGGGACACAACCTCTTACAGAAAGACAGATCCATATACCAGGACTAAGTACTCACTGCTATAACTATTCTTCCTCCCCCGCCCTTCTGTTTGCTTGCTCTCTCTCTGTCACTCTCTCATGACAGACTTTGAACATGACCCTCACTGTGCCCAAAATGAATCCAGCATCCATGCAAAGGCAAATGTCTACTTTCACCTGAAGTCTCCCCCCACCCCCATGGACTCCACCGAGCCTTGTGTCTAGTAACCATGGTAACCACAGACTCTGAGATCCGAGTGTGAACTCAGATCTTCCTCCTCATTCATGAATGGTCACTGAGCTCCTGTCATGTGCACTCTCAGATGCCTTACCTGTCTCAGAACACAACACGGTAAAGCCTGGGCCTTGACCAGGCCCCATCACGAGGAGGGAGGCTTTGCCTTGGTAAAAGAAGGCAGCCGTCGGTTGCTCCTCCTTTCCATTCAGAAATGAACTTAGCCCGGGATGTGTGTTATGGCCTCTTCAGGAGAAGGAAGCATCCAGCCTGATGCTTTGCCAGAAGTCTGAGTGCTAGAGGCCTGTTCCGTCTTGTCAGCGCTTGAACACAGACAATTGAGCTGAACGCACTTCGACCTCTGTCTCCTGAGCAGTCGTCCAAAAGCCCCAGCTCTGTTAACATTTCTGCTTTTCACACATTCCTTTGTATTAAGATCCGTACCCACTTCTTTCTTAAAGAAGAAAGCAAAGAGGCAGGAAACACACACACACACCCCACACACACACAGACCCCACACCGGGCCTTTTCCCTCCTTCCAGTAATTACATAACTCTGAGAATCCTTCCAAGATTTGCCATGTAATTCTAACAAACCCATAAACTTCTTGATGTTTTGTTGGCAGATCAGTCATGCCAACAGCACATGAATCCGCCGTGGTGGCAGCTGGGTGTTCCAGCCATCTAAATTCACATAAAAACGCCGAGGCTTGTGAAGTCCAAAAGTGACTCCCTGGTAGACACTAGCTCTCCCAAACAGGTATCGTGTGGAAAGGCCCCTTGGAAAACGACCCATTTTGGAGAAAGGAAATAGGGAAACATGTCGAGGTAGACTTCAAGGGGTGGCAGGGGGCTGTGTGGGTAGAGAAGAGATGTCAACCCCAGTCTCCAGGATTGCCTGAGGGAGCAAGGGATTATTTGAAGGAAATTGTACCGGAAAATATAAGGCGGAGTAGGCGGATGATGGGAAAATCAGTTTTCAGTGTGGGCAAGAAAGACCCCCAGAGGCAGAGAAAGGTTAAAAAAATGAGGTTTGAGTCAGATGCGTCAGGAACCATGATAGGCCTCCAGACCTCTGTGATGGTGGCGCAGAAGCTTAGGCTCTGGAGATTGCAAGAGGGGCTTGGGATGATGCCCCAGTGCTTGTTGTATAAAGTGTAAGACTTCAGATCCCCCAGCACACCAGGTGTATATCCAGGTGTGGTTATACGCACCTGCAATCCCAGTCCGGTCCCGGGGTGACAGAAGTAGCGGGACTCCCTGGAGCTTACTGATCAGCCAGACTAGCCTGGTTAGTGAGCTCCAGGTTCAGTGAGAGACTCTGTCTCAACAAACAAACAAAAACAAACAAACAAAAGCAAAGAGGGAGGGATTGAGAAAGAAGAGGTTTGGACCATCAGCTTCTACACACACACACACACACACACACTGATTACAGTAGAAACTGCACGATTTCTGAAGGGACCGGGAAGCCCAGTCAAGAAACACATCAAAAGCTTGCTTATCTCCATAAATAAAGTCAGTCTGTTTCTGGAACCCTCCGTCTTTAGCTCCACCCACCTCGATCTTCCTTTTCAGTCCCTTTAAAACCTAAGAAGTCCCCATGGGAACCGGAGGGGAGAGGTGAGGCTGGAGCAGAATGGGACGCATGCGAACCTGATGGCGGAGGGGCAGCCTCCAGCAGGACAAGCTGCCAAGCTGCCCAGAGTCTGCAAACAAACAGGAGAGTCCTGTCCAAGGCAAAATAGGGGGAGCTTAGGGGAGATTAAAGAAAGCAAGGGCCTGAATTCCATCCAGAGACCCAGGAAGGCCCGTTGAAGCCCGGTGAAGCTTCAAAAGCCACCAATCCCGGACTGGACCCCCGTCTCACATTGAAAGTGAATGTTAATGAACACAGATCATTCTAGAAATAGAAGGTTTCTTTTCTTCTCAATGAGTCAGATTTCAGTAAAGATTTTATACTGGATCTAGAAAAAAATAACAAGAGGGTTGCTTGTAATCGCCCTTTTGGGAAGCTAACCGGTGGTTAATAAGAATAAGAGAGTTGAGGTTGGAGCTGCAGAGCTGGGTCTGGGGCTGCAGGTTGTCACTGCAGGCTCTCTCAGGAGACTAAGGCAGCTAAAAAAATCAAGGTCAACCTGGACTACATCCTGAGCTAAAGGTCGCACTGGACAACTTAGTGAGACTCTACTGCAAAACAAAATAAAACTGTCTCTCAAAGAGGGCTGAGGGAATAGCTCAGTGGTGGTGGTGGTGGTGGTGGGGGGGCTTGCTTAGCACCCAGAAGAACCTGCCTGCCATTCATGGGGCTCTAGGTTCTATCTCCAGGACCATAAACTACAAGGCTAACATAATGGAATAGTATTTAGACAACATTCATAATATATTAACACACATATTTTAAAAAGAAAGACAACACACTTATTGTATTAATGTATCTCTCTCTGAATCTGTATGTGTGTGTGTGTGTGCATGCGACCATCAAACATTTTTGGAAAGATAAATAAATAATATACCAACATTGTTGGTTGCCTTAGGAGACCATGGGTTTGGGCAGCTGGGGTCAGTTTTGAGAGGTTTCCATGGTATTCTCTCTTCTCTACCTTGCCTCCCCCCATGTTTCCTGTTGAATAGTGTCTTCTAAATCAGTTTTCAGAAACACAAAACATCATTATGAGGCTGTGTCCCCCAAAGTATGCTCTTTGACCCACATCTCCCCAGTGCCCCTCACCCCAAGCTCCTAGTGACCCCCCCACTCCACTCCTCACTTCGATAATTGAAATCCTCATCACCACACAGGGATGAAATCAGGTATCTGCTTTCTGCCCTCGGTTCACTTTAGTCTCCTTCAGGTTCAGCCCAGCAGCTTCCATAGCAAGGTTTTCCTCTTTCTGGAGGATATATCAAATGCAAAATATTATTTTGAAGGGTAGTGTTAATGGGGGTGTGGGGGGGTGAATGCTGGCCTACCACCCAGAGCCTGGGAAGATACAGCTTCCTGTCCCTCTGTCTTAACATCTGGGTGTCCTTGTGACAAACCAAATCCACCCACACATTGGTGAAATCTTTCAGGAGGTAAGCTCACCACTCTGCTGGCAAGGAACACAGGGGGTCTTTAAGGACTGTGACTGTGCTACCCTTCTTCCCTCTTGTCCTTAATAATATCAGGAGAGGACCGGCAAGAGGGTTTAGCGGGTAAAGGCACTTGCTGCCAAGCCTCATGCCCTGAGTTTGATCCCCAAGTCCACGACGCAGAGAAGAAGAGAGCAGACTTCTGCAAACTGTTCTCTAACCCCTCCGTGCGTGCTGTGGTATGCACTTGTCCCCAACACACAGGCTAAATAAATAAATGCAATACAAAATAGTAGTAGCAGCAGTAGTAGTAATAAAGCAGCCAGGATAACTAAATATTTGCAGTGCTTCTGCTGAGGATGGACTTGTATGCATGCACATCTGTGTGGATGGAGGTGGCGATGTGAGTTCTGTTTGGGATCTTTTTTGTCTGCAGGTACAGAGTCCTCTGGGTATGTCTTGTACCAGCTGGTAAGAGACACTGTCTCCAAAAACAAGATATACAGTGTCTGAGGAATGACAAGGTTGACTTCTGGTCTATACAAACACACACACACACACACACACACACATCTATGTGCAGCCCCCATAAACACCCACCACTCACATGCATGCACACAAAGATACAAATATAATAACCTACAGGAAGACAGGGACCTATAGAATAGAAGAAAATATTTACCTATCATGGAGCTCAGAAGGAGTTAAAATGCAAGACAGAGAAACTTTTGGAGTTCATATATATATATTTCAGAAAACAAGTTGTTTTAAAAATAAGCAAAGGATGTTTCCTTCAGAGACAGTTTGCAAAGCGACTTCTCAGCAAGAAAAGGATGCTACATGCTTTAGACAATTGCCCGTTTGTAATGTTAATACTGTCTACACACACACACACACACACACACACACACACAGAGAGAGAGAGAGAGAGAGAGAGAGAGAGAGAGAGAGAGAGAGAGAGAGAGAAGTATCTATATACTCCTACATTTAATATATATTTCTCAAAGTCGGCTTGGACATCAAATGACTCTCAGAAAACAATATGTAGCAGAGTCAAGTGTAAGCATGTGGCTTGAATTCCCTACAAAATACTCTGGGGCTTAAAAAGGTACTCAGAAGGAGGAAAAATACGTTTTAGGTCTTGGTGAACCTAAATCATTTGAAAATAGTTTAAGATGTTTGCCGAATGGGAGGGGCAGCCCCACTCCCCACATATGGCAATGTCAGAAAGGCTCTTCAGATGAGTTCAGACTAATTTTAATGTCTTGCACATGTGGCAGAAGCATCTTGGGAGATTCTCTTAAGCCACTGTTGGAGGGGGCGCCTGGAGTTCGGGGATTTTTTGCATCTCATTTGCATAACAATGAACAACTCAGCCTTCTCCCCTGCCCCCCTCTGGTTGCATAAGTCAGAGGCTGGTCAGAGCTGTATCATCTTTTGCTTGGGTCCTGATGTGAACCCTGAAGTAGCTTTTCAAGTCGTGCTGGAAGGCTTTGGAGCCAGCTCCCCTTGCTGCACCATTCTATCTGGAAGTTGAGAACATACGTGGGCTGGAACTCTCCATGGCTCTCCTTCCGCATCCCAGATGCTCTCTGTCACTAGACTGGAGAAATCCTCAGAAACCCGGGTCATTAGGCACAACTCCTAGCCCTTCACAATATCCCATGATCCTCTGGGGTGTCTTTCTAGAGCTGTACTGATTCATCCAATCAGTCCAGAACTGAGATGGGAAAGATTTTGGTTGGTGGGTTCAACAGCAACTGAGTGCTCCCTCTAAAAGATGCCAGAAGTAGGTGGGTGCTCTTTAATTGTGTCCAGTGACTGAGTAGTACTTTGTAGGCAAGGCTCCTGCCCCGAATCTTGAAAAATTTTGCATTTAGGTTACAAAAAAGAAGACAACAACAACAACAAACCCACTATACTACTACTCCTACTTACTACTACTTATTACTACCTGTAGTAACTACTACTACTTACTAGTAGTAGTAGTAAGTAAACAATAATTACCCCAACCTAGAAGCTAACCTGTTTCAGCTTTCAGCCCAACCCTTTTTAGATTTTTTTCTCTCTTCCTACATATTCTGGACATGCAGGATGCTCCAAGGGGAAACTGAATTTGACTGTGTTTGGAAAAAAAACAAAAAGCATGTCACTGGTGACCGTTTCATGAATGGGGCTGGATGTATGTCTCGTACAGTTGGGCTGCTTCAACTGGTATCAGTGGTTGCTGTGTTCAAGGAATTTCATATAGTGGTGAAGTTGTGTTGATAAGGTTATAGGTGACCCTTTACTGTTTCTCATTTATTCTACTGGTGTGCATGTGTGTGGATGTGTGTGTGTGTGCATTGTGTACACATGTGTGAAAGTGTATACATGTGTGAATGTGTGTATGTGTGTGCATGTGTGTGCATGTGTGTGCATGCGTGTATATATGTGTGTGTGTACACATGTGTAGGCATGTGTGAATGTGTGTGCATTGGGAATGTGTGTGTACATGTATGTATGTGTACATGTGTGTATGCATTGTGTGAATGTGCATACACATGTGTTGTGTGTGTACATATGTGTGCATGTGTGAATTGTGTGTACATGTGTATATATGTACACATGGGTATGCATGTGTGAACATTTGTAGATGTGTGCTTATGTGTGTACATATATGTGTACGTGTGTGAACATGTGTGTTTGTGTGTGTACACGTATGTATATATGTATGTATGTGCGCATGTGCACATATGCATGTTAATTGTGGCAGAAGGTTTTTACTATTGATGGTTTTCACTCCAGCATTTCATTGTAGCGAAGAGGCTACAATACAGTCACTACAGACAAGTGATATTTGAGCTACCCACAGAATTCCCATAGGTAAGAGCCAATGGGACAATGGCAAAGGACCACAGAGTAGGGGGAAGGGCCCCCTGGGCTCTAGGCTGTTCCTGCCATTCACTGTGCTATCATGAGCCAGACCCATGCTCCTCAGAGCCTCGGTTTCCTTATCTCAACCAAGAGCACACTGGTTCAATTGATGGATGGCACTCTCGGTTCTTCAGGTGTTGTAAGTAGACAGGCCATAGTGTTTTCTTTCTTCCTGGGGGATGTGGTGTTTTTTAAAGGGGATTTCATTCAGTAACCCATGCTGGACTGGAACTCACTAACAGTTCAGCTCAGCCCAAACTTGGAATCTTCCTGCCACTGTGTGCCGTGTGCTGGGATTGCAAATGTACCACCATGACTGGCTGAATGCTTCCCTGTTAACTTCCCCCAGATATTCTCATATGTGGTGTGCGTGTGTGTGTGTGCGTGTGTGTGTGCGTGTGCGTGTGTTCCTGCTGAGCTCACAGGTTTGTCTTACCTAGTTCACATGGCTCTGGGGATCCAGTACAGGATTTTGTGCTTCATGCTAGGCATATGTTGTACAAACTGAGTCCTATCCCAGGGCCCTCCCCACCACGGCTCCTCAGCTAACATGCAGCAATCGAAAGCTAAACCTAATCTGGCCTCTTCCAAGAAGGAATTCACTCCTGGTGAGCTTATGTGGACTCTAGGAAAAGTGTCAAGATGAGTAGTGAGTGAGCCCCAGCCTCAGTGAGAAAGGTGAGGGGGAGAGGTGGGGACTTCAGAACAGTCAGCCAAGGAGGACCCACTTCCCAGCCTCTGCCAGTGATTGCCAGACATATATATACATATATGCCAGACATATATATATACATATATGCATATATATACATATATATATATGTATACATATATATACACGTATATGTGTATATATACATATATACGTGTATATATGTGTGTGTATATACATATATATACCATATATGTGTATATATATGTGTATATACATATATACACATATATGGTATATATATGTGTGTATATATATACATATACATATACATATACATATACATATACATATACATATACATATACATATATATATATATATATATGGTTCTGGAAGATTCTGACAATTCTCAAATTCACAGAACCGTATTCCTAAAAACTAATTCACTTAAACACAATGAAATACACTAGCTTAGAAAATCCCAACATATAGGCGCTAAGGTTTACCCACTGGTTCCGACTTAAATACATCTGAATCGAGCAAACTTCTAAGATGGCTTTCAGCTTTGGAAATAAGATGGTCTGTGCCTGGCATCAGTACACACTGCTCCCTACATGGAACCAGAGAACACTTTAGATTTTGCAAGTCTCTGTTTGCAACCGCACATTCGTTTCCACACAGATAGACCGACACACACCACGTAGGAGAGTAAGTGTGCTCCGTGCTAATAAAACTTTATTTACAAAAAAATAAATGTTACAAGGAGACAAGATTAACTCGGCCCACACTTTCCTGACCTTGTTGTCAGTGATGGGCCACATGCAAATGACCACTGAAATCAAGTAGTGGTGGGGCTGGGCAGATGGCTCACTCAGTGCTTGCCTTCTGATGATAAGGACACAAGTTCAATCCCTAGCACATACATTTAAAAGGCTAGGCATGGTGGTGAGCCTGTAATGCCAGCACTGGGGAAGCAGAGACATGTGGATTCTTGAGTCTGGCTAATGAGAGACCAGGCACCACACACACACACACACACACACACACACACACACACACACATTTTTATTTTAAGTAATGAATTTTATGGACGTTCTTTGAAAAACAGCTAACACCACACGTGGCTTTCTTCCTTGTGTCCACCCTAGAGCGGTTTCTTCAGTACTAAGCCTGTCCTGTTCCATGGAGTGAGTTTTCAGGATCGGTGGTCACACTGATGAGTTTGTGGTCATCATGACCCATGGCGTACACTCATTGTTGGCTCATGGGGATGTGGGAAAGGCTGCTCTGGTTTCTGATACCATCTCATTCCTGTGTCTGGGACATCTGGATCCAGGGTTTGTGGCATTCTCGATGGGAAGTGGTAAGAAACTGTAACTATGTCCAGAGCACGGTCTCTGGATTAGTCAAAGCAGTGTTGGGAACACAGACCACCAGGCTACCACTAGCCTGGTGTCCCTGCCTCTGTTTCCCAAGAGCTGTGTGCCTGGAGGAGTCAATGATCCCTCGGCTGTAACGTAAGAAAAAAACAAAAAAAAAAGGGCACATTCACTTCAGAACCCAGAGAGTTGCTTCACTTCTACCTCACAACTGACCTAAATGAAAATTCTAGAAAAAAAAATATACAACGAAAAAAGGCAAGTGGGAGCTTTCTCTACACACTTGAATCCACTTTTCTTCTTTTCCGTTTTAATTTTTAATTTTATTTTAAATTTGGGCATTTTTGCCTGCGTGTAAGTACATGCGCCATGTACGTGCAGTGCCCACAGAGGCCAGAAGAGGGCGTGGAATCCCCGGTAGCTGGAGTAAACAGGCATTTTGTGGGTGCTGGGAGCTGAACTCGGGTCTCCTGCAAGAGTAGCAAGCTCTCTTTCACAAGCACTCAACCAGTCACTATTGCTTTTCTGTGGAACATTCGGACCTGGCTGAGTTGGGGAAAATCTGAACATTGACCCAGACAATTATATGGGCTGTAAGATGTCAACCCCTTCCAGCTCAACCGGAAGCGAAGGGAGATCAAAGGGAAGGGGTCCGGAAGCACTCGTGTTGCTCAGAACGGGAAGCATGTTCAAACCCCCTGAGACTGGGGCTTCTCTTCTTCCAGACGCTCAACAAGCCTCAGCATCACTTTGTTTTCAGTGCCAGCTCCCATCACATGTCTCTCCATAGAGAAGTGTCCTTTGTGGTTACTGCAGTGTGACAGTCCACTTTGTCTCTGCTTGAGACGAGCATCTACCCAGTGGTTACACACAGAGATGTAGTCGCCCCCATTGGGACTGTGGAGGGACAAAGTCACCAGAGGCAGAGTGGTAAGGACAGACAAGATCTGTCGCACACAGTAGGTACTCAAGGAGCACCAGGGCCCTTTTTATTCTTCCTCTGGTCCTCTTCCGGCTTCTATTGTCTTCCTGCTTTCCTTCCTCCTCTCCTTCACCCTCCTCCTTCTTCTCCGTCCTCCACCTTCTCTGCAGTAATATTTCTTTCCTTAAACATTAGCATCGCCCATGCCCATAGCGTCTGCATCCGAATCGGCATCCTTCCCTTTCTTCCAAGTTTTTTCCTAGCTTTGCAATGCAAAGAACAGAGAAAAAAAAAATTCGCTCTCTACACATGCTTTTGGGAAAGAGCTTCATTCATTTTTTTTTTCACTTTATCTTTGGAATTAAGCCGTGGCCACAGACCTATGTGTTTCACGGAGCAGTTAAATGACTAATCTCTGATGAATCTCCAAGCACGATGGCAATGCTGACATTGTCTGCACTGTGCATGTCCTTGGGAAGGCTTCTATGGCTGCAATGAAACATTATAACCAAACAGCAAGTCTGGGGAGGAAAGGGTTTGTTTGGCTTACTCTTGAACATCGTAGTCCATCATCAAAAGAAGCTAGGATTCAAACCTAGAGGCAGGAGCTGGTGTAGAAGCCATGCAGGGCGTGCTGCTTCCTTCTTACTGGCTTGTTTTCCCCAATTTCTTACAGAGCCCAGAACAACCAGCCCAAGAATGACACCACCCAGAATAAGCAAGGCCCTCCCCATCAACCAATAATTTGGTTTCCAGCATGATCTTATGGATGGCATTTTCTCCACTGAGGGTTCCTCCTTTTAGTTGACTCTAGCTTGTGTCAAGTTGACATAACATTAGCCAGGGAAACCCATGAGCAGGAGTGCCATCCGCAAGCTGAGAAATTTCTCAAAAGACACAGCCTAGACCTCCCTTTCTCCAACAAGAGATCCTTCCTCCAGTAGATTTAATTAGGTTTTGACTCAGTGGCCCCCAGTGAGTGCCCTCAAAGGTGCTGATCCTGTTCTGATGAAACGGCTTAGTCTGTCAAATGCAAACAAAGATGCTGTTCTTGTTATATACTTGGTGCAAATGCTCTGCAGCCGAGGCATAGCGCTGTGGGGGAGGGGAAGGAGGCTAGCCTCAGAATAGGCACCATGTGACTCCTGGAATTCAGAGGCTTCTATTTCCACAGCCTTTGCTGCAGATTCTGGGTGCTGGGCGATTTGTTACAGACTGGCATGACCAAGGCAGCCACTCTGCTGTCAACAGCCAACAGAGGGGAGAAGCCCCTTCTTCTGTTCATGCCTGAGGTTTGGCTAAGACTCCTGTAGCTGAGATGGGCTACTTCCTCCATGAAAACAGGACCTAAACAATGGTCCTTTTGTGCAGCTGGGGAGCTGAGTGCTGCCCAATCTGGATCTAACTGGTTAGAGCTTGAGGGATGGGCGAGGTGCTGCTGTGTAAGCCCCTAGTGTTGAGGGCTGAAGGATGCCAAGAGCCACAAGACTGGGTTCAAGAGATGACCTTGGAGTTGCTCTGAGCTGCTCATCTGTGCCTTTATCCCTGGGGGATGGGCTCAATGCCTGCTTCCCTGGTGTGACGTCACATCAGACTTAGGATGTGCCAAAGCCTCTGGTGAGAGAGATGCATGGGCATCACACTACTCCAAAGTTGCCATTTCCAGGAGTGCACTGGAGCTTGCTGGCAGGGCTACCCAGCCAGCTTTTATTCAGGGTATTCTGCTAACACGCCGCCATGCTGCCCAGATCTTGGAATTGTGCATTTCCAAATTTCAACTTACCCCAAAGTGTGACTAGAAAACAGTGGCCTGAGGATGTAACTCAGGGTACAATGCTTTCCTACCATCTTCAAGGCCCTGGGTTCAGTCTCCAGCACTGGGAGAGGGGAAAGTGAGAGTGTTGGGGGGGAGTAAGAGAAGGAAGAGAAAAGTGGAAAGAATGGAAGGGGAGAAAGGAAAGGGGAGGGAAGGAGGGAGGAAGAGAAGGAAAGAAAGAAGGAAATGGAAAGAATGGAAGGGGAGGAAGAAAGTGAGGAAGATGGAGGGAGGGAGGGAAGGGGGAAGGAAGGGAGGAAGGGAAGAAGGGAGGAGAGAATACATGAAAACAATCAATTTAATAGTCAAATTTTACAGTCAGCCAACCATCACTCAGGTCAACGAAAACAACATGGCTGGTGTCCTGTAACCCTTCACATCACTTTCTGATCACAGCCATCTGCACCTACAGAGGACACACACACACACATACACACACACACACAAACACACACACACACACACACACACACACACACACACACACAAACACGACAGCAACAACAAAAACAGCAAAGATAATGACGGTCTAGGGAAACGGTTTTATCTAGGAAGCCAGAAAGATCCCAGAGACTACACATGACACATGGTACCCGGATGGAGTCATGGTCTGTCTGTCCCTGCACTGCTCATTCTGCCTGGGGCCTGCAGCAAAGGCAGATGGTATTGAGCAATTCACGGGGAAGGATTCCACTGTGTCTGTGGCTCACTCTGACTTTGACCAGCTGGAGACAGAGGCCCAAGGAGGGGGGGGGGAGTCTTGGGAACCTTAACCGAGAGGACGTCAGGAGCAAACCGCTGCTTTGAGCAAGCAGACAGCTCAGCTCGACATAGATGTTATGCCTGCATGAGGTAAACATCGGTTTAAGACCTATCCCAGAAAGAGACGCAGGGGAGGATGGGATGTTATTTTCGGACCCAAAATACTGAAGGAATGAGGAGCCGTGAAGGAACGGTTGCTGACTGGTGTTTGTACTAGATTCATTTAATATCTTTTCAAATTCCCTCCCTTCCCAACTTCCCTCCATCCTGAGATGTAACCGTTAAGGCTCCTGAAATAATACTGGATGAGGGCGCTCACTCATGCACAGCATTTCAGAGCAGGGTCTGCACCCCAGGCCCTGTGCTGATGGCCCTTATTTGAGCGCTCTGTTCGCGCTTGCCTTACTGAGCCAATCAGGAAGGGCCGTGAAGAGGCATGGAACACCTGTTCTCCAGTCAGGGGTTGATGGTCCAATGGGAGTAATTGTCTCCTGCGGAGGCCCAATGGGTGAGAAGAAGACTGTGCCGAGGAAGGAGACCCCCAAAGGAACTCCTCCAGAGAGGCCAGACCAATGTAGCAGTAGCACAGAGGTCCCGTGGAACCCAAGGTATGGCATTCAAGGAGAGGGACGGGGACTTGCTACCAATGAAGACCCTGGGAAATCAACCTATGGGCAGGGGTGGGGCGTCGGGGGGGTGGGGCTTTGGGTCCTGATCTGACATCAGAGGGTGAATTTCCAGAACAAAATAAAAAGTTCCTCGGTGTCCCCAGAAACCCCTTTCACTGTGACACATCCACACCAGATGCTTCAGCATCCCAGAGATCTTTTATTTAACCCTCATCTTGAGTGTGTTTGTATTACGTCTTGGCTGCTCCTCAGGACCAAGTCCTTTGCCAAGAGTGGGGCAGAGAGGCGAGGTAAGATGTAAATGTCAGTAGTCCTAGTGGGAGTGTGTGTGTGTGTGTGTGTGTGTGTGTGTGCCCCTGCACGTGGGAGCCAGACCCTGACCTCCGCTCTTGCTCTCCATCCTATTTGTAGAGACGAGGGTCTCTCTTACTTCACCCCAATTCCTCTAGGCTGTCTGGCTAGAGAGCACCCGGGATCCTCCTGTCTCCACCCCCCATCCCCAGTGCTGGGACTACAATGCCGAGCCAGGTGAGCCAGGCGTTTTACCTGAGCAATGGGGATGGAACCTGGACCCTCAGACCTCCCATCTGAGCCATCTCCCGTCCCCGCCCGAGGCTGATGATCATTAAACCTGAAGCGAAGATGCTAAACATATAAACAAAGCACATAGTTAAAAAAAAAAGTTGGGTTAATCTACTGATGGATTTAGGAAAAAAACAAAACAAAACAAAACCTCAGAAATTGCAGACATGGATGTGACACAGAGTTGGGAAGTTTGGAGGGACAGGTGGAGGCCCCGTCTGTCAGGTGGGTCATGCTGTGCTGGTCCTGGATATTACACTTGGGTATCCAGGCCCTTTTGAGGTTGTAAATTGTGAGCACTGGACAGGTACTGTACAGCGGGTGACTGACTTTAACATAATCACATGGATTACTTTTTTTTTTTTTTTTATCTGCACATCCGATGTTGATTGTAGGTAACCCGGGACCCAAAAGGAAGGGTGTTGATGGCCGTGGAGGCAGAAACTTCAGGCCCACACATGCTCGCAGTTTTCTTTTTGCCAGTTTGGTGATTTGGCTTTTCCCCACACTCAGTCTTTCAATTTCAAAACACAGCCTCGTGTGACACCCTGTTTTCAATCTCCAGTGTTATAAAAATAAAAAAATTAATTATGTGTAAACTTAAGAAACTTTTAGACCTTAAGGTTTTATCATGTAGAGAGACACTGTGTGTGTAATACAATGGGCAGTAAATATTCAAATAATATGATCTGCTGTTTATTAATCACTATGTAACTGAGACTTCATAACCATTATAAAATTTTATTTACAATTTTATTCTGGTCTGGGTAAATGACATCGCTGACAATCCTCAGTCATCCTCATAAACAGATATATAAAGTGACGCTTTCCAGACAGGTCATCCCCAATTCAGTAGATGGCAAAGGTGAGGCTTAGCCTTGCCCTGACCCAGTTCTTTCCCATGATGCCCTGGGAGGCTGAACTCAATCTTTCTTGGCACGGCCAAAGACTTCGGGGCTCAGTAAAATGGTGGGAGGCATTAATGTGCCATTAAAAGGTGACTTATAAATGGAAAGCTTTTTGAATGGGTGTGACTTCAAGAGAGTGATCGGAGTTTAAATAATAGATTCCCAGGGACTGGGAAGTCTGTCCTCGGCTGGCCGCTGTCCTGGCGCCTCTGAGTCACTGTAGCCTTTGCCACTTGGCTTCTTTCTCTGCCACCCCAGGCCTTAGAGATGGAGCAGAAAGTGCAGCTGCCAAGCACATCCTTTGGACTCTGCGGACACACGGAGACATCGCTGTTGACTTCTCTTTGATCCCTCACCACCCACATATACCTATCTATCATGGGGAAGATCACAAGACACCATGTAAAAGACTTTACAGTTTTACAAAGAGCCAGGAAGTATGTTCGAACCTTAGTCTGTCAGCCATATGGACCTATATCTCCCAGTTACCCTCTCCTCCTCTTCTGCGCCCTGACTGTACCTAATTCAGGTGGGTTGTGGAGCCCTGAGAGGGGCATCAGAGATGATGGTGGAAAACTGAAAGATGCCTTTGAACTCAGATCCTATCCCTCCATGTGGGGCATCTGGGAAAATGAATCAGCACCCTAATGGAAGAGCCGAAACCATTTAACTCTTTTACTTATTAATTAATTAATTAATTAATTAATTAATTAATTAAATGTACGTGAGTACACTGTCACTGTCTTCAGACACACCAGAAGAGGGCATCAGATCCCATTACAGATGGTTGTGAGCCACTGCATGGTTGCTGGGAATTGAACTCAGGACCTCTGAAAGAGCAGTCAGTGCTCTTAACCACTGAGCCATCTCTCCAGCCTCACCATTTTAACTCTTGGCATGATCAAGTACTGGCCTTGGATTTGACAAAAGACCCTGAGATACACCAGAAATGTGAGCAAGGAAGTAAAGAAGGAAGTTGGACTTCATCAAAAAAATTGCACCACAGCTATCAAGAAACCAAAATTTATGGAACCAGGTGAAAATATTTGCAACTTTTGTTTCTGATAAGGGATTCTCATTTGTGTTATATAAAACATACCAGAGAGTAACAGAAAGACAAACAACCCAACTTTCATGGGGTGAGAGACTTGATTAGGCACCTCAGCAATTATAAAGATAATTATTCAGTGAGAATGGGGTCAGTGTTGGGTACACGCAGATATAAGGACAGTGGGTTGTACTTACTCTGTTCTAAAGCTTAATATTTCATTTTTCCAATAGTGGGAGTTGACCTCAGGACATCACCTGGACCAGGCAAAGTGCTCCACCATGGAGCTACATCTCCAGCCCAGGTGACAACTAGAAAATTAAGACTCAGAGAGCTTGATTTTCAACTCAGAGAGTTGACTCATCGACCAAACAGCACTGCTGAGATTTGAACCCACAATCCTGTGTACGCCAAAGCTTATGGCATGTGCCCATGACTTTGGTGGAGGCCTTGGTTACTTTCTGTTTCTGTGAAGAAAGCAATGTAAGGAAGAAAGGTTGGTTTTAACTCACACTTCAAAATGTGGTCCTTCACGACTGGGAGGTCAAGGCATCAGGGGCTGGATGCAGCTGGTCATGTTGTACCAGAGGTCGGAAACGAGCAATGTATTCAGGCAAGCTAGTGGCCTGCATAGGATATGTCCCAGCTTTTCCAGTCAAGGTCATCTGTCCAGGGAATGGTGCCATGCACACTAAACATGAGCCTTTGTGTCAGTTTGAATGAAAACAAACCCCTTAGGGTCATATGTTTGAATACTTGGTCCCCATTTGGTGGGCCTGCCTGGGAAGGATTAGGAGGTGTGACCCTGTTAGAGGCTATGTGTCAAAAGACACACTACTTCCTCCCCCCACCCCCCTCTGTTTCCAACCTGCAGATCAAGCTGGGAGCTCTCAGCTCTTCTTGCCTCTGTACCTTCACTCTGACATCATGGACTCAACCCTCTAACACTGTAACCCACATATTGTTTTTTAAAATAAGTTGTCCTAGGGTGCACAACCCAGCAATAGAAGAGT